>NC_135533.1:197217001-197817001 GCF_045843805.1 Urocitellus parryii
CCTGAGGGCTCACATTCTTCAGGAACACACATTTATTAAGCAGATTCAGGATGCCTTACTGCTGTGGACCCAGAAGATTGCATACACTAGAAACCCATTCAGCTTATTCTAATGCATGCTACTTCATCTTTCATTCCCTGCCGAACACTGGTTCTGCCAAAGAAAATTCAGAGTTCTAAAGCAGGTAGGCCCTGCTGCGGAAGTGGTACCCAAGTCCCAGGACAATCACCTTTCCTACCTTTCTCCATTGCTTGGCCAGCTAAAACTAGGGCAACTTCCAGCTGAAACACAGATTTGATTGAAATGCTGCCCACTCTGCTCTGTCATGTTATCAGAACTCCTGGGACTTTGGATCAGACCTCAGACCATCTCTGTCTCCCATGCTCCCTTCCCCAAAATTCCTTTGGTTGACCCTAAAAGCCTCCCTTGCAGCTTCCTGTTTTCATCCTGTGGTGGCTAAAGATGCAGGGACACTCAATTTGCCAGTATATGCCCGTGACCTTAAGCCAAATTTGCTCCACATCCCAAACCTGTGACTGATCAGTCTACTTCCACATTGCAGGAGGACAGGGATTCTAAAAGAATCACCCCAACCCCTTCTCTCTCCAGGTAGAGGCTAGTGTCTGGTTTTAAAGGGCCTAAATTACTTGCACAAATATGAAATAAACGTAGTATATGACCCTTCAGGATTTCACCCAGAATATCCTTTAGCCTCACTACATAACCCCTTCTCTGTGACCTCTGCTCCACATACTGAGGCCTCAGTTCTCACCATGCCAGGTGCTGATCTTGCCTCTCCCATTCCTCAAACTGCAGTGCTTCCCCTTCCTCAAGAAAACTCCTTTGTCCTGAGGCCCTCTAGAAAGGTCACTACTTCTGTGAGACAGCAGCTGTGACTTCTTTCCTCCAATGATGTGCTACACATCGCTTTTTCCTGGCAACATTATTGTAGAAGGCCTTGTATGCAGCCTTCCAGACAGGAAGAAGCACTGTGCCTCCTGAGTGGGCCATTACAATTACAGATTGCTTTTATTTCCTTCCAAAACAACAAAAAATACTTTTAATTGGCCATGTAACAGTTTGAATCCATCCCTGGAACTCCTGGTGGACCATATAATGCCTGCTGTCCCTGAGACTTCCACATGGCTACTCTCTACACACAGGACAGCAAATTCAGCATTCTGCTCCATGCCTCTGCACTTGCCTCCAGGCCTGCAGGAAAAACAACAGAAGCTGCCAGCAATTTCTGCCCATCAGAAGAGACAGGCTTACTTTCTTAATGAAAAACATCTAGGAGATGTACTGGTGGTAAAAGCATACCACACGGGGACTTTAGAAAAGAACAAAGAAGTTACAAAGCCTGTAAGAAGTTTGTAAGCACATCAAACATGAACAGCTATGGGCTGTGAGTAAAGAAAAAAGTCATCAAGGTTCAAGGTAGACCACAATCTGAGTGAGTGAAAAGCTCTTTTGTCATTTTGTTAATGGGCAGTTAGAAGGCATAAGGAGTAGCAAACATGCAGGGTGCCACACAATCTCCTCATTACTCCTTGTCCTGATCACAGCATTGCTAGAAGCTGTCATATATATGTTAGACAACACCTAGGCCCTCAAACTTAGAAAGCAAACTGAACTGAAGTACATACTGTGTTTCCTTGACTCTAGGAACCCGTCAGTTCTAAGATGCACCATTATTTTATCAAGTGCTAAGAAAGAAAAATGTTGCCAATTAAACTATGACACAGTTTCGTATTACTCGGAATTTTATTTTCTTTTTATTGAAAGAGCTCTTTCAGACGTATTCAGACAGATTTTTATAATATATCACTCTCAGGCATTTATAACAAGGAAAATAAAAGTGAAATAAATTGGTTTAGGCAATGACAACCAGGTCACCTCACTGAAAGCAATTGTAAAACACCATTGATTTGGAAAATATACCTCAGTTTCAGAAATGCTAAACTCTGAAAAATGTGTGATTCATAGAATCAATAAAATATTGTTATGTATGGCTCAGTGATAAAAAGTTTAAAAAGTCAAGGTAACAATTCATGGGATAATGGCTACAAAGACCTTCCACTGATTAAAATGTATTTAAAAAGAAAAAAAATCTAAGATTATTTAACTCAAGAAAGACAAAAGTAGAATAGGAATTTAATAATGCTCTTCAAGGACATCAAAGTGCTGCTCCAGGAAGCAGTGTTTTAAAGTCCCTTATTCTTTACTTTTTAGCATGAAGATCTCTTTCTACAAGAAACCTGAGTGTGGGGCTGTTTTGTTCAGAGTAAGAGCATCTTCCCAGACATATCTATGGGGCTAGGACCAGCTTAACTCCTGACCTGAACAGATATGTCCCTTTCTACTCACTCCCTACCACAATCACAACAGCACGACAAGGAATTAAACTGTGGCAGTGACTAATTAAACTTTCACTTCAGTGTAAAATATGAAGTACTTGCTAGGTGCTCAGTACACAAACATTAATATATTAAGTAACCTACAAGAAAGAATTTTCTGTATCAGAATTTTAGACCTTGAGATGATAGCCAAAGGGTAGAATGAAAATTTCTTCTCACAAAAGGTAAATTAAACTTAGCAGTTTAGAAAGCCTCCTGCCACAAAGATGAATCACATCTATCCATTCTAAATACACACATACACACACATTTATTTTGGGGGTGGAGAAAGTAGTGGGGAATGAACGGGGGGGGGGGGGGGGTCCTCTACCACTGAGCAACATCCCCAACCCTTCTTTTTTGAGACTTGCTAAACTTCCCAAGCTCCTCTTGAAATTGTGATCCTCTTGTCTCAGCCTCCCAAGTCGCTGGAATTACAGGCATGCACCACTGTGCCTAACTCCATTCTGGCTTTAGAAGTCTACAACACTGGTTACTTTTCAAATGCATACTAAATGTGGTGGTCTGGATGGTTTGGGTGGCTGGTCCCACTCCCAACCATGTGGCCAAACTTAGCACCTTGCTGTACATTATCCTCCAAAACAAATCTGCAAGTATTGTTCATCCTTCCTACTAAAGGTGTCTATTAGTATACCACTTGGCAAAACCTAAAAATCTGCTTTAGACAGCTCCCAATCACATTTCTTCATCTCCGTTTTCTATATCCCTTCTCCTGATACTGCCTGAAAACCCCCTTGTAGTGTATTCAGTCCAGGCTCTCATCTTGTATATTCCATTCAGCATGGCAGCTCTATTCCATCTGGTCACCAAAGCCATACTTTGAGAATGCTGCCCATTACTACCCTTACTCCTCATCCAATGTCAAAAGCTGAGGGCTATGGTTTGAAGGTGTCCCTTCCAAAATTCAAGTATTGTCAATGTGACAGTATTATGAAGTGAGGCCTCAGGAGGTGTTTAGGCTATGAGCTCTCCTCCCTCCCCAATGGGAAGCTTCACACAGCATCATGCATGCTTGCCCTTCTACCTTCTGCCATGTGAGGCATAGCTTGAGGGCCCTCACCAGATGCCAAATGCTGGTACATTGATTTTGGACTTTCCAGCATTTAGAACCATAAGAAATGAGTTTCTTTGCTTTATAAATTACCCAGTGTGTAGAAGTTTATTAGCAGTGCAAATGGACAAAGATACTCAAGATAACCCAGCCAGCATTCCTGAAAGGGAAAGGGGCACCTGTAGCTAAGAAAAATGCAGTTTTTATGACATAGTCATAATAGCATAGAAAAAAAAATTTTGTTCTAGTATTTGAAGATGATTCAAGAAAATTTATCAAGTGATAAAGCTAATGAAGCTAATGCTCCATTGATGGCCATGGTAGGTTAGATTGACCTGGCTGCAGAAAGTTACCCACCTTTGTGTCTTTTTCTGTCATTGAGTTCTGGAGGTAACACACTTGGTAAACAGAGATAACACACCCATGAACAAAAGAACCTTTTGCCAAGGGCACTCCTTTGCTCTAAACACCAACTACATTTTCAGCCTAATTCTGGGTGTGAATAGGGATCTAAATAGGGATTTATTAGAGGTGACTCTACAAATAGGAGCCATAGATGATATTTAAGATACATTCAATGGATAGAAAAAAAACATGGTAAAAGAAAACTAAGCCATTCTAAATTCTAAAGAAGACAATTTTCTAACCAGACATAAAACTGATGGTTTGGTACCCAGTAATGTTCATATTGAGCATCAGAAAATTCATACCAATTTTAGCAATAATCATCCTGCCCTCTCTCCACAAACCAAACTCAGATAAGGCATTCTATGATGAAAACACATATTATTCAATGGAAATAAGATGTAAATGACTTGTGAAAGGGGAGGTCATTAAATAGTGTCTCCATACAATTTCAGAGCATATCATCCCTTTACAGATAAGAAAGCTAAAAGATCTAATGAGGTTAAGTGAGATGATAAAGAATATTCAACCCTTTGAGTTAGAATCTGGGATTTAAAAAAAAAAAAAAGATAGCTTGGTAAAAATCTTTAGACTTTTAACATTTCACAGCCCATTTCCTTTCTTACCAGAATTACTTCAAAAATGAGTGGGATCAGTTTGCTTTCTTCCACAAGTCTGTTAAAAAAAAAAGATAACCACACATTACAATGTGTATATTTAAACATACATTACAATATATGTATTTAAGCTATTGCCCTGATGCGGAGCAAGGAAGTCCCTGTGTTTAACTGTTAAATTCTGTAACCAAGAACATTATGATTAAATGCTCACTTTTAATACACTGAACTATAGCTATTAAATACAAGAAATATGAGTCTTCTTTAAAAGTGACTACTATCTTGGTCTTATTCATCTATAAAAGTGAAATCTTAAATAGACTGATATTTTTAATGTGAAAATTAATTAAAATTCACAATTATTATAAAGAATATCAAAAAGATTTGCCAGTTCAAAGAATGTAACCAATCCTTAGTACAGTTAAATTATAAGCATGTGACACTGTAATTTTTTATATATGCCTCATTAACTGTCTTCTCGGCATTAATGAATTAATGTACAATGAATTTTAATGGCCTTTAATTTTTAAAAAATTGGACACCAATCATCCAATGCACTCTAGGCACTCTCCCTCATCAAATCTAGTTATAAATTTTCATCAATTGTAACAGAATAATTTTTTCATGCAATTTAAGAGAAACTAGCCTTGATAACACCAGAACTATTCAAAAGTCAGTTTTTATTAAGAACAATATTTCAATCTTTAAATAGTCCTTTAATCCTGGGTTCAGCAAACTTTTTGCTGCAATAGTCCACATAGTAAATATCTTCTGTTTTGCAGGCCACACTGTCTCTATAGCAACTACTCATCTGTCATCACAATATGAATGCAGCCATAAATAATACAGAAACAGTTCATGTTTATGTTCCAACAAAACTTTATTTACAAGAAACAGACAATGGGCCATTTGGGGGCCACAAGCTTGCTGGCTCCTACTTCTAACAAAAAAATCATTCCATTGTAATATTTTATTAGAATTAACTTCGTATGATAAACTACAAAGCTTAAGATGAGCATATTGCATTTTTGTAGATATGTGAAGTTTGTCTATTTTACAAAAAATACCAGGTGGAAACAAATTTTATCATCTGTTTCCCAGTAGCTTGTTCACAGTAACACATGGATAAAAGAAATGCCTATGAGATTAACCATTAAAAATATCAGTGTTTACAAATCTGTGTCAAGGTAAGAGATAGAGAGGTTTCCCAACAACTAAAGCAGTTAGAAAGACCTATTTCAATGTCCAGAAAAATTAAATATGATTACTGTTCCCCGCAGCATCATTCACAATAGCCATGATATAGGAACAACCTGGGTGCCTACAATGAATAAGTGGATAGAGCAAGTGTGGTGAAACACATGACAGAATAATTTTCAGTTGTTAAAAAGAAGGAAATTCTGTCACAAATGAATCCACAGGATGTTTTTCTAAATGAAATAAGCCCTCACAGAAAGAAAACACTACATGATCTCACATATCTGTGGAATCTTTAAAAAGTCAAATTCATAGAAGTAGAGAGTAGAAGAGTGGATACCAGAGAGGCTAGGGCTGAAACTGGACAGAGAAAGGGGACACATTAGTCAAAGTGTACAAAGTTCAGTCCGCCCAGAGGAACAAGTACTTGTGTAATATTGCATAGCTCAGTTACTATGCTAGTAAATAATATATTTTCTATTTCAAAATTTCTAAAATATTTTAAATGTTCTTACCAAAGAGTATATGCAGTAATGAAAAATATAAGTCTGATTTAATCTTTGCATGATGTATATATGTAACATTTTATCCCACAAATGTATGCAATTATTATTTGTCAATTTAAATAAAATAAAACTTAACAAAATATTTAAAATAAATATGTAATTTCTGTAAGGGGAAAAAGGTTTTGATTACAAGTTGTAAGTTCATGTATATTTTCTCACTTTCCTGGGCAATGGAAGGCTCAGATGTGAGGATGTAGCACCTCACACTAAGCCTGGGTAGGATGAGATATGCACTAACTAAAGACCAACCACAACTTCAGGTCCAGCACATTCATCATCTTCTTTCTCACTTTCCTAAATGTTAACTCTCTATTTTACTAACTTTGTCTTAAGCCTTCATGATATAAAATATCATTAGTTCCAGGATGAAATATCCCCAGGGCATATATCTCAAAGTTATCCTAGCAATTAAGGCCAAGAAAGTCCCAAGAACAAAGGTACCACTACTTCTCCAATGATAACTAGAAGTCCACGTCTCCCTCTATTTATTATAGGCTGCTGTATCATTCAGATATAGAAGTGTGCACTCACAAGACCAACCTGTTCATTTAAAAATATAATAAGTTATAACCAAACTAAACTACCGTAATTCATACTTTAAAATTAGAACACATTCTTCTCCAGATCTCTGCATAATGAGCAGGCTGGATTGTCTTCAAAGTCCCCTCTAAAATGTAAAACTCCAGGCTTTACATTCTTCTGAACAGTCAAAAACGACAAATTTTGTTCCTTGATTTAACATAATTCAGAGTTACACTAGTAAATTAAAAGGGAACTCAAGCAAAGTTTAAAAATGTCATTAAAAATTCTATATTGTTTTCTAAGATTTATGAACTAACCTTACATGTAACTCTAAAGCAAATAAAGAACCAGGGTGTCTGCAAACATTTACAACTATTGAAGACTCTTTTTTTCAAAAATTTGGAAAGTGATCAACAAGTGGACAATGAGATGAATATGCTGGGTTTAATCAGTACTTAAAAATTTAAAATGAAGCAAAGAATGTGCTGAAGTGCCAAACCTAGAACTGTTCTATAGTACGCTGGACAGGGGCAAAAAAAATTGTTTTTTTTTTATTTACTCATTTTATTTCACAGTGAGTTGTAGATGAACAACTGATATCTAAAAATTTGAAGAGACTCTTTGTATACTGCTTTTGCTCTGTAAGATGATGACAATAATGAAAGCTGGCTGAAGGGCTATGGAAATTCGTTGGATTACTTTTGCAACTTTTCTGTAGAGATAAAGCTATTACAAAATAAAATGTTTTTCTTTTAATGATTCCCAAATTCTTTGAGATATAGAAGTGTGCACTCACAAGACCAACCTGTTCATTTAAAAATATAATAAGTTATAACCAAACTAAACTACCGTAATTCATACTTTAAAATTAGAACACATTCTTCTCCAGATCTCTGCATAATGAGCAGGCTGGATTGTCTTCAAATCCATATGCAACAAAGTCTTCTCTTTGAGAGGAAGGGTCTATGTCTTCTGCCTTTAAACCTCGGCAGAATTGTGACTGCTTTGACTAACAGTAGCATGGAAAAGATAGTTTGTGATTTCTGCCTATACTCTCTGTATCTTTTTCTGAATTTTCTTTTAAGTCATTTATAGTATTTTATAAAAATATTTATTCTAGGGGCTGGAGTTGTGGCTCATTGGTAGAGCACTTGCCCTGCATGTCTAAGGCACTATATTTGATTCTCAGCACTGGACATAAATAAATAAAAATAAAGGTCTATCAACAACTAAAAAAAATATTTTTAAAATTCTCTGAAAGGGAAATGAGGAAAACTACCTCATTTACAACAACCTCAAAAATAAAGTAAAATACTTGGGAATCAACCTAACAAAAGAGGTGCAAGGCCTCTACAACAAAAATTACAGAATGCTAAAAAAAGAAATTAAAGAAGATCTTAGAAGATGGAAAGATCTCCCTTGTTCTTGGATATGCAGAATTAATATTGTCAAAATGACCATACTACCAAAAGCATTACACAGATTTAATGCAATTCCAATCTAAATCCCAATAACATTCCTCATAGAAATAGAAAAAGCAGTCATGAAATTCATCTAGAAAAATAAGAGACCCAGAATAGCTAAAGTAATCCTTAGAAAAAGAGTGAAGCAAGTTACATCACTATAACAGACTTCATACTACAGAGAAACAGTAACAAAAACAGCATGGTATTGGCACCAAAATAGACCTGTAGACCAATGGTACAGAATAGAGGACACAGAGACTAACCCACATAATTACAGTTATCTTATATTAGACAAAGGCACCAAAAACATACATTGGAGAAATGGTGCTGGGAAAACTGGAAATCCATATGCAACAAAATGAAATTAAACCCCTATCTCTTACCATGCACAAAGCTCAACTCAAAGTGGATCAAGGATCTAGAAATAAAACCAGAGACACTGTGCCTAATAGAAGAAAAAGTAGGCCCAAATCTCCATCATATCGAATTAGGCCCCTACTTCCTTAATAAGACCACTATAGCAAAAGAATTAAAATCAAGAATTAATAAGTGGGATGGATGCAAACTAAAAAGCTTCTTCTCAGCAAAAGAAACCATCAGTGAGGTAAACAGAGAGCCCATAGCTTGGGAGCAAATTTTTACCACACACACACACACACACACACACACACACACACACACACACACCAGACAGAGCCCTAATCTCTGGGATATATGAAAAAATCAAAAAGCTAAACACCAAAAAGACAAATAACCCAATCAATAAATGGGCCAATGAATTGAACAGACACTTCTCAGAAGGTAATATATAATCAATCAACAAATATATGAAAAAATGTTCAACATCTCTAGCAATTAGAGAAATGCAAATCAAAAGCATTTTAGGATTTCATCTCACTCCAGTCAGAATGGGAGCTATTAAGAATACAAACACAGGGCTGGGGTTGTGGCTCAGCAGTATAGCACTCACCTAGCACATACAAGGCCCTGGGTTCAATCCTCAGCACCACATTAAAAAAAAAAAAAAATCAATAAAAAAAGGTATTGTGTCCAGCTACAACTAAAAAAAAAAAAAAGAATACAAAACAAACAACAATAATTGTTGGCAAGAATGTGGGGGGAAAGGCACACTCATACATTGCTGGTGAGACTGCAAATTGGTGCAGCCAATATGAAAAGAAGTATGCAGATTCCTTGGAAAACTGGAAATGGGACCACCTTTTGACCCAGCTATCCCACTCCTCAGTCTATACCCAAAAAGGACTTAAAAACACAGCCACATCAATGTTTATAGCAGCACAATTCACAATAGCTAAACTGCGGAACCAACCTAGATGCCCCTCAACAGACGAATGGATGAAGAAAAATTGGTATATATACACAATGGAATATTACTCAGGAAGTAAAAGAAAATAAAATCATGGCATTTGCAGGTAAATGGATGGAGTTGGAGAACATAATACTAAGTGAAGTTAGTCAATTCCAAAAAGTCAAATTTTTCTCTGGTATAAGGAGACTCGTTCACAGTGGGGTTGGCAGGGGGAGCATGGGAGGATTAGACCAACTCTAGATAGGGCAAAGGGGTGGGAAGGGGAATGAGGGTAGGAAAGACACTGGAATGAGATGGACATCATCACCCTAAGCACATGTACGAAGACACGAATGGTGTGTATATACTGTATATCAACCAGATATGAAAAATTGTGCTCTGTATGTGTAATATGAATTAAAATGCATTCTGCTGTCATATGTAACAAGTGAAAATAAAAACTTTTAAAAAATAGTCTGAATACCATTTGATGCATAACTAACAACTGAAAACTTATTAGCATAAAGAAATAACCATTTTCCAATGCTTATGGATTCTACCAGTTATGAATTTGGACAGGGCACAGTGGGGATGAACTGTCTTTGTTTCATGATGTCTGAGGCCTCAGCTGGGAAGACAAAGGCTTGGGGTGCTTACCACAGCTCCTCTGTCTGGCTAGGTAGGGATAAGTAAAGGAAGGCTCCATTAACTGTTCGCCTGAGAGCCTACTGCTGCCCTCTCCCTGTGGCCTTGGACACTTCAGAATGACAGCTGGTATTGAGAGGGTGCTTCTGAGCAGAGTGTGTCTGGAGAGTGAACACTCCAAGAAAACCAGAGGGAAGCCACACGGCCTTGCCTAACCCAGCCCTGGAAGCCATGTAGTGTTGATTTCTCTGGGTTCTAAGTGGGAACAAGTGAGTTATTAAAGTAGTCCAGAATCAAGTGGAAGGCAACTAGACTCAAACTCTTGGCAAGATGTGGCATATATCTTTATAGAAAAGAGTGTAGGATAAGAGATACTTTCATGGCCATCTTTGTAAAACAGTCTGTAACAAATAGAAAATATTTAAAATATTACTTCACCACAGTCTGAACAACTCTAGTTTATAGAGTCAGAAACCAGTTAATAGGTCACTAAAATGCTGTAAGGGGGGAAACTGTGGGCATTGTAGTAGCACAAAACAAAGTCATACCCACTTATTATTTCAACATTCTGTGGGTCAGATGTCTATGTTAACCTCTTGGAGTCATACAGAGCCAGAATCCAGGTGTCAGTTAAGCTAAGCTCTATCTGGAGGCTTAGTGTGGAAGGGATCTATTTTCAGCCTCCTCTTGTTGGCAAAATCAGTTCCCTATAGGAGAACTGAGGTCCCTGTTTCCTTGCTGGCTGCCAGCTCATCTCCTTCATTCCTTTCCATTTGACTCCACTATCTCAAAACCAGGAAGGGAGGCTCTCTTCCATGTCCAATCCTTCTCAAAGCTTCAACTCTCTCCATCTCTGAACACTAGGCCAGACTTCAAGGATTCTTATGATTGGTCAGGCCCAGCCAGATATTCTCTATATTTTAAGGTCAACTAATGTGGGACCTGAACTATAATAACACTTCACAACAGCACTAAATTAATGTTTAATTGAATAATTAGAAGAAGGGTTACAAGGACCAGGGGCTGGGAATCTTAAAGGCCATCTTAGAATTCTGTCTATTTCAGGTCTAAACTTGTTCCCCAATCCAGTTCCATCTCGCCCCTGCTTCCCTTCCTAAAATTAATTCATATTTGATTCTCTGAATAAGCCATTTCTGGTCAACTTGCATATCGACCCCAAACAGAAGCTGGACTTGGTTTAGTTTTCCAACACTACTGGTTAGGACTTTTAGATTTCATATTTGTTCTATAACTGACTGAGCATTATACTACAAATATAGCTTTTGTGTTTACATAATTTACCAGTCTAGTGGACCAATGACAGTCATTTTAAATTAAAAATCTCTAAAATCAACTTGAATTTCAAATTACTGATTCAGTGAACCAGCTTCAAAAAGAAATGGTTTCCTAATGTTTATAGTATGATATTATGTCTACCCTGAAAGCAATAACATTTGCAGCTTTTCTCCTTGAAATGCTTGTCCTTGCCTGCAAAGCTTGCTAATCCACTTACACAGAATTGCAGAACACTTTAACAAAAATGGAATAATATATACTAGGAATTGTTTTTCACATACACTAAAAAGGGAAGGGTTGATATTTTAGGTTTTGCACGAATAAATTTTAGATCAAGCCATTTTACAAAGATCTACAGTGTCTTAGGAGCAGGCATTATTATTCTTCCCTGAGGATGTTTATACCCCAGAAGGCACAAAACATATCAAAATAACTTAATTCAAGTTATAAGGCTGACTACTTCATTCACTAAGAAAGTCCCAGAATTAAGTTACAATATGAAGATATATTAGAATGTACCTCCTACATAAAGCAACTTCCCACTGCCTAAAATAGCATGAAAAAGATGAATTTTAGCAAGAAAATTTTTGGTGAGATTAAAAGCAAGTGTTTTCCAACAGGAAGAATATTTTAAGCAGAAATAGAAGAATTTTACGTTGCATACACTACTTTGCAAAATATTTTTATACCTAATACCTCAACAGATGCTCGATACAGTCCTGTGATAATCCACATCTGTTGAACGAAACAGGGCTACAAAGTGTAACTATCACAGAAAGCACAGAAAGTGAAATGAGTGTACTGTAGTCAAGAGGATCTCCACATGGCATGCAGAACTCTTTTTTCAAGGTATCCCTGATGCCTCCAAACTGCAGACACTGGCATATACCTGAAAGTCCTATTTATCCAGGGCTTAACATGAATTGCCCCTACACAGGCAGCAATGCTCTTGATCACCAGCAGAGGGCTGTGGCCCCTCATTCCCACATCCTGCCAGTGCTTTAGGTTCTACCTGGGTCCAGAACCTCCCCACCACTTCCCTTCCTGTCTTTCTGAAGTCTGTGGCTCTGCAGCGGGTCTCCTTTCTCTAAGGATTCTGTGACTCCTTGGCATTCTCTGCAACATGTGACTCTATATCCATCTCACAGCTCATGTTGAAATTACAGCAAAAGAGGCATGTTCATTCTTGCACCAAAATGGGGAGGAGACTTAACATAAAGAGAAAGTATCAGTAAGATAAAAGGATTAATAGTAGCACAGACTGAGGCAAGTCCCTAAGAGAATCATCCAATTGTATATATGGTCAGATTTTCTTTTCTCCCACAGATATAATTACTATTCTTTATTATTGGGTTCATATCAAATGAAATATTTTAAATATCGCTTTTAATGTCATGAATCTGTTTATTTGCTATAGTCTTTCTTGTCCTTTTCATGAAATGAAAACAAAATTTTTTGTTTTAGATTCTATTTGGAATCAGACTGAGATTTCTCCCATTCATTCAATAAATATGTATTTAGTGCCTATTAGTGTCATGCTCTGGCTAAGTGAGAGCAACATTAAGTATTACAAGTTGTATGATTGATATTTAAAGATCCATAAAGGGGCCGAGCACCATGGCTCATCCCAGTAATCCCAGGGGACTGGGAGGCTGAGACAGGAAGATCGCAAATTCAAAGCCAACCTCACCTTTTTGCTTAGCGAGGCGCTAAGCAACTCAATGAGATTCTGTCCCTAAATAAAATACAAAATAGGGCTGGGGATGTGGCTCAGTGGTCAAGTGCCCCTGAGTTCAATCCCCAGTACCCCAACCCCCAAAAATTGCATCAAAGGGGGCTGGGATTGTGGTTCAGTGGTAGAGTGCTCGTCCAGCACGTGCGATGCCCTGGGTTCGATCCTCAGCACCACATGAAAATAAATAAATTAATTAAATAAAGGTATTGTGTTCAACTACTTCTAAAAACAAATATTTTTTAAAAATCCATAAAAGGTAGAAAAGGAAACAGAATCCTCTGAAGAGCTGGGGTAAAGGCTTCAAAGTGCAACCAAACCAATAATGACAATGGTAACAAACAGGGATTACAGCTACTGTGTGGAACATACAGTTCAGAGGCATTATTAGTCCTTTTTTCTTCAGATGAGAAATGGAGATACAAAGAAGTTGAATAAATGGATTAAGTGTCAAGTAATAAGGCAACTTAAATTCGAGTTCACATTCCACAATATAGGTTACTGCTTGAGGTATACAGAAATGGGTTATTTTTTAAAATATTTTTTTAGTTGACAGAACTTTATTTTTATTCATTTACATGCGGTGTTGAGAATCAAACCCAGTGCCTCACCCATGCTAGAAAAGCACTCTACCACTGAGCTACAACCCCAGCTCCAGAAATAGGTTATTGACAGAGACAGAGGGACAGGTAAGCAGGGAAGAAAAGCAGAGAGCAATGAAGTATGTCTTGGGAAAAAGCCGCAGCATGGAAAAGCAAAACCATGGCTCAGTAAGCGCAATGGAAAGTAAGTGGGAAAGCAACTTTATTACATATGTGGACGAGGTAATAAGAGGATCAGGCTGGAGGAGTAGGCAAGGGCAGATCACAAATGATCCTGCTAAGAATACTGCAGAGAAGCTTGAACATGATCCTCTGGGTGAGAATTGGCAAACTACAACCTGCAGGCCATATGCTGTTGGCTACCTGTATTTGTATGGCCCACAAACTGAAAACAGATTTTTAAATGGCTGAAGAAAAAAAATTTTAGACTGTAATATATAAAAGTTATATGAAATTAAAATTTCAGCTTCCAGAAATAAAATTTTAGTGAATCATAGCCATGATCCTTCCTTTGCACACTGTTCATGACAGCACTGAGTAGCTCCGACAGAAACCATATGGCCTGCAAAGCCTAAAATATTTACTACCTGGCATTTTACAGGAAGTTTACTGAGCTCTGTTCTAGGTGACTGGGTGTCATGGTGGGTTGGGATAAGGCAAAGTGATATCATTAGTAGCATTTTATGTCTCCAATCGGGAGAATGGCCTAGAGAAAAACAGGATCAGTGAGCAGACAAGGAATACTCTCTAAGAGGTGATAAATCAGTCAAAGTAGGACTCTGTACGAATCTATAGGAAAAGATGAGATACACTAAATGAGATTGTAGCAAGAAAACTACTGGATACAGGAAAAAGATCTAGAATGATTCCAAGTACTTGATTTGTGCTCCCAGGAGCCACCAAGAGTGATACAATGAACATCACAAGAAGCAATCTCATTTATGTGGAGCTCCCTGTGTGTGGAAGCACTGTGCTTAGTACTTTGAGTCACTTAATCCTTCCTGTGAGGCAGGAATTAACCTGACCCTGCAAAGGGGAAAAACTCACATTGAACCTTGTTCAAGGTAACACAACCAAACGGTTTCAGAGTTCAAAACCTTAACTGCTCTGAGATACTGTTCTAAGATAATGTACAGAGGAACAGCATGTTTGGATAAGAGATTAATTAAGTTTGAAAAGAGGAGTGAAAGACTCAAGGCAGAAACCTGAGACATATCAACACTTAAAAAGTTACTAGGAAAATATAAAATAAAAAACAGTGGTCACAATATTCACGAGCTGGGAAGAGGAATGTCAATGGCAGTAGAATGGAAGAGAGTAAAAATGAAAATAAAAAATAATAAAGCTTAACACCCTGTTCACTTTTTTTTTAATTGTAGATGGATCCAATACCCTTTATTATTTATTTATTTTTTAATGTGGTGCTGAGGATCAAACTCAGTGCCTCACACATGCTAGGCAAGCGCTCTACCACTGAGCTATGACCCCATCACTCTTGATGTTCAGAGTTTATATTTGATTCCTATTCCTGTAGATACATTATTATTAACTTTAGCAACCCTAAGCTCATTTTAGGAGCTATTTCTTAGATCAACTTGTGATTCTATGGTGCTAAGAATAGAGAGCCATGATCAACTTGAAACCACTGAACTAATGCTATTTTGCTGACTATGAAACCACAGATGGGTGATTGATCATCATTCAAGCTCATGTTTCCTAGAACCACACCAGACCCTGTGTGTGTGTGTGTGTGTGTGTGTGTGTGTGTAGCAAATTTCCAGTTTTGTCCCAACTACAGCAAATAATTATTTTTAAATATTTTATATAACTATATAATGTTATTTGCATAAAATGTATATAAGTATAGTAAGATAAATATAATATTTCATTAATGTTATCTAGGGGGAAAAGTATTACAATGAAAATATATAATGCCACCATTGTCTTTTTTTCTATCCATGTAAGACACAGTATCAAACCTATCTTTAAAATACCAGCTACCATTCACTGGGCATGAACTCTGTGTTGCACTGAGCTCTGTGCTTGAACATCCCTGCTTCATTCAACACCTATGAATTCTGAAATTTTGTCCAATTACAGAGGAAGACACTGAAGCACAGGCTGCTGAGGCAATTTGTTCAACCTGCAAAGTCAGTCATGAATCTGAGATTAGAACTGGAATCTGCCACTATCAGAGCCTATAAAATACATCATATTGGGATGGGAATTGGGAGAAAAGTCCAAATTCTAGTGATTTTCTTAACATTTTAAAAACAAGTTTCCATGATGTTAAAGATTCATATAAAATAAGTTGTTCTATATTTACAGCTTTCTAACCTATCCACTTATTTAACTAGTATCCCCCTCTGGATGGAACACTGTTTTACACGATCTATTCTTATACATTAGAATGAAAATAAAGGTAGTAGGGCTAAGGGATCACTTAAAATGAATTTCAATTCTGAATTTCCCTAGCTTTGTATCCCTGGAAATTTACATAAACTTTGAGCTTTATCTTCACCACATGCAATACTATCACATGCCAGTGAAGCTTTCAGCATTGTCTGGTACATTGAAAAGAAAAAAAAAAAAAAAAGCTCTCCAAAAAGAGACACTGGCTGTCTTTACTTTTAATGTTATCATTTCAAATAATGTTTTAGGGGGCATTCTTGTAAGTACATATTTATATGTATGTTTTACTATTTTCTCAGGATGTATTCCTAAAAGTAGAATCAAAGATACTTAAGATTTAATCTTTTTGTCTTTTTGATAGCCACTCTGACAGATTTTAATTTGCATTTCTCTAATGATTAGTGATGTTGACCATTTTTTCATATACCTACTGGCCATTTGTATGTCTTTTTTTTTGGGGGGGGGGGAGGTCAGTGTACTGGGTACTCTACCACTGAGCCGCTTCCCCAGCCTTCTTCATTTTTTATTTTGAGACAGAGTCTTGCTAAGTTGCAAAACTGGCCTCAAACTCAAGATCCTCCTGCTTCAGCATTCCAAGCAGCTGGGATCACAGATTTGCACCCCCACACCTGGCTATGTGTCTCCCTTTAAGAAATATCTATGCAAGTCCTTTGCCCAATTTTTTTTTCCATCAGGTTGCTGTCCTACTATGAATTGGAGTTTCTTATATATTTTAGATACTGACCTCTTATTAGATGCATTATTAGTTTGCAAATATTTATTCCTATTCTATAACTTGACTCATCTTATGATCACTGTTTTCTTTAGCTGTACGAAGCTTTTCAGTGTAATGTAATCTCTCATTTGTCTATTTTTGCTTTTGTTGCCTCAACTTTGGGGTTTAAGGGATATACTAATTTAAAAGGCAAGCAGCAGTATATGAAAGTGAATTTCATATTTCATTAGACTCTCAAGTACTTTAAAAAAAAATGATGTGGCTTTCCTTGTCAGTTAACTTGCTATCTTAACATAATTTTCTTCGCTTATTAATGAGGTAAGTCTTTCACATGTTTATTGTGAGGAACTGGCTTTTCATGTCCTTTTCTATTTTCCCTTTGGGCCTATGCTATGTTTGAATCGCATGAAAACCCAATGAAATCTATCCCTACAACCTGCCCGAATGGTTACGCAGGATTTACAATGAGGCTGAGAAAATAAAATAGCAGGAAAACGTGGTACATTCTGAGGGTATGAAATGTCTCAGCAGCATTTACCTCTCTGAAGAACCGTGACTAATCTACTTGACTGCCTGGTTTTTTTCCCCCTATGTAATAATATGCCACAGCAAAGAATGCTAAGTGGCAACACATGTTCAAGATGGTATTAAAAATGTCCCAAGAAAGTCGCAGAATGTTATTTGACACTCGGACCACTGTCTAATCTGGCAGCTCTCTTTAATTATATCACAAAGGTTCCATCTGTACAGCAAACACTGATATATTCTGACCAATAACTGTCACCACACAGAATTAGAAGACTCTTGACATGGGAGAGGTTTGGTACTGAGTCATGACTGATGAATCAAGGGTCTGTGTGTTAGACCTCACGTTACATTCCATTCAGCTCATCTTCACCAAGCTGATTGACAGGGGCAGGTGTATGCAATATTCAAACAACGTATAACTTTATCAAGAGTAAATAAACAAGAAAGAATTCACAGCACAAGTACTTTGTTAATTCCAAAATGGCAGATCACCTTGATAAATCACCAAAAGAGTGTGGAAACATAGGAACAGAGCTTGCTATGCTACAACTTGCCAAATAAGAAATTTATTCTTTCAGAATTCAGGAGATACACTGATGGCATCAAGAAACTTTGTTCAGCCATCATTTCTAGAGTCAGGATGCCATAAACTGATGGTTTTGCAAGCTGTAAATACAAATAAATAATGGTTGCTGAATTAGACTTGATGACCAAACACAAAATACATGGGTGTCACAGAAATGCTTTGAGACAATGTTTTCTTCTGCCTCTGTTTGCAGTGGTGCATAGTTTGACACCATCAGAAGCAAAATAAATCTGCACCACCAGTAGAAAATAACCAAAAGGTAATAAGTGATCAGTAAAAATTCAAAGAAGCTAACAAGAAAAACTGGGAACTCCCACCAAGCAAGGATAAACATGTGCATCAGTTAAACAAATTGTCCTTACGTCATTATTTGGATCCAATGCCACTGTCACCTTTACACATTCCTTAAAAATTAAGCAATGAAGTGAAGATGTTAATCTGATGTTAAATAAATAATTTAAAGAATATTCCTTTTAAATTCTGAAAATATTGATGCCTATAGTGGCTAGAAGAGAAAATGGAACAGTATAAGAATAAAGTGTATTGCTTTAATACCAAACCTTGTGTACCTATGAGAAACCAAGTGTTTCATCAAAACACATCAACATTTGGATGGCTAATCGCCTATGAAAGCCTGTGAAGGTTTGAGTTTCATCAATGCCACCATGACTGCCATCTTCAATTCCGCACTGGCATCCTCATCCTAACACTCAGGGAAGTCCCACAGATGCAGAGACCACTCACAGCTCTCTGTCAGCACAAACCCCACAACTGAGACATTTCTTAGCACTTTGTAGATTGAGGAGGCTGCCAGTGAACTTAATTCAACGTGAAATCAGGAGCCAGAACAGAGCTCAAATCCTGGAAGGACAGGGAAGAAAGA
Organism: Urocitellus parryii; assembly: GCF_045843805.1. Lineage (NCBI taxonomy): Eukaryota > Metazoa > Chordata > Mammalia > Rodentia > Sciuridae > Urocitellus > Urocitellus parryii. Next base: position 197,235,972 of record NC_135533.1, read on the forward strand.
GGTAGAACTGATCCAGGAACTAGAATCACACCATGAATCCAATTCTAGCAGGAGCTGCAGGATGGTGAAAAGCAAAGAAGGTGCCAGAACCTCAAGATGGATGACGGCAGAGGGAAATGAAGGAGAAACATGATTTTGTCATTATCCACATGATGCTAAGGCTAACTGTGCTGAGAAACTGAATTGCTCTTAGATGTAAATGTGACACAATGAGACTTACAGCACAGTTTGACTTTAGAGTCCACTGTGATAGTGACTTGTGTTCCAAAATAAAAGCAGCTCTACTGAGTAGATCAAAAAACAATGGACCAAGAGGTCCACTAATTTGATCAAATTGTTAAATTTAATGATTAATTTGATCTTGCTTCAAGTGAATTGTGGGGGATGGGACAAATTGCCTCTAGAGCCCCCATTTTCTTCCTGCATAAAATGAAGACACTGGCCTAACCATGTCTTTTTACCCTGTACCATAGATGTTCTGCATCTTGGGGCCTGGAGGAAACATACAGCCGAGGGCTAGCCAATTCCTAGAGAAAGCAAACAGCCCACCTTTCAGCAGATTTCCTATGCAAACCAACCAATCCAGAGCTCCTACCTTTACACACCTCCTTAATTGAGCTTTGAAAACTCCAGGCCACTATTCATCTGTCATAATCCCTCCAGAGACAGGTACAGATACAGGTTGTAGGGTCAGCCCTTACAACCCAGAGCCACTCAAGTTATCAAACTAGCCAATCCTAAACCTATTTACTGTTTTACCTGTTCTTTTCCACATAAACCACAATAAAGGTTTCTATCCACATCTTCCTGTGCTTCCTGATTACCCTGATGCTACCCGCTTCTGCTTCCAGTGGCGTGGTGCTCCCTCCTCTTGGGATCCGAGTCTAATAGACTTATCTTTTCACTGTCAGTCATCTCATTTTGGTTGGCTTTACCCTACCTGAATAATAAAATCTACATCATAAAATAGCTAAATGATCTCCAAAGTTCCATAAAGTTCTAAATAGCTGATATTTTTAAGTTCATATATAAAGTTTTATTCTTTAGACCAAGAGTTGGCACTTTCTGAAAAGTTTCAAAAGTAAATTTGTGGGGCTTTGGCAGACATAAGGATCTCTGTATCACAGTTGTCTCTCGGTTTGTAAGTTTTACAACGCTTTAAAAATGTAAAAACCACTCTTACCTCGCAAGCCATACAAAAATAGGCTGCAAGCCCATTGGCCTTCTGGATCACAACCTGCCAATCCTTACATTAGAGAAAAAGGGAAAGTTGACAGACCTTAGGATGGCTTGCAAAACCCAAAAAAGCATCATTGACTCCGAACTCAGATTTAAAACCGCTCTACAATGCACAACTGGGGAATCAATATTTGTACAATAAATTCCAAATTGTTTCCTTGTAAATCTCACACCGGACAAAAAAAAATTATTTCTAACCCAGAAATAATTGCTAAGTGCTTACATGACAATGAATTCATATCTACACTGAAAGAAAACAATGAGGAAATATCACTGCCTGAAATAACTACCTGAAATAACTCTGGCCAGATTCCAGTAGACACAACTTTAACAGGTTCACAAATCCAGAGAACCACTGCAAGCACAATGTGTCTCCTCTAAATACACTTTTGCAACTTGTAGATTCCTCTAGAACCAGATAACATAAACACATCCAACTTAAATACATCAACACTTGCTTTAGGACTGGAGGTTCTATTTCACTAACAGCTTTCAAACATGGTTAAAAACCACAAGTCATTAAACCAAGAAAGAAAAAAAAATTCCCAAAATGCTAATTTTTCAAGGGTAAAATAAAGGTTTATGCTAAGATCTATTAAAAGGACAATTTCAGTGGAAGAACACAAAATAACCCAGCAAAGCCAACAATTAGGACAAATTTTATTTCCAAATTTTTTCTAATTTTAATATCAATAATACACATTGGACAAGTACACAACACTAATCCTAAAATCAAGGCAGGGAGAGAAAATGGGTAAAGAAAAAAAGAAAAGCTCTTGCCAGGCGCAGCAGTGCACAACTGTAATCCCAGTGGCTCAGGAGGCTGAGGCAGGAGAATCACAAGTTCAAAGCCAGTCTCAGGAAATCGAGGCACTAAGCTACTCAGTAAGACCCTATATCTAAATAAAATACAAAATACAGCTGGGGATGTGGCTCGGTGGCTGAATGCCCCCGAGTTCCATCCCTGTTATGGCCTCCCTTCCCACCACTGGAAAAAAAAAAAACAAAAACAAAAAGACCAGCTCAGAATTTTGAATCTTTTACACTTTTTTATCTCCTGAAATTCCTCTAACTTTAGTAAGAAGCATAGAGGTGAACCCTATGTGCTGAGACCAATGGAACATGGGCTATGTCCACAAACGAGGAAAGAGCAGGTTAAAAATGGATGCTCAAGAGTGCAGCCCCTGTTGGAGAAATCCTCTAATCTGCAGAGTGCTGGTGAGGAATAAGTAGGGAAGCACACAAAGAGTGACCCTAAAATGGAAATGGGAGCCTCAGAGACTGGCTTGCTTCTCCTTACGAGGCTTTTCCATATCCAAAGGCACCCTGAGAAGCAACATATTATTTCTGGAGAAGTCAATTTGTTCTAATTTTAAGAGTGAAGTTTTGCTTTAGTAGTTATTTTACTCACAGAAATTTCATCCAAGGAAATGCTTTAGCTGTATAAATTGAGCTAAGTGAGGAGGAAAAAACACTCTAAATGGCTTATTTTAATAACAGAAAAACATCAAACATAGCCAACATTTCTGAGGATTTGGGCTTTTTTTTAAACCAGTTAAGAAATTGAAATTTGTATAGAATTTTAAATCTACATCAAAATATGATAAGGCCTAATTAATATATGTAAACGGAAAGGCAAACTCATGAATAGTGTGTTCAAAATGAGTCCATAAAAGAGGAAAAAGCAGGTTAAAAGATAAATCCCAAGATAAATCCTAAAAGAATGGCCCCTCCCCATGCAGTTTCTTTCAACTATTAAAAAATTTGTTTACACTACTTTATAGGGTGCTAGAGCTGCAGTCTGAATTCTTGTTACCAAACATTTCCACCTTCTGTCAAAGGGGGTCACCTCTTCTAGGAATACCTCCTTCAATTTTTCTTCCTCTGATCATGAAGAAGAGGAGAAAGAAGGAAGGGAGAAGGAAGAGAGAAGGAAGGGGGAGAAAAAAGGGAACTCTTCTATAACAGAGACACTTTAAAACTAAAAGCTCTAATTTCCCAAATTCCCTTTTTCTGCAGCTGAACTTTTTCTGCAGCTGAACTTCATCATGATGAATGAGAATGGGGACAGAGGAAATGGCCCCAAAGCCTGAGCAGACACTAGTAAGGGCTGAAAACCTGAGTTGTAACATCCACTGTATGTACACTCTGGCTAGCTCAGCTGGCTAAATATATATATTTATTTATCCTGGCTTTTGTTTCTATAAATAGTAAGGCTTCTTTAGGACCTACCGTAGATTAGCTACTTTCCCACTTTGGGTCACACTGAAATTAAATTTATTTTTCCTTTGCTTATGCAGGTGGGTAACTGAATGCAGGTCATGGGAAACCAGCAGGGCCTCTGGCCTGGGGTATCAGCAACACTTTTAAAGTTACTGTCTATGGATCCAATGGTAAAAACATCTTTATTTTCCAGAGGAGGGAACTTAGGTACAGACAGGTTGACTAACTAGACTAAAATGACACAGCTAGCTGTGTTACAGTCCTTTAGATGCTGCCATAATCTTAGGAACAAGAAGGTCTCTTTGAAAATATTTCAACATTTAATAAAAGCAAATATAAAAAACTGTCTCCTCCATTAAATGGTAAGCACCCTTAAGGTAAAAACTGTATCATATTCTTTATCCCTGTCATCATTCAGTAATTGCTGATAAGATGTTAAATAAATCAATAAATCAAGGAGTCAACAAATGAACTAACAATCAAAGAGGGAAATTACTTGGAAATAGGAGACCATAAGGCCAGAATATTTTTACTGAAGGATACACACCATTGATTCACGGTGAAGTTCATTTAAGAGATCCCTAAAAATTTCATTTTTCTAAAAAGCATTTTTATGATCTTGTCATAAAAGAAATGGCTTTAACATTTTGAGGAAACTAAAATGATACCAATTTTTCCTAGGTATAGAATATAAACAATACTTTTGCAATTCAGAAAGATAGCTAAATTTTGCTCCAAAGAACTCAAAGTTAAAATTCAATTTCTTTACGGAGGGAGATTTGCTGAAAGCTAATTAGCTCTTAATGGAAACAAGCTACTGGAGTAATGCTCTCTCAAAGAGGAATGGTTTGGTGCAACCTACTGTAAAATTAAGAAAGAAAGAAAGGGCAGAGCTCAGTAGAGTTAACAGATTCCCTCCGAGAGTAAAATTGCGCTAATGTGGAAAACAATTTACCTCTCTGCTATAAACTCCGCAATAAACTAGATTTGCCAAACCAGAAGTGTTTTTGGTTTGTTTGTTTTAAATAAGTGTTGTCATATATGTCTTAGCCCACATTCTCTTGCTTTAACAGCATCCCTGAGACTGTGAAATTTATAAAAGGAAGAAGTTTGTTTAGAATCACAGTTCTAGAGGCTGGGAAATCAAAGAATAGGTGGCCATATCCAGTGAGGGTCTTGTGATGCTTCATAACATGCCAGAAGTCATAAGGCAAGTAGGCATGTGGAGGGGAGAGAGAAGGCAGTAAAACTCCCACAGTAGCTAACTCATTCTCATAGGAAATTCATTAACCTATTCATGAGGGCCCCACCCCCATGGCCCAAGCATCTCCCATGAGGCCACACCAACCCATACTGCTGCACAAACTCTCAGGCACACACTGGAGCCATAGAAATATACAATGTAGATTTGATCAAGCATATGCTTTATTTTGAAAAGGAAAAAAAAAAACCTTTAATGGTACTAAGGTTTTTGAGGGTTTCCTTATCCAAGAATACTCCCATAAAATCAGAAAAACCACCTAAAAATGATAATGCTTCACGTGACACAGGGTAGCTTAATGTCCCAATGGTTATTATTTGGTATTCTAAACTCAGTGATTTCCAGCCACACTAAGATATGTACCCTTCAAATAACATGATGCTAATGGATTCAATTAATAAGTTAAATTTAGAGAAGTGGATCATGGTTATTTGTATATTAGAAATCTATTTGCACAAAACAGGTCGTTGTACTTGATATACATTTTGCAGTCAAGCTTTTTCCTAAAAACCACTGCTACTAAGTAGATGGGAAAGATCTCTGAGTTTAATGAGTTAGCATTTTTTTTTAATTTATTATTTATTCTAACTTGTTATATAAGTCAGAATGCATTTCAATTCATAGTACACATATAGAACAAAATTTTTCATGTCTCTGGTTGTGCACAACATATGTACTTAGAGTACATATGTCGTCTTCACATATGTACTTAGAGTAATGATGTCTATCTCATTCCACCATCATATCTACCCCCAAGCCCCCTCCCTTCCCCTCCCAACACTTTTCCCCATCTAGAGTTCATCTAATCTTCTCATGCTCCCTCTTCCAACCCCACATGAATCAGCCACCTTATATCAGAGAAAACATTCAGCATTTGGTTTTAGGGGATTGACTAACTTCACTTAGCATTATATTCTCCAACTCCATCCATTTACCTGCAAATGTCATGATTTTATGCTCTTTTATTGCTGAGTAATAGTCTATTGTGTATATACAGCACATTTTCTTTATCCACTTATTTATTGAGGGGCATCTAGGTTGATTCCACAGTTTAGCTATTGTGAATTGTGCTGCTATAAACATCCATGTGGCTGTGTTCCCGTAGTATGCTGTGTTTAAGTCTTTGGGGTATAGAGCGAGGAGTAGGATAGCTGGGTCAAACAGTGGTTCCATTCCCAGTTTTTCAAGGAATCTCCATATTGCTTTCCAGATTGCTGATGGGACTGCAAATTGGTGCAGCCAATGTATGAGTATGCCTTTTTCCCCACATCCTCGCCAACACTTATTGTTATTTGTGTTCTTAGTAGCTGCCATTTTGACTAGAGTGAGATGAAATCAGAGTAGTTTTGATTTGCATTTCTCGGCTTGCTAGAGATGTTGAACATTTTTTCATATATTTGTTGATTGATTGTATATCACCATCTGAGAAATATCTGTTCAGTTCCTTGTTCCTTTTATTGATTGGATTTTTTGATGTTAAGTTTTTTTTGAGTTTTTTATATATCCTACAGATTAGTGCTCTATCTGATGGGTGTGTGGTAAAAATTTGCTCCAATTCTGTAGGCTCTCTATTCACCTCCCTGACTACAGAACATTAAAGAAAGAAATTAAAGATGACCTTAGAAGTGGAAAGATCTTCCTTGTTCTTGGATATGCAGAATTATTATTGTCAAAATGACCATACTACCAAAAGCACTATCCAGATTTAATGCAATTCCAGCCAAAATCCCAATGACATTACTCATAGAAATAGAAAGGTAATCATGAAATTCAGCTGAAAAAATAAGAGACCCAGAATAATCAAAGCAAGAAGAGTGAAGCAGGTAGCATCACTATACCAGCCCTTAAATTATATTACAGAGCAATAGTAACAAAAACAGCATGGTACTGGGAACAAAATCGACTTGTATACCAATGGTACAGAGTAGAGGACACAAAGACAAATCCACATAAATACAATTATCTCATATTAGCCAAAGGTGCCAAAAACATATACTGGAGAAAAGATAGCCTCTTCAATAAATGGTACTGGCAAAATTGGAAACCCATATGCAGCAAAATGAAATTAACCCATCTCTCTCATCATGCTCAAAACTCAACTCAAAATGGATCAAGGACCCCGGATTTAAACCAGAGACCCTGTGCCTAGAGGAAGAAAAAGTAGGCCCAAATCTTCATCATGTCGGATTAGTCCCCAACTTCCTTAATAAGACTCCTATAGAGCAAGAAATAAAATCAAGAATCAATAAATGAGATGAGTTAGCATTTTAGATCCTTGCCAAAATAAGGGTGATAGTTCTCAGCACTGGACTATTTTGTTTTGGTTACAGTAAGCAAATATGGAAAATTTATAAAACTGACCATATATTAGTATATAAATAAAAGTAGATACAAACCAGAAATGGAAGAAAAATATTATACAGTGATAATCAGGATACAATAAACTAGAAGTGAATATTAAAGACTCAATTTTTCATATATCAAAATGACAAAAGTCATGTACACTAATTTGATACAAGTTTCACACAAACTGCCACTCTTATATACATAGTGAACAGAACAGGAAATTGGCACAAATTAGACTAGGGACAATTTCGAAACATCTTTCAAAATTAGAAATGCTCATTCTAGAGGTTTTCAATGGTATTTGTGTATTTAATCATCTAGGAAAAATGAGCAATTGTTGTTTAGTCCTAGAGATCATGATTTTATTGGCCAGAAAAGACCAGGGCTTTAGAAATTTTAACAAATTCCCAGGTGACACTAATGTAAAATACTGTACAACTGTTGAAGCAATTCCACTTCTAATCATTTACCCTACATATATCCACACATGTAACCTATGTCATTAATTTATCAAGAGATTAGAAAAAATAAATATTCTCCAAAAGAGGACTTGTTAAATCAATATGGAATATTCATAAAATGCAATATTATATCTTAAAAGAGGAAAAATTATAAAATACCTTCCAATAAAGCTTAGGGGACATAGCTATAGTTTTTAAAAAGGTGAAAAACAGGATAGTCGGCATGCTACCATCTATGTGAAAAATAATACACACACAAATTAATAGTACCCATCTCTTTAGAGTTCAGTGTATGTATATATAACATTATTCACTGCTGGTGGCAGGCCTTCCCTGGCCCCTGGGGCTCAGCCCCGAGTTTCTTGTTCTGCATGTCAAAGTGGCCAGCTCACAGGGTTGTGATGCAGGCTTGCGGTTTCATGTTTATCTGCCTCAGACATATGTGCCTTTTTGGGAACATCTTGGCCTTCTCGGAGCTTTCTGATAAGGGACGGTCACGGTAACCCAAGAGTAGCAGGTGTTATTCCTCCTCTGTTTTGGCTAAATTTCCACTGCAGTTATAGAAAGTATATAAGGGAACAAACTTGGATAATAAACGGCACACATGCCTCCTCCTGGATGAAGAACCTTGGTGTCCTGTGATTTTTTTTTTTTATTTTTTAACCTCGACGTCTCTCGCCGGACTCGGTTCCCGTTAGCCGGACGCGGCATCTGGAGGTCCCACCGAGATCCGGAAAGCAGAGGTAAGCGGACGAGGCTCACCTTCTAAGGGAGAAGGGGGAGGATTGGTATAAAGATAATTTAAAAGAGACAGGGTACGTACCATGGGTAACTCAACAGCGAAACTTCGTCTGGCCAACGAAGTTAAAGAACTGTTAAGCAAACAAGGAACAGGAATAAAAACCAAGACAGCAACCGAATTCGTTGAAGCTATAGCCCAGGCTTGTCCTTGGTTTCTGACAGGAGGCTTTCTTAATAACAGTGATTGGGATTTGGTAAAGCAGGATATCCAAAAGTTGTTGAGGGACCAGGGTCCGGATAGAGTCCCGATTGCTACTTTCTCCCTATGGAGATTGGTAAAGGATGCTCTTTTAACTGATAAAGTAAAGATTAAGGAGCAGCTTGCTGAATGTGAACAGGCCCTTAATCAGGTCCAGGAAGAGCAAATGGCAGAGTTCTTACCCCTTTCCCATTATTCTTTCACATCTCCTTCTTCATTCTTAGATCCACCCTAGCTGCTCTCAACCCTGCCTTCTCATCGTCCCCCTCCCTACCAGGCCCACAGAAAAGTCTTAACTGACCTTCTCCAGAATATTCACCATGGCTTATTTTAGGACTTTCAGCAAAAGAATCTCTACAAAAGTTCAATGTAGATAAACTTCCTATTTTCATGTTGCTCTGTTTTATTTGGCTACTGTCTGAAAAAATCAGCACTCCAGGCGCTGGACACTCCCTTACTAGTTTTCCACAAAAATATGTAAACAAGGCCTCTGGCCTTGAGCTGGGCTTCACAGTGCTGACTACATTTCTAAGATAAGGGAGTTACTAACTGGGCTCCATGGTAACAGCTGGCAGGAGGAAGAACTGGAAAGGGAGATAGAGGAACTGGAGGGTCGATTGAAAAAGTCAAGATTTAAAGCACCTATGGCCCCGATCGATGCTGAGCTCCCTCCTTATAACCCCGATTGGCATGAGGACAACCTCAGAAGGTGGGGGGTGTTCAGTGGCAGCCTAAGACGGCCCAAACTTTTCCAGTAATTGAAAACCTGGATGCCAATGGACAGCTGGCCAGAGTGCATGTTCCTTTAGCCTTTAAGGATATTAAACAACTAAAGGAGGCAGTTACTAATTACAGAACCCATGCCCCCTTTACATTGACTCTCTTCGAGTCTTTCTCTGCCAATCAGCTGACACCTAATGACTGGCAACAGCTTTGCAGGGCTGTGTTGTCCGGAGGGGATTTTTTGTTGTGGAAAAGTGAAAATCAAGAGAGGTGTCTCGAGCTAACCCGAGTCAATCAAGACGCCGGCTTCCCACGGCGTAACCTTGAAATGTTAACAGGCTCGGGACAATATGCTATCATAAATCAGCAAATTAATTATGATCCTGGGGTCTATGCTCAGATAGCTACAGCAGCCGTTCAGGCTTGGAAGGCTCTACCTATTTCAAATGCTGAAACAAAAATTTCAAAAATTGCTCAAGGACCCTCTGAGCCTTATTCTGACTTCATTGCCCGATTGATGCAGATAGCAGGAAAAATATTCCCTAACTTGGAACAAGCCATGCCAATCATTAAGCAATTGGCTCTTGAAAATGCAAATTCCTATTGCCAAAATGCCATTAAATCTACCAGAGCAAAGAGTGTTGATGACATGATTCGAGCTTGTAAGGATATTGATGGAGCTCATATTACTGGACAGGTTCTGGCCGCTGCCCTCAAAACGGGAAGCCAAGGTGTACGGGGCAATCCAGGAATGGAATGGTGCCCCAGGGAGTGGGCGGCTTCGTCACCTCCCACGGACCAACCCCTTTCTATCTGTAGACTCCCCAGGGGAACGCCAGGAAGTGCAGGATGTACAGCTGCAACCGCAGGTCGCAGAGACAGAACAAGCTGCTACTGCAGTAAGATCTTGGCCAGGCGGGGAAAAATGCAGACAAAATCAAACAAAATGCAATCGACTAGGAAAACTTGGGAAACTTTTGCCCCGAAAACGGGCAGCAGACTCCATGTTGTTTGCATCACCATGGTAACCATGGGGTGCCTGGCCAGAAGAGCAGCTTCCTGGTCCCACCTCCCACACTTTTGCGGGCTTCTGATTGGTTCTTCCACAGTCACTCAGACAGGACTTCTAGTCCCGCCTTCTAGCCACTAACTGTACTGCTGTGTTTCAGATTTCTACCAGAGCTGCTCAGAGCCTGTATTTTTAAAAAATGCCTACCTGTAAATGCTAACAAAAGATATCTTTTTCAGACAAAATTTAATTCCACAGGTTTCTATGTTACAGTCCTAAATTTAAACTAGTTCTAAGTTAAATAACCTGACTTTTTCTTTATAGTTGTGTTACTAAATAATGTTCTATTGATGAGAGATATCAAATATGCTTTCTTTATATTTTACTTTTAATTTTGGAGGTTATGAGGATGCATTTGCTCGCCACAGGAACAAGCCGGCAAAGTTCCTGTGATGACCAAAAAATCCTTATTCTCATTGCTAACTATAAAAATAAAAATGTATACTCAAGGATCTTATTTCAGTTACATCAAGTGACGTCACATAGAAGAGTGCACTCCTAGTTAAAAATAAATTAAAATGGATCCAAATATTTTAAGACCACGTGGTTACATAAAGTTAATACAATTATAAGTTATGTTCTTATTCTTAATATATATATTTTTAGATATTTAGATAACCTATATTTGTTAATCTATAAATTAATTAGTACATGCCTATTGATTAGTTAATATATATTTGCCTAATTGTTTTTCTTCAACAGGAAGCCCATAATTTATGTTTTATATTTACATTTATCAGATACTCTGCCTTTTCAGTTACAGATATTTGAGATAAACGTGTTTACTATAAATTTGCTTTTAAGTGAAAATACAATCAAGTAGTTTCTAATTCTCAAAGTTACTGTTTAAACTCATAAGATAATAAATTATTATAATTATTTCTACAAAATATCTAAGGGTTTTAACTATATTTTCATTGATGTTTCTTATCAAAGTATAATAATTTGTTTATAGATTCTAAGGTTTTCAGAAATTGTTCCAAAATATTAAAAAGAAAAAGATGCTTCAACAAAGAAAAAGCACACATGGATCCTAAAAAGAAGAAAGAAATCATCTTTGGGTAAAACAAGGTCTTTATATTCATTTTCCTAAGTAAAAAAGATTTTTATATTGTTATCTAAACAGATGATGTAAAAAGTTAGAGCAATTAAAAAAGAGATTTATATATACTAAACTGACTATAATTAATTTAAGGGTATTTCAGGTTATTTTCCTAATTTAACTATACTAATGTGAGCTAAAATTTTGTCCATATTTTGACATGATAAACACCTATTAAAATGTAAGTTTATTTCTTTAAAGAAAGATCCTTATTGCCTAATAATTCTTACTGTTTAAGATAAAGATTAATTTTGGTAAATAAATTCACATTGTTGATTAAACATTAAGTATATTGAACTACTAACGTAAACCCCTGTATGACCTTTTGAGAGGAGACCCCTTACCCACCTCCCCGCAAAAACCTACTCCAGAAGCCTTAAAGGCACTTAGATTGATAGAGACAGCCTTACAAGAGATGCAGGTAATGCAGGTGGACTACTCCCAGTCCTTGTTATTCATTGTTCTGCCGTCAAAACTCACCCCAACTGGAGTTTTTTGGCAGACTGGTCCTATTTATTGGGTTCACTTACCTGCATCCCCCTCTCGGGTCTTGATACCTTTCCATGATCTGGTAATACAATTAGTTTGGAAAGCAAAATATCTAGGAGATGCCTTGTTTGGGAAAACCTTTGATGTTCTCATATTACCATATAATCAAGACATTCTTTCTAAATTAAGACAGGAACATGATCTCTGGTGTCTCTTCTTCTGTAGTTTCATGGGACAGGTTGACAATCACTACCCTAAAAGCAGGCTCCTTGAAAGTCTAAAGACATGTCCAATAATTTTCCCAAAGATCCTAAAAAAGGATCCTCTCCTGGGGGCACAAACCGTCTTCACTGACGGGGCCAAAAATGGGTTTGCTGTCGTTTCAGATGGGACCCAGGTCATCCGCAAGAGAGTGGCCGATTGCTCAGCCCAAAAGGTGGAAGTTGCAGCCTTAACATTGGCCTTACAGACCTATAGCTCGGTGCCCCTTAATGTTTTCACAGACAGTCTCTATATCGCCAGGCTCGCCTCTGCGATTGAGACAGCACCTTAAATTGGAAAACAATCCACTATCATGGACCAACTACAGACAGTACAGCTTCTTATATGGGCTAGGGCAGATCCCCTCTTCATAGGTCACATTAGAAGTCATTCTGGGCTTCCAGGCCCTCTGGCGGCGGGCAACGCCGTGGCAGACGCTGCCACACATGCCACTAACCATGTATATACAATAACTGAGTATGATAAGGCCCTCCAGCTTCATAATAAATTTCACCTAAATGCACAATCCTTACGCTTCCGCTCAGGATGTTCCCGGGATCAAGCTTTAAAAATTGTCTCCCTATGCCCTACTTGTGCATCTTTTATCCATTCCCCTTCTCTGGGAGTCAACCCAAGGGGCCTTCAGCCAAATGACATCTGGCAAACTGATGTAACTCATATTCCTAGTTTTGGAAAGTTGTCCTTTGTACATGTCAGTATAGACACATTTTCTGGGTTTATCTCTGCTACTTTACATTCAGAAGAAAAGGCTAAAGATGTGATACAGCACTATGTAAAAACCTTTTCCTTCATGGGAACCCCCCAATGCATAAAAACAGATAATGGCCCAGCTTATACTAGTCAAACCTTCCAAAAATTTTGCTCACAGTGGGATATTATACACAAAACAGGAATCCCATATAACCCCCAAGGACAGGCCATTGTAGAACGGGCCCATCAACATCTTAAAACCTATTTGCAAAAAACAAAAGAGGGAGAAATATACCAGAGTTGTCAGGGACCACATGCACTGTTAAATATAACTCTGTTCACTTTAAATTTTTTGCTCACAGATGCTGAAGGCCGTACAGCGGCGCAGCGTCACTTCTCCTCTCCCACCATGCAAAAGGCACAAATAAGGTGGAAGGATTTATCTACAGGAAAGTGGCAATCCCCTGCTCCACTCTTGGCTAGAGTGAGAGGAGCTATATGTGTCTTCCCTCCAGGGACAGAAAAACCCATTTGGGTCCCGGAACGCTGCACTAGACCGGTGGACGCAGACTCAGGAAGGAGCGACGACCCTGGGACTTCAGGTTCAACCATTTTCGCTTCTCCAAAGGAGCGACAGAATGAGTTTTGCGGGTTGGATCTTCCTTATAACAGTCCTGGTATGCAGGCCTGTGGATGCAGGAATGGGTCCCCCACCAGGTAATATCTATCAACATCTTTTTGGGACCCCCTGCGAGTGCAGGGAAGGGATTTGGAATCAGGCCCCCAGTAGCTGGATTCAGACGGCTGATTGTGTAACCAAAGTAGCCTACCTCTGGGCTGAAGTTCATCAACAAATTGGGGGATTTCACCCACCCTAAGTGGGTATGCATGAACAAACCAAAGATTAACCCCCCCTAGTCCGGAAAAAACCCTCAGTAACTGCTCCACAACTTGCACTTATACCTCAGCAGTTCATGTCTCTTGCTATGAGACGGCCTCGATTTGTGTACACAAGGGACGACAGTATTTTGAGGCCAGATTGACCGAGACCCGGTCTGGGGAGGGGGTGAGAGTGACTTCTCACTTCACTCCGTTTCTTTTTGGCCAAGGGGGAGTTGAATCTAAACTCCGGTTGGCTGGGTGCCAGGGTCAAGTCAGTAAGCCCTTCTGTTGGCCCACTGCAGCCCCTACAGGGATCTCTGATGGGGGGGGGGGGGAACCTACTGATTCTGTTAAACATCTTCAAGTTATCAAGCTCTTGAAACCACAGGTCCCTGACCTCATATACCACCCCTTGGTGCTGCCTAAGTCTCAGCTCCCAGATCTGGATGCCAATACGTGGGATATCTTAAAAACCACCCTTTTCTTACTTAACAACTCTGATCCCACGCTTGCTAGTGACTGCTGGCTCTGCATCACAACAGGGGCAGTCATGCCCGTGGCGGTTCCTATCAATGCCACCATATCTGATGATGAGACCTGCCAGCCCGGGCTGCCTTTCAAGGTCCAACCTATGGGCACTTTCACAGAATGTCTCCTGGGTATGATGCAAAATAACACCTATGATGTTGATGTTGGAGTAACTTCCTTTGGAAACCGGTCAATCTCAATAACCAAGAATTATTCCTCACCCACTCCAGCCCTCTGCCCCCCTAATGGCACTGTTTTTATGTGTGGTGGGAACTCTGCCTTCCCCCAACTCCCTGCAAATTGGACAGGTGTCTGTGTCCTCGCCTTGCTCCTCCCTGATATAACAACCATTGTCCCTGGGGATGAGCCCTTACCTATTCCCAGTCTAGACACCCTAGTAAAAAGGCACAGGCAAGTTATACAGGCTCTACCGCTACTCGCCACACTGGGGATAATGGCTGCTGTGGGCACAGGAACAGCTGGACTGGGTACAGCAATACATTCTTACCGCCGTCTATCTCAGCAGCTTATAGATGATGTGCAGACCCTATCTGGCACTATTGGGGACCTACAAGACCAAATTGACTCTTTGGCAGAAGTAGTCCTTCAGAATAGGCAAGGCCTAGATCTGCTGACCACCAATCAGGGAGGGATTTGCTTGGCTTTGGGAGAAAGGTGCTGCTTCTATGCCAATAAATCAGGCATAGTTCGCACTAAAATCAAGGAGCTTCAAGAAGACCTAGAGAAAAGAATTATTTGAGAACCCTCTTTGGACTGGGATGAATGGGTTCCTGCCCTACCTTCTTCCCCTCCTGGGGCCCTTACTGAGTCTTCTTTTGATTGCAACATTGGGACCTTTTTCCTTGCTCTGCTTTTTGAGGGTTAGGGTTTTTGATTAGTGAATTTCAATTTTGTTTTGTACTGTCTTGTTCACTACTCTTCTTTCCATGTTTCCCTCTTTCTCTTTTCCTTTGCTAACAGCCAAATTTGACTGTTCTCTTTCACTCTTCTTTGAATTTTCACTTCTACTTTTTTCTCCTCCCTCTTCATAAGCAACCCATCCTATAACACCACTGCATTTTCCCTATTCACTTCTTGAAATGGCAAAGAGTTTTCTACCCTCTTACCTCTTAGTCTTTCATCTTAATCATCTCTATTCCTGATATCTCTTAACATTAGTTGGTTTATATAATGCAAGGGCCCACCACCAATGTTATAGCAATACTTAATACAGTGGAAATCGCAGACAATACCTACTGCTTGACCTTATGCCAGACTGTTGCAAATAGGATAACTCAATTCATTAAGGACCAGATTAACATTTTAACCTCCAAGCCAATACAGGTTCACTATCAACGCCTGGAGATGGATGACTCCGCCCACGAGGTGTACTTACGACCCATCCGGAGATGAGATGTAGATGGACAGGAGCCAATACCCAGCCCTCCTATGTGCCTGCTTTTGCCCAGGTCCCTAATTACCCTGCTGACTTGGTGCCGTCATCCCAGACCCTTACGTTCAGAAAGCTCCCTGGTCATAGCTATCCCACTGGCAAAGATTATGACTGGGATCCGCAGTTGTGTCCTGCTGGCCATGACATCCTAACTGAAAAGTGTTCATTTACTAGGACAAGAGCTGATCTTGTAGTACCCAGTGACGGGCAACTTCCACGCTTGCACTGCAACCTAAGCCAGGGGAATGGGGCCTCCCCAGAGACGGGTAAGCAGTGCAGGGGCGGTGGACGACCTAAGACAGGGGCTACTTGATTCCCTTTGACATGCAAAAAACTAAAGAGGGGGACTTGCTGGTGGCAGGCCTTCCCTGGCCCCTGGGGCTCAGCCCCGAGTTTCTTGTTCTGCATGTCAAAGTGGCCAGCTCACAGGGTTGTGATGCAGGCTTGCGGTTTCATGTTTATCTGCCTCAGACATATGTGCCTTTTTGGGAACATCTTGGCCTTCTCGGAGCTTTCTGATAAGGGACGGTCACGGTAACCCAAGAGTAGCAGGTGTTATTCCTCCTCTGTTTTGGCTAAATTTCCACTGCAGTTATAGAAAGTATATAAGGGAACAAACTTGGATAATAAACGGCACACATGCCTCCTCCTGGATGAAGAACCTTGGTGTCCTGTGATTTTTTTTTTTTATTTTTTAACCTCGACGTCTCTCGCCGGACTCGGTTCCCGTTAGCCGGACGCGGCAATTCACTGTTTGTAATATCACAAGATTAGTAATAAGTCTATTCATTACAACCTAATTAGATAAAGTATGATATAGACACACAAGGTAAAATCTCACCACTATAAAGTACAATGTGGAAGCTCTCTACATGTTGCTCTTTTAAATAGTTATATTGTATTCTATATTATAATTACATAATTCAATTTATATTCATATAAAATTATATAGATCATATAAAATTTTCACATTTTAAAAATTATTTGCCTCAGACTGGGCATGGTGGTATATGCTTATAACTCAGCTATTTGGGGTAAAAAGATCACAATTTCAAGGCCACCCTGAGCAAATTAACAAGACTATCTCAAAATTAAACAAAAATAAAAGGTCTTAGGGGATGTAGCTATAGTAAAGCACCCCTGGATTTGATCCCTAGTACTGGAAAAAAATTTGCCTCAAGAGAAATCTTTGTGCATATGGGAGTTTTCCTGTAGAACGGATTCTTAGAAGTAGAACTGAAGTTTGAAGGTTATTCACCTTTTACACTTTAATTAGACACAGTGAATAAACATTAAGAGAACAGTCAGGGGAATGCAAAATAAAAGGAAGTTCCATTTTTATTTACTAGTTAGCAAGAATACAAATAAACACTTGCATTAAAAGCATTTCAGATGGGGCTGGGGTTGTGGCTCAGCTGTAGAGTGTTTGCCTACCACATGCGAGGCCCTGGGTTCGAGTCTCAGCACCACATATTAATTAATTAATTAATTAAGGTATTGTGTCCAACTACAACTAAAAAATAAATATTTTTTAAAAAAGCATTGCAGAGTATGTGTGTGTATATATATATATTTATACATATAATTTAAGTAGTGCGATATTGTTTAGGAAGCACACACTAAAACAGTAACAACATCAACCTTAAGGGAAGAGAAGTGTAAGAGGCAGTTGGAGGACAGGGGGGTTGAGATAGGAAAACCCAGGAAATCTCCGGATTCCTACTTTTCGAATTTAAGAGAAAGACAACATATGAAAACACTACTTGCTCAAATAAAACAAAAATATAAATTAGCCCACTGAATTTTGTTTGTAAACTCTGCTTAGGGAATAAAAACTAGAGTAAATTAATTTTTAAGCTTATTTTATGATCATTTTTAAAATAAAAATGGTTTTATAGAAGCTATCAATTACCTGTTTCTACTTCTCTAGAATTCTCCTCAAGCACCAATATGAGGAAATTTAACTGAATTAATAGAGTTGGCAAGAAGGAAAAGGCGTACAGAAAACATGTCACAGGAATGAGCTAAAGTCGACATTAAAAAAGTAAATGCAATCTGTTCAATCTCATGAGAAGATAAAATTAGCATACAGCATTAGTACTTGATGTCAAATGCCTAGGAAAGAAGAAACTATCTGACTTTCTATTCAACTTCTAAGACAGATTTACTCTTTAGAATTAACTAATTCTTTAGGAAGAGAAAATGGTGCTTTCCAAGTGAGGAACTTGGGAGTTCCATGGTCAGCACCTTTTGGAAGACTCTAAAAGGCTTCAGGAACATGGAGTTTTCATTGTGCTCCCGGAGTTCTTTTGCAACACCACCCAGAGAGGACCAGGTAGTATTTGTATGGCACCTTCGGGAAATGGATAAAGGAAGGTAGCCAGACTGCAAGCTGGACAGCCCCAGCATCATGGACAAGACCAAGAACACGTGGCAATGGTGACTCATGGCACACACAGGTACTCCCACACACCCAGCTTTCCACTCTCTAAAGTAGAAAAGCCTTTCTTATTTACTAGTAGCAAGTAAATGGTAATGCATTATAATGTAGCATTTCTGTGATTAGACAGCGGACAAGAAAAAACACAGGTGGTTAGAAACGTGTGATTTAACTCTTTATTTAAAATGAACCGGTGACTCTGGAGGCCCTGCTCCTATGGATGGTATTCAAAGCCCAGAAAGACCTCAGGTATCACCTGCCCAACACTAATTGTTTTCTTGTTTGAAAGCAAGGGAAACTTCCTCCTGTGTTTCCCTTCTGTGGCCCTAGGTATTCTCAGATGAACTATGCCTGGCAAAACTAAAAGTATTCTAGCAACCAGTGCTAATGCAATCTGGCATTATTCAGTATATTCAATAACAGCAAAATTTCCCCACCACTTAAAGAATAGTATGTCAACTGAATAAAATGGTAGCAACTAAGAGTCAATAAATACTACTGAGATTTAACAATATTCAATGAAAAATGTGGCACCAATTTTCTAAAACTATATGTAATAGTTTTTTTCCCTTTAAAGAATTTATCATTTTGAAAGCATCATGCACTTTACAGGATGCAAACTCAGGTAAAGGATTAAAAATTTGAGCACAAGAGCCAGCACAGCATACATGACAGATAGTACAAACCAGGAAATATGAAAAAGTACCACTTTGGCAGCTCGAATGTTGGTATTTTATAATCTCATCATCTGTAACAACATTTCCAGATCACATAAAACACATTTTATAGATGAGAAACAAGACCAAGAGATTTGAACTTACAGTACCTGGTAAAAGTCGGGTTGTGTTCAGTCATCGCGACCAGCAGTTTGAGAGCATACGCTGGTACTGGGTCTGGCTCCATGAGGATGTGCTCATACCTGAAGTGACAAAGGCATTAAAAAACACTCAGTAGTTTCCCTCACTTAAATGCCCCATTTAAACAACAGGAAAAAAAAAGAGAGACCATAAGGTACAAACATCTGAGAAAAATAGATATAAAATTATGAGCTATAGGACATACAGGTTACTCAACCTCAGAAAGCTTCCACAGACTTCACTTCCCAATGGTAATGACATTGACCTACTTCACAGAAGACGGTTGTCAGGAATATTCCTTCAGATCATCTAGCACTAAGCCTGTGAATACAGAGTACCCTCACATTTCAAAATTCACTAGAGGTCTCCTGGCACACAACACATAGTTGCACTCATGGCTAAGATGCAGCATACAACACAGTAAGGACACACAGCTGAATCACAAGGGAAGGATTCCATATGCAAGTTTCTCTGTGGACTGAGAGTATGCAAGTGCTTGCTCTCTCTCATGTAAGCAAGTTCTGTTTCCGCCAGACCCCACCTTCCCATGAGGGGCTACACTCAGCACAAATTTTCCCCAAGCATTGAAAAATGTAGTATGTGTGTGATGTTTCTGCCTAGGGAAGCAGATGAGAGACTCAGTGGCCACAGTTTTTATGAGGGTTTGCTCACACAGCCAACCTCTGACACGTCTCAAAATTCCAGACTCCCAGAAGGAAAGCAGAGGTTCAGCACAGTCAGGTCCTGTGCCCCATCCAGACACATCAAACTACACTTATCAGCTAAATATGGCCTAGGAACACTCTGAGAGCCATCTTCCAAGATGCCCAGCTTTATGTGGTTAGCGGTCTCAGGCTGGGTATGTTAACTCTTCTGCAGAACACTCTTACAATTAATACTTTTAAAGTCTGACCAAATTAAAACCATATTATCAAATTAAAACATATTACCAAAGAAAATAAAACTCAAAATGCCTTCATCAAAAGTTTCTACAACAAAAATGCAGACTGTTCTCCCATGTTCTTTGCTAAGCAGGAGGCTGCTTTGTATACATCTTACCTATTTAAATCCAGTGATCCAGTGAACAGCACTGTATAGATACTCAGTAAATAAGCATCAAATGAGTGAGTGAATGGATGAAAAAACAAAACTAACCAATCAACTTTATGACTTATTTCTCTGGAGTAGCCAACAACTAAAAAGCAGGGAATAGAGGGCTTGGGGAGGACTCTCTAAAAATACAAAATGGATATTTAAAAATCCTACAAATGAAACAGATGCTTTTCATCTAGAGAACAGGGCCCCGGGCTCTTACTCAGAGCTTATTTACTCTCATTTTGGAAATTATTATCTAACAAGCTTAATTATACAGCCTCTAAGCCCACAGCCATTAAAAAGGAGCCAAAAAAAGGGAGGAGAGGGACTATTAAAGAAAAACAACCTGAGAGTTACAAGAAACAGGACTAAAGCATAGGGGGAAACAAACAAAGCAATCCCAGAACTCCAAGCTGAGAGCAGACAGGGGAGCATTTAACAGAGAAGCTGCCTCAATGGGGCCCCAGGGCCTGCTGCATACTACAATGTTCAAAATGGGGGTAGTTAAGAAAATGTTATGCTGGAAAGAGTGTTCTGTTTAAGGACACAGGAAGTACCATATATTAGAATGGTTGCTTAATTTTTTTAATCACAGCATTTATAAGATTTGTCCATATATTATAAAGATGAAATACTAACCACTCATAACATGATAGTAGATCAAAAACAGCACAGGATGAAATTAACCAAACTATGTCATGTGCATGTATGAACACATCACAGGAAATTCCAGTTTTAGGTATAATGCACCAATTTTTAAAAATTTAATGTTTGTAGAAAAATGCAGCGAAATCAAGTATGAGTGATGTCAAGAAAAAAAATATTTTCTCACAGCAATAAAATCAAGTAAATATCTTAAGAAGTTATAATGCATTTGACAAACTTTAGCTACCAATACACATTTTCTTTAAAAATGGCCTAGGAAAGAGAGAAGAAATAATCTGTTCCCTTCTCTAAGTATTCTTAAATAAAGAGCTCTTATCCCAAGTTGGGGTACCCAAGAACACTCAGATTCAATGATTTCCTAGAACTCAAAAGAACTTGGTAAACCTCTTCTGCTAGTTATGACACATTACAATGAGAGGACACATTAAAATAAGCAAAGACAAAAGACAGAATGCGGGAGAGACAGGCAGGAGCCGTCAGTGGTCATCTCCCACATCTCCCAGTGCAGTGGGACAGAAGTGCTTGATCTGCTTTGTGACAATGTGGACAGTGTAGGAAGTACCGCCAAACAGAGAAGTTCACCTGAGCCTTTGTGACCAGGGCCATTACTAGGCATGGAGAGCCTGTGTGGCTGACTTTAATTACTCAGTCTCCAGTGCCTCCAGAGGTCAAGGATCCCACTATATCACATCCTTAGCATACATTATGTGACATGGCTCAGGCTCCAGGTATACAAAGACATTCTAATAAGGCAGGATGTTTCCAAGACCAGTAAGTCATCTCCCAGGAGACAGTCAAGAGCCAGTGTCTTTATGAGGTCCAGGGTTTAAACACCCAACACCTTCTAAGTTAAATCTTTGATTCACACATAGTTAAAACTGAGAGGCACTGACATTGAGATAAAAAATAAAAGAATGCCTCCTCCATAGGATACCTGTATTTGGAAACCAAAGGCCAGCCTCTCAAATTGAAAGTGAGAAGCTTCTGAAAAAATGATTCACATACCCAGGATAACTAGCCCCTTGCCCAACCCCAGACAACATTGAATCACGGAGGGAAGAGGTCAAAACCCCATTAATTTTTTTAAAAGGTTCCAAATGATTTTCCTACTTACATGCTTGACTGGAAAGCATAGGAGAAAATAAGGACAGTGATTTAGAAATATAATAGAAAAAAACACATTCCCAACAGGCTGAAAAACATACTTTAAAACAGTCTTGACAGGCAACATCTAGTACTGCATTTAAAAACAGCGGTCAGATTTTTCTGACTAAGTGTCCTGAGGTTGTCTGAGGTCACCTGACCTTGAAAAAGAGGGGGAGTGCCTGGGGGCCTCAAGCAGCACAAGCCTGTGTGAGCCAATTCTCCCAGAGAATCTCATTCTATTAACTCCTTTTTGGGGGGAAAGTATAAAGTTCATAACAGACATGTTTAAAATACAAATATTAAATATATTTTGGTTTAATCGGATAATTTTGTAATGAGCAGCAAGATCTAGCCAAAAGCATGCTACAGTTTACTAAGCTTATCTTCCAAAGACAGATAAGCAGCTGATAGTAAATGGTTGCCACACACCTCTGAGTGTAACTAGGCCAAAAAAAAAAGGAATGAGCCCTGATTCTTGAAACTGCTTCAGAGGGTTTCAAGAATCAGAGGAGCACTTCAAGTTCCCTGAGCCTGGCTGTAGGTCGCTATCATAATTGACAAACAGCACCCTGAGCAGTAGTGTCCTTGGATCCCATCCCTCTACCTCCAGAATCCTCTCTAACCACGAGCTAAGCAGCTAGAATCCAGGAAGGAAAAGCCATTCAAACTAAATTCATATCCACTTGGAGAGAACATTCCTAAAAACCACATATTCTTGACCAAGGTGAAAAGCCAAAGTATGGGATGTCTTTTCCTCCTCATTCTTCACTCCCAATCCTAAAAGAAATGAATCTGTATCTTGTCCAAAGCCTGGTACAAATAGGGCCCAATTAGGTAGGCTGGGAGAAAACTGAAACACGCTATCCAAATAACTCTGGATCATGGTTGAGAGGCTTTTCTGAGGGATATGACCAAAGAATTGGCCAAAAGGAAGTGTCTTCAACTTTGTTGAGTAGAGGAAGGAGGCACTCTATCATACAGAAGTTGATTCCACAAGGATTGTCACAAATTCACTTTTTAATCTCAACGGAGTACACTCAGAATTGGGACATGGGGAAAAAGTGATTTAAAAATATTTACGAAAAAGAAGAAGATCCTCCTAATAAAGTACATTATAAAATCAAAATAATGATTAAGTTTAGAGTGGGATCAAGAATATACATATTAACAGAAAGGAAAGAAAGGTGACACCTAACATTGGACAAGAAAGAGTAATTTTAGAAAGAGTGAGACACGTCAGGCAATACCTTATGGAAATGTATCTACAATAGATTAAAAACGCAAGTAAAAAATTTAAACTTCATGAGAAGATAAAAATGTATTCCTGAGTAAGCAGTCCTCTTTAACATGACAACAAAAATGTTTATAATTTTAAAGTTTTTAAAAGTTAAATATTTCTCAGGGCTGGGGATGTGGCTTAAGCGGTAGCGCGCTCGCCTGGCATGCGTGCGGCCCGGGTTCGATCCTCAGCACCACATACCAACAAAGATGTTGTGTCCGCCGAGAACTAAAAAATAAATATTTTAAAAAAAAAAAGTTAAATATTTCTCAATAGCACAACCACTTCAAATATCATAAGGGGAAATTATTTGTAGAATATTGGTAAAACCAAGAGTTAATATTCTTACTATAGTCATTTGTTGATTAATGGCAGGATATAGCCTAAGAAATGCATATTTAGGTAATTTCCTCCTTACATGAACATCATAAAATCTACTTGTCCAAACTAAGAAAGCTACAAATGTCAACAGGTGATGTAATCTTATGGGACCACCGCTGGATATGTGGTCTGTCATTGATAGTAACATCATGCAGTAGTGATGACTATTTAAAGAACTAGTGAAAATCAAAGATACCACTGAACAAATGGACAAAATTCATATACAGTTAATTAAAATGACCAAGAAATATGGGTGAAATGGTCTACTTCATTAATATCTGAAGGAATACGTGTTAGAACTAACAAGGGAACAGCAAAATGGGCAATTTCATAATAGAAGCCTAGTAGGATATACTGTCCATCTTTGAAAAAAAATTGGCAAAACATTTCAAATGTCTTTGAATTATATATAAAGTTCAACCCAGTAATTCTACCCCTAGAGTGTCAACAAAAGGAAATAAACAACATGCTCAAAGATGTAGTCATAAAAATAGTCTTTGTAGCATTTTATATGACAGTAAAATACTGGAAAAATAGTTACTAGAAGTTCCCTAACTGGGAATTGTTCAGATGATTTTTAGTACAACTATAAAGGTAGATGTAGATGACAAGCAGATTATAAAATAGCCAATAAAATATTGTTATATAAGTAGCCAAGATACAATCAAAAATGTAGATAGTTACAATAAGATGACTGGGAGTGGGGGCAGAGAGATAGGTTACAAACAGGAACTTTCATAAAGTATTAAGTAAATCTCCTAGGAATGGAGAAACCATACAGTGGAACAGGAAAACACTAACTCAAAATGGCAGACAAAGGGCAGAACAAACAGTTATGAACAGCTGAGTAAATACTGCAATGTTCTACAATCTATAAAAGAATTCTAAACAAGAGAATGCTATGAGGAAGAGAGTGTTAAAATGTAAATCTAACAATGCAAGAACTTGAGAGCTTAGAAGAAAGAAATGGCTGGGTTTAGATAAAGAGGATGCCACCAGCGAGCATGGTAGTGCACACCAGTAATCCCAGTGGCTCAGGAGGTTGAGACAGGAGGATCACAAGTTCAAAGCCAGCCTCAGCAACTTAGTGAGGCCCTCCCTATCTCAAAAAATAAAGGGCTGGGGATGTGGTTCAGTGTTTAAGAGCCCCTGGGTTCGATCTCTGGTAACACCCACACCACAAAAAAGCAAGTTTTTTTTTAATTGATGCATTATAATTATATATAATAGTAGATTCATTATGTCATATTTATACATGCATATAACATCAATCACATTCCCCTCTACCTTCCCTTTCCCATTATTTTCTCTACTAGTATCTCTTCTATTATTATCATAATTACTAGATTTTAATGATATATAATAGTGAGATTCAATGTGATATACTTGTACATGGACATAGCATAATTTGGAGATTTCATTTCTCATTACTTCCCCCAAGCCCTTCCTTCCTCCCTCTCAATCCCCTTTCTCTTCTTGGTCTCCTATTTTCATGAGATCTCTTTTTTATTTATTTACTTTTCTCCTCTCTCTACAGCAAAGGTTTTAAGGTAAAAATCTTTCAAAAAGGCTAAAGAATCTTTCATGAGCTGCTACAAGAAAGGGCCAAATAACTTACTATTTCTGGCATTTTTAATACTCCAATCCAAAACCTGAACCAGATAACATCTTGAATCAACCCCCAAAGTTTATGATAGAATATAAATCAAACAATTAGTTATTATCTTAAGGACTTACTAGTCGTGTGATTTTTATGTGCTCTGAGTTTGTGATCCTTTGGCATTTGGCATACATATATAAATACCAGAGTTAAAAGGATGTCCATGTTGATAAAGAAATAGACAATCATCAGTCTACTGGGAGGGTCAACAGAGGGGTGTGTGTGTGTGTACACATTATCTAAATACACACATGTAATTTTTAGAATAAGAAAAAGGTACAATTTTAAAATAAATATTAAATAAAATTTCAGATAGTAAGCATGTTCTCTCCAATCAGATGAAAAGCAAGTATTAAATCTTAAGAAAGGATTCTAATAAAGAAAATATACCCAAAGAACTGGAGTGAAAGAACTATCATTATTCAGAGAGAACAAAATTATGTTTATGTCCTATTATTGACTCTAACTCCCAAATTATCCTAATTTAGATTCCTGTAGGTTATACCCCTAGAGGGTAAAATGCACCCATTTAGGCAGACTCAAAACATGATAAAAGCATTAAGTAAAGGGGGAAATATAGAACATTATGATGCCTCTTTCTGATGTAAAATATTTACAAGTTAGATTTTATTTGAAAAAAAAATTACCCGAGGAAAGGTCAAAAATGAAATAGTCCTTCTATTCTAACTCCCAGAGATGATCAAGTTCATACTTATTTATATCTATTTTAACATAGAATTCTTGTGACCAAAGGAGACAAAGATGCAATATAGAACCATCCAGCTGTCTTGAATCATAAACCAAAATTAGATCAAACTCATGATTTTTGCTAACCAGTGTGTTGCCACTAACAAAATCAATTTCTAAGTTCCAATTTCTAAAGGAAAATACAATTTTAATGTGTAAGGAATATATTCCCCTCTCAGATTCCAAAATACAAAGCCTTAATAATTCATGCAGTCATTAGGGCCCTGATGATTTTACAGGTCACAAGAGAATTATAAGAAAAGAAAGGCTGTAATCATTTTCCTCAGAAGAATGCTGAATGCCATACTGTCATAAAAATATTATAAGCATATTTATATCAGCATGATCTCTTTTCAATATAAAACACTCAAAAGCTGAAACGAAATATAAAACTAAAATACACATGGATGAAATAGCTCTAGCCTACAAAGGCAAAGAGAAGGGCGAATTTTTCCCATGGCTTGCTACACCACTTAACACCTCTGAATATCCTATCCAAACAGTCCCTCTCTTTTTCCCCTTCCCATCATTCACTCTCTCTATATATTGTTTTACCTTTTATTTTTTTCTCACTACTAATAATTACTTGAAGTCATATTACATAATTATTTGCTCAATGCTCTGCCCCCTCCACAGGAATGTACTTCACTGAGGGACACAGTTTCAACCTTGTTCACCATTGTATCCGCAGAGCGTGGTGCAGAGTTCATTCAACATACATTTGCTGAATGAACTAACAAAGAAAGGAGGGAGAGAGGAAGAAAGGAAGCACCATAATCTGCATGTGCATAATTCACAACGAGTTAGAAAACAGATACTCCAGTTGCATGAAATTAAATCTCAATAAACTCATAGTAAGGTGAAAACAGCTGAAAATGTGTTTACTGCACCTACCCTGCCAAACGCACTAGCTTAGCCAAGTACAGGAGAGTTATGGATGTTTCCCCTGGAGATTGCATAGCTGAGACGGAGATGCGGGTCTCCACTGCTGCTGCCTCCCCAGCTGCCTAGCATCACAAGACAGCATCATATTGCCTATCAGTGAGTGGCCTGGGAAAGGATCAAAATTCAAAATTCCAAGTACAGTTTCTACTGAATGCACACTGCTTTCATTTATCATAGTCAAAAAAATCATTAAGTCAGCATCTTAAGTCAGGCCATGGGTATTTACATTTGTATGAATATTAAAATTTCCGCTCCCAAAAAATAGCCAAGATGTATTTCTGAAGGACCTAGTCCTAGTTAAACATTAAAGAGATGTGTCCTCACCTTATGTAACATCTCTCAGGAAAAAATGTTCGAATAGTCAGCATTAGAATATTTTCAGTTCTAAGATTTCACTGATAATGACTTTGATAAACTTCTGAGAGGTGCAGATGTTAATTAAGAAGGTCAATTTGGGCTTAAGTTCCATTAAATTCTTACTGCCTTGCCTCTTCTGCATAAACCTTTAAAAAATTAAATCTTGTCTCTCAGCTGAATAAAAATCATGATAATTTTCTGAGTATATGTGGTATCTTTCTTCCCAGAAGAGGAAAAAAAGAAAACCTCATTAATCATATAGAAAACTCAGTTAAGTTTCTGGCATTCCAGTTACCTTGAAGAAAGGAGGAAAAACTGAAAGGAGAAAGCAAGGACATACATACCAAGATAATGGCAGGGCCAATATATGAATCCAAATATACTAGCCACAAGAAATACAGGTTTCCAGGGCCAACAGCAGTAACTTTAATAAGTACAGAGTTTCCTCAAACTGGTGGCAGAAGAGGAAGGGAGAGGAATTTCAAGAATGAGGAAGATTTGACAAACTGTTGCTGGCTTAAAGATGGAGGAAGCTCTTGAGAAGAAATGTGCATGTCTTAAGGGACATAGGGCAGCAAATATATAAATATTATGGTCCTACAACTATGTAGAGCCACCCAGGAGAGGAATGCTAAATGCCATACTGTCATAAAAATATTGTATTTGAATAGTCACCCCCCAAAATATATGACCAATTCCTAACATGTAGCCTTACATGGAAAAAGGATCTTTGCAAATACAGTTAAGGATCTCAAGATCACCTAGATTTAAATTAACTCTAGAGTCAATGTAGGTGTCCTCACAAGAAAAAGGTAGAGGGGACTCTGGAAAAGACACACATGGGAGAAGGGCAAGTGAAAACAGAGGCACAGACTGGAGTAATCTGACGGAGGCTCCAGGGGAGAGTGGCAAGGAGGGGTACCTGACCTAAGCATAGTATGTTATGTGCAGGTATGGAAATGTCAAAGTGAAACCCACTAACTTAATAGGACTGAATTAATAGTACAGAATAATTATAATAACAAGTAATAGAACCAAATAATTATAATAACCATTTTTAAAATCCCTGCAGCCATCGGAAGCTAGGAGAGAGTCATGGCCTGGATTTCCCCTCAGAGTTTCCTTAAGCAACCGACACCTTCCCATACCTTGATTTCAATTTCTGGTCTCTTACACTGTTAAAAGAATCTATTTTTGTGTTTTAAACCAGTTGGTTTGTATTAATTTGTTGCAGGAAGCTAAAAAAAAAAAAAAAAAAAAAAAAAAAAAAACACAAGAAACTGAATTCTGCAAATAACCTGAACAGGTTGAAAGCAGAATCCTCCCCAGAGTCTTCAGATAGGGGCCTAGCCAGCAAACTCTTTTACTGCACCTTAGCAGAGAATCCGGTCACCTCCTAGGACTTAGGACAGAGCTGTGACCTAATAAATGGATGTGGATTTAGGCAAGTAGGTTTGTGGTAATTTGCTATGCATCAATAGAAAATAATGTTTAGTATTCAATTTTCTTATATTATTACATCAGTTAATCTTTACAATCCAAATTTATGTAAGAGTTTTGATAGTGAGCATCCTTGTATTGCTCCTGACCTTAATGACGGTGACCTTCATGAAGTACTTCCAAAGCTAGTAGGGAAGGATCACTAGAGTTCTGGGAGATGTTAATAGATGTGGGGAAAGTGTCCTAAAGTCACAGAATACTGAGAAAACTCTGCTTTAGAAAGTAAAATGGGTGAACTCAAAAGCACAGTTTCAAAAGAACACATTTCTTCTGGATTTGTTTAACAACATGCAGACCCACAGTTTTCTTTTAAAAAAAAAAAAAAGACGACAACAACAACAGTGGTGGTGGTAGAGGTGGTGGTCTGGATGTTTAGTTAATACTTTGGTCAACATTTTTATTTACATGACTTAAAAACCTCTTCAATTAAAATTCCAAAAATTTTTGGCTTTGTCAAAGAGTAAATCCATAAAGGCAGAGGTTCTATCTATCTTGGTTATTCATAATCCCCACAACTAGAAATATTTACATGCCATAGTTGCTCATAGTATTTGGATAAGCAAATGGGCTGATGGAGAGAGAAAACATTTTCTCCACAGCTTATTTCACATAGTTCTACAAACTACCCAGAACTCTGCCTCTTCTATACCTTTGTAAACTCCATTCTTGCCTGGAATGCCCCATCCCTCTCTATTCATCCATACTGAAGTTTCAAAATCTGACTGAACTACTCTCTAAAAATGATATTGTAATCTGCATATAGTAGGCACTAAAGAAGTAACTAAAGTTCCTTTCTTTCAAAAGTAAAGAATGTACACTGGGAAGAGGTAATGGTTCCTTCAGATTCATTAATTTACAAAGTAAGCAATTCGTTCACAGTATTGATGACAATTTTGTGATCATTAATTTTATGTTAACTTCACTGGGCCACAAAGTGCCCAGACATATGGTCACATGTTATTCTATGCATGCGTCTGTGAAGGGACTTTGAGATGAGATTAACATCTGAATCAATACACTGTGGAAAGCAGACTGTCCTCCCTAATGTGGGTGGGCCTTAATCAACTGAAGACCCAAATATGACACAAAGGCTAAGAGGGAGCTCCCTGGAGCTGGAACAGAGAGGTCATTCCCTCCTTTCCAACTAGACCTGAAACAATGTCTCTTCCCCAGTGTTAAGCCTGCCGGTTTTGGGGACAGAAGCCACACCATTGGCTCTCATGGGTATCCAGCTTGCTGAACACAGATCTTGGGACTTCTCAGCATGCATCCTCATGTGAGCTAATTCTTATACATGTCTATATTATATATGTACATATACATATATCCTAATGGTTCTGTTTCTCAGGAGGACGCTAATATGATGTTTATTCTTCCAATTGATCTTTCATTCATATTACTCAGCAGTCCTGATAAGAACATAGGCATTGTTGGGAGTCACCCCAGCTCCAAAGACTAACTTCCCAATCCCCCAAGAAGAGCCGTCCAATGGTGAGCCCTGCTGGCTCACATGATCCTGCTGTCCAATGGTGAGCCCTGCTGGCTCACATGATCCTTACCCACCAATCAGACTAGCCCTGCTGGCTCATCTGATCCTTACCCACCAATCAAAAAGCACCCCCTGCCAACTGTCAGACCACCCCCGGCTCTATAAATATGCAGAGCTGTTCCTCAATAAACAGGCATTTTCTCCAAAGGCAAGCCTTGATGGTTCTTTCAGGCATCATACCAAGGTTAAATTAGTTTCCTTCCTGAGAATTTGTCAGGAGCTACTAGAAAAGAAACAACCTTTCTCTAGGTATCTCTACATCACAGGAGCCATTTAACCCCCCAAAGCACAAAGCCTATCTAAGAACAAAGTCACGTAGGTGTTGGCAGAGTAGAGAGAAGGGGAGAAAAATACCTACATGGAGTATTGTAGACATAAATCAAACCCGTGAATTCAGCTATATTTGGTGCCAGCAAAAGCCTTTGATTTCTCAGTTATGTGATCGAATAGTTTTTTAAGTTAATTTAAACTGGATATTATTGTTTTCAAATAAAATAATCTTGACTAACACAATACTTTCATGTAGTAACTAAGGAGCTTACAATACTCTGCATGAAAAGACTGTCACTTTGGCTTTATCTAAAGTACTATTTAAGGTCAAAGGAGGATTAAAACTTTAACAGCCTTAAAAGTATCAACATCACTATTTCTACTTGCCAAATTGAAGTGGATGCTATCAGCTCCTATGAATACTAGAAACTTCGTAATTAAGTCATTATATTTGCATACCTAGTAGAGAAGATGAATTTTCCAGTATTAACATTTCTAAACATAATTATCAAGAGTCATCTTCAAAAACCAAATTCTTTGCCAAGGTTCTAGTTTTCCAGAGTCAAGAAAGCTAAACTAATGTGCTACTTGTATTTCATTGAAAAAAATTACAAAACATTACAAAACATGAGTCCTTACTATATATGCCAAGTAGGCAGAATAAACATTATCTATTTTAATGATCACTTCATGTCTATAAAGTATGTATTATTTGTATTCTTCTTCTATTACAATCTTCATTTTAAAGATTAATAGGAGAGATTAAAATAATAAGCCTAATAAAAACAGTAGTGGTGTTAAACATTTGTCAAGAGTGTACTACAGCCCACACACCATACTGATGTACAAGAAGGATCCTATTTAATCTTCACAATTATCTTCTGGGGTAGGTACTATCTTTGGCTTTATCTGCAGATGAGAAAACTAAGGCTTAGAGACTGAATTACACAGTCCAGACCTGTGCTCCACATCAAAATCAGTCTGCAAGTCTGAAGACATCCACACCACATCTTGGTAAATTCCATACTACTACTTGAAGTGCATTTAAAGTTGTTTAATAAAAACTTGAATTTCTCTACATTATTTGTGTCCTTGAATTGCCATACGGTTTACATTTGTATTTTCTTCTTTAATTCCTCATCTTTGAAAAACACAAAGATAAACAATAAAGGAAATTTGCATTATATATTTCAGCTCAAATGAGTAATACAGGAGCACTGAATTAGAGTTAATAACTCTAATATAGACTTAATTTTATAAAAGATAGTTGAAATTCTTAACAATGACCAAAATCAGAATGCAATTACATCTGGTATCTATATTGTGATAATTATTTTTCTTAAATGAGAATAAATCTTGTGAAGTAGAACAAGAAGAGGGAAGCATCAGGTAAGGCTGCTATTCTAGAAAACTTGTCAAACTGACTGAGACTGCAACCTAGGTCTTAAAAGAAACCATGAACAGGCACTCATACTAACACAAAATACTTAATTTTAGATACTAATATATAAATCAAATATTAATTTAATTTTGCCAAAAAATCATTTAATAGTGATATGTGACATACTTTTGTATTTAAATTACAATTTGGTAAGATTCATTGTTTCTTGAGCTATATCATTGTAGTGTTCCACATTTGTCATGGGAATTCTCAGTAACCCATCCTATTGTGTTATGGGAACAACAGAATAAAAGGAAAAAATAATCTGTCTCTGTTAACTCATCACTTGTCCCACCAACTCTTTCAACACTCTCCAAAACATCCTATTTGTAACTAAAGAGTTTGGGGAAAGGGTAGCTTTCCTTCCATCTCTAATGTTTCTGAGTAGAGCCAGAAGTCTCAATGTCTTACAACAATGACCTTGAATCATAAAGTTTACCCCAAGCCAGGACCTCCTTTAAATCTAAAACTTCAGAGTCATGTGTCTGGCAGAAAACATAGGAAACTCTAAATGAATGTTTTTGAGATGGACTGAGGTTGTTCTGGGTCCCCTACAGTTTAACAGTTACCGTCTGTCTCTAGACTTCTTTGACACTAAATATACAAATATATGTTCATAAATATAAGGACTTAGAACCCCAACTCCATCACTGGACCTAGTTTAATAGAAACTTCCAGGATGGCCTACACTTCTCTACATGAGTGCAGCAGCAAAACACTCACTGGGGAAGTAAGACGTCTCTCACAAGAGCCAGAAGATTGCCTTCAGAATCAATGTTTACTTCCTCCTCGCCATTCCCATCCTCCTGGTTCACAAGTAGAGATGTGGTTTCTGACAGCAACCGCAAGCTGAAGAGTCTCCACTCCACTTGGAAGAGGGGAAAAATGTCAAGAATGTGACTACACTGAGAAAAAAATAAAACAGATTATGCAACTGAGAAGATTCTACTAATGTGGTCTCACTTACCATTTTGACTTTGAACCAAGGAGACCAAGGGTGGCAGGATATAATCAACAACCTAAAAGAAAGGATGGGAAAGACTTGGTTGAGAACTTTCTATTAGCACAAAACCAATCTAAAGCACTATCTAAGAGAGAGGAAAATAACAGCTAAATTTATCCTAGACTTAAAACCCTTCATGACATTTAATAAACCAATAAGCTCATTTAACTTTGAAAAAGTGCTCAGGTCAAAATGACACTATGAAAATCAAAACAGTAATTTCTCAAAACCTTCAGTGCTTATGAAAGGAACTTTTAGTGTATAATGCAAAATCTGGATGGCAAAGGTTGGTATTAAACCACCAAATTATATGCATAAACTGTTGATCATTACTTAAGTTTAAGCTAAACAATGATCAAAATGTTGGTGAAAAAGAGAAACACTAATTCATGACTTATCAAATACATCAAAGGACTATGACAAGTTTATTATGGTTATTTTTGGAAATAGGCTCAAGAGATGTAAATACGCTATATAAAGCACCCTATGAATTCCCATTTACAGTAGACACAGGACACTCAAATATGGTTTGAAACTTAACACAAAAGCTTAAAAATATTTTTTTTCCTTCAAAATATCAATGAAGAAATGGCAAATCATTACTGCAATCTAATCGTAAAACCTAATTTCTCATTTGATGGACTGCTTTTGCTGTGCACTTGTCCTATCCACACTGGCAGGCAGGAGGAACTATGCTATACACAGGCACACAACACCTTGGTCCAAACCAATGTACTGATGCCCTGCACAGGTGATGACTCTCCACACATGCGTGGTGGCCCATGAGTCTGTGTTTACATGTAATATTGTATCTGGATATTTATAGGGACCCTAAGAACCAGGGATATTTTATTCACCCTCTACCACTAAGTAACAGACATCACTCAAAGCACAGATGTCATGCTCCACCTAAGGTATTTGGGGAACTCCAAACTTCCAGTTGAAAAAGCAGAAACTTGCAAAGAAAAGAAATATATCCTACTATTGGTATCTATGAAAATGATCAACACCTATGTTGAAGGTTTAATAATATATATTGAGAGAGGAGTGGAACTAAAATAAGTGGTAGACATATCTATCTCAAGGTTTGAAGAACAATTATGATCGAAAAAGCAAGACTGTCAGACAAAAAAAATGAATATATAAAAAGTAACAGTTTCCTGTTTACCTACAGCAACCAAAATAACTGGAAAAATATACCATTTACAAAAATATTCTAAGGTACTGTTACAGTTTAGATATGAGGTGTCCCCCAAAAGCTCATGTGTGAGATGGTACTAGAGGTGAAATGATTGGGTAATGAGAGCCTTAACCTAATCAGTGGATTAACCCACTGATGGGTATTAACTGGGTGGTAACTATAGGCAGACAGGTTTTGGCTGGAGGAGGTAGATCACTGGTGGCATTCCTTTGGGGTACATATTTTGTTCCTGGAGATCAGAGCTCTCTCTGCTTCCTTTTGCCATGTCCTGAACTGCTTTCTTCTTCTATACCTTCCTACCATGATGTTCTGCCTCATTTTGGACCCAGATCTATGAAGTTGACCATCTATGAACTGAGACCTTTGAAGCCATAAGCCCTCAAATAAACATTTCCTCATCCAAAATTATTATTGTCAGAACTTATTGGTCATAGCCATGAAAAAAACTGACTAAAACAGTACCTATGATATAACCTTCATAGAAAGACACACAAACACATACAAAAAAATTAACATTGGCAGGTACTATATATAGACACTAATGGATTTCTGGCTTCCAGTCTGATGTAAAGAGCTTGGAAACCATCATAACTATCCTTACAATGAGGAAAGAAGGGGGAGGAAAGGTGACAAAACTGAAAATCAACACCTTTTTTTTTTAGATATATCAAAGAACTAAAGTCATGGGGCAAACTATCATCCCTAAACCTGGAGGGGCAGGCAAATAGGGAAAAATCAAAGCTTGCAGGGGCAGAAAACACACTGGAGCCACAATAGAAAATTAAAGGGCAACTGACTAATAGTTGGGGACTGGGCATTAATGGAGGACAACTTCAGAGAGAAAAAAAAGTTTTAGGGAAGCCCTCACACTCTGGGGAGTCTGACCTCTAAAGCTCCACCAAGTTGTCAGGGTAAAGACCAGGTAAGAATCTCCTGAAGCTTCTGGAAGGGGACAGAGGAATTTGAAATGTGCCCAGGGCACTTTTTTCTCCTTAACAAAGACCCAGACTCAAGGGACCTCTTTTGCCACAGCCAAGCCTTCTGTTTTTGATAGAATTTAACTGACCTGGCCTTTCTGCCTTTTCTACAGGGTAGGAAAAGCAGAGAAATCCTTGTGACAGCCAAAACCCAGGAACACATGCTCACCAAAAGAGTGACACCTAGTCCACCAAATTAAAGAACACTTCCCTTAACCCAGAATCTTACCAGGCTCCTATAGTAAAACAGCATTATAACTGAGAAAAGCTCCAAGACAGAGACTTCATTTAAAGACGACTTCCTTAGAAAAACCCAAAGACAAGAGGAAAACAAAATCAAGGACACTACAGGAAATGTTAGCCTCTGAAACCTACAGCTATCAGACAATAAACACAGACTAGCTCAGCCTTTGATAACCATAAAATTGCACACAAAAGGCCCATTTTCCTCAGTTCATTTTGTCCAATACCTGATGTTGGGATGAAATATTCAGTGTTGAAAGTAAAATAAAAACAACCTAGAATCTCATACCAAGGGTAATTATCATACAAACAAAAGGTGAAGAATGTTTTTGTCAGTAGAGCTGCCTTATAAAAAAATGTTCAAAGTTGTTCTTCACAGAGAAGGGAAATAGGGCAGAAACTTATATCTACATAAAGAGGACTATTAAATAAGTAAATTAATGAAGGTCAATTTCCTGCAAATTATTCTATAATTCCAGTGCATCAAAAGTCAAAATCCCAACAAGGCTTTTTAGGAACTCCTCATATTGATTCTATAATATATATGGAAAGTGAAAGGTCAAAAATAACAGAAAGCATGGGGAAAGCTGATTAATCATATCAAATTTCTGAGTTTATTATGATGGAAATAAAGTGGTACAAGCACAGGTCTAGACAAAGAAATCCCTGAAATAAAAAAGCAAGTCTAGAAAGACACACATGGTGTTTTGGATTTTTGCTGCCATGACTTAAAAACCAGACAAGAACAATTAGAGGAGGACAAGTTTTTTTTTTTGGAGCTTACGGTTTCAAAACTCTCAGTCCACAGAAGGCTGGCTCCACTCCTCTGGGCTTGGGTGAGGCAGAACATCATGGCAGAAGTGTGTGGTGGAAGAAAAGAGGTTCACACATAATGATCAGGAAGCAGAGAGAGCTTTTCTCAACAAGAGCAAAATATAAACACCCAAAGACATATCCCCAAGGACCCATCTCCACCAGCCACACCCTACCCGCCTACAGTTGTCACTCAGTTAAGCACTGATTAGGTTAAAGATCTCATGACCCAGTCATTTCACCTCTAAACCTTCTTGCATTTTCTCACACATAAGCTTTTGGGGAACACCTCACATCTAAATCAAAACACACAGCAATTTATAAGTGGCTAAGACAGTACTACCAATAGCAGGGGTCAGGGTATTACTTGAGAGCATAAGTACAATGAACCATGTACTTTATTTTTTAAAAATCAGAGAACTTTTTAAAAATTTTACAGAGAGATTAAAGAGCTAATGGCAAAAAGAAAAACTTTCATAGGAAAATATGGAATAAAATTTGTGATATTAGAATAAGAAAGGGATTTATTAATTGATACCTAAAAAGGACAAACTAAAAGGTGAATGTTATCTTTGAGTTTCTTTGTTTCTGTAACAAAATATTTGAAGTTGAGTAATGTATAAAGACAAAAGGTTTGTTTAGCTAAGTTTTGGCCCAATCAGCTCAGTCTATGTTGAGTGCCTCATGGCAGATGGCATTATAATGGCAGAAATAGGAGCAAGAAGTCAGAATGATTCAAGAACAGGCTTTCTCTTTTTATAACAACTCACTCTCTTGGAAATTAATTGGGGTCCTGAAAGAACTACATTAATCTCTTCCAAGGGCAGCACCCCTAATGACCTAACCATATTCTCCTAGTTCCCACCTTTCAACATCATTACTCTGAAAACTCTGAGAATCAAGTTTCTAGCACATTCATCTTTGGTTTCACACTCAAACCACATCCAAACCACAGTATTATCATCCCTTGGCATTCAAAGTAAACTAGTTCCAGGAACCCTTACAGATACCAAAATCTAATGATGCTCAAGTCCCTTACATAAAAATGATATAGTATTTTTGTATAAAACCTCTGTGCATCCTTCCATATACTTTTTGATCATCTCTAGATTTATAATAACTAATACAATGTAAATTCTAACTAACCTGTTAACACTGTACTGTTTAATGAATAATGACAAGAATAAAGTCTGCATATGTTCAGTAAAGATGCCCTTTTTCCCTAATATTTTCAATCCATGGTTAGTTGAATCCATAGATGCAGAATTTACAGATATGAATGGCTAACAGTACTAATAAATCTAAAGAGTGAATACATGTAACCTTGAATACAAACCAAATGTAAACTTCTGTGTCATTCTCCACATTTTAAAAGAGGAAATCTAATTACGGCATCATTTAACTTTTCAACTAACAGTTTTTCTTTGAATAACTCAAGACAATTAAAATGGTACCCACCCCATGTGATATAAATTTAATCCTTACAAGTGAGAATAATCCTTTAGGAATAACAAATAGAAGATGATAATGTGGGAATTAAATGCTTTTTCAATATATAAGTGAACAGAAAAAGTTTAGAAGATCAACTAGCTCCTATTTGTTGAGTAATGACAGCTAATTACCTTATAAAAAGAAGGCTACCCAGTAAGAAATAAATTGAAAAAGTAAAATTACATAAGAATGCATATTTAGCAAGCTGAGCTAGATAAAGAACATAAAAACTAAAAAAACTAATCAATATTTTTCATATTCCATTCAATAACTACATGGATCAAAATAATAAATAGTTTTCAAGAAAAGATTTTGGTTTTTAGACTCTAATAAGAAGATCATGTGTCTTTTTGGCAAAATGTGCACTTAAAAAGATTCTAGAAAAAAAAACCCATGAACATAAAAATTTAAATGTTAGTTACTTCAGGGTTTTGGGATGTAGACAAAGAAACATTTGGTTCCTGGACTAGTTTCAAGCAAAATAAATAATTTCAATAAATAAGAAAATATACCAACATATGACCATATAAATTTCAAGGGTTATTTTCTCAACTCTCAAGAAAATATAGATGGGAAATACGTACAATTAACTTTTATATTTTTTAGTTGTAGATGGATCCAATACATTTATTTATTATTATGTGGTGCTGAGGATCAAACCCAGTGCCTCACACATGCTAGGCAAGCATTCTACCACTGAGCTACAACACTAGCCCAACTAATATATCTTAAAATTTATGCCAATATGAACTCTATGTAGGGTCACATTAGTTAAAGTGCATGCATGCACAAGCATGTACACAACACACAGAGAATTTTTCAGATGAGCAGATAGGATGGAGGCAAGGGGATTCTATCACCTCCACTATTGAAATTTAATAGCTACAGTTTTAACAGAAAATATAAATGATGAATATATAAGCAAAACAAATCTTTAAAATTTTTTCTTGAGGCCACTTTTTAGACCACTGCTGTAACTCTATTCATATAAATTTACCCTTGAGCATGAATAAAATAGAAAAAGTATTGAAATCTATAAAAGTGCCTGCTCTATAGGGTGTCAATTTGCTTTTGAGTCCTAGTTATCAGCTGAAGTCCCACTGAATTCTGCGGTTTAAATAAAATTCTCAGCCTTTAATGCTGTAAGCAATCTAATGTCCTTCCCAAGTTTCCTGGGAACTTGCCAAGGCTTATTTTATTTTCCCATGGCTCACTGCCAACTCTGTTTCCACCTCACTTACTCTTATATTTGTTTTTCACCTTAACCTGCTCTTTCCTTCTGAGAGACTGGATATACAAAGTTACAATGACCCTCTGTCATGGAGAGCAACAGAATCTGGCCCCCATCCTCTGAGGAACCAGAGGGAAGTCAAACCACAAGCTCTGCAGCCATTGGTCTGCTTCACTATGCTTTGTGCCCACTTCTCTTCCAAGTTAGGGCACAACAGAGAAAGCCAATGCACTGCCCTAACCAATGGCATAAGATGGCCCACGTCTACTTAGACCACCTCTAGACTCTCCATGCCAATGGCCCCCAGTCAGGACATACCTGAAGTTTTCCCTTTTTTCCACTGTTTAACCTGCCCACTTCTTTACTTCCTTTGGGTGCAAAAAGATGGCTGATTCCCTTGCTATAGCAAGCTCTAAATAAATAGCGTTTCCATTTGGCTGGTTATTGGATTCCACCCACCTCTGTAGATATAAAACAGTTTCTTTTTAAGGATTAAGTGCAAACATTTCACAAGGTCTTGCTATGTATTAGAATTTGCTAAGAGCTTGCAGTGAGAGAGAGATTATGACAGCAACACCAGCAATTTAAAGTTGAATATTAACTATCCTTATTATCAATCATCTTGAATTAGCTGCAAAAAAATTTACCTTTTCCACCAACCTTTCTCTACCAGCTCTGGGTCTGTGCCCCACTGCCTGACTTGTTGGCTTCTAGGATCCTTCTTTGTTCTTGCCTCCTGTTCTTTTATTTCCCCCACCAATGAATAGCTGTTCATTTCCTAACAAGACCAATTTTAGGAACTTTATACCTGTCTTCTCAGCCACTCCCTAATCCCACCTACAAAAGAAACTGAAACACAGTTCAGACACATCTAGGCCTAATAGCTATAAAAAGGCCAGGCAGGTATTTCACAGTAGCCGCTTTCTCTGCCTTCCACCAGACCATTGTCCTGGGAAGGAGCACCTGTTGGCCCCTTAGGATCCAAGTCTACATCTTCTCCCAGGGGGGTCACTCTCTCCTAAACACACTTTTAAACAGTAGGTATTCATTTTCTTCCTTCAATAACCACTGATTTTTACCTAAAACTGTGACTAAGTTCCCTTAGGTTCTGGGAAATATCAAGTCTGATATCATATCAACACAATAAATGAATATTACACTTCAACTGATTAATCATGTTGCAGATGTTTTTTGTTTTAAAAAATAATGAGTGATTCATGGTGGACTTCAACTAGTATTTTAAAAAGTCACATTAAAATAGTATTCTTTAAGTAAAAAAAAAATGCAATACAGCATAACAGTAATGGAAAACCTCCCTCACAAAAAAAGACAAAACCCTAAAAACTCTCTGCCAAGTCACTTCTGAGTGACAGTGAGGAAACCATGATGAAAATCTGACACAAGATGTGGCAGAGAGCATGCCCTAGACCTTCAAATTGGCATAGCTTTGCCTGTTGGTAACAGGTCTACTTATCAAAAAGGAGGGACTGAGCACACTTTGGCTGAGTTAGAAAATTGTTTTCATCAATGTTTGGCCCTTCCAAATTATTCCACAGAATTCATTAAAAACATATGTTATTAACCACTGAAATTCTAATTAGAGTCCACTGCACCAATGACTTCTAACAAAATTCCATCGTCACTGTTTTAGCTGCAGGGATAATACATCTTTATAAAGAGTAACCTAAGGAATTTTAATATTTAATGTTAGTGTTAGCAATTTCTTAAAAACATTAGGCAATGCCAAAGTTAATTTGAGGACATGCCCTAAAATCAAAATACTACTGAAATCTTTTTAAAGATAGAAATTATTGAGACTAGGAAATTTTTATTTCTTTGCTCAAAAACTAGAATCTTCATTTAAATAAGAAAGTGCACACAAAATAGTTACTGTTAAAATGATCCTCAATGGCATGTCCCAAATGAGATGAATGTCTGATTTAGGGACACTATAGATGGCTCTGGAACACAACCTAGAAAATAACAAACTAACTTGGATTATGCAAACACTTATAGCACTAAATCTCGTTTTTTTTCTTCAACAAGCTATTAATACACAAGATGATTCTTTGTAATTTAACATTTTCCATTTTATGAAATGTCAAAGAGCTTTAAGCTATAAAAAACCATGCAA
Organism: Urocitellus parryii; assembly: GCF_045843805.1. NCBI lineage: Eukaryota > Metazoa > Chordata > Mammalia > Rodentia > Sciuridae > Urocitellus > Urocitellus parryii. Next base: position 197,277,146 of record NC_135533.1, read on the forward strand.
CCCTATTCAAACTACCTTCTCTTAAAGAAAAACGCAACAATCCCATAATTTACCGAAAAATGTACCTCTAAATAATGAAAGTATGTTTTACATTATTATATTTATAAACAAGTTTGATTTTATTGATGAAAGTAAATTGCTTGAAAAGTTTTCTAAGTAGTCAACTAAATTCTTATTCTACATTTAAAAATGACTCATCACTGCTTCCATTTCAGGACACCCTAATCAACCTGGAACACCTGATCGCACCATCATTAACACGGCCACCTCAACTGTCAGCCTCTTCTCAGCAGAGGCTGCCTCAGATACACAGGATGAGGTACCACAGACTTAACATCTACCTCTACTTCTAGAAGAGGCCGCTCAGAAAAGCAATCTCAAGACAAGCAGCTAAGAAAACCAGACAAAACATTGGTTAAACAATCTTCTTTATAATATTAAATAGCTAGTAGATGGCAAGAATCCCCAAGACCATAACAGGTTAACAAAAATTCAAAACAGTGATTACTGGCAAGACTATGAAAAAAAGGGCATGCTCATGTGTTGCTGGTGGGAAAGTATAATCAGTAGACTACAATGTAAGGGATGCTGACAGTATCTAACAAAAGTACATATGCATTTACCTTTTTATTTGGATGCAAAATTTTTTTCAAGGAATTAACCATCAAGATATACCTCCAACAATAGGAAACTACATATGAACAAGGTTATTTATTGTTTTTAATTGCAAAATACGAGAAACCACCTAAAGTTCTAGACAGACCAGCTGAATAGCCTATGGTATGAATACAAACTGAGTGCTATACTGCTCTAATAAAGAGGAAGATAAATATGAACGGATAAGAAATAACATTCAACATTATTTTATGAAAAAGCATAACATAGAAGACAATATGTGTTACCAACTCTATAAGGAAAAAAAATGGGAGAAGAACATATACATTCACTTTACAAAAAGAAACACTGGAAGATAAGCCAGAAAACCAACAAAGGTGGTGACTCACAAGGGTAGGGAGAACATGACAGAGCATCAGTTGAGTGCAAAGGCTCTATATATACCCAAGGGAAGGGCATGATGTTCCTCTGAATATATCTTTGATAGTTTTGATTTTCAAAACTTGTCAATGTTCTACAGGTTTTAAAACATTAAAATCAACAAGGGAGGAAGTGCATTTAAAATTGAAAGCATTACCAAATAGAGCATTTTATACACACATATATTTCTTAGCTCCATTTCTTGGAAAAGTCTAGGAGCTAAGACATTCTAAGAAACAGACCAGAGCACACTTAGTGTCCCGATCTTAGTCTGTAATGTTCTTTCCCACTAAAGGAAACCAGAGCTCCTCAGTGAAATGATTAATTCTAAGGCCAGGACAGTATAACAAATTGAGGCCACAGTATCTTATTGTGCCAGAAAGTAAGGAAATGCTAAAGAAAAAAAAAAAAAAAAGGCAGTGTCACAAGGACACAGAAGCCAATTCAAATGGATTTACACTGATCAAATCTTGTGAATTTCAGCACCAAAATAATTTAAACAATAATGAAGCCACTGATAAATACAGGAAAGAGTGGTAGACAAAATGTTGCCCCCTCCAAAAGAGACCCACATCCAAATCCCCAGAACATTTTGATTTGTTACTTTACATGGCAACTGGGACTTTGCAGATTTAAGTTAAGGATCTTAAGAGGGAGATTATCTTAGATTATCCTTATTAGAATCCTTGTAAGAAGGTCTAGAAAAGTCAGAATCAGAGAGGATTTAACACTGAAAGCAGAGGTAAAGACAGAGATGTGAAGATGCTACTCTGTTGGCTTGAAGATGGAAGAAGTCAAGAACCAAAGAATACAGGTGGCCTCTAGAAGCTGGAAAGGGAATGAAATGGATTCTTGCCTTAAAATATCCAGAAAGAACATAGCTATACTGACAATTTGATTTTAGCCCCAAAGATACATTTCAGGCTCTGACCTCCAGACCTGTAAGATAATAAGTTTGGGTGGTTTAAAGTCACTTAATTTGTGGTAATTTGTTATAGAAATGATAGGAAACTAATAATGACATGAGTTCATACCAATGAAAGATAGTGAAGATGTGTATTCATACTAAATAACTTTGCAAAAGAAAAAAATTAAATATACATGTGAATATATAGCTCACGTTCACCAAGTTCTAAATAACCCTTTTCATATTTATGAAAACTTTTAAATTCAAATATAAGATACCAACATGCATTTAATCTTCACAATATGAACACACTGAAGTAAGTAGCACCCAGATGAAGAAACAGGGTATCACAAACCCTTTTGTAGCCTCTTCCAGTCACTGCCTAAACAGTGACCACTGGAGGGTAACCACTATACTGACCTGTAACAAATTTTTGGCTGTTTTTAAACTTTGTACAATTTTAGTTCCATATTAAGTTGGTGAGATTTATACATATTGGTAAGAGTAACTATAGAATCATTCGTTTTTTCTTCTGTATAGTATTCCAGCTTACAACTGTCCCATAACATATTTCTTTATAGACTGGTAATAGGCACTTTGATAGTTTCCAATTTTGGAGCTGAACATTCCTGCATACATATTTTGGTGAAGCGAAGTTCACATTTGTTAAATGCATATTCAGAAGTGAAACTATAGAATTAATAAGTCATAGTATATACGCATGATCAGCTTCTTCCAAACAGTTTTCCAAGCTGATTGTACCAATTTATACTCTGACTAGCAGTTTCTGAGAGTAACGTTTTTTCTACATCCCCATCAATACTATGAACTCAAATAATCAGCTTAAATGACTCAATATTAACTTCCACCCTTTAGTTTAAAAAAAATTAATGCTATATAATAAGGTTTAGCTTGGTTTTTAATGTCAAATAGAACTGCATCTTAGGCAAATTATATCATTAGACTTTTCCAATAAAGAAACCTTTATTTCTTTGCTATTTAATGTTTTTTGAAAGCACTGTGAGTGGAAACAAATTCTATGTACAAATAAAATTCCTATAGTTTACTGACTACTCTGTAGGCCAAACTAGTGACTTCCAACTCTGAGACACTAAATGGTCTAGAAATTCAGAAAAATCTCAGTTAAAACACTTGTGCTCAGGAAGAGTTAAATGCATTCAGCCACTTCCATATAATACAGTATTGATCAGGAACCTTGAAGACAGTGTGTGCTCAAATTTCAAACAATATTAGGCTCCTTGGGGTGTGGATCTTCATATATTCCAGTCATGCTCAAAAAGAGATAATTAGAAGATGTCCCATGAGTTATGGCATTAAAAAATATTTTTTATGAGGCTGTAAATTGTAATGATACCTTTTTATCATACTAGAGGTTGCAGTTTCAATAATTAGTATGCTTGCATTTCATGAGTAGAAAATAAACTAATTAAATTTCTATTTAAATGCAATTCAGATATTTATAAACACTGGATCTTAACAAATTAGCCATGAGGTTACTGTTCATTAAGCAAAGGAATCAATAGCAACATCTCAGCAAATAATGTCTCAATCGTAGACTTAAAATTCATTGCTGTGAAAATCACCACGTCAAACAGGGTTTCTAGGTATGATGGGAGTGGTTACTTGGATTAACACTCACTGCACACAATAAAGAGTGCCAGATAAAATATAAAAAAAAAAAACAAACTCCTAAAAATAGTTAAGGTGTCAAAAACAGTGGGGGAATTTTCAGGCCAATTTCTGGACAAAAGCTTAAGCAGAGCCTAGCCAGATGGTGCCAGGAGGTAGTTGCCAACACTGCCAACACTACCAACACAGGGCTGCCGTGGGGTCAGTGGGGCCAATTCCTCCCAGGATAGGAGCTTTTTGAGTGGGTACCTGCTGAGAGGGGATTCAGCTCTCCAAGTGAGGGACCAACCCCTGAACACACTCGCTGCTCTAGAACAAAAGTGTGTCCAAGGGAATCATGGTCTCAGACCTGGATTCTCAGGAATTTGTATACTCAGATAACCTGAGTGTGAGGCAAGGTCCCAACTGGTAGAACACTTAGATGGCTGGGGGAAGCAAAATGAATGCCCACACTAGGTTTCAGGGAATGCCCACAAATGGATGTCAAGGACAATGAGCAGCAAGGAGTGAACCATCAAACCACCATATAAATATAAAGATTTGGGCATAAACAAGATGTAACAGACATCACAGACTACAGAAGAATTTTGCTATCTTATTCCATGGGAATTATCAGACATGCTGTATAGGAAAACTACATTTTTAAAGTGTAAATAAATAAATCACAAAGAGAATATCTATAGGGAACAGGAAATTATAAAAAGCAGTAAACATTCGAAAAGAAAAAAAGACAAGCAGAATTTCTAGAAATGACAGAACTGTAAGTGAAAAATAACCAAAATTAAAATCTGAATGGCTATACTTGAACACAGAAGGAGAACCAATAAAATCATTTAGAATATACCACTGAAAGAGAGAATGAAATATGCAGAAAGACAGAAACTTAGAAAATAGAGAATGTTTAACGTACACATGATCTAAATTGTTGAAAATGGAACAGAAGAGGGAATAAGTTGAGTTAATGGCAGAGAACTTTCCAGACTGATGAAAAAGGACAATCCACAGAGTCTGAAGGCACAGAAAATCTCAGAATAAATTTTTAAAAGAAATTCACATTTAGTTACAACATAGTCAATCTACAGAACACCAAAGATACCTCCCACCAAAAGAAGAGTTTTAGAATGAGACCAAGGAGACAAAGATTCCTTCAGAAAAAAGCCTGAAGACTACAGCTGATCCTCTCCAACAACAGTCCAAATCAGAAGATTATAAAGTAGTATCTGTGCAATGCTTAACAATTATGGCAAAAATAACTGCAAACTCAGAAAAAATATCCCTCAAGAAATAATGACTTCATCAGACAGTTTGGCAGCAACTCACCTAAGGTTTTAAAAAAAAATGGTAAAGGGTATATTTCAGTCAAAAAAAGACAAAGTGAGAATGAAGAACAAAGGAAGTAGCAAGAATAAATGAGCTTCCTATTAAAGTGACGATGTTAAGGTTTGTTGAGAGTGTTTGAAACAAACTTGGAAATGCAACAATAACATAAGTATCATGAGGGAACTAAATGGAGGTAAATAGGTTGAGCTGTATTAATTAAGGAAAATAAGTCTCAAGTTTAAGTTTTAATAAGTTCACATACATGATATTAATTTTAGGGTAAGAGGTAAAATAACAGTGTATAAATACCACCTTACATGGGGGGCTGGAAACGTCAATAGGACTAGAAAGTAGAGGTGGGACAAAAGAAAACATTTATGGCAAAAGTGTGAAAGAAGACAGTAGAATTAATCCAAATATATTGATAATCACACCGTGTAAATGGAGTATATGCTCAGTTATAAGTCAACATTTATATGAATTAACTTTTTAAAAATTATATAAAATGTATATAGATATAAAAATAAAGAAATGTTGGAAGTAAAATGACACAGGAATTATCAAGCAAATATTAACCAAAAGAAAGCTTGTATGTTTATATTAGGATGGGACAAAATAGACTTATGTCAAAATACATCAGTAGAGATCAAGGAAGTCATTTGCAACTATAAAAGATGACATAATTGCATATTTGTATACAATTAATGTGGCTTCAAAATATATAAAACAAAATCTTTCACAACTATAAGAAGAAATAATAGTAATGAGATTTATATACACTTCTCTTAAAAGTTTATAATATAAGCAGATCAACATTAGTAAGGAGAGTGTTAGAGTTTGCATCTGGAATATTCTCAAAGGCTCAGGTGTTGAAGGTTTGGTCTCCAGTTGATGGTGCTATTAGAAGGTGGTGGAAATTGTAGGAGGTGGGGTCACTGGGGATGTGCCTTAAAGGGTATATTTCATCCTAAGACCCTTCCTCCCTCGTGCCCTCTCTGCTTTCTGGCTGTGTGAGGTGAGGAGCTTTCCTCCACTGTACCCTCTGTCAGGAAGTTTCTGTCCCATCTCAGCCTCACAGCAATGGAGCCAGCTGACCACACACTGAAACCTCTGAAACTAGGAGTTGAATCTTTCCTCCTCTAAGTTGTTTCAGATATTTTATTCACAGTGACAACAATCTGAAAACACAGAGAGGAAGGATTTAAACAAGATAATCAATAAATATAACCTAAAAGTCATATATTGAATATTGCACTGAATACCTGTAAAGTACCCATTCTTCTCATACAAAATATCTACAAAAAAATAGGATGGGCTATAACGTCTTTAAAAATACAAACAAATTGAAACCACAGAGTATATTTCCAAACTTCAAAATAATTAAGATAGAAATCAAATATAAAAATAACTATAAAGCACCCATATACTTGGGAATTTTAAAATATATATTTTATATGCAAACCCACCATGAGTCAAGGTAAAAAAAATTTTTTTAGAAAATATCTTAACCAAAAGATGACAAAAATTCTATATCAAAGCTTATGAGATGCTGCAAGAACAGTATTTAAAAAGAAACCATCTTTTGGTGACACGATATGTTCATAATTACCCTAAGTACATGTATGAAGGCATGAATGGTGTGAATATGTTTTGTGTACAACCAGAGATATAAAAATTTTTGCTCTATATGTGTAACATGAATTGTACTGCATTCTGCTGTCATATATAACAAATTAGAAGAAAAAATAAATAAAAAGAATATTTAACAAGAAGATAGCTATTATAGAATTGCAAACTAAAAAAGAAATGGGGCTGTGGGGTGCTGGGGTTGTAGGTCAGTGGTGGAGAACTTGTCTAGCATGTGTGAGGCACTGCGTTCAATTCTCAGCACTGCATTAAATAAATAAATAAATAAATAAATAAAAAGGTTAAAGGTCCCTTGACAACTAAAAACATTTTTTTAAAAAAATTGTGAGTGGGAGAAGGAAGTGGTTTGTGCTAATTAGTTATGAAAATCTGTCTAGTATGTTGAGGAGCAAAGAGTTTGGAACCATAACTGAAGAAAAATGAGAGTTGTGGAGGAGGGGAGAATTTGAGCATGCTGTAACTTTAACTAGAGAATGGACTCTTGAGCCAGGCTCTATCACTGACTGCATGTGATCGATTTCCTTACCCTTAAGCAGTCCCTGCCTTAATTTAATATAGTGGCTTGGAAATAACAAGCACTCCATAAATAATGCCTACAGTTGATATTTTAATCAATAAAATTTTATTATATTCATCCAAAAAAACTATCTTTAATGCAATTGAAAACAAATAATCTAAATATTTATCAGAGAAATAATGAATAAAAGACCTAAAGAATAAAGAAATAAGGATTATTAGAGCAGAAATATGAAATAGAAATATAAGAGGAGACTGGCAAAACTGAAAAGTGGCTCTTGGATAAAGTTAATAAAGCTAACAAAAATCTAGTTAGCTTGTTCAGGGAAAAAATATATATATATTAAAAAAACACGTGATACTAGATCACACTGCCACTAAAGGCAGGAAGAAAATATGAATCTCTTCATGCCAATAAATTTTTAAAACCATATTAAAAAACAGATAAACAAAATTAAAGAGGGGCTAGAGTTGTGGCTCAGTGGTGGAGCACTTGCCTGGCATGTGAGAGGCCCTGGTTTCAATCCTCAGTGCCGCATATAAATGAATAAATAAAATAAAAGGTCCATTGACAATTTAAAAATACTTTAAAAAACTAAATAGAGAAAAAAATTGAATTAAGAGAAAACTATTCTATAAAGATGACCCTCTTCTTCCCTTAAAACAAATGTCTTAATAGCTTCACAGGAAAATGCTAGCAATATTAGAGAAGGAAATAATTCCCACTCTTAAAGGATATAAAAAGAGGGGACACACCCCTATTTTTTATCATAATTATTAGCACATATTAATCATACAATAAAATGAGTTTCATGGTGACAGTTTCACACACATAACATCCTCCGATTGTATTCACTCCACTGCCCTCTCTTATTCCTCATCCCAGTCTCCCAAGTCCCTTCCCTTCCGCTGTCATGTCTATTTTTTAATATTTTTTTAATTATAATTGTTGGTGGATCTTTAGTTTATTTGTTTATATGTGGTGCTGAGAATCAAACCCAGTGCCTCACACATGCTAGGCAAGCGCACTACCACTGAGCCACAACCTCAGCCCTGTCATGTCCCTTTTTCCCCCCCTTACAAAACCTGACAAAAGCAATAATCTTCAGAGGTCTAGTATGATATTAGTATAATTATCATCAGGGGACAGAAAGTATAAAGGATTTCATGATAGAAGGCCAACTCAAGAGAATACTTGGATGAATACTTCACTAACGTTTATCCAAATGGTCACTAAATATGTTAAAAGGCTTCATTAAGTCCTGAAAAAAAAATTAAAGCTATGGTGAAATAATACTATACAGATCTATTAAAAAGTCTGAAATAACCAGAGTTAGGCAGGATGAGAAGCACCAGGTACTATGCTGCTGAAAGTGAATGACCACCCATAGGGAGAACTGAGTTCATATGTACCCCCATAACCACTGAGTATGTATCCTAGAAATAACATGTGCGTAAGTACACCAAAATACATAACAATATTCACGAAATACCATGGATAAGTTCCCAAAACTAGAAGCAACATAATGCCTATCCAGAGTAGCAAGGATATTTTAACATGTTTGTATACACATATACATACTATGGAACTATACTATACACCAATCAAAAATTTAACCTGAAACCACAGGAAATTGTTACTCCTACTTCTAAAAACCACACCTGAAATCTTTGTGAAATAGCAATGGGACCGTTCAAGAACCAAGATCAATAATCATTAATCTCCAAAACTGTTACCATGGCCAAGTTCCTTAAGCAACATATTACTTCTCCCAGCCCCACTGGTCTGCTCTCATCTTCTAGAAGGCTGCTCTAGCCCAGCTGAATCATCAACCAAGTTACTAGTCCTTGGGCACAGCTCCTCCTGAGTGTTTTTATACTTGCTACTGCCTCTGCCTAGAAACTTCTTCCCCCAGATTTATCACTTGTCTATCCAAACATCCATTATTGAAGAGAAAAATAACTACTTATAAAAATCACTTAACTCACCCACTTACACTTTCATGTTTCCTTCATAGGACATCCTACCACTTGGTGTATTAAAATTTATTTGAATATTTATCACCTCTCTCTCTACTTATAGGTTCTATAGGGGTTACTACTTTGTTTCATTTCTATCCTTGCCCTGTGCCTGAAGTAGTCCTTAGTAAGGCAAGGCAATCAATTAATACTGAAGGATTACCCAGAGCAGTTAGATATTAAATGTGAATATAATAAAACTTGATCCTCAGCTTTAACTTAAATCACACCCCCCAAAAAGAGAGTTAAAAAAATTCATTGAACTTTATATGTTTCATATTTGCCATGATTCCACACTTCCTTCCTAGAGCTAAAATAAGAAGAAAAATGGAGAGTAAAGATTACAGCCAAGTGCCATGGTGCATGCCTATAATCCCAGTGCTCAGGAGGCTGAGGCAGAAGGAACAGGAGTTCAAAGTCAGCCTCAGAAATTTAGTGAGGCTCTGTGTCAAAATACAAAATAAAAAGGGCTGGGATGCAACTCAGTGGTTAAGCACCCTTGGGTTCAATCCCCAGTACCAAAAAAAAAAAAAAAAAAAAAATTACGGTGCTGGCATTTACTGATGATCTTTTAACAACTTTTTCTAACACAGTGAGTTCAAACACATCTAACAAGCCTTAAAATCAGATACAGAAACACTTGACACTTCAAACCATCACCACCCTTGACCTCACTGTAACCACCACTAAAGTACATACTATCTTGTTAAAATGTTAAGGAAAATTCTTCAATATGCAAAAGGATACAATTTTAAGAAAAAATGTTGAATTAAAAACTATAAAAGAAAGAACAAACTTTCATGCAGGAGTTGTGATAAACTTACTGAACATAAGAAACACACACACTGTTCACTTTGCCCGGTGCAGTGGCGCAGCCCTATAATCCCAGTGGCTCAGGAGGCTGAGGCAGGAGGATCACTAGTACAAAGCCAGCTTCAGCAAAAGCGAGGCCCTAAGCAACTCAGTGAGATCCTGTCTCTAAATAAAATACAAAATAGGGCTGGGAATGTGGCTCGGTCATCGAGTGCCCCTGAGTTCAATCCCCAGTACCAAACACACATACACACACACACACACACACACACACAGTTCACTTTTGAAGCCTGGAAAGTTAGTGGTATTACCATATTCACATTACAATATTTGAGGAGTTAAAACATTCTTCTGAATACCATTTGATAATAACTGTATGAAAATCAGCAACTAAAATTCCAAAATAACATTCTGCCACTGATTTTAAAAATAATTCCTAATTAAGAAAGCAAAATACAGACTCCTTTTCTAGCATTCTAAGCTACATTTTAAAAATCTTGATTTTCAATATGCATACACTATAAGCCCAAATCAGAAATGAACTAATTCTAAGATGTCACAAGCCAAGGAAGGCACTGTTTAAATGAAGCATTCAATGCAAAAAGGGAGGGCTGGGATTGGGGGGGATATGAAAGGATAATGTGAGGAAATAAATTCCAGAATCAAGTCCTACAATGCCATCTATATGACTATGAAGGGGTCAAAAAATAATGTTTCTTTATAATTTCTTCAGTACAATTTTAATTTCTAAGTTCAGTACTTTCATTCATCCTCATTACAGGCAGTCCCTAACTTAAGTGACTGTTCTCTAAAATTTTGCCTATTGGGTTTTTTCAATTTGAGAAATATTTTCAAATCAAAACCTTTGCTGGGTTTTGCCCAGCAAAACCAGGGTATACTCTATTATCCAAAAGCAGTCACTAGGGTTTGGGTCCCTGTACAAATCACCAGTGCTGCAGTGGGAGGAGCAGGAGTGGGGGACAGGAAGGGGAGGATGAGACCCTGTCTCTGTTCCAAGGCAGCTTCCAAGAACAGCCACTCTCTGAAACAACTGCTATTGCTGCTTGCACGGACACTAGCTGGCTAGTCTTCCCGGGGTGCTTTCTGATAAATGGCAGAGGAAGCCTTCCTTCCCTCTGCTCATGTCAGCAGCACCCAGCTCTCCTGAGGATTTCCCTAAGGATAAAGGGGTTCTCAAATGGGGGCAATTTTGCCACTGAGATGACGTAGGTCAGGATTTAGAGACATTTGTGGTGGTCACATGGGAGGATCCATGGAGTGAAAGCTACTGCCCCGAGTGAGCAGAGGCTGCTAAACATCCTACAATGCACAGGGTGGTTCCACAACAAACTGTCCATCCCAAAATGCCCAAGTGCCCAGGTTGAGAAACCCTCTTGCAAAGGTTTATATTTGGTTACAACAAATAATCAGGCAAGGAGGAAGAAGAGGCTGGAATAAAGATGTAACCAGAAGAGCATGAAAGTCAACAACAAAAGGAACAGATTTCCTAGACCCATCCTGCTTTTCGAGATGGTTACTTCATACGAGGAACCCATCTGAGCTAAGAATATGGAAAGAAGGTCCCTTTATACAGAATTACCAAGGAAATGAAAAAGAGCTTTTTTCAAAAGTCGAAAAAACTGACCGTAGAACGATAATCTTTCAACAAAACAGGATATTGAATTATTGCTTCAAAAGCCGACAACGTGACCTTGATAAATTCTTCTGATGCTGTTAGCCCTAGGAACACATTTAATCATTATTAGTAAAGGTGTTTACTTTCTAAATCTCAATATCGAAATGCCTCAAACATTGTCTGTTGCATGGTCTACTCACCTATGGCTCCATCTATGTTAGTTTCTCCCGAGTCGATTGATTTAATATGACTCTGAAAAATAGAAAATAAAAATATTTAATAAATGTAGATTTAAAAATAACTTTGAAAAAAAATTTAGGTAGTTAATATTCCTCCCAAAACTGTATCTACCATTTTTAATGAAACAACTCTTAAAAAACATTAAATGCACTCTACATATTATGAACACTATAATCATAGTTTTAAAACATGACTTTAATACTAAAAGTTATAAACTATATTTTTTTAAAGAAATTTTTTAGTTGAAGATGGACACAATACCTTTATTTATTTTATGTGGTGCTGAGGATTTAACCTAGTGCCTCAGATGTACTGGGCAAATGCTCTACCACTGAGCTTCAACCCCAGCCCATAATTATTTTTAAATATACAAATCATCATCAATGAGATTTAATGCTGGAATACATTCATTAGCAACTGAAAAGGTAAGAATGATCCAACTGATCCATAATAATTTCCAGCAACATGCCACACTTACTCTCAGTACCTGGGATATTAGTAAGAATGACACCCCACTCCTTGCAAGAGCTCTTCCAGCCCACCTGCCTGGTTCTCCCCCACTCTCCCAACTGATATCATTCATGTTTTTAAACATTTTGCTGCATATTCACATATCCCTAAATAATGTATTGTTAGTTTGGGCATTTAATCAAACTGCATCTCTTTCATACAAATGGAAAAGTATGTAGCCATTAAAATGCTCAGAAAAAGAATATATTTTTTAAAAATATGGATAAGTATTGAAATACTTATGTTAAATTCAAATAGTAGAATAGAAACCCATACATACATACACACACACACACACACACACACAAACTGTGTGTATATACACAGTCTCAATCACATATGTCATAGGTATAATTTCTTCTATAAACAAATGCATACATATGAATAAAATATTAAGGAAACAACATATTAACAGTGGTTATTTCTGGGTGTGGAGTTGTGATTTTATTTTTTTCATATTTCACTATAATTTTCCACATTTTCTCTAACAAGGCTGCACTTTATATTTTAAATGAATAAGCATAAATTACTCTTAAAACAAGAAAAAAAAATCTTAAAGGCGTATTTACTTTCCAGGTTATAAAGAAAATCACAATCTAGGAAATGAAAACTGAAAATTCCAGATATTCTGAATTCTCTTTTTCTATCTATGAATAAACAAAGAAAAAACAGACTAAAATATAAATTTTAAAAGGGCGATAATTATAAGCTTTTCATAATAATAATCTGGCTAAAACAGTTTCAAGAAATTCCAAAATGGGACATTACTTTTGTAAATAAATATGAATTTGATGCTAAAGAAAATATTTGGAGGTACCTTTGGCTACAATAAACCTACTTAATGGTCTAAGTCTTACTGCAGATGACAGGCACATAGCATTGTCAATGCCATGATCCTTCTCATGCAATTACTTTGAAAGAATATGTAGATAATATACAGATGCTAGGGACATGAACATTCATTTTCCAGAAGATGATCACAGAAAGGACAGGCATCAGTTTCTTTCAGAGCCTGAGATGGGAGGTGTGCTGCCACTTTTCCTTTTCTGTACTCTTGGGATTTTCTAAGCTCACGTTTCTTTTTCTTTTTTCAGTGTCAGTGAGGGTTATCAACATGATGATATTATGGGTTTCTTATAACTTCTTTATACTTCCCCTATTTAATTAAAAGTATTCCTACTGGATATTTCATTAATTTACCAATTTTAATGTTTTTTAATATACTTCTTCATTCTTAGTGTAACAGAACATAATGAGGTAAGAGAATGGGTTAGGAGGCATTGGAGATTCAAGGAGAGAAGATATGAACAGTCATCAAGGTGAGTGTCAAAGTATATAAACTAAGAAAATAAACTAGATGTACAAGTCTGAGGGAGAGCTCAATTAAGACAAACAGTCATGTATTCAGGGTGAGAACAGTGTAAGCAGTATTATCTCTTTTAAAAATATAAGAGGGCTGAAGCTGTGGCTCAGTGGTAGAGTGCTTGCCTGGGTTCGAACCTCAGCACCACATAAAAATAAATAAATAAATAAAGGTGTGTGTCCATCTACAACTAAAAAAATTTAAAACAAAATAAAATAAAAAAATAAAAATAAAAGAGTGCTCCATCTCTGCTTTACCTACAACAGAAGCCAAAAGCTACCAAACTAACATTCACAGATAATAAAAAATCTACAGAGGTCACAAAGTGTGTCCTTTTTTGATAGAAATACATAATTAACACATTATGTACTTTTATAAACTGATAAGGCCAGAACTGAAGAAAATACAACAAAATCCTATTCTTTAGCTCGTTAATCAAGCGTGTTTTCAAAAGAACCAAGAAATGCAATGAACATTAGGTTAATATACATGGTGAGTTCCCTATTTTCTGTCATTATCTCCCATTTCCAAGCCCAGTTCAACGGAGGCCCAAAACGAGTATGGTATACACACTCCTCCCAGCAGCTCACCAAAGATCTGACTACTAAAACTTGAAGAAGCCAGTTATGATGACTGTTCACTTCTACCAATAAGAAGTGAAAACAGCAATTAACAGCTAAGTAGTTCTCTTTAGCCGAGAGTCTTTGAAAGTTGATATTGGTTTAAGAGAACCCTCCTAAACCATTTCGAAACAGTAGTCTATCTAAAATATAAGAAGACCAAAACCTTGTTTCACTTGAAGGGGGGGGCAGTCTACAAAATGCAAATTTCTATAGTCATATTTCCATATACTAGTATAGAATTTTTCTGCCAAAAAAAATGAAAATAAAACAAAACCCAAAGATAAATGCCTTCAGGTCAAACAGGCAATCTGTGCTCTGGTGCCTTTATGCAAACCGAACCCAGTGTGGGAAGCACAATTCCAATGCCCTCTCTATCTTGCTCCTTACGACCCTTGAAACAGTGGACATCACATGGACATCGATGGCTCGTTCCACGCCCACCTCATGCAGGCCAGCATCTCCTGCAGAGCTGCTTCAATGGAAGCAGCTTGGCAACACCTTGTTGCTGTTGGACACAGCTCTTAAGGTACACTGCAAATGAAGACCTCAAATTAAGGCACATTTTTAAAATATAAAATGATAACATACCTGCTAGATGGTAACTACCACTTTTATTTTTAAAAATATTAAAAATATTTTTTGTCTCCAGATAGACTAATAAGGCCTTCAAAGTACAATGCTATGGATGCAAACATGAATGGACTACCTCCTCTTGTCACCAGCCCCAAAGAAACACTGTGATCTGGAAAGCTTCAAGCCACTGGGCTGAGTACTGGGTTACAAAACATTCACAGTTGTATAACCTTCCCATGCCCCATTCCCAATTTTAAGATATGTTTAGGAATTCTTTGCTTAATCAAAATTATAAAAGATATTATTTTAAGGCAGAAAACTCCAGAGGTTTTACTTCTAGTAGGGTGTCTGATGAGTTGCCCTGTCTTATGACATGGATAGGGCATTATCACCTGAGTAACAGTTTTGATGACTTCTTGAAAAGATTATGAATTAAGTCACAGAAGCAATGTCCAACTCTCAAGAGTTCATAATAAGTTCACAAGAAGTGTAAGAAAAAATAAATCCAGGTCGTGAATTTCCATCAATAACTTACTCTCTGTAGTAGTATTTCATCAATGCCATCAACACTGAGTATAAGAAAGGTGAAAATACAGGGAAAGCTAACAAGATACAATAAGAAAAACAATTTTAAAAAATTCTGGAACTAGCCAAGATTCAAACAAGGAAAATGACCTGAACAGAGCCAAAAGACCCATCTCCATCTCCATTTCATTTCCCTAAATTCCCTTTATTTGGGTGAGATTACAATGGGAGGGGGAGGGAATAGTGCTAAAATTTTCTCAAAATCACGATGAGATGTTTGAACAAGGAAAGTTATTTTCCATGTTCTAAATGTGAGTACTAAGACGACCCTACAGAATACTCAAGAGTACTCCCACACCTCCCTTCCTCAAGGTGGCCAACTCCCTTTTCTTTGGACATGGTATTGCAAGGAACAGGTATAATACCTGAAAGCCTATAAAGACTTTTAGGTTAGACACTTGTTAATTCCTTGAGAACGTTCTGTGGGCAGAAAAAAAAACTAAAGGAAGAAGAAAGAACACAGGATAATTGTACCTGAAAAAACATGATGCCAAAATAAGCTACAAAGAATAAAACTACTCTTGACAGTGATGTGCTGGTGCAACAGGATTATAAATACTTAGAATTATAATCGTGCTAATATGGTACCCATATTCTACTTAAGAAGAGCCAATAAAAAGCAAATTAAAGAGAGTGGTCTACAGATGACAACTGTAATTAATAATTTGTAAATTCATCAGTGAACTACCAAAACCACATACTTTGTAGAATTTGGGCTTCAAGGGACTACAATGATAAAGATTTGAAATTGAACACAAAAGGACCTCTACTGCATTGCCAGAACCCTCTGTTTCCTGTCAGTAATCTCCATTCAACACTTGTATTTAAAAACATCACCCCCTCCCCCCGCACCTGCAAGGTAGGCGGACCTGCGACCCACCGGCAGCTCAGCCCCAGCAACCTGCGGAGTGCCAGAGCTGCCCCACGCGCCTGCAGGGTAGGCGGATCTGAGACCCACCAGCAGAACAGATCACCCCAATTGGAGGAGGAGCACAGCCACTACCCGCCCTGCAAGGGAGATTTTTCAACGATACAAGAGCAATATAAATAAATAGAAGGAAAATTTCAAAAACACAACAGCTTCACCAAGCAGAAAGAAACGCGAGCAATATGAAAAGACAAGGAAAGAAAGGACCACAAGCAATGCAGGTCAACTCAACTCTAGAAGAGGTAATAGCTGCAACAGATGGAATGTCAGATAAAGAATTCAGGATATACATGCTTCAGATGATCTGCAGTCTCAAGGAAGACATGAGACAGCAAAATCAGACAATGAAACATCACTTTGACAATGAATTACATAAACAAATCCAAGAAGCAAAAGATCAATTACACAGGGAGATAGAGGTAATAAAAAACAAATAGAAATCCTAGAAATGCAGGAAGCAATAAACCAACTTAAAAACTCAATTGAGAATACTACCAGCAGAGTAGAACACTTAGAAGATAGAATATCAGACAATGAAGACAAAGTATTTCAACTTGAAAAGAACATAGACAGCTCA
The DNA here is from genome assembly GCF_045843805.1 of Urocitellus parryii. NCBI lineage: Eukaryota > Metazoa > Chordata > Mammalia > Rodentia > Sciuridae > Urocitellus > Urocitellus parryii. The sequence continues at coordinate 197,294,088 of NC_135533.1, forward strand.
GCAAGACTGTTAAGAAACCATGAGCAGAACATCGAAGAAATATGGGATAACATAAAGAGACCAAACTTAAGAGTCATTGGGATACAGGAAGGCATAGAGGTCCAAACCAAAGGAATAAACAATCTATTCAATGAAATAATACTAGAAAACTTCCCAGACTTGAAGAATGAGACAGAATCCCAAATCCTAGAAGCCTACAGGACGCCGAATGTGCAAAATCATAAGAGATCCACACCTAGACACATTATAATGAAGATGTCCAACATACAAAATAAGGAGAGAATTTTAAAAGCTACAAGAGAAAGGAAGCAGATTACATTTAGGGGTAAACCAATCAGGATAACAGCTGATCTTTCAACACAGACTCTGAAGGCTAGAAGATCCTGGAATAACATATTTCAAACACTGAAAGAAAATGGGTTCCAACCAAGAATCGTGTATCCAGCGAAATTAAGCTTCAGATTAGAAGATGAAATTAAAACCTTCCACGATAAACAAAAGTTAAAAGAATTCGCAGCTAAAAAACCATCTCTTCAAAAAATCCTTGGCAAAACATTACAGGAAGAGGAAATGGAAAATAACAATGAAAACCAACAGTGGGAGGTAGGACAGTAAAGGGGGGAAAATAATCAAAGAGGATAACAAATCAGGTTTAGTAACATTAATAAACAAATATGGCTGGAAGAACAAACCATATCTCAATAATAACCCTAAATGTTAATGGCTTAAACTCACCAATTAAGAGACACAGGCTAGTTGAATGGATCACAAAACAAGACCCAACAATATGTTGCCTGCAGGAGACGCATTTGATAGGAAAAGATATACATAGACTGAAGGTGAAAGATTGGGAAAAATCATATCACTCATATGGACCCCGGAAACAAGCAGGAATGTCCATACTCATATCAAATAAAATAGATTTCAAGCCAAAGTTAATCAAAAGGGATAAAGAGGGACACTACATACTACTCAAGGGAACCATACACCAACAAGACATAACAATCATAAATATATATGCCCCAAACAATGGTGCAGCTATGTTCATCAAGCAAACTCTTCTCAAGTTCAAGAGTCTAATAGACCACCATACAATAATCATGGGAGACTTCAACACACCTCTCTCACCACTGGACAGATCTTCCAAACAAAAGTTGAATAAGGAAACTATAGAAATCAATAACACAACTAACAACCTAGACTTAATTGACATATATAGAATATACCACCCAACACCAAGCAGTTACACTTTTTTCTCAGCAGCATATGGATCCTTCTCAAAAATAGATCACATATTATGTCACAGGGAAACTCTTAGACAATATAAAGGAGTAGAGATAATATCATGCATCTTATCTGATCATAATGGAATGAAACTGAAAATCAATGATAAAAGAAGGAAGGAAAAATCATGCATCACTTGGAGAATGAACAATAGGTTACTGAATGATCAATGGGTTTTAGAAGACATCAAGGAGGAAATCAAAAATTCTTAGAGTTAAATGAAAACAAAGACACAACATATGGGAATCTATGGGACACATTGAAAGCAGTTCTAAGAGGAAAATTCATTGCTTGGAGTTCATTCCTTAAAAAAGGAAAAAACCAACAAATAAATGATCTCATACTTCATCTCAAAATCCTAGAAAAAGAAGAGCAAAACAACAGCAAAAGAAGTAGAAGGCAAGAAATAATTAAAATCAGAGCTGAAATTAATGAAATGGAAACAAAAGAAACAATTGAAAAAATTGACAAAACTAAAAGTTGGTTCTTTCAAAAAATAAATAAAATCGACAGACCCTTAGCCATGCTAACGAAGAAAAGAAGAGAGAGAACTCAAATTACTAGCATACGGGATGAAAAAGGCAATATCACAACAGACACTTCAGAAATACAGAAGATAATCAGAAATTATTTTGAATCCTTATACTCCAATAAAATAGAAGATAGTGAAGGCATAGATAATTTTCTTAAGTCATATAATCTGCCCAGATTGAGGCAGGAGGATATAGACAACCTAAACAGACCAATATCAATTGAAGAAATAGAAGAAACTATCAAAAGATTACCATCTAAGAAAAGCCCAGGACTGGATGGGTATACAGCAGAGTTTTACAAAACCTTTAAAGAGGAACTAATACCAATACTTTTCAAGTTATTTCAGGAAATAGAAAAAGAGGGCGAACTTCCAAATTCATTCTATGAGGCCAACATCACCCTGATTCCTAAACCAGACAAAGATACTTCAAAGAAAGAAAACTACAGACCAATATCTCTAATGAACCTAGATGCAAAAATCCTCAATAAAATTCTGGTGAATTGGATACAAAAACACATCAAAAAAATTGTGCACCATGATCAAGTAGGATTCATCCCTGGGATGCAAGGCTTGTTCAATATACGGAAATCAATAAATGTTATTCACCACATCAATAGACTTAAAAATAAGAACCATATGATCATCTCGATAGATGCGGAAAAAGCATTCGACAAAGTACAGCATCCCTTTATGTTCAAAACTCTAGAAAAACCAGGGATAACAGGAACATACCTCAACATTGTAAAAGCAATCTATGCTAAGCCTCAGGCTAGCATCATTCTGAATGGAGAAAAATTGAAGGCATTCCCTCTAAAATCTGGAACAAGACAGGGATGCCCTCTCTCACGACTTCTGTTCAACATAGTTCTCGAAACACTGGCCAGAGCAATTAGACAGATGAAAGAAATTAAAGGCATAAAAATAGGAAAAGAAGAACTTAAATTATCACTATTTGCAGATGACATGATTATATACCTAGCAGACCCAAAAGGGTCTACAAAGAAACTATTAGAGCTAATAAATGAATTCAGCAAAGTGGCAGGATATAAAATCAACATGCATAAATCAAAGGCATTCATGTATATCAGCGAAAAATCCTCTGAAATGGAAATGAGGACAACCACTCCATTCACAATATCCTCAAAAATAATAAAATACTTGGGAATCAACCTAACAAAAGAGGTGAAAGACTTATACAATGAAAACTACAGAACCCTAAAGAGAGAAATTGAAGATCTTAGAAGATGGAAAAATATACCCTGTTCATGGATAGGCAGAACTAACATCATCAAAATGGCGATATTATCAAAAGTTCTCTATAGGTTTAATGCAATGCCAATCTAAATCCCAACAGCATTTCTTGTAGAAATAGAGAAAGCAATCATGAAATTCATATGGAAAAATAAAAGACCCAGAATAGCAAAAACAATGCTAAGCAGGAAGTGTGAATCAGGTGGTATAGCAATACCAGACTTCAAACTATACTACAGAGCAATAGTAACAAAAACAGCATGGTACTGGTACCAAAACAGGCGGGTGGACCAATGGTACAGAATAGAGGACACAGAAACCAACCCACAAAACTACAACTTTCTTATATTTGATAAAGGGTCTAAAAGCATGCAATGGAGGAAGGACAGCATCTTCAACAAATGGTGCTGGGAAAACTGGAAATCCATATGCAACAAAATGAAACTGAATCCCTTTCTCTCGGCATGCACAAAAGTTAACTCAAAATGGATCAAGGAGCTTGATATCAAATCAGAGACACGGCATCTGATAGAAGAAAAAGTAGGTTATGACCTACATACTGTGGGGTCGGGCTCCAAATTCCTCAACAGGACACGCATAGCACAAGAGTTAACATCTAGAATCAACAAATGGGATCTACTCAAACTAAAAAGGTTTTTCTCAGCAAAAGAAACAATAAGAGAGGTAAATAGGGAGCCTACATCATGGGAACAAATCTTTACTCCTCACACTTCAGATAGAGCCCTAATATCCAGAGTATATAAAGAACTCAAAAAATTAGACAATAAGATAACAAATAACCCAATCAACAAATGGGCCAAGGACCTGAACAGACACTTCTCAGAGGAGGACATACAATCAATCAATAAGTACATGAAAAAATGCTCACCATAGCTAGCAGTCAGAGAAATGCAAATCAAAACCACCCTAAGATACCATCTCACCCCAGTAAGATTGGCAGCCATTAGGAAGTCAAACAACAACAAGTGCTGGAGAGGATGTGAGGAAAAGGGTACACTTGCACATTGTTGGTGGGACTGCAAATTGGTGCAGCCAATTTGGAAAGCAGTATGGAGATTTCTTGGAAAGCTGGGAATGGAACCACCATTTGACCCAGCTATTCCCCTTCTAGGTCTATTCCCTAAAGACCTAAAAAGAGCATGCTACAGGGACACTGCTACATCGATGTTCATAGCAGCACAATTCACAATAGCAAGATTGTGGAAGCAACCTAGATGCCGTTCAATAGACGAATGGATAAAAAAAAAAATGTGGCATTTATACACAATGGAGTATTACTCTGCATTAAAAAATGACAAAATCATAGAATTTGGAGGGAAATGGATGGCATTAGAGCAGATTATGCTAAGTGAAGCTAGCCAAGCCCTAATAAACAAATGCCAAATGTCTTCTTTGATATAAGGAGAATAACTAAGAACAGACTAGGGAAGAAGAGCACGAGAAGAAGAGTAACATTAAACAAGGATGAGAGGTGGGAGGGAAAGGGAGAGAGGAGGGAAATTGCATGGAAATGGAAGGAGACCCACAGGGTTATACAAAATTACATACAAGAGGAAGTGAGGGGAAAGGGAAAAATAATACAAGGGGGAGGAATGAATTACAGTAGAGGGGGTAGAGAGAGAAGAGGGGAGGGGAGGGGAGGGGAGGGGGGATAGTAGAGGATAGGAAAGGCAGCAGAATACAACAGACTTGAGTATGTCAATATGTAAATCAATGGAAGTGTAACTGATGTGAATGTGCAATCTGTATAGGGGGTAAAAATGGGAGTTCATAACCCACTTGAATCAAAGTGTGAAATATGATATATCAAGAACTATGTAATGTTTTGAACAACCAACAATTAAAAAAATAAAAATAAAAAAAAATAAAAACATCATACGTCACCATATGATGAACCTCTAGAAAATCATATTCTCACTTGTGGGTGGCAGTAATTTCTTTATTCCAAAATAACCATAAAGCTGAGATGCCTACTTCATTTTAACTAGATCCTTCTGTGGCATTTTGAAAATCTCAGTTCAGTTTATTACAAGTATCAAAGTCAGACTGGAGATGCTATCTGACAAGTACCTTGGCTTTTCCTTTGTGTACAGCTTTCTCATTTTATTCAACAATACACACTGTAACTACAATGGACAAGGGAAAAGATAACTCACAAACTATATCCTAAACAAAAAGATAGTACAATGATTTAGTTTTCATTTCTACCTATGTCATGACATCAAAATTAAAGAAAAAACTAAGCTGAGTTTAACTCATAGAAATGCCAACACAATTGGACAATGTAAGCCTACATGAATAACAATGAGTACATATTCTTAGCATTCCATGTTCACCATTTTATTTTAAATTTGTTCATGATGTTTAATACCAAAAATCAATGAAAGTATTTCTGAGGACTAACTTACCCTATTTGGGGTGATCTCTGAACAAAATACATTATCGGGAGTGAATGTATTTTTCTCCAAATGTCAAATTTTATTACAGTCAACAGATTAAAAATATAAAAAGGTCACTTCCCTTGAGACAAATAAATGCCACAAGAATTTTTAAATTACCTCATATTGACATCAAATTCCACAAACAGAAGGATAAGACATTTTGAATAAGAACATGAAAAACTTAAGTGCTACTCACAAGAATAGTTCCATAACTGAAAAGAAACTCTTCTGTTACAACTTGAGGTCGAAATACCTGTGTGTGATGAGAGTTTCCACAGATTAAATCCCGAAAACCATGAACAGATTTTGTTCAAGAAAAACACAAATAAAAATGGTTATTCTGAATTGATGTTTCTCAGCTTCAGTTTACAAAGAAGTGAGACAATTTATATTATCTTTTCCCTAAAATGATGGTACAGTACCTGAGAAGTGACGAGGTGAAGTACTACAGGCATCAGGGGGAGGCACATCTTCAGCTGTTTTGCTTGAACTGTGGATGGGTGTTTACGACCAGAGACATTAGCCAAGGCGTTGAGAATGTCACCTGTGAAGCATCCCAGAGCAGGCGCAGAGGTTAAAGGATCAGACGTGGAGGTGCCCATGGTCATTGCTTGATTACTAATTAATTTCCAAATAATGGGTCTAAATGGTATGAGCTGTGTTCTTTTTATTCACAGGTACTGAGTTTAGAAGACACCATGGCCACTGGGGACAGAATGCAATATTCTGCATAAAAGCTATCAGTTAACTCAATCTCTCATCTAGAATTAAAAATAGAATTTACAAATAATTATTACACACTGGTTTTAGAAAATCTTTTTGTATTTTCCAAAGTTCAACTATATTGCTTATTTCTCTTATAAACAGGAATAATTACTTTAAATTTTTACGTGAACAGATAGTGGATCATGACTTTTAAAAACCAAAGGATATATTGGAGCTGGGGATGTGGCTCAAGCGGTAGCGCGCTCGCCTGGCATGCGTGCGGCCCGGGTTCGATCCTCAGCACCACATACCAACAAAGATGTTGTGTCCGCCGAGAACTAGAAAATAAATATTAAAAATTCTTTCTCTCTCCTCTCTCACTCTTTCTTAAAAAAAAAAAAAAAAAAAACCAAAGGATATAGAATTAAAAAGAGATCAGTTCCCAAAACCTACCTGAACTCAGCTACCAACTGAAAAAAAAAAAAAAACCTCTCCTGATGTTTTAGTAAAGAGCAAAAAGTTATTATCAGTTGATCATGAAGATACTTTCATTATTTTAAAGTTCTGAATTTCTATTTCTTAAGTATACTTTATCATAACAGTTTGAAGAAAACTATATTTTAAACACTTTTGGTTAATAGCTACATCCGCTGGAAAAGCATGCAAAGGGATTTGAACTACACGTACATTTTCCTTATTTAAACTTCTTCAAATAAAAAAGTGATTTAATTGTAATAAACATTCTTTACAAATCACTATCAGATATTTTTACCTTAAGGATAGTTTTTCAAACCAAAGACATCTTCAAACATTGAACTTTAAACCAATACTGTCAAAATTCTTTAATATTAAATTTTGACATTTCAGTTTTTTAAATTCTATATATGTTCAAGTTCTTTTATCAATTTTAATTTATGCCTCTAATCTTTTTTTAGGGGTTGGGGGGGTAAGCAGGAATTCAACCCAAGAGCACTTTACCACTGAGTCACATCCCCAGCCCTTTTTTAATATTTTATTTAGAAACAATTCTCACTGAATTGCTTCGGGCCTTGCTAAATTGCTGAGGCTGGCTTTGAGTGATCCTCCTGCCTCAGCCTCCTGAGTAGATAGGACTATAGGCATGTGCCACTGTGCTCAGCTATGGCTCTAACCTTAAGAGAAAATTATTTTCTTCAGATTTAGGCAGGGATAACTTTTGAGAAGTTACCTGCAATAATCATAGAAGTCCAATTTTAAGCAATTAACATGTTTCCTTCTGTTTATTTCTAAAATTCCCAGATTACCTCAGATAACACCTCAATATAACATTTAGCCTGCTCACATCTCAAAAATATCACTAATGCCAAATAATTATAAAGACAGATAAATCTTGAAACTACATTTAAGGAGAGTGTCATTGCACTCTCCTGTAAAAACAGACAAGACAGTGCCTAAAAGCTAAGTCACAGAAAGGTAAGCAGCAAGAGGGCCTAAGGACAAGACTACAATTTACAGAGGATTGTTGGCAGTTCCTGCACGATGTGACGGATGAGAAGATCCAGGCATCTAGAGAGGTATTCACCACTGCCTTGCTGCTCCTTGCCTGGAGTGGTCTTTCTGCTGTCCCTCTCGATGTACATCACCAGCCTACAAATGGAAAAGGGCACAGATCACCACTCATAAGACAGTTACCAACATCTGTCCCAAAAAGCAGCCAAGGCAAGGGTTTCCAGAGGACCTGGTCCCAATCATGTGGACATTTAGATTCACCAATTTTTCAAGCAGAAAAATTCAATAGTGATAGTCAATTTCTGCCTTAGAAAGTTCAAAATGTTTATGCAGAAAGAACATCAGGCAACTTTGAATCTGTCTCCTAGGGTATTACAAAACAAAGCCCTGATTTGATTTGCCTTTGGTCAATGGAAGAAAACATTATTCTCCAGATGATAAATGAAAGGCACACAAAGATATCTCCACATAAGAGAGCTTTTTGTGTTCCAAAGATTCCAAGCATAACCACAAGTTGACCTGCACTTTTGGTGATCATCAGCATTAAATTTGATTGAATTCATATGAATTCCTATTCTTTTAGTAAACTGTATGCATAAATGTAAAAAAAAAAAAGGTTTCATTTTACACTGGGTTATATAGATAGCAGGTACTGTCTAAACATCTGGATTGTACATGTCTCTCTACTAGTTTTATAATATCTTTTAACCACAGCAAACCACATCAGTATCTGAATCAAATATTTCCAACTCAGAACTAGAAAACACAATGGACCATGTGTCAGACCGGGCCTGATGCAAACTTCAGTGGATCATTTCAGCTTTTATTCAGAAACAGAACTACATCTACGGGAATGGATCCCCTTTTCTGGTAGAAAACAAGCCACTGAACAAAGGAGGGGACTGGGCTTTTATAGGTTGTAGGTGATTTAGTGAGCATGTCAGTCTGGGCACTCAGGAATTTGAGTTTGGGGGCTGGGGGTCCATGGCCAGCACCTGGAGAAGAGTTATCTTAGAAGAGATCAGTGTTTCCTAGAGGCTATCACTTTAGGTTTGATGAAACAATTTCTTCCTGCCTGCATCCAGTATCTGAAAGGGATTTACCTTGAGAAAGATGAAACCTATCAATATCTGGCTTTTTTTTTCAGCCCATTTTCCCAGGCCTCACTATTTTGGCGCTTTTCATGTTCCATATCCAATAAATCATATTATGATTTAGATGTGGTACCCCCCCCAAAGCTCACATGTGAGACAATCCAAGAAGGTGTGGAGGAGAAATGATTGGATTATAGCCTTAGCCTAATCGGAGAGTTGGTCTCTGATGGGATTAACTGAAGTGGTAGGGTGTGGCTTTGGTATATATATTTGTATCTGGCAAGTGGAGTTGCTGTCTTTTGATCACATGACATGAGCTGCTTCCCTCCACCACCCTCTCCCACCATGATGCTCAGCCTCGCCTCCAGCCCTGAGAAATGGAACCAGGCTTCTATGGACTAAGACCTTTGAAAACACAATGGACCTCAAACTTTTCCTCCTCTATAGTTGTTCTGGTAGTCATAGCAGCGAAAAAGCTAAAACAGACCATGACCTTAAATATTTAGGATGCTGTTGCTGGTTGAGGCCCTCCCCACTTTTTCTCAAATGAGTTTGATGAACTCAGTCATTTTTACAAGTTCCCATTCCCCGCAACTCTCTAAATGACGAGTTCATGGATTTCATCATGGAAAAGTCCCTTTGCAACAACTTCCCAGCCATCCATCTCTCCATTTCTGTTTTCTTACTCATCCCACTGAACTTTTGCTTCTCAATTCCCACTATAAACTTGAAAGAGGTGGTTTTGTACATAATATAGATACATAGGCATACTGATATCTTGACACAGAATTCATGTGATTATCAATAGATTTATCCATGCATTTGCCTTTGTTTATTACTATTTATAACCCCATAAGTGAACACACAGGAAGTTAGTCTAGATTCTGCATCAGTTAGCATCCTCTGTTCTAGTCACTGATTATAGATAGCTCTTGCCACACTCTAACAAATTTAAGGCACTGGTTAAAATATGAGAGAATATTGATGTATCACTAGGAAGGTATCAATAGTACTTGAAAATAGCAGCATAAAACTTTCTGATAATGAATAACCATAGAGGAGCAAGACCTCATTCCCTTTTATGATAAATGGACTATAAAAACATTAGTCATGTACTGAATGGAGCTGTCTTCGAGTTCCTAGTCCTGAAGAATCATCATGGCTCATAGCTTCTAAGAGAATGGCAGTAACTCCAAAAACCTTTTAATTAGTTGGGACCTGTTCCATCAGCCCAACCAAGGAGAAGGACAGCCCTACTTCTTCTTGTTTTGCTTCCCAAAATGGGTTGCTTGACATCTCTGCTAAGCTTTGCCATGGTCAGATTTGGACAGATTTTCCAAAATTAAAGATGGCATTTAAGTACATCACTTTTCAAGATAGGTTTTTGCAGACCCCCCCCCCCCGACTGTATCTGGTCTCGTTTCTACTTGCTAAAATCAAGCACTTCCACTGTGACCATTCATTCCTCAACTTCCTGGGAACTTTTATTAATTTAATCTGTGAAATTTCTTCTCAATTCATTAGCCCTTGCTTTTCTTCACTTTCTTCATGATTGGAACTACAGATTAGTCAGTTGTTCATGAATATAATGAAATATCTGAGACAAGCTACTTATGAAGAATAGGGTATTTAAAGCTCACAGTTTTGGAGATTTAAGGGCTCAAATCATCTGTGGATGGTCTTCCTGCTGGCAGTCATGAGGCACCACACAGCATCCATCATGCATCAAGAGACAGAAAGCTCTCGTGAGAGTGTGTGTGTGTGTGTGTGTGTGTGTGTGTGTGTGTGTGTGTGTATGTGTGGTCTCTCCCTCTTCATATAAAACATCAGGACTCAACCATGGGAGCTCAACCCTAATAAATTAATCTAATTCTAATCAGTTCCCAAAGGACCCACTTTTAAACGCTGTGATCAGATTAAGTTTTCTCTTCTAATGCCTCACAATAGGAATTATTAACACATGAAACCTTGGAAAACACCAAAACTATATCCAAACCATAGCCAATCATCTCCCACAATCTATTATTTGACTACACTCTTGCTGCTCTTTCTTTTCTTTGTACCCATAAAGCCACATGAACTCTGGATGCATCCGACCATCTATTTTCTACAGAGAAGGATGCTAAAGTAAACTAATGGAGTAAATGTATTCAACTATAAATGCGTTAACTCCACTGTTGAATGACCCAAATAGTATCAATGATTCAAGTGGTCACCTTGGTCATCTTATTCCCAAAGTCTACTTTCAATATTTTCTTCTTTTCAAACCACCAACCTTCCATGTTATCATGAGATTGAGTGTTGTGCCTCCAAAGTACGAACAAACAAAGAAAACGTACAGAAACCCTTCCTTTCACAACAATGGATCTATCCCTTCTTCCATCTATGCTGACCCTTTCATGGTTTTCTAGCAACTGCCCTTCTGTCTCATCTTCTGCTAAGTGTCTTAAAAGGAAAACCTATAAATACCACCTCCACTCTTCTAGATATTTGTTCCTCAATCCTGCTCTACCTGGTTTTCACTCCCATCACTCTCTAAGGTCACCTCAAATCCAATGGGCATTAGTCTGCCTTTACTTGTCGTGACAAGTCAACGTTATTGAATACTGTTCTCATGCCTCTCGTTTCTCTATCCATCATGACATCATACTTTCCTAGTTCTCTTCTCCAGCTTCTTTGGTTGTTCCTTCACACTGTGTGTGCTCCTAAATCTTCAAGTTTATTTTTAAAAATGACTTCTAGGCCATTACTTTCCTCTTTCTATCCTTTTGACCCAGGCCATCCACTTTAATTACCTGCCATATTAACAGACACCTTCCAATTCATATCTGGAGCTAAAACCTAAGCCAATATATTCAACTACTGACATGATATCTGCTTTTGTTTGCCTTAACTACACTTCAAACACTATGCAACCCAAAATAAACATCATTATCTCACCAAACCTGGTTGTCTTACAGCTATGGTATCCTATTCTAGACTATTGTTCTTTAGCCTATAAAGGAAACCAGAAACCCAGCAAGTCAATCTTGAATGGTTCTTCAAACCCTTAGATTCTCCACTCTCTAGCCAAGTGCAATCTACCATATTCCCTTGTCCTAGACTACCACAATAGCCATCCGGGTAGGTTATCTGCTTGTTTCTGTCAATCTAGCCCCTACACACAGTACATCTAATCTATTCTCATTCAGCCAGCAACTCCCCTATTAGAAACCCTTCTATGGCATCTCATTATTCTTAACATGACAGCTCTCAAAACTCCTTATCATTACCTACAAGGCCTACAAAATCTGGCCCCCAACTACCTCTCCACTTCATCATGCTTTTTCTATCCTTCAATCACAATGTCCTTTTAGTTTCTTAAACTCAGTACTTCCCACAGAAACAGGCTATTACCTTAACTTAGATGGCTCTTCTCTCCACTTCTTGATAATACATTTACATCTATATGCCATAATTCCCTACAATTTTCACTCATTTCCCTAAATAAAATCCTTATATATCATTATATCATAGAAGAGAATGCATTAAAGTCTTACCCAACTATAAATTTCTAATACTTATTTTTTGATTACTTGATGACACTCATCATCCTTGTAAACTTTAAAGGACTAAATCTGATTCCGATAATCACATCTTTCCCCTTCGGGGCACAGTTTCTGAAACGAATTAAGTACTCAATAAATATTAGATGAATAGGTAAATACAGCTGTTGAAATGGCCTTACGGTTTTCTCTAACTCTCAATAGCAATTGCTTGGTCTTTATTATTCCCTAGGCCCTTTTCTTAATTCTAATATTTGATGTATGTTTGCTTAAAATTTATACTACTGGATTATATAAAAGGTTAAAAAACAAACAAATGAATCTGCATAGAAAAAAAATTCCAGGAGAAATATCAGAAGGCTCATAAACTGGGGGAATGTTTTCCATTTCATATCACAAAAGTTTAATGTATATATACACACACATCTCTCAATTAGAAAAAGACTAAAGGCAAGAAAAATAAAAGGCACACAGAATTTTAAAAGGAAATATACCCAGAATACAAATGTCTCAAGCAAAAATATATTCCACTCTTCTCTTGAGAGAACTATACATTAAAATGACATCTTTTGGGGCTGGGGATGTGGCTCAAGCAGTAGTGCGCTCGCCTGGCATGCGTGCGGCCCGGGTTTGATCCTCAGCACCACATACAAAACAAAGATGTTGTGTCTGCCGATAACTAAATAATAAATGATTCTCTCACTCTTTAAAAAAAATATTTGCTTTCTAAAAAAAAATAAAATAAAATGACATCTTTTCTTTCATATACACTCACAACTCGGAAAGTTTGATAACAGACTCCCATGGAAACTCTGAGGTACTAACACTCTAGTAATTCATTATTGGAAACAAGCAGGTACAAATCCCACAGGGAGTGTTGTAGTCTAGACTCTGAACATCCCACAAAGGCCCAGGAGTTGAGTGCATACACTATGGGAAAGTGGTGGGGCCTTTCCTGGGTCAGACCCAGTGGAAAGAAGTTGGGTGACTTAAGGACATGCCCTTGAAAGACATACTGGGACTCCAGCTCCTTCCTATCTCTTTGCTTCCTAGTTGACATGAAGTGGGCAGCACCATGAGGCAGTACCTACAGACCCAAAAGCAATGGACTAACAATTATGGACTGAAACCTCAGAATTGTGAGCCAAAATACTGTCCTACACATAAGTTGACTATCTCAGGCATTTTGTCACAGAAAGGAAAGCTTATCTTGAGCCTGATTGCTCTGGCTCAGGTTTTGAGGACTGTTTTGAATAGGAGCCATGAGAATGGACAGCCTTCCCTCTTTTCTGAATTTAGAAGAAATACTTTTAGTTTTTCTCCATGTAGTATGATGTTAGCCTTGGGTTTGACATAAATGGCCTTCGTAATGTTGAGGCAAGTTCCTTTGATCTCTAGCTTCTCCAGAGCTTTTAGCATGAATGGGTGCTGGATTGTGTCAAAGGCCTTTTCTGCATCTATTGAGACAATCACATGATTTTCTGTTTAAGTATAAATCACATTTATTTATTTACATCTGTTGAACTAACCCTTGCATCCCTGTAATGAAATCCACATGATCATGGTAAGTTATCTTTTTGAAGTGTTTCTGAATGGTTTGCTAATATTTTATTAAGAATTTTTGCATGTATGAACATCAATGATATCTCAGTCTGTACTTTTCTTGATGTCTTTCTCTGGTGTGGGGTTATAATGGCTTCATAAAAAGTATTTGGGACTGTCTCTCTTTCAATTTTGTAGAATAATTCAAGAAGAGTGGTGTTAGTTCTTCTGTAATGGTCTGGTAGAACTCAGCTGAGAATCCATCAGGTCCTGAGTTTTTCATTTGGGGGGAGGCTTTTAACTGCTCTTTCAACTTCATTATTCGGTATTGGTCTCTTTAGGTCTTCTTTATCTTCCTGATTCATTTTGAGTGGGTCAAATGTGTCTAGAAATGTGTTAATGTCTTCCAGATTTTTCATTTTGTTGAAGTATAAATTTTCAAAATAGGTCCTGATAATGCTCTGGATTTCAGAAGGGTCTGTAGTGATATCTCCTTTTTCATCTCTTATTTTCATTTTCTTATTTTTTCTTTTGGTTAGTTGGGCTAAGGGTTTATCAGATGTCTATCTTTTCAAAGAACCAACTCCTCATTACATTGATCCTGTGTATTCTTTTCTTATTCTCAATTTCATTGATTTCAGTTCTGATCCTATCCTTTACTAGCTTGGAGGCATTTGTTCTTTTTCTGAGGCCTTGGGATGGAGCATAAGATCATTTATTTGGGATCTTATTTTTTAATGTAGATACTCAAAGCTATTAATTTTCCTCTTAGAACTGCTTTCACATTGTCCCAGAGATTTCGATGTTATATCTGTTCTTGTTCATTTCTAAGATTTTGATCTCTATTCTCCCCTCTTCTTTGATCCATTCTTCATTTTAGAATATTATTCAACCTTCAGGTGTTTCTAAAGTTTCTATTCTTCTTCTTGCTCTTGAACTCTAGTTTCATTCCATTATGATTTAATAAGACACATGGTATTATATAGATTTTTTTGGGGGGGGAGGTGCCGCAGTCTGGCTGGGCACAAAATCAGGAGCCACTCAAGCAGGAACAAACTTTATTTCCGAACTCCCCTGAACGCCACCCAAATGGCCCTCTCCGGGACGCCACACAACAACCGGAACTCTCTCACCCTCTACTGGGCTCTGCAAGAACTCAATGGGGAACTCCAAAGTAGCGGGTGCCTGAGGCAGCAGGAGCCTCCCCTACTGCCTGAGCCACCCTATTGCCGGAAGGCAGGGGTCTATATACAATTGAATACACAGCCTGTTTCATTCCAGCATCATTCAGTCACAGAAATTATACATAGCTTAGCTTAATTATCATCTTAATGGCTCGCCTCTCAACCATTACTTCTGGCAAAATGCCAGGGGCCTTTCCTACTTGGCTGTGGCTCTCAACTGGTGGGTATTTGCTAAGATTTGCTTTGTAGTCTAGAATATGATCTATTTTGGAAAAAGTTCCATGCACAGCTGGAAAGAGGTGGAGTATTCTGTAGGTGTCAATTAGGTTCATTTGATTTATAGTATGGTATAGGTTGGAAATATATTTATGATTTGATGTTTTGATGACCTAATTGGTGATATGGGTGTACTGAAATCATCAGATATTATTGTTTGGGGATATATATGAGATTTAATGTCATGGAGTGTTTTCTCCCTGTAACTGGGGACTTTGAAATTTGGGGCATAAACGTTTACTATTATTATATCTTCTTATTGGGATTGTTCTCTTTACTAGGATATAATGAACTTCTGTGTCTCTTCTGATTAATCTTTGCTTGAAATCTGCTTTGTCAGATATGAGAATAGCTACTCCTGCTTCTTTTACCTGAACCATAGCACTGGAGTACTTTTTTTTTTTTTTTTTTTTTTGCCATTCTCTTACTTTCAGCCTGTGAAGTCCTTGCCTATAAGATTAATCTCTTATAAACAGACACATCTTGTAAATAGATGCATTCTGCTAATCTGTGTCTTTTAATTGGGGAGTTTGAAACCATTAACATTTTGCATTAGTATGGATAAGTGTTTGAGGTTTCCTGCTATTATGGGTTTTCTTGTTTTGTTATAGTTTATCCTGTCTTGATTCTCATTTAGTGAATCATTCTATTGAACTTCTTTTGTTTGGGAGCTTTGGGAATTTTTTTTTAGTTCCTGTGTTTGTGATTTATCTTTGAATATTCCTTATAGTGCTGGCTTAGTGCTCATGAGTTCTTTTAGTCTAATTGGTGATTGGAAAATTTTTATTTCACCCTCAAATTTTAAATCAAGTTTTGCTGGACATAGTATCCTTGGCTGACACTTTTTTTTCTTTTAGGGCTTGGAATATCTCATTTGGGGCCCTCCTTAATTTTAAGGTCTGAGTTGAGAAATCAGAAGTGAGCCTTATTAGTTTGCCTCTAAATGTGACCTGATGTTTAGTTCTTGCAGCTTTTAATATTCTTTATCTTCCCTATTAGGCATTTTGATCATGGTATGACTCAGCAAACTTCTTATTTAACTAAGTCTATTTGGGGTCTTGTAAGTGAAAGGGTAAAGTTTCTAAGCTACAAAGCCTGAATTAAAATGTAAAAGACCGGGCATCACAAAGTTCCTCTGCTACACCCAGAACCTGAAATTCCTGAGATAGTTAAGACAACGCCCTACTGGCCATTTAGCCTAGGGCCCTGTGCAGTTTGTCACAGGGCCCAAACCAATCAGTTTGAATGTGTACCCCGCTTAGGAGTGACCAATCACCCCCGCCCGACCTGTTCCCGCTAATGAATGTGCTAATCATGTCTCAGAGTTGTTGTTCAATTTTCCCATGCCTCATGATGATTTGTTCTGATGTATGCAAAGCCCCACCACCACCCTCCCCAAAAAGTGTACTTAAGCTCTGCTTGACCTCTGCTCTGGGCTCTGGGCCGCTCTCCCTTCCTGAGTGAGCCTTGGGCCTCAGCGCACTGAATTAGGATCCTCCTGCTCATTGCATGAAGCTGGTCTCTTGTGGTCTCTTCCTCCGACGTTTTGCCGGACCCTTACAGTAAGCCTCCTATATGTGAACATCTATGTCATTTCTGATACGGGAGAAGTCTTCTGTAACCATCTCAATGAAAATATTCTTTATGCCTTTAGTTTGTATCTCAGGTTTGCTTAATAATCAAAGAGATATTGGGGGAGGGGGGGTATATCTGGGATAAAGCAAAAAATGGAGGCCAGCTAAGAGACTGAGGATTTGAAGACAGCAATGAATATATGCTTACTATTAAAAGGTCTAAAACTATGGAGGTAAATTCCAATTCAAATTGGAAAATTGAATCTGAATCTGAACACTTTATGTCCCCTTTTTTACCTACTCCCCTTGGAAAGTTCTATCAGTGTTAAAAACTGGAAACTGTACCATTCACAGTCAGAACTTTCAAAGAATTTCTTAAAGGTGAGAGTACAGATTAAGAGGATCAAGGGCTGGGGATGTAGCTCAAGTGATAGCACGCTCGCCTGGCATGTGCAGGACGCTGGGTTCAATCCTCAGCAACTCATACAAATAAAATAAAGATGTTGTGTCCACCGAAAACTTAAAAATATTAAAAAATTCTCTCTCAAAAAAAAAAAAAAGAGGATCAAGAGATGGCAAAAGCACACATGAAGGAAAAAGCTACCTGGGGGAATAGACAGAACCCCAGCACCACCCCAAGCCCTAAATGGCAGGGAAATAGGATAAGTTTACACTTACAGGATAGTAAGAAAAGAACGTTTCTCAATTCTATAAACAATTTTTAAAGAAAGTAAGTAGCAGGAAACCAGGGACAAAGGTAATGCTAAATACAAAGAAGGATCAGAGAGAGATAAAGAGAATGTTAAGAAAAAATAAATGAAGGAATTGTATTTTGAGAAATTTCATCTGAGAGCAGCACAGTTAATGATTGAGATGGGGAGAAAGCAAGATAATTACATAGGCAGGAAGGAGAAAAAGAAAACACAAGATAAAAGAGAAATAGGCTGCCTGGCAATGGTGTGAGTAGAAGACAAAATTCAAGTAGTTCATCATGGAGAGAATGACATTTTCACCATGAGAAGTAAATTATATGGGTTTTAGAAATGGAGAGTTCAAGCTCCTTGCTTTAACTTTACCTGGGGTCCTCTATAAGGACACCATCACCACTGCTCTTCCCCAATCCTATCCTTCTAGAATATTCCTACTCCCTTCAAGTGCGTGAGCTCTATTGCCTATCAATTGGACTACCCCATTGCCTATTTTTAATTTATATCTTCCTATTGGCAGTAGGCAACTAGAATAAGATATAAATTATGGATATCCATCCTAATTGGATTCACATTAGATAAGTTCACCACAGGTTACTAGTTCCGTACTGAGCCATACACTATTTCCAAAGAATCAAAATACTCCACTAGTGTTTTACTCCATTCTAAGTTCATTTTTTATCAGTCTACTACAGATTCTTTGACTTCCTTTCCCCATACAAGAACAATTTGCTTTAAATATGGGATGCATTTTTCCTCTCTTGCATTTCCCTGCCAGAATCCTCAGCAAACTCAATGTCCAATTCAATACCTCTGTTTGTAATTAAAGCTTTTGTCTCTCAGCTTATGGCAGCCAAGTGATAAATGGAATTTTGGCCCAAATTCAAACTACAGTGACCCTAATACATCTAAGGGCCTTCTCGGATTAGTTCTTTACTTCCCAAATATGTAACTGGAAGAGACATACATAGCAACTAGCAGAATCCAGACGTTGGCTATCTGACCTTAGACATGAAGACTAATATTATAAGTGACAAATGCAAGTATAGAATTTCCCCTCTCTACCAAGATAGTAAATCGTATCAACAGAAAAACTATAGAAAGTAGAACCAACAACAAAAATTTAAAAGGTGCAGAGATGATAATATCTATTACAGCTCCATTTAAAGAATCAATTCACCCAGTATAAAATCTTGGAAAATGTTTGCAATGGATCTTGAACGACAGTGAGTTATCTAAAATGTAAACATGCTATAACTGTAACTGCAGCTACAATTTAACATGTAATATCTCTATTGGAGCAAATCAACACAGACCTGGCAAATTTCTTACCTGACAAAGACAACCCTTACCCCCCAATTGAGAGAATACACCAACAAGTGAAAGAACAACCAGTATGTGTTTGTTTTTACTCATCAAGGCAAATGGGTCATATTAACTGTCTTGCTGCAGAGCTATGCCAATGCTCCTGCTCTCGACCATAAAACAGCCTGCAAAGATCTATTCCCAAGTATCATACACCTGTATTATTTTGATGATGTAAGGAAGAGTCAGCAGCAAGTATTCTGGAGGACTTAGGAAGTCACTTAAGAGAAACCTCATTAAAAATTCAGGGCTTACCACCTCAGTAAAGTTCTAGGATTAAGTGGTCTAGAGCAAGTTCAGACTCCCGGGCTAAAAGTCTGGGAGTCTGATTATAACAAATAAAG
The DNA here is from genome assembly GCF_045843805.1 of Urocitellus parryii. NCBI lineage: Eukaryota > Metazoa > Chordata > Mammalia > Rodentia > Sciuridae > Urocitellus > Urocitellus parryii. The sequence goes on from NC_135533.1 coordinate 197,313,444, forward strand.
GAAACACAATATGTGGTGTGATTTTATGAATTTAGAAGGCAATACATACCATCTTTGGATCTGTTCCTTTTACTCACATTTATGAGGAGCCTTAAAGTTGCTAGTTTTAAAGGGAGTTGGATTAAAAGCTCTGCAGCAATTCCAAGCTACTCTGTAAGTGGCTCTGCCACCTAGACCTAACATCCAACATATCTATGGCGCTGAGTAGCTATGGAAAATATAACTCCAGGAAAGTACCAACAGGTCAATCACAATCCATCTTTGTGCTTTTAGAGCAGAACCTCATTCTCATCTGTGGATGACTATTGTTTTAGAAACAGCTTCTCATAGAAAATAAGCAAGAATCTGTATACGGGGTAAAAATGGGAGTTCATAACCTACTTGAATCAAATGTATGAAAAATGACATGTCAAGAGCTATGTAATATTTTGAACTAATAATAAAAAAAAATAAGCACGTGACCACTGACGTCAAATGAGCTTATGATCTGAGCTACATATCATTAACCTCACTTCACCCAAGCCACTAGGTTTTGGATACACATCAGCAAACCATCATCAAGTAGGTTGATAAATATAAGACTGAGCTTGGATAGGGCCACAATGTACACACTACATAAGAAGATGGTTCCTATTTCTCCAACAAACTCCTCTGAATTACCTCCTCTCAATTCTGATTAAGAATAATTTGTGGGCTGGGACTTAAGCTCAGTGGTAGAGCACTTCCCTAGCACATGTGAGGCACTGGGTACCATGCTTAATACTTCATAAAAATAACCAAAATAAAGGTATGCTGTCCATCTCAACTACAAGATATTTCTTTTTTTTAAATCGAATTATTTATGAACAGCTGACTGAAAAAAGAAAAATGCTGATTCTGGTTAGTGAAAGATTCAATACGATATGCTGGCACCAAATGAAAGAGGACTGTCACATTATAAACCTAATCAAAAGTGTACCTGAGAAGAACATTCTCCAGTGAGAATTTCAAAACAGATTTTGTTGGACTCTGTGTTTAACTGAGATATAGCCACTGGCTAACAGTTTAGTAAGATGGTCAGGGACATAAGACTAGTGGCAAGAAATTCTAGGAAAGAGGTTTGCTGCTAGACCTGAGAATGGGAAAAAAGTATGAAGACATTTGTATGTGATGTGGACGGCAAAGAGTATCCATTTCAGAGGAGGCCCTCAATAATCAAGTAGATGACATATTCTGCATATGGCAGTCAAAATTCCTTCTCCAGTCACTCCAGTGCTCGTACAACAGGTCCATGTACTAAGGGGATGGGAGGTGGCAAAGATGGAGTGTATGCATGGGCTCTGCAAAAGGAATGCTCGTCAATGATTATGTAGATACTGGCCCTCCAATCAAGAAGAAAACCAATGCTGAGAACTTGATGTAGTGCCATTTCCTCAGGAGAACAACCAGTTGCCTAAAATAGGTTGATTTGTAGAAGGAGTAGCAAACTATTCTCACTAGAATAAACACAAATCCCTGCACACAAACTTCACCAACCTATAAAATGAAGTACAGACTTAAGAAATGCTTTACTTACAATCATGTAATCAAAATAGCAATGCCTCTGATCAAAGAATTTGGCAATGGGCTCAAGCCTATGAAATTCATAGTCTTGGCTGCAACTATCACATACACAGCCCTTAAGAGAAAAGAGGAATGGCTTATGGAGAATTCAGTCGTGGTGTCAAAGGAGGAAAAATCATGCTGAAACTCTGGGCTCTATCTTAAAACATGAAGGATTTAAAACATGAAGTATATGTTTTGAAATGGCACCAAAAAATGGTATTATCTCCCCACACAGTTCTGGGAATCAATAAGCAGAAGAGATCCTCTCTCATGATTATACTATTTTTGCCTTCAGTCACCATGACTTTGAGCTCTGCTGGGTTGTTTCCTAGGAAGAAAGGGTTCCACCAGAAGATACAACAACTAAACTAGAAGGTCAATCTGGGGATACAGGAGGCTTACTGTACTGGTTGGAGTACGTCATCTTGATTACCAATGAAAACTAGGTGGTTATTTCACAGTGAAAATGGGCAACTAGAACACAAATGTTCTCTGGAGAACCTCTTGGAATGACCATAAAATCTAGTAGCTGAAGTGAGAGAAAACCTCACCACCAAGAAAAGTCTAGTTCACTGAGGATTCAGATCTTTGAGGTAATTTACATCCCTAGTAAAGTGCAAAGATATGATTCAAGTGTATTTACAGTACTAGAAATAGTTAATCATAGAGATTTCTAATTCACATTACAAAAACACCCTCAAGAAGCCTCACCAGGTAGATCAAAAGTTGTCCTCCTGCACTGTGGATATAAGATAGTGGTTGTGTTTTTCTTACTTTGACAATATGATGGGGTAGAAACAGTATTTGGTTATCATTTTAACTTGTATTTCTGATTATTAATGAGGCTGAATATCTATTCCTATCATGAATCTCTCCACAGTACAGAGATTATTATGTGTGATGCAAAAACTTACAGGTTTTTGTTAGCATGTAAGTTTTATTTATGATTCTTAGGGGATAAAGTTTCTAATTTATATGTAGCCAAACAATCAGTATTTCCTTTTATGGTTTCTTTCATTGCCTTTCTACTCAGAACAACCTTCCTTGCCCATATTTAAACATATTTTCTTCCAGATGTTTATGGTTTCTTTGGGGTATATAATTCTTTAATCCATCTGGAATTGACTTTTGTATAGTATAAGCAGAGAAAATAATTTTTCCCACACAGTTAACCAATTATCCAGAGTAAATATTTCTTCTTTAAAAAAAATCTTTCAAGATCAAAGCAGATTTTCTTTTATTTCACTGATTATCATATTAATGCAATGCCATGGGGAAAGGGGGAGAAAAAACTCTAGGAAAACCTGATTCATCAGGAGGCACTGACATTTCAGGCTCACAGCAAACCTATACAATGAACTTACAAGACTATTCATCCTCTAAAAGGGTTATCATTTCTAGAGACACATAAGGCCCTATTTTATCACCTGTCATATTCAATATGAGAATGAAGCCATTTGAAGAAATAGGTGGACATTTGGGGGCTATCATATCATTTTTATCTGATCCTGACAGCTCAGTTTCACTGCCTGTCTTACACTAGATGGATTTGAGAGCTGACATCATAGAAAATGTGCTGAAATCTAATCCATGGTGATGATGGTAAGCAGGAAAATATATCTGCATAATGTAGCAAAGGTTATCACGGGCTCCTGATATGGGGCTTCAGTTGTCAGGCAGATGGGCAGCATCATGATTTGCAGAAAGCCAGCTGCTAGTGGAGTTTCAAGGGAAAAGAAAGAAAAGAAGTGCACGTTTCCATACAAACTCATCACAGAGAATTTTAACATCTCTCTATAGCCTGCAGGCTTGCTCTCTTTTGCATATCTTTATATTCAACCTTGCATCTTATATGCACACTAATATAATACCTAGGCTACAAAACACAAAGAAACAAAAACAGTCGTTTTCCACTGCTTGTACCCATATTTGTTTCTGGGAACAATTTGTTATTGAAGTAAATCTAAAAGTATGAAAAATTTTGCACTTTCACTGACTTAGAGATCCATTAACCTTTAAAACAACTGGCACCTATTGCTAACATTTAGTTTTTTTTCTTTTCATTGGTTTTTCTTATAAGAGTGAATCAGCTTATTGTATAATAGTCTAAACACACAAGTGAAGAGATAAATAATGTGTTTTCCCTACCCTCCTTAGATAATAAACTTGGTATTATTCTTCTTTGCCTTTTTTTTTTAAATGGACTTTCATACAAATACATGCAACAGAAGCATTTTGCCATGTGTGTTGTTTTAAAAAGTCTTCAAAATTAAAATAGAAAGCTGCCTTGTCATTATTTTTACTCATATAATGAACATTTCTCTAAGTTAATCAAATAGATCATATATATATTACAGCTACGTCATTATTTACTGAGCCAGTTCAATATCAATAGATGTAACAAAGCTGCATTGGATACCTTCATGCATATATCTGAAAAAATTAATAGTTTGATTTCTAGCAGCTAAATATCAAATGCAAACATTTTAAACTGAACTTATGGGTATTCTTAATAGAAATATGTGTTTCTACAACACTTTCCAAAAAAATCACAGCAACTCACATTTCCATGCAATGTGGACAATCAGTGAAAAAACTTAAAATCTCCAAAGGAAAAAGACAGGTCATAAAAATAAAGCAAATGTAAAAAAAATATAACTGAAAAATAAACAAAATTTAAAAACCTCACTGGATGGGCTCAATAATGAATGCAGATAAAAGAAAAAGGTCAGATAAATTTAACTTATAAAATGTAAAGAGTACAGATAAAACAGACAAAGAAAAACCAGAGTCCCTGGAACCTGTAGAATAACAAAACACTTTATATTTGAATTATCAGGTCTCAAAAGGGGAGGAGTGGGCAAATGAAATTGAAAAAATATACAACGAAATAATGACTGAAAATTACCAGATGATATAAACCTATAGATTCAAGAAACTGTGAGCCAACACCAAACAAGATAAATCCATAGACTCCACACCTAATGTACATCCCAATTAAACTTCTAAAAGGAAAAACGTCCCCACTCCTGCATGGCCCAAAGAAGAAATAGGTATCTTCAAATCTACCACAACAAATGCTATGCCCAAAGTCATTAATCACAACCAAAGAAGCTACTGGAAACACACACTATGGTGCCTAGCTAGAATCAAAGCCAGTATTGAATAACAAATCCAAACCTCCAAACACATCTTCAGGATGTGTAGAAATGTGTTACACCAAATGCAGAAATATCAATGAAGAAACACGATAACATGACATCTCCAAAAGATAACTCTCTGGTAAGAGATTCCAACAAAATCAGAATTATGAAATGCTTAATAATTCAAAAGAAATATTTTTTAAATATCAATGAGATCCAAGTGAATACAAAAACAGTTAAATGAAATTAGAAAAACAATGCAGGATATGAATGAAAAATCCAGCAGAGCTTCTGAAAAAGAACTAAGAGAATTCTTAGAAATGAGGAAATCAATAAGTCCAATTCAGTTGAAAATCTCAGCAACAGACTAATCTATAAAAGAAAAGCCCCACATTACATTAAAAGGCAACTCCCTTAGACTAAGAGCAGTTTTCTCAGCAGAGTGGGATGGAATGAACATATTCCAAGTCCTCAAAAAGTTCTAGTCTTTGCTTCCTTGTACTTTTAGTTATTCTTTCATCTCTCCATTATGGTATTAAACAATAAAATAACCACTATATTATTATGTCGAGCAATATCATCCTTCATAAGGATGGAAAAACAAAGAACTTCCAATGTAAAAACTGAGAGATTTTCATGACCAGCTTTACAAAACATGCTTAAGGGAGTCGAACACACAGAAGTGAAAGGTAGCATGTGAAACTATCAACTCCCACTAGAAGAGTAGATACACAAAAGAGAAATGAAAAATGACCAGACACTATTAATACAATACACCATCAAACAACAAAGATGAATAAGTCAAAGAAAAGACCAAAGAATATTCAAAACAACTAGAATAAAAAACTAGGGCTGGGGATGTGACTCAAGTGGTAGGGCGCTCACCTGGCATGCGTGCGGCCCAAGTTCAATCCTCAGCACCACATACAAAGATGTTGCGTCAGCCGAAAACTAAAAAATAAATATTAAAAAATTCTGTCTCTGTCTCTCTCACCTCTCTCTTTAAAAAAAAACTAAATGAAGGCATAATTCAACCATTTCAATAATAACCCTGGATACAAATGGACCTAATTCTTCAACTAAGAGGTACACATTGGTTGTACAGATAAAGGAAAACAACCAATCCAACAATATGTTCCCTACAAGAAACTTGCTTCACCAATAAAGACACACACAGACTGCAAGAATGAAAATATAAATTCCAAGAAAATGGAATCCTGAGCAGGAATAGCTATACCTATGTCAGATAAAATAGACTTTAAAACAAAAACTATAAGGAGAACACATTACCTTCATTATCATACATTACCTTAATACAAGACCTGAAATTCCAAAACTACTGGAAGAAAACACAGGGGATATACTTCAACTTATTAGTATAGGCAATTATTTTCTTAATTGGGCCCCAAAAGCACAGGAAGCAAAAGGAAAAACTGACAAACAGGGACTACATTAAACTAAATAGTTCTTGCATAGCAAAGGAAACAGAATGAAAAGAAAATCTACGTAATGAGAGAAGATACTTGCCAGAAGGTTAATGCCAGAATATATAAAGAATTCAAAAACTTAAAGAAAAAGTAATCCAAGCTGGGCATGATGGCATACACTTGTAATCCTAATGATGCAAGAGGATCACAAGTCTAACCTCAGCAATTTATTAAAACTCTCAGCTACTTACCTGGATCCTATCTCAAAATAAAAAATAAAAAGGACTGAAGATGCAGCTTAGTGATAAAGCACTCCTGGTTTCAATCACCAGTACAAAAAGAAAAAAGAAAAATCCAATGAAAAATGAATATATAATCTGAATACACTTCTCAAAAGAAAAGCAAATAACTGATATATTTTAAAATGTTCACATTAGCCATCAGCTAAATGCAAATCCAAATTACAATAGGTTTCACTCCCAATTAGAATGTCTATTATTTTAAAAAATAATCGACATAGGTGAGCATATGGAGAAAAAGCAATTCTCTACACTTCAACTTATTAGTACAGCCATTATAGAGAAAACCATGGAGGTTCCTCAAAAAACTAAACGTTTACTACGGTACTACTCACAACAACTAAAATACGGAATTAGCCTAAGTGCCCACAAACAGATGAATGGATAAGGAAAATATGGTGTATATACACAATGGTTTATTATCCAGACAAAGAAAAATGAAAATATAGGGTCGACATTCCATCATGTAAGTTCAGGCACTGGCTTCCTTAACAAGAACGCTAAAGCTCAAGAAATAAAACCAAGAAATAAATGGGATGACATCAAATTTAAGAAGCTTCTACTCAGCAAAGGAAATAGTAAAGAAAGCCTATAGAATGAGAGGAAAATCTTTACCAGCTGCTCCTCAAAGGGGATTAATATCCAGAATATATTAAGAATTCAAAACATTCCACACACAAAAAAAAATCCAATAAATGGGCAAAAGAACTAAACAGACAATTCTCAAAAGCAGAAACACAAAATGGTCAAATATATTTTTTAAAGTTGAACATCTTTTAACAATCAGAAAACACAAATCAAAACTTTACAAGATTTCTTCTTGCTCCAGTAGAATGGCAATTATCAACAACACAAATAATAAATGATGGTAAGAATGTGAGGGAAAAGGTATGTTCATACATTGTTGGTGGGACTGCAAATTAATACCATCACTCTGGAAGATTGTATGGAGACTCCCCAAAAGATTAGTCATGGAACCACCACATGACCCAGGTATCCCACTCCCTGATATTTATCTAAAAGAACTAAAATCATCTATACAACACAGACACTTCAATGTTTATAGCAACACAATTCACAATAGCAAATTATGGAATCAGATACCTGTGAACAAATGAATGAATCAAGAAAATGTGGCATATGTATACAACGGAGTTCTACTCAGCTGAAAAGAAGAATACAATGACACTTGCTGGTAAATAGGTGGAAATGGAGAACACCATGCTTAGTGAAATAAGCTAGACTCAGAAAAATCAAGGATTGAAGGTAGAAGCCAGAGCAAAATAAGGGAAAAAAAGACAGTGGGGGAGGGGATCAAATTACAAATACACAGAGACAGTTCACAGAGCAGAAGGTGGAGAATGACAGGGAGGGATGAAAGATGGGAAAGGGGAAGAAATAGAAATGAATTTAACAAAATCATGTTATATGAGTAGTAAAGGGAATTTCACCTTTATGTATATACAAAAAGTACCAATCAAAAAGAAAGGAGTGAGGGCTGGGGTTGTGGCTCACTGGTAGAGCGCTTGCCTCACACACGTGAGGTACTGGGTTTGATTCTCAGCACCACATAAAAAAATAAAAATATTGTGTCCATTTACAACTAAAAATATATTTTTAAAAAATTAAGGAGTGAAAGGAAAATCAGTAGAGGAGGGAGAAGAGGGGGATGGAGGAGAGGAGAAAAGGAGGGATGGTGTTTAAAATCAAATTCCTTCCATATTTGGTTTTGTCCAAATGAACCAAATTACCATATATAACTATAATAAAAAGAAATATACTGATAACACTGTGATTTAAAGGCAGCTTAAATATATATATATACCACAAACTTGATATATACATTGTTTTTAATTTTTTAGAAATTGCTTTACTTTCATCTTTCTTTAATTATATAAAACATGTATATGTTTATTAAATTTGGACCATAAAACAGATACATTCAGAGATGTATAGCTCATCCCTAGCCCTGCCTCCCTATTCTCTTCCCACCTACTAATTTACTATTGTTGCTCATTTTTTTTTATTTACCCTACCATTTTTTCCTATTTGAAAATGTTAGCAAATGTACCTATTATTCCTGTTTTCACCCCTTTTCCTAGATAACATGTAGTATGCTAAATGCTGCTCTGCACCTTGCTTTTTTTGGTGGGGGGGTAATATATCTTGGAGATGACCATGGTTATGGATATCCTTTGCTCCTTTTCACAGCTGTATACCCTCCATTATGGGGATTGGGTTACACAGATTTCTAAAGATGGTCCTTCTCCAAGAATTCTACTCCTAGCAACTCAACCAAAAAGTAATGTAGGTACTACTGAGAATAGAGTTGGAAGGGTGTGAAGTTCCAGTTCAGTTAACCTTGAGATATGGAGAACATCTGGGTCAGCCTAATCTAATCAGGTGAGACCTTTGAAAGCAGATCATTTCCTCCGATGGGTGGCGGAACTGGACAAAAATGCTTGAACCATGAAGGGAATTCAGGGCATGAGAAGTGATCTTGCCAGGAAGAAAGCTAACAGCTACATTGTGAACTTCTAATCTAGAAGACTTCAGTCCTATAGTTGAAAGAAATTAATTCTACCAATCACTAGTGAACTTTGAAGGGAACACGGAGCCTCAGATGAGAATCACAGCACCAGCCAACATCTAGGACTTCAAGCCTGGGAGGTCAGCAGTAACAGAGTGCCCACCCTCCTACCCCATAAAACCATGAGTTAAATAGGGATTATCTAAAGTCACTGAGATTATGGCAATTTGTTTCAACAAAAAATAGAAAACTAACATGGAGAACACCACAGTTCCCCAGCGAGATTCCTGGTGCTGGATGCTTGGGTAGTTTAGCCCTGTGCTGTGTCATTTTATTTCTCATGCAGTCTCCTAGAAGCAAGACAGCTAGGTTAAAAGGTAAATAAATACGTTTTTTATTTTCCTTTGTTGAGGTCAAGCATCCCTACTCTAGAAATCCAAAGTCTGAAATGCTCCAAAATCTGCAATTTTTTTGAGCACTGACATGATACCACAAGGGAAATAGTTATCATGCCACACTTGACTCATGTGCCTGGTCACAGCCAAAATGCAGGGACACTAACAATACTGTATAAAATTACCTTCAGTCAACATGTATAAAATGCATAGGAAACAAATGAATTTCATGTTCAGACTTGGGTCCTATCCCCAAGATATCTCATTATGAATATGCAAAAATCCTCCCCCCAAAAAAGTGCTTCTCGTCCCAAGAATTTCAGATAAGGGATATTCAACCAATATTTCTGGATTCTTCTTCAGAATAGTTATACTATTGTGCATCTTTTACACTGGCAGTGTAAAAGAGTGCCAGTTTCCAGAGCCTTGCCAAGAGAATACATTGTCAAATACTGCCAATGCATTAAGTGATAAATGGTATCTTAGTGTAGTTTTAATAATTGGCATTTCAATTAAAATGAAGCAGATTTAGCATTTACTCATAAGTTTAAGGGTCATCTGCTTTCCTTTTTCCATTAACTGGCTGTTTATGGACTCTTGTCTATTCCTGTCCAATCCTTTTCATTTACTTTGGGTTTCTGTGCTCCATGTCACAGGTCTCCCTCAAATATCTGGTGATTTTTTTTTTAATGACACTGAAGTGTGGCTGGAAGTTTGTACATAGGAATAGGGCTTATGACAGATGGCCTCCAGTGTAGGACAAAATTCCACTGGCTGTAGTAGGGAACACTCAAATGTCAGCCATTGTGGGGCTTTTATCAGAACCCCAAGAGCTTCCCCAAGATGATGCTCCAAACTCTGGACAACAGTAGGTAAGTCAAGCTGCAAGCAGTCCGAGTTTGAATGGGAAGTAGCTAAGGCCCTCCCAGAGTAAGTTTACTTTCATACTGTCATTTGCTTTTCCACAAGCTCCTCATCCCCTCTTAGCCACACTATGCAGAACACCTCTCAAGAGCCCTGCTACAGTGGGAGAGGAGAAGTCTCCCAGATGCTCTGTGTAGGAGGAGAGCTATGGCTCAAATCTCCATAGCAATTTCTCACTTATGCTTTCAAAGTACCTGGTAATCCCATCTCATTACCATTCCAGAATATTATCAGGTAGTAATCATGTCTAATATTGTCCTCATCCCTTGCAGAGAATGATATTTCAGCATTCTCCTTCCACTAAATGAGCAAAGATTTATCTGCCAGCTTTCCAGCATCCAAAATGCAAAGTTACATGGAAACAACACTCATCCACTTTTAGTCATCTTTCCCTCTGCCATTGTTGTTTTATGCCTTTTTAACTCCTTTACTCTCATTCACACACAGAAGACAGAAAGTTGAACCCGAAGATGACTGCTAAAACTACCTTGATTACAAATCATCCGCCATCTGTTCCTCTCCTCCTGGAATTCCTGGCGCTTTGCGTGTGAGGCCTCCTGGACCCACACTCCATCTTCCTTATTGTTTTCACATGGATTTTACATGTCTTTGTCATTGGCTCAATACAGTTCAACGTGTTCTTTCATATGGACTTTCAAAGCCACAATGACATCCCCAGCAGAGACCATTGTCTCTCAGTTCTTCTGTTGATTTTCCAAAAAACCTGCCTCCCCATAGTGTTTTCATTAATTGTTAAAATTCTTTTCTGTCTCTTTCATTAGTTCTGCCACAGTAAGAGCTGCCTGGTCTTCCTGTTCTTTCTTCTTCAAGAACTACGTCTTGCAAAACTGCCTGGAGCAAACCTTGACCTACTAATTTTTCCCCTACTCAGTACCAGTTGAGGACAGGTGTGCCAATGCAGGTGAGGAAAGGGAAGCAGGTAAGGTCATCTTCCCAGAGCCTCCCAGTCTGGGGCAGGCTGGCCCCACCAATTCTTTCAGCCCTACTCCAAATGTCCTGGACACTTCTGGGATAGGAATAGGACTACAGACTCTAATCATCACACACAAAGCATCTGCATTTAGGACCCTGCAGAAGCTCCAAGGTCAATATCCACCTTCAGAGACCCAAGAAGAGGCATGTCATCTCTGCCATACAGTGCAGGAAGAATGCAGCCCACCTTGTCTCACCTGTGAGATCTGCTCTCCACACTTTCCCTGCTGGCTCTGTTGCTCCAGAGAATCAACATGGAGTCAGTCAGGATATGCCTTCAGGCCATCTGTTTCCTGTCACTTGTAAAGTTTTCTAAATATTCATCCAGAGAGACACAGAAGTCACAGCAGTTCCCTGGGAGGACTGGATGTGCCATGAGTCCCCAGACACTGAACATCTGAATGGTTTTATTCCTCCCAGTTAAACAGTCTTTACAGTTAGGGTTGCAGGAAATGTTTTAGATAGAGTGATCTGAATGGCTCTCTGAAGAACAGAGACCTGAATAACCCAAGGCAGCTAGCCAAGCAAACACTAGTGGGGAAGAGATCACAGTCACTGGGAATGCAATTGGGGAAAGACTTAAAAGCAGTACAACAGGCTTAGTGTATTCAAAGAGTAAGAAGAGCATTCTACTCTCATGTATAACTAATTAAAACAAATTTTAAAATTTTTTTTTAAAAAAGAGTAAAAAGAAAACCCGCTTACTGGAAGCAAATGAGCAAAAAGACTACAAAACAAGGGCTAAGAGATGGGCAGGAACTGGATGAGGCCGGGCAGAGTGGGTCCTGGTGAGGAGCCTGGCTACTATTTTATTATGTCTGGGTAGTACCAGAAGAGTCTGAGCAGGGTAGATGAGTCATGGTGTGTAGATACTTCTGCTGCTCTACAGAAACCAGACTGAGAATGAGAAATGACCTAAGAACACAAGTTGAGAAACTTAGTTCATCTGGTAGAAAATGATGGTAGACATAAGGAAAGATCAAAGGCATTACTTATGTAATGAACACAAGTGACCTCCACACTTCCAGCTATTATGGACTAACAGGAACAGGATTCACCTTCCAATCTAAAACAAAATATTCAAAACATCAATTTTAAAGACAATAAGCAGAAAATAAAGAAGGATATAAGTAGTAAACCCCCAGAGATGAAAACAAAGAAATCTTATTAGGCGCTTCTAAATACCCTTGAATTAGACGTGATCAACTATAATATAATGACATGCTAGAAGGTAAACAAGAGAAAATCACATAATAAGGAAAATACCTTCCATGTGAAGAGTATATTCAATTATAGCCATAGTCATGAATTGATACTAGTATTTGTCAGCACTTATCTGTGTGAAAAGACATTCTCAAAGATTAGCCAAAGCTCACACCAAAGATCATCACTAACAGATGAACAGCTGAAAGTGACTTCATGATGTGGACACTAATTTTGACTACCAGTTAAGCTAAATGTTATCTCCCCTAAAAAAAAAAAAAAAAAGATTTTTTTTCATTAATAGAACTGTATTACAAAAAAAAATTTTTTTAACATTCTCAATCATTATTTTTCTTCTGTCAATTAAAAGACATGTGGGAATTTGCCTTGTTATATAAATATCAACGTAACAGTCACAATTTTTCCATTTTGTCCACAAAACATTAACTGTTAATTCATTAACTGTGAATTCTCTGGGTATTTACAGGAAAGGGGGAAAATAAAAAAGAACTGTACGAATTCCTAATCCAGATCAATCTCAGCATTGCACTCTTTCTTCTTATTCCAAAACAAGTAAAAATCTAGATGAAGAAGTGAACATTAAACCAGATTTTCAGGGAACCTCTGGGTTTCAACAGAGCATGGACCAGATTATTCAAAGTTAATCATAAAGCATCAGACCTTGAAGGGAACTTGAGGGACACACAGGGTTCTCTCTTTCTTTTATAGGAAGGAATTGAAATGCAGAGAGAGGAAAAAAAAAAACAAGCCCTAGCCCAGAGTAAGTCCTTGAACTCCCACCCAGCTTTCTTCCCACTTCACAAGGCTCCTCCTCTGGAGCCTTCACAGCTACTCATTCCAGAATCTCATAATAACCAAAAAAAAAAAAAAAAAAAGCAAACCATTGGTTCTAAAAATCCTAAGGTACAAAGGAACAACTCTAACACCCTGCCTCAGAGTGGGCTCAGATCTAGATAGAGTACCCCAGGTACTTTCACACCCCACTTCAGATTTAGCATCTTCTCAGGTTCTTTGTGTTTCTAAGCTGAGATTGTAAGACATATATTAAACTCTTGGAAATTTTTAGAAAAAAAGTTTTCAATACCAGATGCATAAAGGCCAAGAAATATCCTGTAAAATGCATATAAAACTACTAATAAAACGTGAACTAAATTGAAGTCATTGATGAAACCATCCGAGAAGATCATACCTTGCTTGGCAGCTGAGCAGCAACATCTCACGATTATGCATCACAATATACAAAAGCACCAGGAAGGCTTTGGCTCTAATGGAAGTTGAGGGGCTGTCAAGTAGACGGATAATTGTGGAGACAAAATCCTGTGGAAGACATTTAAAAAACCTTTTTGAGAAAATGTGAAAAATCCAGGATGGTCTCAATTCCCAGAGTAAATAGATTATAATAGACAGCAAGAAATAAAGTATCAGCTACTGTTTTACATTTAATTTGTTCTAGACTCCATACTAAGTTTGATATGTATCCTCTCATTTAATCCTAAAGTTTTGCCATAAAAATTGACAGTAGTATCCCTGTTTGATAAAGAAAAAATAATCTTGAAGAGGTAAGCAACATACCCAAATTCAGAGCTGGATTTGAATCTAGACCAGCTGAGTAACAAAGCCCACCTCTTGACTCGTTAACCACACAACTCAATGTGTGGCAGTCACATCTGCATTCAGATGTCAATCTGAGCAAACCCGCACATGCAGAGATTATATCTCTAGTCCACATCTGAGATCTTAAACACAAAATGAACATTTCTTAAGACACAACAGATAGTAGAATAGCTATTGAGAGTGCTACTTGCCCTCTTAACAGGCAACTGTATTATTATTCCATGTGTACATTGATACACAAATATAAAACACACACACACACACACACACACACACACAGCCAATAAATAGAAGAAGCCAGAGATATAAATACTGTGTGCTTACGGAAGACTCGGGGAGCTCAATTTTTTGTTTTCCTGCCATGCCTTGGTGCCTTTACACTGAATATTCTATTGCCAGGTGGGAAAAATTTACAATCATAAATGTGTTTTTAAATAACAACTTAGACCCCTTATTAACATAAAAGAAAATAGAAATAAAAAGGGTTTGGGATGTAGTAAAGTACTTCTGGGTACAATTCCCAGTACCAAACAAAACTAAAAACAAAAAAATCAAGAAACCTCAGGCCTTTCCTAGTTCAGATATCAAAGATATAGGGAAGATTGATTAGTGGAGCAGGAGGAGACTGAGAAGGACAGAGGAGACAGGAAAGGAGAGGAAATATGGGATAAGTTTAATAAATTTTAACAAACTCACATTATATGCATATATAAATATGACACAGGGAATTTCACTCTTTCTGTATATTTAGAAAGTACCAATAAAAGACAAAATTTTTAAAGAGATCAAAAGGAAGATTAGCAGAGAAGGAGGAGACTATGGGGAGGGAGAGGGAAGAAAACAGGGATTGAAAAATTCCTTACATGTATGATGTTTTCCAAAATGAATCCAACTGCTATATATAATGCTCTAATTTTAAAAAGAAAGGGTGTGGTACAAGAGGTAAAAGGGCAGAGAGAAAGATTCATAAATCTATCGGAGTGGAGAACATGTTCATAAACGATTTATTTAAAGAGAAAAAGTGTGAGAGATGTGAGAAAAGGGAATGTTAAATTCCATATGGAAATAAAATGCAATAAATAAAAAAGAACCACATAAAACTAGTGAATGTGCTTTGGTTCATTAGTAAAAAAAAATTAGTAAAGGGATAATTTTCCTGTCATAAATATCAATGGTGTACCTAAAAAATAAAAGAAACTACAAAACTAATCCCTCGAAAATTGGAACCTCTAATTTTTTTCTACATAGAATCACATTAACACATTTCAAAAACACTGCAGGCAACATTCATAAATGGCTATTTCATGGAAAGACAAAAATAAATGAGAATCTAAAGATTTCAGCTGATAAAAAGCTGGCTCTATCTGCTGTGGTCTGTGTGTTTTTCTCCTCCCACAAAATTTCAAGGTTGAAATTTTCACCATGACTCTGTAAGTATTGGGACTGTACGAAGGTGATAAGGTCTTATGGACCTTATGGACCCTCACAAAAGGGTCCAGTACCCCCATAAAAGAGGTGCCATGGACCTTGTCTGCCCTTTTGACCATGAGAGGACATGTACAAGATGGCATTGTTGAGGAATACATTCTTACTACACACCATATCTGCTGGCTCCTTGACCTTGGACTTCCTAGCCTCCAGAACTGTAAGCAACAATTTTCTGTTGTTCATTCATCATCCAGCCTGAGATATTTTGGTTAGAGCATTAAAAATGGTATAAGTTACCACCCATCCAAAATTTTAAAAAAATAACCAATGATGAAGCCCAGGTAAACTGTATTATCAATCTTAAGGAAACATCATTAAACAAGCACTTATAGACATGAGAAACATCCAAGTAAATCGATTACATAAGAAAAGGAAGTTAATGTGAGCTGGGGTGGTAGCTCAGTGGTACAGCACTTGCCTAAGCATACATGAGGCACTGGGTTCAATTCCCAGCACCACATAAAAATAAACAAAGGTATTGTGTCCATCTACAACTAAAACATTTTAAAAAGGAAGTTAATTGCATAGAGAGAAGGAAAAACAAGTACAAAAATTCTTCAACAAAATACAAGCAAGTTGAATCCAGCAATAAATCGGAAGTCATTATGACCAAGTGGAGTATATCCCAGAAATCCAAGACCAATTCAACATTTGAAAAACCAATGTAAAACATTACATGACAGATATAAAGAGAAAATTTACATGATAACCAATTGATAATGAAAAAGTATTTGATAAAATTCAACTATTTACAATTTTTTGAAAATTTTCACAGCAAACTAGGAATAGAAGGGACCATCCTCAATCTGAAAACAGACATCTAGAAAAACTCTACAGCTAATATCACATTTCACTGGATTCTAGGAACTGGGAATTAAGCAATGATGTCCACTCTCCTCACCCATGATTCCATATTTTACTGAAACCTATAGCCAATGCAACAAGGAAAAAGAATATTTAAAAGACATTGGAATTGGAATGGAAGAAATGTTAACAGATATGACTGTAGAAAATCCCCAAGGAATACACCAAAAACAAAAAAAAAATTCCCCAACAAGTGGGATTAGCGAGACCTGGTATATTTCTCTCTCTATATTAGAAATGAGTAATTGGAAAACAGTGTTTGTAAAATAACATCTTTCAATAGCTACAACAACAAACTGGTTTAAACATAACAAAAATAGATTCTTTGGGGGGGGGCAGAAATATACTAAGGATTGAACTCAGGGGCACTTGATCACTGAGCCATATCCCCAGCCCTATTTTGTTATTTTTTTTTTATTGTTGGTCATTCAAAACATTACACAGTTCTTAATACATATTTATTTCACAGTTTGATTCAAGTGGGTTATGAACTCCCAAATTTACCCCGTATACAGATTGCTGTATCACATCAGTTACCCTTCCATTGATTGATATATTGCCTTTCTAGTGTCTGATGTATTCTGCTGTCTGTCCTATTCTCTACTATCCCCCCTCCCCTCCCCTCCCCTCCCCTCCCCTTTTCTCTCTCTACCCCTTCTACTGTAAATCATTTCTTCCATTTGTATTATCTTGTCTTACCCCTCCTTTCCTCTTATATGTCATTTTGTATAACCCTGAGGATCGCCTTCCATTACCATGTGATTTCCCTTCTCACTTCCTTTCCCTCCCACCTCTCAACCCTGTTAATGTAAATCTTCGTCTCAAGCTCTTCGTCCCTACCCTGCCCTTGTTTCCTCCCCTTAAATCAAAGGAGTCATTTGGTATTTGTTTTTTAAAGATTGACTAGTTTCACTTAGCATAATCTGCTCTAATGCCATCCATTTCCCTCCAAATTCTATGATTTTGTCATTTTTTAATGCATTTTTAGAGACAGGGTCTCACTGAGTTGCCTAGCACCACACTTTTTGCTGAAGCTGGCTTTGAATTCTTGATCCTCCTGCCTCAGCCTCTCGAGCTGCTGGTATTATAGGCGTGCGCCACACACCAGACCAAAAATAGATTCTTTACACTGAAAATTGCATAAATATAAAAGACTGATAAAGGTTTAAGGACAGACGTTCTATGTGATAGAATAAAAGATCTAAGTTAAAGACAGCACTTCTCCCAAAATTGACCTAAAAAATTAATGCAATTTTAATCAAAATGACAGAAGGATATTTTATACATACAGACCAGCTAACTTTAAAATATATAAAGAAAAAGGAATTAGAATTGATCAAACAATTCGGGTGAGAAAGAAAATCACATAATGATTTTCTGACCAAAAACTACAGTAATCCAACAATGTGGTACTCACAAAATATAGTCCAAGGAAACAAGACACAGAGTTTAGAAATAAAATCAAATAGTTTATGACAAAAGTACAAAGGCAGTTTTGAAGAAAGGATATTCTTTTCAACAAAAAATGCTGAACAACTTGATATTCACATGGGGGAAAAATTAACTTCAAATTAACTAAACTTTAAACCATCTATGCAAAAATTAACCCAAAACAGACTGTATAATCAAAATGTAAAACTATGAACTCTTAAAGGAAAAAAAATGTTCATAATCTTCAATTAGGAAGAGTTCTTAGATATGAAATCCAAATCACAATCCATAAAAGAAATAATTGACAGTTAATTAAAATTAAACTTCCTCTATGAAATCACTGTAAGATACATATGAACAGCAAATACTTGTATGAAGAACTCTCAAAATTCAGCATTAAGAAGTTTTAAATGCACAAAATATTTCAACAGATATTTCAGCAAGGATGTCAACTACCTTTTGAAAAGATGCTCAATATGCTTAATATCATGATCATTATAGTAATGCAAATTAAGATCACAATGAGATACCAGTATACATTCATTAGAATGACCAAAGTGAAAAATTATGACTGTATGGAACAATTAAAATTTTTCTACATTGTTAATGGGAGTGGAAAAATGGTACAACATTCTGGAAAATAATTCAGCAGTTTAAAAACTAATATTAAACATATACCGATATGTGTTTATTCTAATGCAATGAAAATTTATGTTTACAAAAACATACTTGTACACAAACATTAATAGCCACATTATTCATGGTAGTCACAACCTGAATGAAATACACATGTCCTTCGTGAGTATGTGATACATCCACATAATGAAACACTACTAAGCAATAATTTTTACTCTATAAAAAAAGCACAAATGAGTTTCAAGTGTGTAATGTTAAGTAGAAAAAAAAAGGAGAAAGTAAATCTGTAAGGTAGGAGGGATGAAACTGGGAAAGAGTGGAATGAATTTGACCTAACTTTCCTATATGAATATACCCCAGTGAATCTCACCTATCATATACATACACAAAACACTAATTAAACAGCAAAAAGAACAGTAGAATAAGGGAAGAAAACAGGGGGAGGGATGAGGGAAAAGGAAGGGGGACTAAACAATTACATTCCATGCTTTTATAATTATGTCAAAATGAATCCTATTATGTAACTAAAAGGAGCCAATTAAAAAAAAAAAAAAACTAAGGTAGACAGGTCATCAGTAATTGCCAAAATTGGGATGGGAAAGTCTTACTAAAAAAGGAGCTGCACAAGATCATTCTTTGAGATGAGGGAATTATTCTATACCCCTCTGTGGTGCTGACAAGAGTCTATGTAAGCTTTTTGGTTCATTTGTTTATACTGGGGATTGAACCTCGGGGTTAACCATTTAGCCACATTCCCAGTCCCCTCCACTTTTTTTTGAGACAGGGTCTTGTTAAGTTCCTTAGGGCCTCACTAAATTGCTGAGGCTGGTTTTAAATATTTGATCCTCCTGCCTCAGCTTCCCAAGCTGCTGGAATTACAAACATGTGCCACCATGCCTTGAAGGTGTTACTCTTCTGAACTCAAAAACAAAATAAAACCCAGTGAATCGCACTTAGTATGTACATTTCTAAAGCAATACAAAATTTTACTAATATATACATATATCAGACCAATTCAAGCAAAAACAGGACAGACATTTCTGATATACAAGGTATTCCATCATTCTTCTTGATATATAAGACAGAATTAGACAAAAACATGGTATACAAAACAAAGAACACTGTATAATGCCAAAGGCCACTATTAACAAACTTATTACAGCAATGAATGTAGTAGTGAATGGTGTACCCTAAGTAGTCCAACAACCCCCCTTTCTAAAGTAAAAACTACACAAATGTGATAAGTAACAATTTTAATCACACCCGTAAGTCCAAGCCTACCAAAAAGAACAAAAATACACAGGATATAAAAGGCCTAAATAATATAAACAATAGATTGGTTGTTAGGAGTATACATCAAAATTCATGCTCAAGTAATATGAAATAAACCTTTTTTTTTTAAATCAGAGGGGGAAATGCCATATTTTAATTCAAAAACAGATGTAACAGGGCTGGAGTTATGGCTCAGTGGTAGAGCACTCGCCTAGTACATGTGAGGTGCTGGGTTCAATCCTCAGCATCACATAAAAATGAAGAAATAAAATAAAGGTATTGTGTCCAACAACAAATTTGAAAAATATTTAAAAAAAAAACAGATGTGACAATGCATACCTAAGAACTATAATGGTCTTTAAGATAACAGAAAACATGATATAGTACACCTCCAAGGAGCCTACAACCAAACTAAAAAATAAACACATACCTCCACACTACCCCCAACATGTATGCACAGGCTGAATGAGCAATGATTTATAAAGCACATTGGAAGAACAGGATGAACATACCCATCTGTGTGTATGTACATGTTTTCCTCAGAAACATAATAAGGAAATAAACCTTTTTCTTAACTAATCATAAAATGTTCCTTTAAATTGGTCACAAAGAAAACCTTAATTAAATCCATTAAAAATCATTTTTGAGAATATAAAAAATGAAATTAATGAACACATCAAGGACGCAAAAGTTTTATCTGAAAAGTTTTAAAACTGTTAAGTGACCTTAAAAAGTGGGGGAGAGGGGAGACAAAATTGCAGAACATAGTAAAAACAGTACATGTCGGAATCTATGGGATACAAAAAAAAGCATTAGTTACACAATGTATAAATAGATATCTAAGTGAAAAATCAAAGAAAAAAATACCTAAACTAAATGCCCAACATAAAAAGCTGAAACAAAATATCCAAACTGAGACAAAAGGAATGAAATAGGAAAGATGCACACAGAACTATTAAGGTAGAAAATACAACAAAAGGAAAATAATTAAATATGGTGGCTCTCTGAAAAACATCAAGAAAATAACTCGCTGAATTTATAAAGAAAAAAGAAGAGAGAGCAAAGATATAACAAAAGAATGAAAAAATAACTATTGCTTGGGTTTGATGGAATGAAGTAAAAGCTGACTCTAGGTATTATCTATGGAAATAGTTCTGTTTTATTGTTGTATATATGCCATTGTGTGAAGATGTAAATATTTCTGTATCCACTCTACTCATGGACATTTGAGTTAGAGTGGGTACTATTATTAGGGAAGCCATATGGACATTTTTGTACATGTCTTCTTATGAACACACACATCCATTTCTCTGGGTAGGTACCTGGAGTAGAACTGCTACCTTCAGAGAGTCTCAATTTACTCTCCACCAAAATGAGAGCTTTACATCTGCACCACCACTTGTTATCAGCTGCCTGTTTTTGTCTAATTCTGTCTTTTATCTCAAGAAGAATGAGGGAATACCTTGTAAGTACTTAACTTACATTAATGAACACAAATGATCTATTTAGATGGCACTTTGCAGAAAGTTCACTATTCCTTACTTTAAAGATATCCAAAATTCTACACTCCTTATCCAAACTGATAAGGAACTAAAAGAGACTCAAGACGATGAAAAAAGGAAATCTATTTAAACCTCCTTCACAAAGGAATACAACAGAAGACTACTATAAATAGCAAGAAACTAAGAAAATGAACAAGTGCAAAGAAAATAAAATTGACATGGCTGTCTGGCTGCCAAGCAACACAGCTAGCCTAATGGTCCTTGCCAAAAAGTGGTAGGGGAGTGGCAGACCAGTGGGGTGGCAGAGCAGTGGGGTGGCAGCCAGGGTGGGATGGAGCGTAGCCTGTGGTGGTGTGGAGTCCGCTATGCAGGTGTAGTGGTCCTGAAGCACAGTGGGCCAGCACTGAGGTAGGCTGGGGCAAGCTGACCCCATCATGCCACCGCAGCCCAGCTCGCACACAGTGGGGATGCCCACTACACAAGCTCACTCAACACAATGCTACAACTACAGACACCCCACTGAGCATGCACAATTCAATGACTTCAACCTCCTCCTTCCCCAAGCAGGGAGAAAATGAAAGTAAAGCAAACCTGAATGGACTTCAGGAATAACCAATACTGTGAGTACGATTTCAAACCCTAATTAGCATAAATGTGGACCAATAACAGTGAACCATGTGATATATAAATCCCTACTCTGGCACTCTTGGGGACAGAGAGTTCTGTTCATGTTCTTCAACAGATCCTTCATTACACTCACTCATCCTGGTGTGTGGAGTTCATTCTCCAAATTCACAGGACAAGAACCCAGGAAGAAGAAATTGATGGTGAACTGCTGGGGTCTGCTGCAACAGCAGAGGGCACAGCCCACCATTGAGAACTGTACCTTATGCAGACCTCACCTGCCAGCAGAAGCAGAAAAACTATTCTTGTCCGCTAGCAAAGAAAATCAATCTTCATCTCAAAGCTCCAGTTTCAAAATCACAAGTGTTTTAGCTTCTTTTAAAAATGTTTAATGCACACCAAATATATGTGATCTTACTCAGTTTTATATTAAAATAAACATTTTTTAAACAGTCTAGATTTAAAGAAAAATTTATTAATAGCAACAAAAAAAAAAACACTTATGAGGGAAAAGCTAAAAAGAGAAATGTAGGACAAAGAACACTAGATTCTTACTGAGTGATAATGAAGCCCTTGAATAAATGGAATGGTAACATAAGATGTTGTTAAAGAACTTGAGATCCAGTGTCAAGAAAACCTAAATATGAAGGCCACCTTTCTTGGCAAAATAATCTCTGATCTGGTTTCCTCAACTTTAAAATAAAGTGAAGAAAATATCCAGGCTGGATACAGTGACCGAAGACTTTTGTCCATCCAGATTCTAAAAAATTCCATAAAGCATAAAACTGCAAGAAGTACATTACTATTATGGAAAAAGACAAAATACAAAAAAAGAAATGCAAGTATATTTAAGAATTTTAAAAATTAAAATAAAAGATGTAATTAAATGATACTCTTATTATAGTTCTTAAACTACAAAGATTCCAAATAGGTTGTTAAAATTTACATAATAGGGGAGCAACATTATGACACTATGTATCTGTCAAAATGAATAGATACATTGGGAAAAGACCTGAAATACTTAAAAGTTATTGCAAGAATCAGTATCTTTATGTATCAACAACTTTAACCAATAAAAAAAAAAATCATTGACACTGAAATAAAACCACCAAGTGACACAACCAAGCAAAAAACTTATAACTCTAACCTCGAAAAACAAATGAGTTTAGGAAGACCTGGTATATTTTTATACACTAGAAATGAATAATTGAAAAACAATGTATTTAAAGGATAATGCTTCAATACATGTAACAGAGATTGATTTAAACCTAACAAAAATATGGTTGTCCTCACTAGTAGTCAGGGAAATGCAAAGTTAGAATAAGAATCTGCTTTATGCAAAGCACACTAGCAAAGATGAAAGTGGGTGGCAGTTAGTGCTGCAGGATCCCCGGTAAATGAATAAAACTTAAACACAGCTGACGGTACACTAGATGCTTATTCCTTCTGATAGCTAGCAGGAAAGAACTTGTTATTTCGCAAAGGCCTTACAAATGTTATTTTGTTCTAACATAGCTATTGTATCTGAAGAAATGCTGACAAAGTGATGACAAGTGAGTTTTATGTTTAAAAAAATGCTCATAGTAGTATTGTTATAAGAAACAAAAACAGAAAGCAATTTTACCATGTAAAAATAAAATTGGTGATTTGTTAAGTCTTAATTGTAACTAATACATCATCTATCTAATACCCAGATAAGTGTTCTTCACTTAAAAAAAAATGATATATCTCAAAGGGAAGGAAGGGAGAAAGGAAATAGTAGAAGTGGTGCTGCATGACACCACAGATAGGCCTGAAAGGGTCATGAAGCTGCACCTGGTTTTCCTGGAATACTCTATTTTAGAACCCAGCCACCATGCTATGAGGAAGCCCAGCCTGTGGAGGTCCGTACAGAAGGCACATAACCCCCACCCCTAAACTTCAAGGGAATTTCCACTGAACAACTAGCACCAACTTGTCTGTCATGAATGAGTCATGAGGAAAGTTCTCCAGTACCACCTCAGCTAACACAGCATTGCACATGTTACAGAATCATGAACAACTAACTCACTGTTCTTGTCTAAGCTACTACATTTTTCAGTGGTTTGATAACATAGCAATAACTAAATGAAACATAACTTAAGCATATAAAAAGGAAAATTTTCCAGGTACAAAAAATTTTCATACAGCAATAGATTTTAAAACACAGAAAGGTCAGATAATAAGTGATGATGATGTCTATTATATTTTTATTAGTGTAGTATTACTCAGCCATTACTAAATCTTGCATAATTAGTGACATGCTTATGATTTGGAGTCAACAAAAAAATTTAAAATATCAGAAGAATGACATAAAATTTATTCATAACACAACTCTGAATAACTTAAGATAATGCAGTACAATTTTAAACATAACCCAAAATGCCTTCTACCCTAAACAAATTCTCATTTAGTCATAAAAAAAAAACTGAATAAAAAGTAATGACTTTGACCCTCTACAACTAATTGACCAGAGCTCCATATTTAATCTTCAGAACAGGCACCATACTTCTAGAACAGTATTCCTCTTACAACATTTGCGGAAGGAAGATTACAGGCTGCAGGCTAAGACTTAGTGTCAAAGATAAATAATCAACACTACCTTTAGAGAACCAAAAAATGGCCTCGGGTCACTACAGTTTGAAATCCACTCTGCATCCAACTTTGATTTAAATTCACCTTGTCATACAGCTCAACATACCTAAATATTACATACAGTGAGAATAGTAAAACTTAGACCACTACCACTGCTTGACCACAGTAGAAGCTGTTGAGTTCTATAACTCAAAGCACAGCACAAGTGTATGTCCAACATTCACCACCAGGAGTGAGTGGTGCTCACTGGTGATTTCAGAATAGGCATCTATTATAACTATAGATGATATGGTGAGCCATTCAAAATGTTAGGAATTTGTCCAAAATATATGAAATATTCATCAACAAAAAAATTAATCAAAATTAAACAAAATAGTAAAATATTTCTCTTATATATCTCATAAAGACAGAATTATTAAACTAGCAATGAGGACGAAATCTTCCAAATTATTTCCTGCAAATTTCAAGAGGTAAAACTGATGTTCTTCAACCCTCTGTCAGCTAAAAATAAAGAAATATAGCCTGGCCATCCACTGATAATAGCCTCAAGAAAAAACAATGAGAAATTATGTAGATAGCTATACAGACACTATTTTGCAATTTAATAATGTTAGAAATGAAAAACACATTGGTTAAATCTGACACTGTTTCTGATAATGCTTTCCTTAAAGGAGTTTACCCAAGTAAAATGTCTTTTAGAGAATGCATATTAATGTAGACTAAAAATATCATGTTTTAAGCTCAATCTGATTAAGATGCATAATTTCCATATTGCAAATGCTTGATTAGCAACCATTAAGTGTGAATGATTAGTAATTTTGCAAGGAAAAAAAACAGAGTATATTTAACATACAAATTTTTCACAGAATTATTTTACATGCATGAAATTTCCTGGTGATCTTCCATGGTACTTCCAAATAATATAGAGATCATGACTTCACACTTATTAATCATTGTTGTGCTATGTAGCCAAAACTAGACTGCTAAAATTAAAATGGACAATAGCTAGTGTCAAAATTAATAAGCAAAGAAAAAATTTAAAAAGCAATAGAGTTACCAGCCAATGTCAATAACACTACAAGGAAGCTATCTCACCAATGTGTATCAACAAATTCACCTGTTAAATACAATCATTTTAAATATTAATACTGAAGTCTTGAAGTGACCTCCAAAGCACATCAAGTCTAAAGTATGCATTACTGATTATTCAGCTATGAAGTTACAAGGTCACATGCCTTAAAGGAAAAAAAATGAATCCATGTAGTTTACACAAGTTTTTTTTTTTTTTTTTTTTTTTTAAGTTCAATCAGCTAAAATAAAGAAGAGCCGAGTTCCAAGAGTTTTACATGTTATTTTCTAACATCGAGAGTGTGGTACTCAGTTGTGAGATAAAATCTTGCATTTTTTAAAGCCACACCAATGATTTATTTATAAAGCAATTTACTAGTTTGTTGTAATTTTCATGTTTTCCCCCTTCTTGTATGTGTTAACATATAGATTACTGCAGGTCATAGCTTTTTCAAATATTTCTTGGTTATCTGAAGCTCATTTTCTGGATGATTCCTCAGGAAGAGCTCAGAGGAACCGATCTCCTCCATTCATACATATCTGATCTCTGCAACATAAGACATGTTATGGTTTGGATAGGAGGTGACCCCCAAAAGCTCATATGTGAGACAATGTATGAAGGCTCAGAGAAGAAACGTTTGGTTTGTGAAAGCCTTAACCCGATCAGTGTTAACCCTGTCACCTGACAGGACTGAGTGGTAACTGAAGGCAAGTGGGATGTGGCTAGAGGATGTGAGTCACTGAGGATGTCTCTTGTATAAATATCTTGTATCTGGAAGTAGAGATCTCTGCTTTCCCATCATTTCCTTCTCTCTATCATGATCTCCTATCTTGTTGTTCTGCACCCTTGGAGCCCTGAGGAATGGAGCCAGTTGTTTATGGACTGAGACCTCTCAAACTGGGGGCCCTGAAATAAACTCTTCCTCCTCTATAATTGTTCTGGTCAGGTCTTTTAGTCACAGAAATGAAAAAGCTAAGACAAGACATAAAATGATTGAATGTAAGATCCTTGACTCACATCTTTTTTACTTAGCCATCTTAAATACCTTTTCCACTGAATTCTGGCATCAAGTATTGCTGTAGAAAAGTCTGATGACAGTATAATTTTTTTTTTGTTTTCCGTGTGACTTGGTCCTTTTGCTCAGAAGTCTAAAAGGCTTTTCTCAAGAACATCTTAGTGTTGCTATTAAAGAATAATTTTCTTTTTACTTCAGGAAAATACTTAATCGATTATGGATTTCAATACTTGTTCTATTTCTTTTAGATTTCTTTATATGTTGGATTTTTTTTGGGGGGGTGGTAATAGGGATTGAACCCAGGGCCTTATGCATGCTAAGCAAACACTCTTCCAACTTAGCTATATCCCCAGCCTCAGGGATATTCACTTTCTTCTCTAAAACTCACTTTAATGTTTCTAATTTTCTTCCTTAGTTTGAGCTTTTTTTCTTCTATTCCTAGTATCTTATTATAGGTTGGATATTGCTAATCCAAAAATCTGAAATACTCCAAAATCAAAAACTTTTTGCACTCTGACATGGGGCTACAAGTGTAAAATTTCACACCTGACTTCATGGGACCTGACATAATCAAAATATTGTATATAATTACTTTCAGACTTTAATTACTTTCAGAGGTGGAAGATCAATGAATGTGATGTTTAGACTTGGGTCCCATTCCCAATGATTCTCATTATGCATATATGCAAATATTTCAAAATTCAAGCAGTTTAAAATCTATTTCTGGTCTCTAGCATTTTGGATAAGAGACTCCACCTAACCTGGGCACTGTGATGCACACCTGTAATCCCAGCAGCTCAGGAGGCTGAGGCAGGAGGATTCCAAGTCCAAGACCAGCCTCAGTAACTTAGTGAGACCTAAGCAACTTAGCAACACCCTGTCACAAAATAAAAACAAAAAGGACTGTGATGTGGCTTAGTGGTTAAGCAATCTTGGGTTCAATCCCTGGTTACCCCCCACCACCACCAAAAAAAGGATACTCCATCCTCAATTCACAAGTATTACAGTGTCATTCTTTTGTATCTTTTGTGTTCCTTTATAAAACTGTCTTCATTTTGGCTTTTCCCTTTATTTCCTCGCCTTTCCTGAGATATGCCATTTCTCAGTATCTTTCTATAGGTATAGCCATTTCTTTTCTATTGCTGATTTGTGTAGATCTTTAATAGGTTCCATTAATTTCTTAATTTCAGTTTTTTTAAATATTATAGTTTTCACATCCTTTATGGTCATATTTCATCTAATAATTCTTCATTATCCATTAGGATGTTTTTCAAAACCACTTCTTGTACTCTTTTATACTACCTGTTTATGGGCTTAACCACAACCAATTTATGTTGGTGGCGTTTAAATGACATCGATTTTACAGTACTTTTGGGAAGGAGGTTCTAGTTTGATCCCTCACAGAAAGGAGTGATAGATCTGGATAACTTTGTAATTTTTATGATGCTAAGGCTCTTTTCTGTTACCATGAAATATAAATATGGCCTCGTAGAGCCAGGTCCTCAGTACCTTCCCAGTGCCTCCCTTCCTGGTCCCCTCCACACCTTTGCCCTCAGGGTTCTCACCATATTTAATATGTCTCCTAATTCTGTTTTTTCCAGGATAAGGTACTGTCTTCAAGGAGAGAGTCATTATTGGTTACTCCTAAAATCCTTGAGTTAATCTTGCCTACTCCTAGCCTACCAGTCTTTTTATGCTCACCCAACACACTGGAAGCTGTGAAGCCCTTTTTATGTTTCAATGACTTTTCTAAGAACTGCGTGCCAAGTTTTCTATCTTAAGTGAGCAATTTTCCAATAAGGGGTAAGCACTTGCTGGAAATTCCTAGATTCTCCAATTTACAGGACTGCCACAATTCACCTTCTCCTTCCCTCTGTATCTTTCCAAAGAGCTGCTGGCATCCCATGTACATTCATGATTTCACTCTACCTGCTCATATCCTAGGGTTTGTGTAAATACTTTGAACATTTTTTATAAAGATATTTGAGATTTAAAAATTACACACAGCAGCATTTCTCCTCCCCAAATCTGACCCGAAGAGGATTATATAATGCTTAGTTTTTAGTATTTCTCAGTTTAGCTAGAATTCACAAGCAAGAAGGGCTATGATGTTCATTATTTCATCTGAATAATCTTGCCAGTATGCAATTATAATCTAAGATCAATTACAGAACTATACGCTGGAGTGTGGAATTCCCAGGTCAGCAACCACAAATATTTTTAAATAAATATTTCATCCCACAAAATAAAAGCACCAAGGCAATTCTAAACATTAATCTGAAACATAGACCACAGCTCAAAAGACCAAGACAATGGAGAGAGAGAGAGAGAAAACGAACGAACCCAGAAAAGCCATAGCCAACCTACCCATATCATGGGTAGGCAAAAAGAGATAATGTTACATTCCTCAAATGTTCCACCAAAAAAAGTTTCCCTCGTTCACACCCATAAAATAATCTTAAAGCTACCAGATTGTCCTATGCAATTGTGTGATTTACATGTGAAATTTACATTCATGCTTTCTGAATCCTAAGTAGATGGAATGGGAAGAACCCAGTAGACTTTTAGAAATTATTATTTTTGAAAGCGAAACAAAATATTTTTTTTAGTTAACTTCAGATTCTTCCCAAACTAAACAAGTATGGCAACAGTCATCCATGAAGAGCTAAAGATTGAAAGAAGATGCCTAATTCTGTCACTCATAAGAGAATTAAAAGGATAACATTTTTCTTGCATCTGAAACATGTGATGCTCAGCTAATAATACAACTACCACAAGACAAGTCAACTCACCCCACTGGCTCACCCTAAAGCCCCATCACATTCTGTCATTTTTAAATGCCACATCACTAATCTGTCAGAATGTTTCCATTAAAACATGTGTGGTAATGTTCAAAGTCAGTGGGTTTAATAAGCCATACCATTTGCAATGAAGGATAAAGTTCTGAAAGTTTGGTATGCTCTGGGGCTTCCGGTAAAATTTAAGAAATAGAAAAATGATAATTACAGTGTTTCCATCTTTAAATATCCTTCTAAAGAACAAAAGGAAACTGGAGATCACAAATGGTCCCAAAACCCAATAAATGAAAAGATGGGAGCCTCTTGTTGTTAATAACATTGCTAATAAGAACCAAAAAGCAAATCAGGAGCTTTAAAATAAAAACTCTTTCCCTTCCAAAGGAAAATAAGTAGTGATTTTTAAACACTTATTTTAAACACATAAGGCCCAGTTCTCATTTTTGCTTTTGAAAAACAATTTTGCTTTTGAAAAACATTGCTAACATGGACATAGGTGAAACCTCTATTGCACCTTCTCCAATTGCACCTTCTTCCTTCTGTCCACAGCTCTCTCTCCCACTTCTGTTCAAAATATCTGAAGCTGATGAATTAATGCTGGCACCGATATATTTTACTGTGTAATTCTGCACCATAAAAAATATAAAGACTTGGAGCCAGGCATAGTGGTGCATGTCCATAATCCCAGATGCTGAGGCAAGAGGATCACAAGTTCAAAGCCAATCTGGGAAACAGTGAGACCCCGTCTTAGAAAAATAAAAAGGACTGGAGTGTGCCTCAGTAGTAAAGTGCCCCTGGGCTCAATCCCCAGTACCAAAAAAAAAATATATATATATATATATATACACATACACATATATATACACATACACACACAAAAGAAAAAAAACAAAAAGACTTCGGCATCCAGGCTGGGGTTGTGGCTCAATGGAGGAGCTTTTGCCTCGCAGTGTGAGGCAATGGGTTCAATTCTTAGCATTGCATATAAATAAATAAAATAAAGGTCCATTGATAACTAAAAAATGTTTTTAAAAAAGACCAATATATGTTATGTTTTGCAGTTTGTCTTTCACCCAAAGTTCTGAGATTTATCAGTGTTAATACTTTTCAATCTAGTTTATTCATTTTTAATTACTGTACAATATTGCACCACATAGATACATTAGTTTAGTTACACAACCTCTTGTTGGTTGACTTTTACATTGTTTGCCATCTTACTTTATTATGAACACAATACTATGCTAAACAATTTTCACATATTTATGTGTACACATATTTCTGTATATATTCCTAATAGGAATATTTATTGCTATGGTATGTGTATCTTCAGCCTCTACGAGAGAGAAAATTGCACTCCAAAGCAACTGTTAAAAGAACTTCTGCTGGCCCATTCCTTTACCAACAATTCTTATTGTCAGATTTACACATTTGCCAGTATAAAGGGTATAAAATAGTGACTCATTTTAACTTTCATCTTTTTCTCAACATCCTGTTCAAGCTTATCAACCATTCCTGTTTCTTCTGTGAAGTAACTTCACATGTTAAGTCCACTTTGTCCTATCTTTTCCTTGTTGTTATTAAACTATTTTTCACATTTTTTTATGTTGGACACTAATCCTTAGGAAAGCTTTCCCTACAACAAAGTCACAAAGAGTTGATTAAATTTTATTTAAGGTTTTCTTTTCATATTTTACTCCTATAATATAAGGAGAGAGAGCCAACACTCAGAAATCAATAGGAAACCAACTGAAAGAAAGAAATGTGGTACATGCAGACCATGAAAAACTGTTTGAAAAAAAGATAAGGAACATTCTATAAACAGCTAGGAGTTATCTCTGAGATATACTTTATATATAGCTAATATATCTCAGAGATATATTAACTATATATATTAACACAAAAAGAGATATATAAAAGGTGTACCCTTCATCTAAGAAGGGAGGGATATTGCAGAACCTACCAGGGTTCTTTTCAGAGCCAACTTAACTCTGAAAACTTAACTCAGTGGACTATCCCAGATCACGTTTTCTACCCATTTGCTCAAAATCCAAGGCTTACCAGCAAGGTAGCATCAGATGCCAGGCAGCACAGCTCAGATGCCATGAGAAAAGAACTATACTGTGTGGGAATGGGAGCCACCTTGACTTAGAGGGTCATACCCCATAGGTATCAACATCTAGAAACAACCCCCTGGGAAGATCTTCCAAAGAGTTACAGAGGATCTCCTCAGAAACAAAAACCATTGCATTTAGGGAAGTCCAAAGTTACACTTCCTACCAAGTATTTATTATTTTCCCAGTCCAGATGCAACTTACCACCCAGGGACCATTTTTAACCAGAAGGATTCCTGCTTGATAACACAGATGACAGGTTCATCTTTTCAGGTTCCCAGAGACACAGATAAAGATGAGGCAAAATTTACATTCTCAGAAAGAAAAAGATTTCATTATATAGGGAGAGAAGTAGACAGAGATGAACAGACAAAGAGGGAAACATGTACATTTTTATGTGTAGAGATAAAAATAGAGATATTTGCTTATATTCTAAGTGGAAAATTAAATGTTACCCTAGAAATATTTACACTCAATAAGAAAAATGGAGAAAATGTAGAAGATAAAGATGGAAACCAGACTTCTCTGAATTAGTCTTCTCTTAAAATGACATTGGAACCAAGTTAATGTTTTACATGGTTATAAAACAAATGAAGACAAAAAATTTCTTTAAAAAACATGTCATACCTAAAAAGTGTACACAATTGGTGGCTTAATAAGACAAAGAGTTATATAAAAGAATGTTAAATGCATTAATTTGACTGTATATTTCTAGTTGGAAATACCCAAATACAAAAGAACTAAAAAAATTTAAGTTAATAACTTGTGTTCAGAATCATGTTAATTACACTGTTATTGTTCAGAATATACAATGTATACAATGTATACAATGTATACAGTAGTAAGGAGTACCCATACCAGACTATGGACCCTTAATACTAGTTTGCACTAGAAAAACCAGGACTCCTTGGGAAAAATGGATGATTTCAGATCCCGAGAAGAAAATGCACAAGAGAAGTTGTGCAACTACTGTTGGATCAGTAACAAGAAAGCAAAGACTATTCACACAGACAAAAAACCTGGGAGGCACCTTGCACAAGTTTCTGAAAAAGAATACTATGTACAATGGATTGAAACACATCAAAATCTTTTTTTAAAATTGGTTCTTTTTAGTTATACATGATTTTTCAGTTCATAAGTACACAAAAAAGAATCAATCTTTGGAAAATAGTAGAAAAAAATCAGTGCATTATCCTGAAAACCAGAAAATAAGTGAAGCATTTATCCTGCCTTTGCTTGTATGAACTGTATCTCAGTACAACCAGAGTTCATAAGTAAGACCTCTTTCCTATAGAGGAATCCTAACTAATGAATAAAGAATGATAGAATTTAAAGACATACTATTATGATTACAATATATTGACATAAGTAACTATCATTGATAACTCCGAAAGCCATTAAGTGAAAGGCTGATAGGGAAATTTATAATCAATATATTGCACTGAAACTTCCTGAAGCCACTGTTCACTCAACTCAGAAAAGAGAAAGTCAAGCAATTATTATGTGTCTCCTATTATACGAAGAACATACAACCAACGAAGTATTCCCCCCCATTCAACTTGAATCTCAAACCTGTTAATAGCATTTACAAATACAGAAGTCATATGTCAAAAGATACCACATTTTCCATGTTGTTTGCTAAATTCAATCAGCAAAAAACAGCTGTGGAAAAAAATCTAACTTATTAGTTTACTCAACAAACTCATTACAAAGAAGGGAAAAGACATAAGGGAACACAAATACTGAAAGAGAACTGAGATCAATCAACATAAAATAAGAAACTTAACAGGGCTGGGGTAGTAGCTCAGCGGTAGAGCCCTCACCTGGCACCCTGGTTCAATCCTCATCACCACATAGAATTAAATAAACTAAATAAAGGCATTGTGTCCAACTACACCTAAAAAAATAAATAAATAAAGTAAGAAACTTGATTTGATTCTGATTCAAATAATCTGTTTTTTAAAAATCATTTTTTATGAGATAGTAAAGAAAATGTAAATTCTGCCAGGATATGTCAGAAAATATATTAGGAAAGTATTAATTTTTTAGTGTTGAGTGACATTATGAATATGTTTATTTTTAAAAGATTCCCATCTACTACACATACATATGAAGTTGTTACACTATAATGTGATGTTGGGTTTTGCTTCACAATAATGCAGAGGGAAGACCAGTGTTTATGTGCCAAGTATAAATGAAGAAAGAATATAAATAAAGCACAATGAGCCACGTATTTAAAAGTGTTGATGGTAGGTATACATGGGGCAATTACATTATTCTCTCAACTTTATACATGAAACTTTGTCTTGAGGGGCTGGGGATGTGGCTCAAGTGATAGCGCGCTCGCCTGGCATGTGTGCAGCCTGGGTTCGATCCTCAGCACCACATACAAATAAAGATGTTGTGTCCACTAAAAACTAAATAAATAAGTAAATAAATATTTTTTAAAAAACTTTGTCTTGAACACACCCACCCATCCCTTGATAACCAAGACTACCATACTAGTTTCACAGCAATCATTCCTTCACTTCATCTCTACAGTTAGCTTCTGATTTTTTTTCCAAGTTAAAGTATGCCTTTGCAATAATCACCCAGCACCTCTAAGGTTTCTTTTTGAATATTTTTAGTTGTAGTTGACACAATACCTTTATTTTTATTTGTATGTGGTGGTGAAGATCAAACCCAGGGCCTCACCCATGTTAGGCAAGAGCTCTACCGCTGAGCCGCAACCCCAGCCCGCACCTCTAAGGTTTTTAGAGTAAGAACTTGCAAGGCATCTGTTCAGCTATCCTGTCAGAAACAGAAGTCTTTCAGATTCTGTTCTTGTTCTGTTTAGATTTTCTAAGTTCTAAGAAGAGTCACCTTCTACTGATACCCTGAGGTCAGACAACTAAGCCCATTTTCCAAGTGGCATGATTTCTGAGTCAAAATGTAAAACAGAACCACAAATTCCAGCAATCCAAAGTAACTTACTGTGGTTCACCAAATTTAAAAAGATGAAGATTATGGGGGAGGAAGAATCATAATTTACCATGTGACCTTTAAATATCTTGGCTGAAAATCTTAAAGATAAAAAAGTAAGTTGAAGGAAATGAAGGGACTATAACCATGAACTTAATAAAGCTCTAAACCAAAATTTTTGACATATGTGAAGATATATATTCAGGGTACAATGTTATCATTTTTACTGGAACTGTAGCTATTTGCCAACATACATAAAACCACAGTGTTATATATAAACTACACAGGAAAAGGGACTTTTTTATAAATACAAGACTAAACTAGCAATTTTACTTAAAAATTTATCCTACGAAAATAACTATGAATGTCCATGCAAAGGGTTTAACCATAAGAATGTTCTCCATGGCTTAAAGACAGAAAATTTAAATGTGTAATAATGAACTGTTGGAGTACATTGTGATGCCTTCATAAAATGGATGTAATAATCTTTTAAAGTGATATCAAGGGGCTAGGGTGTAGCTCAGTGGCAAAGCACTCACATTGCATGTGCGAGGACCTGGGTTCGATCCTCAGCACCACATAAAAACAAAGAAATAAAGGTATTATGTACAACTACAACTAAAAAATAAATATTAAAAAATAAATTATATTGAAGAACTGCAGTAACTGAGCTAGACACACATTCTTATCCCCTCATTGAGTAGTTAAATATTTATCAAATATACAGTTGATCCAATTTCTGTGAGAAGAGTCTAATAATGTGTGTGGCAGCAGGGAAGGGGGAAACATGTAAATGAAATGTGTTTAAGTATATGAAGTTGAAGAGATTAATATTAAAATGGTTACAGAGGTTACCACAGTAAGCACTTTATTCTAGTTTTTTTGTATTATGTATTCTACATATTCTGAATTTACCATATTGAATATGTGAAACCTTAAAATTTTCAAAAGTTAAAATCTGGTAAAAATTACATTAAATTTCCAGGGATATTGTAACTGTTGAGGTCATAATAGGGAATATCATAATGGCCTCATCTAGCATCTATCTACCCAATAAAGAGCAAGAAACATCCATGAACACCCAAACTCCTTCAACCCCATCTTGTAATGACTGCATGTCTGCAAGACACAAACAGCTTCGAAGAACCAGAGAAATATAACTACAAAGTAAACCAGGAAAAAAAAGTTTATAGGGAAAATATTAATACATACACTCAAACCAAATCTGCATGGTTTCTTCTTATACCCTATCAGATTTTCCAGAAGCCTCTTATTCACTTGAGAATTTAAGTTGAAACAGTAGTCTCCCCTTTTCCATGTTGTTCCAAGACCCCCAGCAGATGCCTGAAATACTAATCCCTGTAACATGTTTTTTTCTACACACATGTATCTATGTGTTTAAATTATAAACTGATAGTTTTATAAATTAGGCACAGTAAGAAACTAGCAATAACTAATAGTAAAATAAATATAACAATATAACAGAAATTATGTGAATGTTGTCTTTCTTTCTCAAAATACAGAATTTTCAAGCTAGGCACAGTGGTGCATGCCTGTAATACCAGCACCTTGGGAGGCTGAGGCAGGAGGATGGAAAATTCAAAGCCAGCCTCAGCAACTTAGTGAGATCCCATCTCAAAATTAAAAAAAAAAAAAAAAAAATAGGCCGGGGGGGGGGGGGGGGGGGAGCGGCTGGGGATGTGGCCCAGTGGATAAGCGCCCCTTGGTTCAAGATCCAGAACCAAAACAAAATACAAAATTTTCCATTCAATATTTTCAGACCACAGTTGAACCATGAAAAGCAAAATTACAGATAAGAGGGCACCACTATAATCAGCTCCCTAACATCTAACCATGATTCTAGAATCACATAGTAAATGCCATTCACCAAAGGTTAGAAAGTTTCCTGAGAGGGAGGGGGGGATTGAAAAATGTTCTGTCACTTTTTGTTTTGCCCAATTTTTCCAATTACTGAAATATGGAAAACACATGATTTGTGAATCAAGAAAGTCTTCTGTTACTATGGGGTGATTGCTCATTTTTTATATCACAGTATATAGAACGCTTGTTTTGTATAAAGGATTTTTCTGCCATTTAAGTACAACTACAGGCAAGCCGATCATGTTGAAGATAACGACACACAACAAAACCATCACAAGTAAGGCAAATGGCTGCTGGTTAATGATTATGTAAAAGAACACTGATACCCCAGTAGCTAATGCAGGTGACAGTGTGAACAGATTCCACCAATACCTAAAAGAAATACACACAAGAAAATGAGTATAATTCAGAGGAAAACAAACTACAGCATCTAGTTAATGTGGTTTAAGATGAAAACCTAGCTATGGTTTCATATCTCAAACAGATTAATCACTAACTACAAATAACAATGAAAACTTCAAGTATACTGCTAATTTAAAATTTCTGAACTCTAGATTTTATTATAATAGAAAATAACATTGGCTTAAATGACTACTAGCTAAATAACAAGTGAATGTTATTTATAGCATCTACCTTTCTAGAGAACAATCTAGTAATATCTATGCAGAGACTATTCCATTAACAGTAGAGGCAACGTATTAGAGGTGAACACAAAGATGTATTTAATAAGATGATACTTGTATTGGGGCAAGTGGGAACTGAACAATGGAAGGCAAACAGTTCAATAAGAGGGAAGATTCCAATTATTGGAGCTCCAAAAATTACATC
The DNA here is from genome assembly GCF_045843805.1 of Urocitellus parryii. Taxonomy (NCBI): domain Eukaryota; kingdom Metazoa; phylum Chordata; class Mammalia; order Rodentia; family Sciuridae; genus Urocitellus; species Urocitellus parryii. Next base: position 197,350,667 of record NC_135533.1, read on the forward strand.
ATCTAACAAATCATACGTTTTTGGGCGAGGGACATAGCTCAGTGCTAGCTTAGCTTAGCGAAGGGAAGGGAAGGGAAAGAAAGTGGGGAGAGGAAAGAGAAGAAGAAAATGTTCTTAAGGAATATTTAATATCATTAACATATTGTGAAAACAGATAAATTAACATTTTTATCCTAACTTTGTAAACTAAAATTTAGACAAAAACTAAAATTAGTTATCTCTAAATAGTTGAGATTACAGATGATTCTGATTTCTTCTTCTAAAATGTCTTCAATAAGCAAAAATTTTTTATTGAGAAAGATAGGAATGGACCTCTCTCAAGAACTTATTTTCTAGGCATCAGTCTACTCAGAAGAACCACATGTGCAGGACACAAGAAACTTTGTATTGGCTCCCATATCCCTTCATCTACCACTCGACACCCACCAAAACCAAACACTTGCGGGGGCAGGGTGAGGGGGACCCTCATTTTAGCAAGAATAATGTGAATAAACCTGTTCCTCAAACACATATGTATGTACAAATGCATGCACTTTTATCTTCTTTCAGTAAAAATAAAACAATAGCCACTGTGTCAAACAAAGCCCATGTAGAGGGCCAATATCACAGCCCTACATCTTTCCTCTTTCAAGATTGCCCCAAATAGTTTCACATTTTAGGGAAGCTGATCCGCTAAGTTCTTCCCACAGCTCTGCACCTAGCATGCTCCTTCTCATAACCTCCTCAGGGAGGCCTTCACCAACTCCTCCTCACACCCTACCTACACTAAAGGAGACTGGCTGCACATCGATCCTTGCATTCAGTCACTCCGTCCCATTACTGTTTATGATTTTCAGAACACTAGCACCACCCACAGTTATTTTGTTTCCTTGTTTACCGTCTGCCCTGTTAAAAGTATAAACATTTATATCCAGTACTTATATCTGCCATGAACTTGGAGAAATAGTCAACACACACAGTCTCAATTGTGAAAGAGTTCCAAATTGCTAAAAGTACATGGCCCAGAGTGAATGTCCAATAAGTGGTAAAATGTTTTAATTAATAAAAAATAAAAACTTACATTTTAAATGAGTTTTTTTGATTATTGAGCTGTTATAGGCACATTTGAAAAACTAGAAGAAAGAAGATGCACTTCTATTCCAGCCACTCAGTGGAGCTAAAATTCCTGGATAATAAACATAAAACAAACCCAAGATGACTGAAAGGTAAAGAGAAGGAAGCAGAACAGCTAGGGGCCATGGGACTTGTGTTCCTTGGGTTAGCTTTTTGCCTCATATCCCAGAGTGGGTTCTAGAGAGTCTAGGACCTTGGAAACACTGACAGATACACATACACAAGTACATAAGAAAACCAGCTCTCTCAAACCAAAGGACCTAGAAAGGGGCAGACAGGGAAGAGAGAAAATTTAGTTAACAGTTATTTTACTTAAGTTCAACACCATGAAAAATCCAAACCCCAGCTCCATCAGCAAAGGGTAAGTAGGATGCCATGACTTCCATCCTCTCATGACCATAACAAGTCACCCCAACACTATGCCCGACCAAAGCAGTGTCAGAAAAAAACAAGTAGAGATGTGGGACTTTCATCCCAACTCTGCAACAGCCAGGTCCCTCTCCCCGCACTGTGGTGTCAATGAAGACTTTATGAAAAGCCTAGATCTCTAACCACACTAAACAACACACTTCCCTTCCCTCTCCCTGCCAGTATCAGGAAAGGCACAGTACGAAGCCTGCACATTGGCCTTTCACTAGGAATGAGTAACCCCATGCCAGCCAGGGTAGGCTACCAACAGAGGAGGCACAATGGAAAGTCTCAACTCTCCCTCTAGCCCAGCAACAGTGGGCAGCTCTTCCACCAGCTCAGGTATCAAAGCAAATCCACTGGCACCTGGAATTCTGCCCCAACCCAGCAGTAACAAGGTAGCACCCTCCTTCGCCCAGCCAGTTTGGTGTCAGAGGGAGCCTAATAAGATAGATTTAAATAAAATCTAGAGACTTAATACCACCCAAAAAGTCTCATAGGTAGAGCTGCAGTTTTGCAAGATGAAAAACTTCTGCAGGTCTGATTCACACTAACATGAATGTTCTTAATACTGAACTCCAAACTTAAAAATGGTTAAGGTAATAAATTTTTCAGTTTTTCTCCCCAATAAAAAACTTTAGAAAGTGCCAATACTAATCAAAAGTAAATTGTTACTTATCATTCCATATGTTTAATTCCTCATTCAAACATTTAAGAACATGAAAATCAGTTACTCATTATAAGACAAAAATCATATTAATTAATACATCTTATTTTACTGCCATTGGAAAATATGATATTTTAGGTTTAATAAATCCCCATCTGTGCTAAGAGTTAAAATAATTAACTTCCAAAACTGAGCTTCTTACCATAATTCATGCAATAAAACTACTTGAGTGTTACTTTTTAAATAACATTTAATAACTTGGAAAATTTAATAGCAAAAACGAGACACATAGATTGTCGGAAAAATACTTTATCTGAGGGTAAGTTTCATTGTGGCATATTGGTACATGCACATAACATTTAATTTCACTAATATCCCTCCCCAATAACTCCCCTAGCTTTCCCCTTCCCCCATCCCCTTCTTTTGCCCTATTGGTTTCCCTTCTGCTTTCATAATGGCCCTTTTATTCTTTCTTTAACCCCCACTAGCTTCCACATGAGAAAAAAACACAACAGTTGCATTTCTGAGTCTGGCTCATTTTGTTTAACATGATGCTTTACAGTTTCATCCATTTTCCGGCAACTGACGTAATATTCTTATGACTAAAGAAAACTCCATTTGCATCGGATTTCATAAAATGTGTATTTAAGTGGTCCCATTTGAGACTCAATAGTGTTACTTCTACCATGTTTTCCAAAACTTAAAGTATCTTTGACTCATTACCTTCCACCTTATGTATAGCCATCACTTTTTTTTTTTAAAACCTCTTTACACACTTCACTGAACACTAATGTTCTCAGAAAGGACTTTTCAGACCATAAAACTCAAATGGAATCACCTAGAGATGACATTAAAATGTAGATTCTGATCCAGCAGATCTGTAGTGGGCCTGAGAATCTGCATTTCTAACACTTCCTAGTGATGCTGATGCTACTGGTACATGCATCACTCTTCAGCAAGGGGCGAGAGAAGTCACTTGTTACAAGGATACTAGAGAGATCTGTTTATGACATCCTGGTAGGAATGTAATACTACCCCCACAATCATGCATAGACATAATATTGTTAAAGTGGCCACATTACCAAAAATAATCAAGAGCGTTGAAACAACCCCCATCAAAATACCAATACCAAGGCGAGCGCAAGAGCGAGCACACTCACGCATAGTATCTGTGTTAGGTTTTGGTCACTGTATTCAAAATACCTGAGAGCAGATAAAGTTTCTTTTGAGCTCATGGTTTCAGAAGTTTAGTTCGTGCCTGGCTTACTTCATCACTCTGGGCCTGAAGTGAAGAATATCACGGCAGCAAGGCACAGGAGAGAAAAGTTGCTCACCTCATGGTAGACACCAGGAAAGTATAAACCCAAAAGGCACACTCCTAGTGACACATTTCTTCTAGCCACACCCTACCTGCCTACAGTTACCACCCACTTACACCATTCAATTTATCAATCCAATGGATTAACCCACTTTATTAGGTTACAGCTCTCAAAATCTAATCATTTTACCCCTGAACATTGTCACAATATAGGAGTTTTGGGGGGACAGACACCTCATACACTGACCACAATAGTACTCTTTTTATAAACAGACGTGTAGATCAACACAACAGATGAAGACAAATCCACATAGTTACAGTCATCTGATTCTTGATAAAGGTGCCAAAAATGTATGTTGGATAAAAATGGCCATTTTAACAAATGGTGCTGGGGAAACATCCCTGTTTAGAAGAATGTAAATAGACCCTATGCAAAAGTCAACTCAATATGGATCCAAGCTCTAAGCATAAGAACAAAAACTTTGCAATTGCTAGGAAAGAATAAAGGGAAAACAAACATATAGGCACAGCCAATAACTTTTTGAATAAGACGTCTATAGTTCAGGAAATGATAGCAAGAATCAATAAATGGAATAGCATCAAATTAAAAATCTTTGGCAAAAGAAACATCCACATGAAGAAAGATTACTGAATGGGAGAAAATATTTGCCAACTAGTCTTCCAACAGAGGATTAATATCCAGAACAAAGAATCCAAAAAATCCAACAGACACACACACAATCCATCCAATAAATGATCAAATGGATTGAACAGACTTCTCAAAAAATACAGCCAGGCAAGGTGGCACATGCCTGTTACAGAGACCAGAAGGCTGAGACAGGAGGATTGCTAGTTCAAAGCCAGCCTCAGCAAAACCAAGGTGCTAAGCATCTCTGTGAGACCCTGTCTCTAAATAAAATACAAAATAGGGCTGGGGAAGCGGCTCAGTGGGAAAGTGCCCCTCAGTTCAATCCCAGATACCTCCCCCCCCGCAAAAAAAAATGGCCAAGAATTTTCTGATAAAATTTTCAACATCTTTAGTCAAAGAATTTCTCAAAAACCATACTGATTCCATCTCACTCCATACAGGATGACAACAATCAAGAATACAAATGACAATAAATATGGGCCAAACATGCAAGCTGGGGTAAAGGAACTCTTATACACTGTTGGTGGCAAAGTAAATTGGTACAGTCACTACAGAAACCAGTATGGAGGTTTCTCACAAAACTGAGAATAAAACTACCATATGACCTAGCTATAGCATCTTTGCTATTTATCCAAAAGAATTAAAATCAGTACACTCTAAGGATACATGCATTACCCATGTTTATCACATGTGTATATATTGCATTTTCTTTATCAATAGATAAATGGATAAAGAAAATGCAATATACACACACAATGGAGTTTTATTCAGCCATAAAGAACAAAATTATGTCATTTGTAGGAAAATGTATAGAACTGAAGAGCATCATACTAGGTGAAATCAGCCGCATTCAGAAAGACAAGTACCATATGTTTTCTCTCATATGTGGAAAGCAGTGGGGAAATAGGGGGGAGGGACTTCACAAAAGTAGAAAGGACGTTAATAAGGTAGAAGATGATAATCAGAGGGGAAGGAGGAGGAAAGAGTAAGATGTACCTGAAAGTGAAATTGATCAAGTTATATGTGTGCATCAATAGGCCACAGTGAAATGCAGCATTCTGTATAATTAATATGAACCAATAAAAAAGAATGATGATAATATAAAGGAATATGAGAAAGGAGATATGAGAAGCGTGGGTTGGCATCATATCTGCTACATATTATGTATTAGGTAATGTAGATTCGTTTATTGTTTCACATTTCTCTTTAAATTTGGAGGGCTTTCATAGGATTGGCTAATGGGCAAGTGGCATGGCTTCACTTAAAGTGGTAGCAACTTAACACTGAATGTCCAGCAGTTACTGGATTTGGAACGTCTTTGTTGTTCAAAATAAACTTATGTGATGGAGACCCTATAGAAAAATAAATATGGTTGATTTAACTGACTTTAAAAAGGAATGTAATACTTACAAATTATACTATAGATAATACAACATCAAAGGAATAGGGAGAGACTAAAACTGAGAAAGGGGGCTCCAAAAGTGATTTGGTTTGGCAGAGTATCAGACAAGAAAGGAATAAAAATGGGTCAGAGTAAGCAGAGAATGTGAAGGGATCCCTCCCAAAGCAGGAAAAGGACATGGTAAAAATAGGGCTGAGGTGGATAAGACATAATAAATGCCAACATATAGGAACGACTCGAATTTTCTCATTTTTCATTACTAAAATGGGACAAGCAGGCAGAATTCATTTATTATATTTCTATTTTAATCACTAAGATGTTCTTATAATGTCTTCAAAGGAATGCTGTATGGTACAAAGGTCTAGAAAATTCAAAAAGATCTCCTGGGATGAAAAATAAACTCTACAGAGATGACATTATCTGTTGAACTAATAAAACTATATAAGAAAACAACTTTTAAAAGTAGAATAATGGATGAAATTGAAGTCAATTCAAACCTTTTCTTGGATTAGTCTTTGAAGATGAATCCCACAGGACAACATGGCAGTGAATAAGGTCAACAGGTACTGCTGAACTTTGCAGATGGCAGAGGCCAGGGAATTTATTATGGAGTTTAGTCCCACCTTCTCAATAACATTCTGGAAAGCAGTAGGAGACTGGCGAGTGATTCTACACAAGGCCTGCAGAGAAAGGAGTGCAAATGCGATCATCAGACAACTAAAAGTGTATTAACCATTATCCCAAAAGAGAACATACACTCCTGTGCAAAAACAGGAAGTACTAACCTTGCTCCTTTTTTATTTTGGCACAAGAAAGAAAATTTAAACTTAAAAGGAGAACAGTAGCCTAGCTGCCAATAAAATTTAAAGTTGTTTTAAAACATCAGTATTACAACAATAATCACTAAATTGATAAGTTAATTCACAAGTCTATAAGAAAACTTCCTTTTTAAGTAATAAACATTAAATGTATTTTTGTTCTTTTTAGTTATATATAACAGTACAGTATAATTTGACATAGTTATACAAACATGGACTGCATCTTATTCTAATTAGGATCCCAGTCTTATGGTTGTACATGACAGAGATTCACTGTGTATTTATGCATGTGCATAGGAAAGTTAAGTCAGATTACTCCACTGTCTCTCCTATTTCCTGTCCACCCTCCCTTTCCTTCATTCCCCTTTGTCTAATCCTCTGAACTTCTATTCTTCCCCTTCCCCTCCTGGTTGTGTGTTAGTATCCACATATAAGAACCTTCAACCTTTGGCTCTGGGGGATTGGCTTATTTCGCTTAGTATAAAAGTCTTCAGATCCATCCCATTTTCCAGCAAATGCCATAAAGTCATTCTTTTTAGTGGCACAATAATATTTCATTGAGTATACTTACCACATTTTATTTATCCATCCATCTATTGTAGGGCACCTAAGTTGGTTCCATAGCTTAGCTATTGTGAATTGAGCTGCTATAAACATTGATGCAGGTTCATCACTATAGCATGCTGACTTTAAGTCCTGTGTGTATATACTGAGGTGTAGGGTAGCTAGGTCAAACAGTAGTTCCACTCTAAGTTTTCTAAGGAATCTCCATACTGCTTTCCACAGTAGTTGCAACAATTTGCAGTCCAGCAATGTATGAGAGTGTACCCTTTTCTCTACATCCTGCCAACATTTATTGTTATTTGTATTCTTGATTGTCACTATTTCAAATGGAGTGAGATAAAATTTCAGTGTAGTTTTAATTTCTACTTCTCTAATTGCTAGAGATGTCGAACATTTTTTCATATATTTGTTGATCACTGGTATTTCTTCTTCTGTGAAGTTCTGTTCAGTTCCTTTGACCATTTATTAATTAACCAGACCTTAAATTATACTACAGAACTATAATAAGAAAAATAGCATGGTACTGGTACCAAAATAGACCTGAAGGCCAATGGAACAAAACAGAAGACACAGAGACAAAACCACATAAATACAGTTATCTCATACTAGACAAAGGTGCCATAAACACACTTTGGAGAAAAGACAGCCTCTTCAACAAATGCTGCTAGGAAAACTGGAAAGCCATATGTAGCAGAATGAAATATAACCCCCCCTCTCTCACCCTGCACAAAACTTAAACTGGATCAAAGACCTAGTTAGACATTAGACCAGACAACTTTCATCTACTAGGAAAAACATATAGGCCCAACACTCCATCATGTTGGCTTAGGAACCGAATTCTTCAATAAGACTCCTAAAGCACAAGTAGTAAAATCAAGAATAAATGGGATGATATCAAACTAAAAAACTTCTTCACAGCAAAGGAAACAAGAGCATGAAGAGCGAGCCTACAGAATGGAAGAAAATCCAAAGCCACATAAACCTCAGAGCATTAATCCTCATGATATATAAAGAGCTCAAAAAACTTACTGCCAAAGTGGGCAGGGGAGACAATAAATGTATTCTTTGTGCAGGCACTAAGTTCTGAAAACTACTAATAAAATTTAATATTTAACACTGTTTACTATATGGAACACTATCTCAGACTGTCTAAAAATCATTAAATTCTTCCAAGCATATGTAAGAAAGGTAGTGTTACCCCATTTACAGATGAGACTAACACAGAGTATTTAAGTAATTTGCAAATGTCAGAGCCAGGAAAAGGAGGAGCAAGGATTCAAACACAGGTAAGTTAGCCCTCCAGAGCTGTTGCTAGATTGTTCATACTTTTTAAAACTATCACATGAGTTCCTCCTTCCCGATTTATATTTTACCCCAGTTTATAATTTTCATTAACAATGAAAAGATCAAATACAGGACAAGTTGTTAGAAATATGATGTCTAGAAGACAGAGGAAGCAGGAAGGGAGGAAATGAGGAAAACATTTTTTTTTATAACTTTGAAAAACATTTCATTTTCTCGAAAATCAGGGGGAAAATATTTTTTCTATCACCAAGAATGAGTTTCCTTTTAAACTTTTTCCTATTGATAATATAAGGAATACAAGTGTTGGTTGGTATAAAACTGAATCTTTCGCAAAAATAAAATGCTCTAAAGCACATGTTTTCATTTAATGCTAAACCTTATTTCCAGTCTTTATGAAAATGCATCTCGCTAAAACTACACTGATGTAACAATAGTAGATTTTTATATTTATTCTGTATGATTTTTAATTATTTTATAGCACATGTATTATAAGGTAAATTTATATATATATATTATATATACATATGTGTGTGTGTGTGTGTATCCCTCCTCAAAAAAGCAAGTTTCAAAATAGAAACACAGATAACATGAGAACACAAGGTAATAAAATGCCTTAAAAGTTCAAAAACTCTCCAATAACTAAACCCATAAATACTGAAGTGAAGCAAATGCCAAAGATTTTTTTTAATGGTGATAAAAATGATCAATGAACTGGGCACACAGCCCATAATCCCAACAACTCAGAAGTTTGAAACAGGAGGATCACAAGATCAAAGCCAGCCTTAGGAAGTCAGCAAGTCCCTAAGCAATTTAGTGAGAGCCTATCTCAAAATAAAAAATAAAAAACAAAAAGGATGGGGATGTAACTCGATGATAAACTGTCCCTGGGTTAAATTCCCATTAACAAGAATGAAAAAGGAGATGAAGGAGGAGGAAGGGTGGGGGGAGAAAAAGGAGGAAGGGAGGAGGAAGAGGAGGAAAAGGAGGAAGGGGGAAGGAAGAGGAGGAAGGGGGGAGGAGGAGAGGGAGAAAAACAGAAAGGAGAAGAGGAGAAGAAGAAACAACTAGAAACAGAAAATGCAAGAGCTCTGAGACATTTAAAGACCAAATTTAAGACTCATAGGTCTGGAGGAAGGGGTGAAAATACAGAATAATGACAGAGAACTAATTCAGTGAAATAATGGCAGAAAGTTTCCCTAATCTTAGGAATGAGGTGGACACGCAAGTACTGCAGACATTTAGAACTGCAAATAGACATGAGTTGAAAAGGACCTCTTCACGATATATTATAGCTAAAATGCCAAAAATTCAGGCCAAAGAAATAAGTTTTAAAATTGTAGAAGCACCAAGTCACTTATAAAGGCAAACCAATCTGAATGCCTATAGATTTCTTAGCAGAAACTCTAAAGACCAAGAGGGCAAGTGATGATGTATTTTAAGACTCAAAATAACAGAAAATAACTGTCAGCTTACACAATGATATTCAGCAAAGGTATTCTTCAAAATCAAATAAGAAAAACCTTCCAAGATAAGCATAAACTGAAGGAATTCATGACCACTAAGACAGTACAGCAGAAGATACTTAAAGAAATCTTACACGCTGAAGAAACCAACAAGAGAGCCTGGGAAAGAATAAAGCTCATTAAAAGAATGGACAATCAAATAAGAACTAGGAATGAGAGAATCCAACATGGCGGCCGGCGAGGAAGCAGCGTCTCCAACGTCTCCACTTTAACGGGATATGAAAGACTCATCGAAACAGCTGCAGCCTAGCTACGGAGGAACTTCTACCATAACTTCCTTAAGAGGAGAGCTGCCGTGAACTGGTAGGTTTACTCGAAGTGACAGGTTGCCCCAGAGAAGTGGATCTTGGAAGGCCACGCGGGCACAGAGGTCTAGTCCCCCAACCATCAGCCGCTCCGGCAGGCGGCTCCCCCGGGAGGCCTAGCTCTCGCCCTGGGAGAAGCGGCCCCACCCGCCCGGTTCCTAACCAGGCAGCCACAGCTACTCGGCAATAAAGGTGCCCACGTGGCGAGTGCAGAAGTTAAGTCCTGTAGACGCCAGCCGCCTTTGCAACCCGCGGGAACCCTGAGCGGCTTAGCCCGCCCCGCCCGAACCGGCGGGTGCAGAAGTTAAGTCCTGCGGACGCCAACCGCCTTTGCAACCCGCGGGATCCCTGGGCGGCTTGGCCCGCCCCGCCCGAACCGGCAGTCCTCCGCCATACGGGCTCCCCCGGGAGGCCTAGCTCTCGCCCCGGGAGAAGCGGCCCCACCCGCCCGGTTTCTAACCAGGTGGCCTCAGCTACTTGGAGATAAAGGTGCCCTCGTGGTGGGTGCAGAAGTTAAGTCCTGCAGACGCCAGCCACCTTTGCAACCCGCGGGATCCCTGAGTGGCTTGGCCCGCCCCGCCGGAACCGGCAGTCCTCCGACATACAGGCTCCCCCGGGAGGCCTAGCTCTCGCCCTGGGAAAAGCGGCCCCACCCGCCCGGTTCCTAACCAGGCAGCCACAGCTACTCGGCAATAAAGGTGCCCACGTGGCGGGTGCAGAAGTTAAGTCCTGCAGACGCCAGCCACCTTTGCAACCCGCGGGATCCCTGAGTGGCTTAGCCCGCCCCGCCCGAACCGGCGGGTGCAGAAGTTAAGTCCTGCGGACGCCAACCGCCTTTGCAACCCGCGGGATCCCTGGGCGGCTTGGCCCGCCCCGCCCGAACCGGCAGTCCTCCGCCATACGGGCTCCCCCGGGAGGCCTAGCTTTCGCCCCGGGAGAAGCGGCCCCACCCGCCCAGTTTCTAACCAGGTGGCCTCAGCTACTTGGAGACAAAGGTGCCCTCCTGGTGGGTGCAGAAGTTAAGTCCTGCAGACGCCAGCCGCCTTTGCAACCCGCGGGAACCCTGAGCGGCTTAGCCCGCCCCGCCCGAACCGGCGGGTGCAGAAGTTAAGTCCTGCGGACGCCAACCGCCTTTGCAACCCGCGGGATCCCTGGGCGGCTTGGCCCGCCCCGCCCGAACCGGCAGTCCTCCGCCATACGGGCTCCCCCGGGAGGCCTAGCTTTCGCCCCGGGAGAAGCGGCCCCACCCGCCCAGTTTCTAACCAGGTGGCCTCAGCTACTTGGAGACAAAGGTGCCCTCCTGGTGGGTGCAGAAGTTAAGTCCTGCAGACGCCAGCCACCTTTGCAACCCGCGGGATCCCTGAGTGGCTTGGCCCGCCCCGCCGGAACCGGCAGTCCTCCGACATACAGGCTCCCCCGGGAGGCCTAACTCTCGCCCTGGGAAAAGCGGCCCCACCCGCCCGGTTCCTAACCAGGCAGCCACAGCTACTCGGCAATAAAGGTGCCCACGTGGCGGGTGCAGAAGTTAAATCCTGCAGACGCCAGCCGCCTTTGCAACCCGCGGGATCCCTGAGTGGCTTGGCCCGCCCCGCCGGAACCGGCAGTCCTCCGACATACAGGCTCCCCCGGGAGGCCTAGCTCTCGCCCTGGGAAAAGCGGCCCCACCCGCCCGGTTCCTAACCAGGCAGCCACAGCTACTCGGCAATAAAGGTGCCCACGTGGCGGGTGCAGAAGTTAAATCCTGCAGACGCCAGCCGCCTTTGCAACCCGCGGGAACCCTGAGCGGCTTGGCCCGCCCTGCCCAAGCGGCGGCGGGTGCAGAAGTTAAGTCCTGCAGACGCCAACCGCCTTTGCAACCCGCGGGATCCCTGAGCGGCTTGGCCAGCCCCGCCCGAACCGGCAGTCCTCCACCATACGGGCTCCCCCGGGAGGCCTAGCTGTCGCCCAGGGAAAAGCGGCCCCACCCGCCCGGTTCCTAACCAGGCAGCCACAGCTACTCGGCAATAAAGGTGCCCTCGTGGTGGGTGCAGAAGTTAAGTCCTGCAGACGCCAGCCACCTTTGCAACTCGCGGGAACCCTGAGCGGCTTGGCCCGCCCCGCCCGAACCGGCAGCGGGTGCAGAAGTTAAGTCCTGCAGACGCCAGCCACCTTTGCAACCCGCGGGATCCCGGAGCGGCTTGGCCCGCCCCGCCTGAACCGGCAGTCCTCCGCCATCCGGGCTCCCCCGGGAGGCCCAGCTCTCGCCCTGGGAGAAGCGGCCCCACCCGCCCGGGTCCCAACCACGCGACCGCAGCTACTCGGCGATAAAGGTGCCCCCGCAGCGGGTGCAGGAGTTAAGTCCTGCTGATACCAGCCGCGTTTGCAAGCCGCCGGCACCCAGTGCGGCTTGGCCCACCCCGCCTGAACCGGCAGTCGGCCTCCACCATCCGGGCTCCCCCGGGAGGCCTAGCTCTCGCTCCGGGAGCAGCCCCCTCCAAGCTAGGGGAACCTTTGACCCATCGGGAGGTTAGGCCCAGCAACCTGCGGAGTGATAGAGGTGCCCCTCGTACCTGCTGGGTAGGCGGACCTTTGACCGACCAGCAGAGCAGACCTAGGGCCTCCCAGCGTGGTAGACGGATCACACCAATTGGAGGAGGATCACAGCCACTACATGCCCTGCAAGGGTGATTATTCAACTATACAAGAGCAATATAAATAAATAGAGGGAAAATTTCAAAACACAACAGTTTCACCAAGCAGAAAGAAACGCCAGCAGTATGAAAAGACAAGGAAAGAAAGGACCACAGGCAATGCAGGTCAACTCAACTTTAGAAGAGGTAATAGGTGCAACAGATGGAATGTCAGATAGAGAGATCAGGATATACATGCTTCAGATGATATGGAGTCTCAAGGAAGACATGAGACAGCAAAATCAGATAATGAAAGATCACATTGACAAACAAATCCAGGAAGTAAAAGATCAATTTCACAGGGAGATAGAGGAAATAAAAAACAAACAAATAGAAATACTAGAATTGCAGGAAAAAATAAACCAACTTAAAAACTCAATTGAGAATACTACCAGCAGAGTAGATCACTTAGAAGAGAGAACGTCAGACAATGAAGACAAAGTATTTCAACTGGAAAAGAACATAGACAGCTCAGCAAGTCTGCTAAGAAACCATGAACAGAACATCCAAGAAATATGGGACAATATCAAAAGACCAAATTTAAGAGTCATTGGGATACAGGAAGGCACAGAGCTCCAAACCAGAGGAATACACAGCCTATTCAATGAAATAATACGAGAAAACTTCCCAGACTTGAAGAATGAGACAGAATCCCAAATCCTAGAAGCCTACAGGACGCCGAATGTACAAAACCATAAGAGATCCACACCTAGACACATTATAGTGAAGATGTCCAACATACAGAATAAGGAAAGAATTTTAAAAGCTACAAGGGAAAGGAAGCAGATTACATTTAGGGGTAAACCAATCAGGATAACAGCTGATCTCTCAACACAGACTCTGAAAGCTAGAAGATCCTGGAATAACATATTTCAAACACTGAAAGAAAATGGGTTCCAACCAAGAATCGTGTATCCGGCAAAATTAAGCTTCAGGTTAGAAGATGAAATTAAAACCTTCCATGATAAACAAAAGTTAAAAGAATTCGCAGCTAGAAAACCATCTCTTCAAAAAATCCTTGGCAAAACATTGCAGGAAGAGGAAATGGAAAATAACATTGAAAACCAACAATGGGAGGTAGGACAGTAAAGGGGGGAAAGTAGTCAAAGAGGATAACAAATCAGGTTTAGTAACATTAACAAACAAATATGGATAGAAGTACAAACCATATCTCAATAATAACCCTAAATGTCAATGGCTTAAACTCACCAATTAAGAGACACAGGCTAGTAGAATGGATCACAAAACAAGACCCAACAATATGCTGTCTGCAGGAGACGCATCTGATAGAAAAAGATATCCATAGACTGAAGGTGAAAGGTTGGGAAAAATCATACCACTCATATGGACAGCGGAAACAAGCAGGCGTGTCCATACTCATATCTAATAAAATAGATTTCAAGCCAAAGCTAATCAAAAGGGATAAAGAAGGACACTTCATACTGCTCAAGGGAACCATAAACCAACAAGACATAACAATCATAAATATATATGCCCCAAATAATGGTGCAGCGGTGTTCATCCAGCAAACTCTTCTCAAGTTCAAGAGTCTGATAGACCACCATACAATCATCATGGGAGACTTCAACACACCTCTCTCACCACTGGACAGATCTTCCAAACAAAAGTTAAACAAGGAAACTATAGAACTCAACAACACAATTAATAACCTAGACTTAATTGACATATATAGACTTTACCACCCAACATCAAGTAGTTACACTTTTTTTTCAGCAGCACATGGAACCTTCTCAAAAATAGACCATATATTATGTCACAGGGCAACTCTTAGACAATATAAAGGGGTAGAGATAATACCATGCATCTTATCTGATCATAATGGAATGAAACTGAAAATCAATGATAAAAGAAGAAAGGAAAAATCAAGCATCACTTGGAGAATGAACAACAGGTTGCTGAGTGACATATGGGTTATTGAAGACATCAAGGAGGAAATTAAAAAATTCCTAGAGTTAAATGAAAACACGGACACAACATATCGGAATCTATGGGACACATTGAAAGCAGTCCTAAGAGGAAAATTCATTGCTTGGAGTTCATTCCTCAAAAAAAGAAAAAACCAACAAATAAATGATCTCATACTTCATCTCAAAATCCTAGAAAAAGAGGAGCAAAACAACAGCAAAAGAAGTAGAAGGCAAGAAATAATCAAAATCAGAGCTGAAATTAATGAAATTGAAACAAAAGAAACAATTGAAAAAATTGACAAAACTAAAAGCTGGTTCTTTGAAAAAATAAATAAAATTGACAGACCCTTAGCCATGCTAACGAAGAGAAGAAGAGAGAGAACCCAGATTACTAGCATACGGGATGAAAAAGGCAATATCACAACAGACACTTCAGAAATACAGAAGATAATCAGAGACTATTTTGAAGCCTTATACTCCAATAAAATAGAAGATAGTGAAGGCATAGATAAATTCCTTAAGTCTTACGATCTGCCCAGATTGAACCAGGAGGATATAGACAACCTAAACAGACCAATAACAATAGAAGAAATAGAAGAAACCATCAAAAGACTACCAACTAAGAAAAGCCCAGGACCGGATGGGTATACAGCAGAGTTTTACAAAACCTTTAAAGAGGAACTAACACCAATACTTTTCAAGCTATTTCAGGAAATAGAAAAAGAGGGAGAACTTCCAAATTCATTCTACGAGGCCAACATCACCCTGATTCCGAAACCAGACAAAGACACTTCAAAGAAAGAAAACTACAGACCAATATCTCTAATGAACCTTGACGCAAAAATTCTCAATAAAATTCTGGCGAACCGGATTCAGATACATATCAAAAAAATTATACACCATGATCAAGTAGGATTCATCCATGGGATGCAAGGCTGGTTCAATATACGGAAATCAATAAATGTTATCCACCACATCAATAGACTAAAAAATAAGAACCATATGATAGTCTCGATAGACGCAGAAAAAGCATTCGACAAAGTACAGCATCCCTTTATGTTCAAAACTCTAGAAAAATTAGGGATAACAGGATCATACCTCAACATTGTAAAAGCAATATATGATAAGCCACAGGCCAGCATCATTCTGAATGGAGAAAAATTGAAGGCATTCCCTCTAAGATCTGGTACAAGACAGGGATGCCCTCTCTCACCACTTCTGTTCAACATAGTCCTCGAAACACTGGCAAGAGCAATTAGACAGACGAAAGAAATTAAAGGGATAAAAATTGGAAAAGAAGAACTTAAATTATCACTATTTGCAGATGATATGATTCTATACCTAGCAGACCCAAAAGGGTCTACAGAGAAGCTATTAGAGCTAATAAATGAATTCAGCAAAGTGGCAGGATATAAAATCAACACGCATAAATCAAAGGCATTCCTGTATATCAGCGACAAATCCTCTGAAACGGAAATGAGGACAACTACTCCATTCACAATATCCCCCCAAAAAATAAAATACTTGGGAATCAACCTAACAAAAGAGGTGAAAGATTTATACAATGAAAATTACAAAACCCTAAAGAAAGACATAGAAGAAGACCTTAGAAGATGGAAAAATATACCCTGCTCATGGATAGGCAGATCCAACATCATCAAAATGGCGATATTACCAAAAGTTCTCTATAAGTTCAATGCAATGCCAATCAAAATCCCAGCTGCATTTCTTGTAGAAATAGATAAAAGAATCATGAAATTCATATGGAATAATAAAAGACCCAGAATAGCAAAAACAATACTAAGCAGGAAGTGTGAATCAGGCGGTATAGCGATACCAGACTTCAAACTATACTACAGAGCAATAGTAACGAAAACAGCATGGTACTGGTACCAAAACAGGCGGGTGGACAAATGGTATAGAATAGAGGACACAGTAACCAATCCACAAAACTACAACTATCTTATATTTGATAAAGGGGCTAAAAGCATGCAATGGAGGAAGGATAGCATCTTCAACAAATGGTGCTGGGAAAACTGGAAATCCATTTGCATCAAAATGAATCTGAATCCCTATCTCTCGCCTTGCACAAAAGTTAACTCAAAATGGATCAAGGAGCTTGATATTAAATCAGAGACACGGCATCTGATAGAAGAAAAAGTTGGTTATGATCTACATACTGTGGGAGCAGGCTCCAAATTCCTCAATAGGACACCCATAGCGCAAGAGTTAACAACTAGAATCAACAAATGGGACTTACTCAAACTAAAAAGTTTTTTCTCAGCAAAAGAAACAATAAGAGAGATAAACAGGGAGCCTACATCCTGGGAACAAATCTTTACTCCACACACTTCAGATAGAGCCCTAATAACCAGAATATACAAAGAACTCAAAAAATTAGACAATAAGACAACAAGTAACCCAATCAATAAATGGGCAAAGGACTTGAACAGACACTTCTCAGAAGAGGACATACAATCAATCAATAAGTACATGAAAAAATGCTCACCATCGCTAGCAGTCAGAGAAATGCAAATCAAAACTACCCTAAGATACCATCTCACTCCAGTAAGATTGGCAGCCATTAGGAAGTCAAACAACAATAAGTGCTGGAGAGGATGTGGGGAAAAGGGCACTCTTGTTCATTGCTGGTGGGACTGCAAATTGGTGCAGCCAATTTGGAAAGCAGTATGGAGATTTCTTGGAAAGCTGGGAATGGAACCACCATTTGATCCAGCTATTCCCCTTCTCGGTCTATTCCCTAAAGACCTAATAAGAGCATGCTACAGGGACACTGCTACATCGATGTTCATAGCAGCACAATTCACGATAGCAAGATTGTGGAATCAGCCTAGATGCCCTTCAATAGATGAATGGATTAAAAAAATGTGGCATTTATACACAATGGAGTATTACTCTGCATTTAAAAATGATAAAATCATAGAATTTGGAGGGAAATGGATGGCATTAGAGCAGATTATGCTAAGTGAAGCTAGTCAATCTTTAAAAAACAAATACCAAATGACTCCTCTGATATAAGGGGAGGAAACAAGGACAGGGTAGGGACGAAGAGCTTGAGACGAAGATTTTCATTAACAGGGTTGAGAGGTGGGAGGGAAAGGAAACGAGAAGGGGAATCGCATGGAAATGGAAGGCGATCCTCAGGGTTATACAAAATGACATATAAGAGGAAAGGAGGGGTAAGACAAGATAATTCAAATGGAAGAAGTGATTTACAGTAGAAGGGGTAGAGAGAGAAAAGGGGAGGGGAGGGGAGGGGAGGGGGGATAGTAGAGAATAATACAGACAGCAGAATACATCAGACACTAGAAAGGCAATATGTCAATCAATGGAAGGGTAACTGATGTGATACAGCAATCTGTATACGGGATAAAATTGGGAGTTCATAACTCATTTGAATCAAACTGTGAAATATGATGTATGAGGAACTATGTAATGTTTTGAATGACCAACAATAAAAAAAAAAAAAAAAAAAAGAAAAAAAAAAAGAAAAAAAAAAAAAAAAAAGAACTAGGAATGAAACAAACATTAGAAATAAAATAAGGGAAAGTAAATGCATCTCTCTCTGCAACCACCTAAATGTAAATGATCTTAATTTTCCAACAAAGAAACAAACTAGCAGGCAGGATTTAAAAATAAGACCTAATTTTGTTATGTGCAAGAAATATACCTTACCAGTAAAAATATTCACCAACTGAAGTTCAAAAATAGGAAATGATAGTCCATGCAAATGGAATCCAAAATCTAGCAGAAGTAACTATTCTTATATCTAACAAAGCATATACTGAGTCAAATTAGTCAGAAGAGACAAAGAAGTTCATTATGTGTTATTAGTAAAGGGAACAACTGAACAAAAAGATTAAAATTCTAAGTATTAGTATCCCCAAAATCTCAGTGCATCCAATTTCATAAAACTACTCAAAAGGACAGATAGGCCCTAATAAAAGGAATGATCTCAATGTACCATCCACACAGAAAATCTATAATGATACTACAGAGTTAAATTATACTTTAAATCAAATGGACTCAACAGACATGTACAAAATATTTCATCTAACAGGAGAATATAGTTTCTCTTCAGCTGCTCATGGAACTTTCTCCGAAAGAAATCTTATATTAGGCCAAAAGGCAAGTCTTGGCAAGAAAAAAAAATGAATTCCTTGTATCTTATCAGGTTATATAATAATGGAATGATATTCAAAATCAAAATCAAGAAAAAGTACAGAAATTATAAAAACACATGCAAACCAAACAGTACACTTTTCAATAATGAGTGGGTGATTGAAAAAAATCTAGTAAAAAATTTAAAAATTCTTAGAATCAAGTTGAGAATAGAAACAACATATCAGAATCTATGGGATAAAGCATAGGCAGTTCTAGAAGGGAAATCATGAGTGCCCACATTAAAAAAAAAAATCACAAAGAGCTTAAGTAAGTAACTTGATGCATCCCAAGATCTTAGAAAAATGAGAATAAACCAATCCCAAAACCAGTAGAAGGAAAGAAATATAGAGCAAAAATTGATGAAATAGAGAATACAAAGGATCAATGGAAGAGTTGGCCCTTTGTAAAGATTGATAAATACCCAAACTAACCTAAAGATGCACCAAATCCAAATTAATAAAATTATGAGAAAGGAGATGTTACCATTGACACTACAAAGAATCATTAGAAATTATTTCCAAAAAATATATGCTAACAAATGGGAAAATATGGAAGAAATGGACCGGTTTCCAGCACATACAAGGATATGGAAAACCTAAAGAGGCCAATAACAAACAAGAATATGAACATAGTAATAGAAAGCCTCCCAAAAAAGAAAAGCCCAGTACCATATGGATTCACAGCTGAATTTTACCAAATTTTACAGAATATTTAATAATGCTCCTCAAATTATTCCATGAAATATAAAGAAAGGAAACACATCCAAACTCATTCTATAAAACTGGTATCATCCTGATACCAACACCAAACTGGACACATTAAGTTTCATATCAGTATCTTTGATGAATATAGATGCAAAAACTCTTTTATAAAATACTAGCAAACTAGGCTGGGGTTGTGGCTCAGTAGTAGAGCACACACCTAGCACATGAGAGGCCCTGGGTTCGATCCTCAACACCACATAAAAATAAGTAAATAAAGGTATCATGTCCAACTACAACTAAAAAATACTAGCTAACTGTACTTGACAAGATATTTTTAAAAAATCACACATAAATGATCAAGTTGATTTCATTCCTGGGATATTAAAAATGATTCAATATAGACAAATCAATAAACTAATATAACACAAATAGAATCAAGGACAAAAATCACATAATCATCTCATTAGTTGAAAACAACACCTTGGACAAAATACAACACCCCTTCATGATAAGAAAAAAAAATCCTTAAGAAATCAAGAATATATACACCTCAACACAGTAAAAGATATATATGACAAAGCCATCATCACATTGATTAGGGAAAAGTAGAAAGTATTTCTTCTAAAATCAAGAACTAAGATTCTTTTATTCAACACAGTTCTCAAAATTTTAGAGCAATTAGGCAAACGAAATACAGAAACACAAACAGGAAAGGAAGAAGTTAAATCATGCCCATTTGGAGATGATATAATCCTATACTTAGAAACCTTAAAGCCTCTACCAGAAGACTTCTAGATTTGATGAACAAATTCAGCAAAGTAGCAGGATGAAAAAAAATCAACATACAAAAAAAATCAATAGATTTTTGTATTCTTCAGTAATGAACCCCTGGGAAAGAACATCAGAAAAACAATCCCATTCACAGTAGCTTCCAAAACACACACACACACACACACACACACACACACACACACACACACACACACACACGTCCCTAGGAACAAATCTAACCAAGGTGGTGAAAAACCTCCACAAGGAAAATGACAGAATGCTGAAGAAGAAAAAAAAGCAAATATACTAGAAGATAGAAAGACTTCCCATGTTCATAGACAGGAAGAATATTGTTAAAATGGCCATTTAACTAAAAGTGATCCACAGATTCACTGCAATTCCCATCAAGATGCCAATAACATTCTTCACAGAACTAGCAAAAGCAATCCTAAAATGCAGATGAAAGAAGAAAACACGCCGAATTGCCAAAGCAATCCTGAGCAAAAAGAACAACACTGGAGGCTTCACAATACCCAATTTCAAATTTTACTAGAGTCATAGGAACAAAAACAGCACAGCAGTGGCATAAAAACAGGCATATAAACCAACAGAATAGAACAGAAGCAAAGACAAACCCACATAGATAGTCATTTGATTCTTGACAAGGTGCTAAAAACATTTTGGAGAAAAGATAGTCTTTAAAAAAAATGGTGCTAGGAAAATTGGATATTCATATGTAGAAGAATGAAACTAGATCCCTATTTCTGACTCTGTGGAAGTCAACTCAAAATGGATTAAAGATCTAGGCCTAAAATCAGAAATTTTGTAACTGTTAGGGGAAAACACTTCACCATATAGGTACAGGCAATGGCTTCCTATTCTGATTAGAACTCCTATAGCTCACGAAATAGCAAGAATGAATAAATGAGAGTGCATCAAATTAAAAAGCTTTAGCACAGCAAAGGAAACATTTAACAGCATGAAGAAACAGCCTATCAAATGGGAGAAAATCTATTCCAGCTACTCTTGTGGCAGAAAATTAATACCCAGAATATATAAAGAATTCAAAACCACCAACAACAATTTTCTCAAAAAATGTTCCTTTAGCCACCAGAGAAACAGATCAAAACCACAATGAGATTCCACCTCACTCTACATTGGATGGCAACAATCAATAATACAAAAAAAAATAATACATGCTGGCCAAAACAGAGAAAAAGAAACTCTTATACACTGTTGGTGGGAAAGTAAATTAACGTAGCCACTACAGAAATCAGTATGGAGGTTCCTCACAAAGCTGAGATTAGAACTACCATATGACCCAGCTATAGCACTCCTTGGTATTTATCAAAATGTCAGCATTCTTTATGTTTACACAGCACAATTCACAACAGTCAAGTTATCAACAGTGAATGGATAAAATGATATATAAACACACACAATGGAGTTTTATTCAGCCATAAAGAACAAAATTATATCATTTGCAAGAACATGGATGGAACTGGAGAGCATCATGTTAAGTGAAATAAGCCAGACCCAAAGACAAGTACCACATACCTTCTCTTATAATGGAAGTTAGTGGGGGAAAAAAGGTGGGGGGGGGCCTGGGAAGAATAGCATGATAGCACAAAGGAGACGATTAGGTTTAGGAACAGGATCAGGAAATGGGGTGGGGAAAAGGAAGGAGAGGTACTGGGGGGGGGGGTGAAACTGATCAAATTATATCCATATACAAATATGCCACAATTAAACCCAATATTCCATGTAATTAACATGTGCCAGTGAAAAAGCTCACTTGTAATGAATCTAAAAAAAACTGCTACTGATGAAACCAAAACAATCATTTCTCTTTTTTAATCCAATTTTTGTTTAAAGAGCATTTTAAATGATGTCCTTAAAGATCACACTGCAACCAAAATATTTCAAAAGAATTAGGATCCTCCTAACAGTGATTCAATGCAGTAAAACAATTAATCTCATTAATACTGTAATAATTCTTAGAGAAGCTGACACTGCAAAACTGACTTTCAATTGGTATAAAATCCCTGATTATAATGCAGAAATTTCCAGATGAAAGATATGTCCGTATTCCTTCTAAGTAGCATTCACAACAACATGATGACAATCTCAATGTCTCCTCTTCAGAATGCTGTTCAAAAGCTTTAAAAATTTTCCATTTTGAAAAGCTCATGCAGAAGACAATCTTTAATCACTTCTGAATATCAAATTCAGCTGAATGCTTCAGAGCAACAGAGATGATGTGGAGTCTAAGCACAATAGTGTCTGTACTTTCTGAATCAAAACAAAAACAATGTCAAGTTCAATCTTCAGTGATTTGGTTTTTAAATACTTCATGAAACAAAGTTTGAAAATATATTTCATAACTGTAAATAACTGTTCCAATTCAAAATTCCCTTCAAATTTTTCTTCAAATAAAAATTTGATACAACTCAGAATTTAAATTGTTAGTCTTTTTAATAAAACAATTTCTAAAAAACAGACTAAATCAGAAGTGAAGGTGGCATATTTATTACAAACAGAGTCACCAAGGGAAGAAAAGAACCATTTCTTTTCAGTCTTTGAAATGATTTCTCAACATCATATGATATTACCCTGAAAGCTTTTTCAAACTATACACTCTCTCATCTGAGCCTTGAAAGATCTTAAGATATATCAGGATAAATTCAAGGTGAAGAGAGAGAAGAGAAAGTAGTTAATGTTGCTTGAAAAGTGCTCACTCTACCCATACCTCTAGTGAGAGTAGTGAGAACCACTACCCCACATATTTTTTGATACCTTTTCATCTCAGCACTTTAATAATTATGATTACACCAGTCAGCTCCCCGATAGGAGCCATTTTACTCAATCTAATTTCTCAAGTCCCCACTGTGATTCCCATAAAGAGATTCCCTATAATCCCAATAATTCTAAGATTCACTTGTCTATTCAACACATTTCCCCAACTCAAGTCCACTTCCTCCAACTACCAATACCTATGAATTATGTCACCACTAAGGAAAAGAAATAAGTCATCTTTCACTTTAAACCACACTGGTGTTTTCTAAAGGCTAGAAGGTCTCAGAAACCCTCCTAGTCTTTAGTACCCTCCCAGAGCACTAGTTCTCATACTTCAACAGGTTATACATTATCTTGAGGACCATTGAAGTGCAGATTACTGTGCCTCATCCTTGCCTACCACCTTTCATTCCCTAAAGAGATTCTGATTTAGCAAATCTAAATTGGGGTGCAAAAAATTGATGTTGATGCTGCTTGTCTGGGGACCACAATGATGTAGGGGAATCTATGGGGCCAGACCTCACTAGGAGAAATGACTCAGAAAATCAGTGCGAGGCAGCAAATGTGGATAGTTACAAGTGGATCAAGAAGCAGGTTCATGCCTCAGAGCTAAGCAATGCTATCCCTCGCCCAATGCTCATTCATTCAATCAACATCACCAGTCTCGAGGCACCTTCCATGTGTTCAGGAGAGGAACAACAGGGCTCCTATCTTTACACTTTAATAGGGAAAACCATATATAAATAAGTGGAATACAGCTGTGTTCATTTCTGTGAGGGGAAAATAAGAAGAGAACCAATCACAATGGGAAGGAAGAGGAGCCAGGTACATCCTAACGGAGGAGGTGACACATAAGGTGAGACCTGAAAAATGAGGAGTTGCCATGTGAAAACCCTGCAGAAAACATCCCAGGTACAGGCAAAAGAAAGGGGAAAGGTCCCAGGACTGGAAAATGTGCAAAAATCCTAGAAAATATCCAATTATAAGCTTGACTGAGGCATACTAAGTAAGGGAACTAGTGTTACAAGATGGGATAAAATATGCAATGCAGTGGCAAAACCATGAACGATCTTGAAAAGTCATGGTAAGAACTCTCAATTTCAACACCAACTAGGTACATTAACTTCCATGACACATTCCTTAGAGGTGAATATGGAAAAAATAATTGAGAAGAAAGTTCGCCTCTAGCAAGGCCCCCAGGGGAGGAAGCAACTGTTATTTCTTGCCAGGAATGTATGTGAAGTATCTTCAGAATACACATTCCTAGTTTCTTTTTATTTATTTATTTATTTTAGTTGTAATTGGACACAATATCTTGTTTATTTTTTTAATGTAGTGCTGGGGATCGAACCCAGGGCCTTGCTCATGCTAGGTGAGTGCTCTACCTCTGACCCCCAGCCCCAGCCCCAGATTCCTAGTTTCTATAACCTGTCTTTCTCATATAAATCTGCTCACGATATAGGTGTAATGTTCTTAAGATTATGATATTAGGATCACTCTCCTCTATTATTTTCACTTTTTCCCCCTCCCAGTAAAGAGGGAAAGTTAATGTAAGTAACCTCCTGCCCTCTACTCACACTTGGGAGAGGAGGTTCCCTCAAATTCTGCAGGAAAAGCCCTAATGTGCAATCAACATACCTGGCATCAAACTGAAAGATGCACAAAACATAATTCTGGATTTCAAGGAGTTCATTATCTATAACACATTATAATAAAATAAACTAACATAACTAGTTTGCTAAGCAAAGTATGCTCACTACTTTAAATATTACCCTAAAACTGAAAGCACTTATCAATTCATAACTTCTACCTACTACTTTAAATAAAGTATTGTGAATCCCTCTGGAGGGAAGGGGAAAAGTCGTTTGAAATTTTAAGCAGAAGAGGAGACACAATTTCATGAAGTTCACTGTATGTGGAGAATAGAACTGGTGATGCATAAAATTGGCCTTTGGAAGACCATTTAAGAAGCTAGTCCAATGGTCCAGGTGAGAGACAGTGGTGTCATGAATTATGAGATAGCACAGTACTGCAGAGGGAGGTAGACAGATCTGCATTAGAATCACGGGGCAGGTTGACTAGCAGGCTATTAACAGTGACACAGAAGGAGCCAAGAGAAGGGAACATTAAAAATGACTGCTAACCCTCACTCTCCTTAACCTATCCTTCTTAACCTCCTCCCAGTTTCAAACTGCACCTTGTAAGGAAGCAGGACAACAAGAAACAGAGTGCTGAGTCAAGGAGGGGAAGAGGAGACAGAGTAGCAGTGGCCAGAAGAAAGAAGAGTAACACTGAGTAGGGGGCCAGAATGGTGGAAGCTTATTACACCAAGGGAGTAAATTAACTGATAAAACACATCAGTAAATATAACAGGAATTATTGGAGACAAGTTTCTCCGGATTTACAAACATGGCACAGAGTAAGACTAGAAAGAATCCTAAAGTATCAGATTAAAATGAGAAGCATCAGTACCAGTAGTCATAGGAGTATTACATTATAATGTACTGAAAATTGTGGCAATCCAGGAGTCCATAATGATATAGATACAAATATACACACATGCACACACATGGGAGAAGGGGCAGTGGTGCCTTGAAACAGAATACCAACTAACACTTAAGGCCTGTTTTTATATAGTTCATGAATAGTACAAAATGTGGTTTTTACATTTTTAAAGGACTATTGAATACAAAACAAAAACATGCATTAGGGACTGCATGTGGGGAAAAAACTCATAACATTTATTATCTGGTCTGTTATAGAAAGTATTTAGCAATCCCTGGTGTAAAAGAAATGATACAAATGAATGTTCATCATGTGGCAGCTGAACAGTTAGGAGCCACTGAAGGATGCTATGGAGGTATAATGAGGAAACTCCAGATAGACTGAAACGGGGCCTCATGCTACAAATAAAAGCCGTACACTTCTTAAAATTATAAATGTCACGAAAGACACAGTCTGAAGAACTGCTTCAGACTGTAGAGACTAAAGAGCTATGAAAACAAAATACAACATATGAACTTGAATAGGATCCTGGAGCAGAAAAGTAAAGAAGACACTGTTGGGACCATTGGCAAAATCTCAATGTCATTAGATTCAAAGGAATGTTAAGAACAGTATAAGAAGCACAAGATGAAAAAAATCAAGCTTGATACCTCAGATGAAGAAAGGAAGGGATAGAAGATATGAAAATTTGGTGGGAACAACTGGAAAAACTTGGCCAAGAAAAGAAACGATACTGAATATAAAGATGAAAAGCTAACATAAACCCCATAAACTATAGTTCAAAGATGCCTTGAGGAAATTCACTAGTGTACTCCAACTCCTTCTGATAGTTTCCCCATGATTAATAGAAAAATGAGTTGTTTTCTTTTAAATTTTTAAAACATGTTTCTGCTGGAGAGAATGTGTGTGGGGGGGGGGGGTAAATGGATAATATATACCCGTTCTTAACGATATTCAAAGAGCAGCATTTTCGCCCTTGATCTTCAAGATTACATAGGTGATATAAGAACTGAAAAGAAATAATAAACATCCACAAGTTTCAGCAACATGAAAGTCATTGGTGACCCAAGATCAGGTTCAGAAACATTTAAGATAGTTACCAGATACCGACGAGGAAACACGGGCCAGAAAGGAACAACAGTACAGTGCAGAAACTCTAAAGTCATATGTTTGTGAAGAGTGTGTTTGTGAAGGTACTTTTTGCTATGTTTGTTTTTGCTTTAAGGGGAAGGGGCACAGATTAAATAATACTTGAATCCCAACTACATGTATCTGTGAAGAAGAAAAATTCAAGACTTGGGAAAAGAACAAAAGTCGCCATAGATATGAATTTCCCAAGGAGGAACCAAGAAGATGATTTGGAGAAACATGAAGAAGTTTGTACCTGACAGGAGCAAGGACAGCTCATCAATTATACTATGAGGGAAAGAATTGAGAGGTGTACATATAAACAGGTCAACAGGTATGGAGAACGAATAATTTCCAGCAGATGTCCCCATTTTCCTCTGAGCAGTAAGGACACTTCATTTAGTGAGGACACAGGATGAAATGTGGGATTAGAAGTTTAAGGAAAGAAAGTATGAAACTGTCACAGAGAAGCTGACAAGAGAAGTACAGTAAGAGTGCCACATAATGTTCAAAGCCAGATGAGACTGGTAACCAAAAAGAGTACTTACATAAATCCTATGAAAAAGGCTTGCATTTGTTCAGAGTATTAAATTGATAAAACCGTGCAAACACATCTTCATACATAATTGTCCTTTATTATATAAGCATGTGCACAAAAGAGCAGACAACTAATAAAAACATAAGAAGTCAGACCACAGATGCCTGAACATTAAAATTAGCTTTTCTGAACCACATAAGATAAAATCTTTTAACACAAAATCTGAGTGAGGGTACTAACAAGAAAAAGCAGAAAACACTAAAACTATGACAAACCAAATCCTGTGCCCTATTGCCACAGTTTTCCACTATCACCTCCAAACAGCTTTTAAAATGCTGTCTGTCATAGTCCAACAAAGGCCTACCGGAATTTCCTCATAGCCCCCAAGGTTTTCCAGCTCCCATTCTTAAAATCCCACTTCAGGAAAAAAGAAAAATCAAATTATTGCTATCACCAACTATTCCTCTGAGATTTCTGTTTTCTACTAATTAAGTTTACTCTTACTCTGGCACATGTCTTCAAACTTGGCATTTAAAGATATGTCCTCGAAAGATGTTCCATCTTACCGAAATTGCTGTTATCCTAAGAGAATCAACGGTGGAATGTCTGAATAGGTACCATAAAACAGGTCCAACTTCTCCTGTAATGAAGCCCTGCGCCTGAGCTGAAAAAGTTGTGCAGACATTCTCAATAATCTTTGCAGCCATGTGATTCACAACACGTTCTTCCTAGGGACATCAAACAAGGAGAAATCCAGAGACTATTATTTAGTAGTAGGAATACATGCATGTCATTTCTTCAGACAAATCTCTACCCAATAATAATATCTCTCAAAACCAAAGTTAATACCAAAAACTGTTAGAACTGATAAATTCAGTAAAATTGCAGGATACAAAAATAAACATAAAAATCAGTAGCATTTATCTTTTCGAGGTGTAAGAGGGTAGTGCTAGGGATTGAACCTAGGGTCTTACACACACTAGGCAACACTCTACCACTGAGTTACACCCAACCCCAGCCCCTATCAGTATTATTTTTATACATCTGAAACTATCTGAAAAATAATCTCATTTACAATGAAGAAAAAAATATACTTAGGAGTAAATTTAACCAAGAAAGTAAAATATCTGTTTACTGAAAACTATAAAACCCAGATAAAAGAAATTGAAGATGACACAAATAAATGGAAAGTATTCTGTGTTCATGGATTGGAAGAATATTGTTTAAATGTCCACACTTCGCAACGAGATCCACAAATAATATTCCTATCAAAATTTGAATATCATTTTTCAAAGAAATAGAAAAAATCAGATCCCATTCTTATGTAACCAGAAAAGACCCCAAAATAGATGAATAAATCTTGAACAAAAGAAAATTTGGAGGTTTCAGACTACCAGATCTCAAAATGTACTACAAAACTATAGTCAATATAGCATGAAAACAGGTCTACTCACCAACAGAAAACAATAAAGCCCAGAAATAAACCTATACATTCACTGCCAACCGATTTTTGACAAAAATGCCAACAACATACAATGGGGAAAGGAAAGTGTCTTTTCAATAAACAGTACTGGGAAAACTGGATATACAAATACAGAAGAATAAAAGTAGACCTTTACCTTAATCCTTATATAAAGAAATCAACTCAGCATGAATTAAACACTTAAATATAAAACTTGAAATTATAAACTACTAGGAAAAAAACAGGAAAAACTCCTATGACATTGATCAAGGAAGAATATTTCTTGGATATGATCCCATAAACACAATCAATGAAAAACAGAAAATGGGATCACATCCAATAAAATCTTCTGCACAGCAAAGGCAACAATTAATACAGTGAAGAGAAAACACACCGATTGGGAGAAAATAATTATAAATCATACATTGGCTACAGAGCTTATATCAACAACACATAAGGAACTCAGACCACTCAACAAGAAAACAAATAACCCTATTAAAAACATGGGCAAAGGACTCGAGTAGGTATTTCTCAAATAAATAAATAAATAAAATGGCCAATAGATATATAAAAAAGTGCTCAAAAGTTCTAATTATCAGAAAAATGGAAATTAAAACCACAATGAGATGTAATTCCATATCTGTTAAAATTGGCTATTAGCAAAAAGATAAAAATCATACCTGTTGGCAAGGATGTGGGGAAAGTGAACCCTTGTAGACTGTTGGAAGCATTGTAAATTAGTTTAGGCATTTTGGGAAACACCATGGAGGTTCCTCAAAAAACTAAAAGTAGAACTACCATTTGATTTGGAAATCTCATAACCAAAGGAACTGAGGTCAGTATCACAGATGTCTTCTCTCCCATGTTCACTGCAGCATTGTCCACAGTTGCCAAGACACAGCTAACACTACCAACCAAGCTTCACATTCACCAAGCACTCTGCTCAACAAAAGAACACACTTTTCCAAGATCACACAAAACAGTACCAGATTAGGTCATGCTATGGACCATAAAAAGCATCTCAGCAAACTCCATACTCGGAAATGACTGTGATGAATGACAAACTTCAACAAACAATAACAGTTTAAAACCACAAAACTTCTACAAGAGATCATAAGAATACACTATCTTGAGTAGGCAAAGCTTTTTAGGACAAAGAGGCACTAAGAATGAAATATATATATTTTAAACTTCATAATTTCAAATTTCTGCTCAAAATGACAACATTAAGCCTCACAGTTTCTCAGTCTGGGAGAAAATTTATAAAACACTAATATTAAATATCTAAGCATACTATTTCATTGTATATTTTAATTTAAAATACTGAATGGAGAATTATATGTATAATATAATCCCACATTTGTTTAAAATATACACAACCAAAGGAAAAGCATAGAAAAATAGCAACACTGATAATGATGATTCTAACAGGTGTAGGTCACAGGAAAAGGAGTCTACCAATGCTACTTCACCCATATTTTACACTGTCTGGATTGTTACAGTATGTGTGCATTACTTTAATATGTCTTTTTTTGTGTAAAAACAAAAAGAGGCCTGAGGCTGTAGCTCAGTGGCAGAGTACTTGCCTAGCATGTGTGAAGCACTGGGGGGTTCAATCCTTAGCACAGCATAAAAATAAAGGCATTCTGTCCATGTACAACTACAAAAAAAAAATTTAAAAGAGAAACTATTCAGTGATATTTCAGTCTAAGTCATGGCTTTGCATTCTACCAGCTATATGATTCAGGCACATTCATCTCTGTGCCTCAGCTTCCCTATCTATAAAACGAAGATAAAATGAGGCAGTTTGATAAGTGTTTGTGCCATCTGATTGCCTTAACAATCCAGATCATGGAAAGTACCATGTTCTCTATAAGTGTTAATTTTTCTTCTCATTACTACTAGTAGCATACCGTATGAACTTTTGATTGCCAGAACAGAAAATTACAATGTACTTTGATTTCCTCAAACTTCTGGCATATTTCAAGAGTACTAGAGAGAATGCTTCCTCACAATTTATTTCCTACCATGCAAACAGAATAAAGGCCACTTGTAGCCTCCCTCTGTTCCTTTATTCACTGCACTTAAGAAAAATATGTTGCCCGTTTAGCAAATTTGGAAAAAAAAAAGTGAAATGGATGTGCCTAAGTGCTCAGTTTACTTGTTCTCGTTGGGGGTAGACCCACTCATACTCGAGTTGTCTTCTCATATAATGTGTACTTAAAACACTAGGAGAAGGTTGCTCTAACTGGGAGGTACTAAGCTGCCCTCATGTGGCGGTTTAATATAATATAAGGAAGTCCATTTGCCCTCAGAATCTATGACCTCATTACATCATATATGAAGATGACATTTTGTTCTGGATACTTTGTTCTGTTCTTTCTTTTGCTTTTACTTCTACATAAGGTTCTATAAACCTTCTCCCCAAATGTGGGAAGGAAAGATGCTATTTATGGGGGAACCTTCACATATACTTTGTATCACAATTGTCAGTCAATTCCTAGAGGATTCATTCCTAGCCCTAGAAAACCACAACTATTTTAGCACCTAGGTTGCAAAGAGGTCCAGAGTCATCTCAGTGCTCCATAAACTCGGAGGCTGTCAGGCCAATTCAGTGTGTGACTGCCTGAAATAAGCTGTCCTAGTCCCTCTGGAATC
Source organism: Urocitellus parryii (assembly GCF_045843805.1). NCBI lineage: Eukaryota > Metazoa > Chordata > Mammalia > Rodentia > Sciuridae > Urocitellus > Urocitellus parryii. The sequence continues at coordinate 197,382,083 of NC_135533.1, forward strand.
CCTTGTGGGACGTAACACAAGCAATAAGACTAGTGCTATTTTCTGCTTATTAACTCTTTGGAAGGGCCAACTAGACTAAATTATCATTTAATCAAAGCCTTCTTTTCATAATGTCGTGAGAATAAAAACTATGATTATTAGAAAAATATCAGGGTTACTAATGAAAAGCTGTACTGTTGCATGGTGTGAAATAGATATAATGTATTGTATGCAATCTTAAAAAAGAAAGCTTTGCTGCCAGTTTTAATTACATGCCTACTTTTCCAATAAAGAGAGCCAAAATTAACATCTAAAATATTGACATTATTTTTACTTTCATAGATTTAGTAAAACTATGGTCTTCCCTCTAAAGGTTTCAAGGTACCTGCAGTTATTTTACATAGTTTAGTATAGCTTTAGTAACTCTCCGAACCTTAAAGAACATAAGATTTTTCATTTCTTACAATATAGTGGGCAAGAAACCTAGCGACACTACCTCTCTGAAAGCAACCAAAAATGACAGATGTAATAGAATGAAGTTTCTTTAAAACATCTACAAACTAGCACCAAATTCTTAAGCCAGTGATTGTGTAGTGCCCAGAGGTACTCAACCTGGTATTTGTACCAAAATTATTTCTCTGACAAGGTGAACAAGAGGAGTGAGGGCAAAGCTGAAGTCCTTCACAAGTAGGAAATACAATGAAGACTCCCCAGCCCAGGCCCAAACACAAGTAGTCAGCAGTGGCCACAACTGAGTACAATACATGTAAACAAGAAGGAACCCCCACCAGACACCGTTGACCAACTACTCAGAGGATCACCTGTTTGAGATTAGCCTGGGCAACTTAGCAAAACCCTGTTTCAAAATGAGAATTTTTTTTTTAAAGGGCTGGGAGGTGTGGTTCAGTGGTAGAGTGCTTGCCTAGCATGTACAGAGACCCCACATTTAATCCCCAGTAATAAAAAAAGAAAGAAAAAGAAATAGCTCCACCATCTCTGTGACTCCCTATTGAACCGAGTTAGTTAGGGGTTGAGGACAAACCCACAGGAAATGAAACACACAGTCAGCCCTCATTTGATTTGCAGAGTATCAGCTTCAGAACAGCAATGGTTGCTCTGATAGCTGACTTTTTAGCAGCAACAACTGTGGCCAGAAGACAATGAAATTCCATCTTTAATCAATAATTGAAAGTTACCATCAGCCTACAACTGCATACCCAGAAAAAATACATTTCAAAAGTGAAACAGATTAAAATAAATTTTTTAAAACCAAAAGACATGAAATAAAATACTAAACAAATAGAATAATAAGATGGTACTTACTATAAATACAATTATGCCAACAATTATAATAAATGTAAATTGAATAAAATAATTAGGAAAAAATAACTATAAAGTAATCTTTAATAACACTAAGAGATATCTAAAAGTCAAAGAAAGGAGGAAAAAGGAAGACTGGAGAAGATATGCCCATTATACAGAACCCAAAGAAAAGAGAGCCAGTATAGCTATTCTATTATTAATTCCAGACAACACAGGCAAAAGCATTATTAGGTATTTTTTAAGGTCATACCATAATGATAAAAATTACAACTTACCAAGGGGGAACCTAATTTTTCTATATGGGTAATAACACCCAAAATGCATAAAAGTGAAATAAGATTAAAATTGCAACCCTACTGTGATGGTTAATCTGAATTGTCAACTTAAATGGATTAAGAGTTCTTTAAGATTTAAAGATGCTTTTGGGTGTCTGTCTCACTGAGGGAGTTTCTAGGAATGACTGGAATGTGGGACTGCAAACTGAGGCAGAGAACCACCCTAAATATGGGCAGCACAGTCCAATAGGTTGGAGACTTGTATAGAACAAAAAGTTGGAAGGAGGAAGAAGCAGCAGCAGACACAAGCTCCATTCTTGAACAGGTTATTGATTGCTGGTGCAATTGCTTGAGGACATCAAAATCCAGCTCCTTCATTCTTGCATAGCAGATTCTGCTCAGTGACTTTCCAGGCCTTTAGTCCCAGAATGGGGAGGCATCATTGTTCCCTTTTATTCTGAGACTGCAGATTCTTAAACTGAGTAGCTAGGTTCCTCCGGCTCTATGGCCAGCAGACAGCCATTGTGAGATTACCCAGCTTCTGGTCATGTAAGCTAATCTAATAAATCCTCTCTCTCAATGATTATACATATACACTCAATATATTTTATATTGTTGATTCTGTTCCTGTAGAGAACCCTAATACACCTACCAAAAGGAAAAATTTAAATTGACATCTTATTACCTGATAAGTAGACCAAAAACAAAACAAAAAAAAAACAGCACAGAAGATCTAGATTTATCTTCTATCTAAACAAGTTAACAAGTTTAACCTAATAAGAAAAAACTACATCACCAACTATTGACAGAATTCAAAAGGAAATCTCAATAAATTCCAAAAGACTGGAAGTATGCATACATTATTCTCTCTAACCATAATACCATTAAGCTAAAAATAGCAACAAAATGATGACAAGAAAAACCAGAAGGGCAAGTATTACATAAGAAAGTCTGTTGCTTTTCTGCTTCTTAAGAGTACAAGGCATATCATGGGCAAAAGAGTCAAAGGAACATGAAAATTTATACAGTGTCCCATCCCATGTAAATCCTGAAAGGTGTCACTGCTGGTATTTCACCCATTCTTCAATAACAAATCCAGGAAAGCCAAAATCTGAAGCCTCCCTGTATGTCCCCCACTGCAGAAGGAGAAAAGGTACTACCTCAGGCTTGCAACGACAAGCTCACATGCTATTAACTCCTCACCCCCATGGACTCTGGAAGCTGGTCTACCCGGTTCAGTGTTACCTGAGAACTGTTTACCACATAGACTCCTCAAAGGTTCACTTCAAAACACAATAGGTAACTCCACACCTGGTAAACCATTTTGCATTAGAAAATTATGACTTTGAATTATGTTCATAGCAATATCTAGAAGTTTAAAAAATTATCTTACTGTAAGAACATGGCCTACCTTTTCCACATACAAGGTAAAAGGGAACTGAGAGTCCCCAGGAAAAACCCAGACACTCCTGGTACATAAAGTTCTTAAGAACAAAGAGAATGTAATGATTAAAAATACACAACTATACATGTCAGCACTTGCCAAAAAATAAGAATTTTAACTCATTTCTCTCCTTATCTTATATAACTAGTGCCTAAAATATTGTGAACACATAACAACATTTCTAGTATTTTTTTAATTCAAGTATAGTCTAATATAAAAACTGGTTCTCTCAAAAAGAACAAAGCTCTAATTAACAAATGAAAATTAAATTTCCTCTTAAAGGAATTTTGTTACATCAAAATTATCTAGTAAGCTATTGTTCAGAAATGAATAATTAAGCCAGTTTGTTATGAACTCACATTTTAAATACAACATATGCCAGGTGTCAGTTTAGCACCTATAATTAAACAGACAACTACTCAAGCTATATGGCTGATTAGAAACAAATTACTCTTCCCCTCTAAACATGTGGAAATTCTCTAGGAGTTATTTTCAGCTTTTATGTTGTAGAGTGACCTGCTAACTTCCCAAGGGGGTAAAAAAAAAAATACCAAAAAAAAAAAAATTTCCAAGCCTCCATATTCCACACACATATACAACATATGTCATTCAAATACAATATCAAATATTTGTGAGGTCAACACAGCAATCAGCCCAAGGAGGGGTGGTTCTTTGCTACTGTATACACACAGGAAGGCAAGACAATGGAAGAGAAAGTCCCGAGACTCAAGGGCCTGAGTCAGAAGCACATGGCCTGTGCACTAGTTTTAGTTGCTTTTATTTCACTTTAATAGGAAATCCTGGGCTTGGCCAGTTCCAGACCTCTAGAAAATGGCACATCTGTGGACTCCCAGTTCTAAGTCTCTGAAATACCAGAGCAGCTGTGGGACTGAGTCAGAATCACCATCAATGCCTTTCTTCCACACTGCCACTCTTTTGAATAGTTGGATCAGATCTCCCAATTTTTTGTGTGTTCCATCACAAGGTTCTCACCCACTTCTATCTTAACATTTCTCTCAAACAAGAACAAAAATATCTAATACCTCTATCACATGTTAGTTACACAAATCATGACCATAGGGCAAATTGATCTATTTGGAAAATAAGGTCATAATATCTTAGACACACACACACACACCAAAAAAAAAAAAAAGCTCCTGAAAATTATTTGAACATGCTTATTTTTTTCTCTGAATAAGGTACAGCTTCCTCTCCACAGAGAACCTACAACACGACACAGGATAAGTAAGGTAAGGTATGTGGCCAAACAACTGAAAATACTTCATCCTACAGATCCTTGAGTAGATGTACAAGTTAAGGCTCTCAAAAGTACTAAGAACAAATGAGCATGTCCAGCCTGGCTTAACCCAATGTGCTCCAACTTTTTTGGCTAGAAAACCTTTCATTCATATAATGCTTATAAATATCCCATGACAAAGCTAGCTTTCTATGAATAAGGAACATGGTAATTTATTATTTAGAAGTAACTTTGCCTTTCTAAGAGGTCTACATAGCAATAAAAATTTCTATGCTGCTCTTGTCCCAAATCAGATTAGAAAGAAGGAAAAGGGGTTAAAAGAAGAATCAATAATTCATGTTCAGTGAGGCACATTTTGTGGTGCTGAGGATGAAACCCAGGGTCTCATGCATGCAAGCCAAAGTACTCTACCACTGAGTTACACCCCAGTCCTCAATTTTATTTTGACACATAATTTTGTGCACATTTTTATGAAGTACAACTATTACACAGTGGGTAATGATCAAATTGGGGTAACTAGCATATCCATCATCTTGAACTTTTATAGGTTTTTTTTTATACAGATTACATTTAGATTTTAAATGGAAAAAAAAAGGAAATAAGCCAAAGAATATCTCGGTAGATGTAAAAACAAGAGAAAAAGCACAATGATGTGAATATACCGGTGTCATAGAACTGTACACTTAATGGTTGAAATGGCTAGTTTTAGAATAAGACAAAAATCATATTTTTTTTTCCTAGTACTGAGGATGGATTCCAGGGGTGTTCTGTATTTTTTATTTTGAGACAGGGTCTTGTTCATTGCTGAGGCTGGCCACAAATTTGCAATCCTCCTGCCTTAGCCACCTAAGTAACTGGGATTACAGGTATGCATCACCATACCCCACAAAACCACAGTTTTAAAGAGAAAAATGGAATAGACCACAATCTTGACTATAAAGTAATGTATCTTTGCTCTTTAACAAAGTGGGGACAAAGGTGATAAATTAAACTTTTTCAGGTGGTTGGAGTCTATCTCAAACAACCCTACATGAAGGAAAAATTTTAAACTAGAGCTAGAGACTACCTGTGAAATAACAATACATGTCAAAAATAATAGGCTATCATTAACACTAGATAAAGCAAGAGTTCATAGTCTTAAATGGCTTAGTAATCACACCAGAAAAAAATAAAGCTAATGAAGTTTCAAAACAAATTAGTTAAAAGCCAGGTACAGAAGTAGGGATTAAAAAATAACATTTCTGTTTATGAATACATGAAGACAGGGCAGGATCTTAATTAAACTTTGCTTATTCTGCCTCCAGTCAAGGCATAATATATTAATGTTCCCATTAAATATTCAGCTGTAAAAAAAGCTGGACATATACCACAGTTAACTTGAGTAATAAATAGATTAGTTGACTGTGATGAAGAGTTCAAAGACACTTCAATCAGGTGTCATCTTAATTCGTCTTTTAAATAAAATCTGTCATTGTTAGTATTTTCATTGTCTATGCCTTCCATTTCATGCCAATATCAACTAATTCTCCTCAAATTAATTTACAGATATATTCTCAATCAACATCTTAACAGGCAAACACAAAAAGTTGATTCTCTACGTGCAAATGAAAAGGAGTAAAAAAACAGCTAAGAAACTCTTGGGGAAAAAAGATGATCTTGGTAAAGTAAAAATTCTTGTGTATGTCTTTTTTTTAATATTTATTTTTTAGGTGTAGATGGACATAACACAATGCCTTTATTTTTAAGTGGTGCTGAGGATCAAACCCAGGTCCCGCTCGTGATAGGCAAATGCTCTACCGCTGAGCCACAATCCCAGCCCCTGTGTATGTCTTTTAATCTCTAAAATTCAGAGCTATTAATTTTGATAGCCTGGCACAAACATAGGCCAAGAGAACCAAGCAGGGCCCAGGAAGAGACTTTACACTGATAGGATGCAGGTGACACTGCAGAGCAATAGGGACAGGACAGACTTCAACCAAGTGACATTGGGTTATTATCTATACTGATTTCAAAACACAAAACTAGACACACACACACACACACACACACACACACACACACACACACCTCTCTAGATGAAAGCTCTAAATGATAAAAGAAAAAAATAAAATTTAAGTATAATGGACTTTTTTTTTTTTTTTTTTTTTTTGGTACCAAGGATTGAACCCGGGATGCTTAACCACTGAGCCACATCCCCAGCCCTTTTTTTTTTTTAGATTTTATTTATAGACAGGGTCTCACTAAGTTGTTCAGTGCCTCGATTTTGTTTTGCTGAGGCTGGCTTTGAACTCAGATCCTCCTACTCAGCTTGCCGAGCTGCTGGGATTACAGGCGTACACTACCTCGCCTGGCATAATAGACTATCTTGATGTTCAGAGTAGGGAATCATCAGTGAAGATCAAAAAGAACACATCAAAGGAATAGATTGATAAATTTAGCTACATTAAAAGATATTTGGGGGCTGGTGTATAGTTCAGTGGTGGAACACTTTCCTAGCATGCATGAGGCCCCAAGTTCAATCCCTAGAACAAAAAAGAAAATTAAAAACTTCTGCCTATCATGGATACTATGAAGAAAATGAAAAGACTGATCACAAATTAAAAGTATCTGCAACACAAAACCTCAAAAGCTGAATATGCAGAATACATACAAAATTCCTACGGGTGAAGTGCCATTGATCTCTCACTTTTATTGACTAGTTTAAAAAATAAAATCATAAATGTGTATGCACATCAGGTGCAGGAGTACATGCCCATAACACCAGCTACTCAGGAGGCTGAGGCAGGAGGATCAGAAGTTCAAGGATTGCCAAGGGAACTTAGGAAGACTCTGTCTCAAAATTTAAAAACACAAAAAATTTAAAGGACTGGGGATGTAGCTTAGTGGGAGAATGTCCCTGAATTCAATCTCCAGTAGTATAAAAATAATAAAGCATATTATATGCATGAATGCATGCATATGAATGCATACCTGCATACATTACAACAAAACAAAGAGGGCAAAATGTTAAAACTGTTGAATCTAGCTGATGAAAATAAAGGTGATCCTTACAGTTCTGTTTTCTCTCCTGTTCTCCAATTTCATACACTTTATAGTATAAATGGTTGCAAGGATACAGAGTCCCACAAAGTAGCGGAGTGGGGGGAAACTACTGGTGTAAGATATGATAAGCACTTTTCAAAACAGGAAACAGAACCAGATGAATAAAAAAACACAAACATCCTCATTAGCATTCACAGAGACACATATTAAAACTACTTGAAGAAATCACTTAATGCCCATCAGGGTTGACAAAAAACTGCAAGTCTGGCTATATCGAATGATTGAGAAGAAAGAGGCTAATGGGTGTTCGCAATATTCTGCTGGTAAGAGCATAAATACGTACTGGGTAACATATACTGAGGCATATTCCAAGGACAACATACTATTCTGTGGTAGAAATGAACTATAGTTTATACAATCAACATGCATCAACCTCAACTAGTTTTAAGCAAAAGAACTAAGTCTCAAAAAAAATATGGTGCCGTTCCCATTTAGAGTTCAGGATTAAGAACCAATCAATTTCATGTTCAGCAATACTCTCAAAGATAAAGACATCATAAAAACTTAAGGATGTTTACCAAAGTCAGAATGGTGGTTGTCCTTGAAAGGAGGACAAGATACAATCCAAGAGGGACAGAGAAGAATGCTCCAGGCTGCCAGCACTCCTTTTTTTTTTTTTAAGACAGTGAGTATGTGAGTGTTTCCAACTATACATATACACTTCACATGCTCTTCAGTATGTGAGCCATATTTCATAAGAAATTACATTCAGAAATACCAGTAGTACTGGAAATTGTTGAAGATAAAAGGCATAAAAATCATTTTACCTTAAATTAGGTCCCCCAATGCATTAGACAAATTTGTTATTTCAAGATTTGCTATACTCAAAATTATTTTTGTAAAGATAGAAATCCTTTATTAGGGAAAATAATCACCCTCTCTTATCCGTCTGGTAAGAACAGTGTTAGCATATATGCTGCCAACATGCATATTTAACTGCTTTTCAAATAGAAAATGGAAAATTTCATAGACTACACAATTTAGACTTCTCTAAAAAATATAGGGGCCCTCTCATACATACCAAGACAATAAAAAGCAAGTGTGTTACTAAAATATAAAACTATTTCGCTATTTCACAATTAATAATTGTTTAATAACAATGCACGTGGATATAAAAGATTATTCTTCCTATTATGTGTCCATGGAAAACATAGTGGGAAGGGAGGAAACAAGATACAACCTTAAAGACTATAATCATCTTTTAATAGGAAATAACAAAGTTTTAAAAATTAAACATAAAAAGTTTTGAGATTTTATGCTACTAAAGAGATCCCTAAAATACTCCTTCATCCTTTGTATTCCTGATTTTCTTTTCCTTTTGTACTTATGTATTTGACATATTCCAATTTATATTTTTATCTCATCTCTACTATAGGTGAGAATCACCTTCTTCGTCTGTGTGACACAAATGCTCCCAGCTTGAGGCCTTGAATGATGAGGCCAAACATCTTTTAACTGTAAGTGAAAACAAGTTAATTCTTGTATTATTGATAAAGTATGATTTATCATCCAATCATATATCCCATAGTGACAAATGACTAAGCACTCAAAACCACAGGCTGAGAAGTGTTCCCACTTCATTTCCCAACCACTAGGGGGAAGCCTTGGGAGGCTTTTCCACAACGGGAACATAACTGTCATCACATAATCTGTGAAGTAAGGAATGCCAAAGGAAGATGTTTATCCTGATATGTCTTTTTCATTCCTGAAGGAGTGTTTTTAGCCTATGGCTTTGCCTTGGGTGAAACAATGTCAAGTCATATAAAGCAAACAGAATGCCTACCTTTTAGGCGGGTTATCAAGTCCTTTACATGGTTACACACAGGAGCAACATGCATATAAGGGGGCCATGAGAGGTGAAGTGAATAAATTGAAAAAAAAAATTACATCACATAACAAATACTACTCAATATTAAAATCAGGGGATACTAGTGGGAAGCTTCCACATTTCTAAAAAAACTTCAAAATGGCAACCTGACAAAATAATCAAGGGGCACCTGAGGCTCACAGAATTCTCTATACATATCTTGCTTACCAAACTTCTGTAGCAATAACTTAAAGGGGGGTACATCATTAACAGCATGCTATTAAAAGCATGCTATTAAAAGCTAGTTAGTAGTAACAGATATAAACAACTATCTTTTTAAAATCAGGCCATTAAACAAGTGAGTGAGAAAGCCAGTTCTTTTTTATACTTGCTCCACTGCAGGTCACCTGCTAGGGGTGGCTTGTCAAGATTATTTAAATTCAGGAGCAATACTTGGTTGACAAGCTCCTGCACTGCTGCAGGCTACAATCCTCACACAGTGCCTGGAGGGTTATTACAATTGCGTGTCTACAGAGGACAACAAAGGAGCCTTACCCCTTCCCGAAGGCACCTCATTAGCACCGTGTAAGCAGCCAAGGGAACGGCCCAGCATTCTCTGGGGTTCTTTTTTTTTTCTTCCTAAAATGAAGTAGAAGGAAAGACAGTGAAGCTAACAGCACAAAAGATATTAACCCATTCAAGAAAGAGGCACAGTTCTAAATACAAGAACTATCTAAAACTTAATATTCTATTTAACTTAAAACTTAATACCTGACAATTACAATCAGATCAAGGGTCTTTTACTGCAGCGTATACACCAAGTATTTCTTCTATCTCACACTATTTTACATATCATGTTGACAAGATTCCCCTCATCAAAAGCTAGATAAAAATAATTGAAAAATGAGAATATGGTTCAACCAACAGAGAAACCATTCTATTGATAACTGAAGATGATAGCACAAATAACCCTACCCAAAAGGTACTACAAAATCTGGAATCATTTGAAAGCAGAGAACACACAACTTTAAGTAACATCCATAAGACAATAAGTTACCAGGTGAGATAATGTGCTAAATAAAAATAAGCAAATGTAATTAGCAGGGACACTGATTTTAATGACATCAACACAATTGTCCCACAGAAGATTAACCAAATTACCATAACCACCGCAAGAACATTCCTGCAACCTATCAAAGTAAATCAGGTGCCACACAGGAAGGTGAAAAAAATTTTAAAGCACAAAAAAATAGGAAAATAGGTTCTATTTTTTTTTTTAAACAGGCAGACCTGAATGCTCAGAATGGGAAAATAAAATAGAGGAAGCAAAACGCAGGGCAGGTATGTCTGTCCCCTGTGCAACTGGCCCCTGGCATGCTTGGTGTGGGAGCCGAGTTGGCAGATGGAGCATTGCCTTTCTAAAAGGGGAGGCTCCTGCATGGCTGAGGATAATGCATGGAAATCAAGCATGTGAATAACAACCACTTTGAGGAGTGTAAGTGGCATGGGCAGAAGCAGATGCAGGCCACCACTCTCTTGGAAAGTGGCTTCCGAAGCTCTGGCTTTCTCATGTGCATCAGCAAAGAGAAACTGGACAGTAGTTCTGACTTGGATGTGGATGGGGATGGGGATGACACTCTGGAGTATAGGAAGCCACTATACATGGAGACTGGTGTGATCATAAGGCAAGGAGCCTGGTGAAGGCACAAAGAGAAGCACTCCAGGGCATAGTCCTAAATGGTGACATCCTAGCATCCACATCACACTCTAATTCTCTAAATGGGCCAGTGGCAGGATGCCACCCACCAGCAATGGTGAAAGCAGCAAAGTAGGAGGCCATGCAGAAGACCTGCATTAAGAGCAACATTGAGAAACAAACTGAAGATTCAGTTGTGACTATGTTTGAAGCCCTGAAGGCTTGAATCAGGGAGCTTGAATGGCAGCTATCTAGGGGAGACCAAAACAAATGCCTTTATCTTTATGGGCTCACACTGATGTCCCGTAGATCCAATGTTGGCAAATAAGCTACTAAGGATCAGGCTGCAGACCCTGAGTGCCAAGAAGCTCTGAGCTTGGTGCAATATCATTATAGCACCTGGAGACCTTTGGAGGATCTACTTGTGAGCTAGCCACCCAGGCAGGCCTTTCTGTGAGTGAATAGCTTCACCTGGACCCAGCCTCTGTGACCATGACCCTCTCCCCTGTATGCATATGCACATGCATACACACATAAGACACAGGACTCTGGAACCAGAGTGGAGGCTGAGGCCCAGGCCCTGCCTGATAGCTCCCACCAAGCCTGGGTAATGAACATACCTTCCATGCCTCTGTTCTCAGGGTCAGGCAGTAGAGTGGGGGTGGGGAGTAGACAGGGCAAGGCTCCAGAGGTACAGTTCCCACACACATGCAAACACTAGACTGAAGCACATGTACTATAGACCACATATGTTTACAATGCTGTGTATAAATGAGGCAACTCCTTTGCCCTCTACCCCCTCCCTTTTGGTTGTATGACTTTCTTTTAAAGAACTTCTGGAAGCTGTGTTCAGGGCTGGTTGGGGAGCTGTTTAAAGAACCTCTGAAACCTCCTTCACAGCTGGTTGGGGGTTCAGCCCATCCACTTCTTGGGGTGCCTGCCTCTCCTTCTCCTATGTGCTCAGTGTTCTGTGGTATATATTTCTTCTCCCAGACATGGGTTACGTACCCTGAGGGACATGACCCTCTCCTTAGTCTTAGCTCTTGGGGCTGCTCTCAGGACCTAGGAAGTAGGTCCTGAGCTGAAGCAGAGGCCGAAATGGGGGCTGGTTGAAGGCACCCCTGGCCGTTCCTCCTGAGGGCCCCAAAGTATGACGCTGTGCCTGCATATTCTATAGAAAGATAATTGTCCTTTCCCTTTTAAAAACTACTCTTGACAAGGATTAAAGCAAAATAACCAAAAACCTGATAATTCCACAAAAGCTGTTGCCTCACTAAAAGCTATTTTTATAGACCCAGGGATTAACTTCCTTTTTTTGGTATGCTATAAGATGTAGTCATGTCATGGCCACAGAATCATCCCTTTATTAAAAAAGGTTACCCTTTATCCAGTTTAAAAATAGACACCAAGGAACAACATTCTCCAAATCTACTGTAGAAACAGACATGTGATGCTGTGTATTTACATAAAACTCTAGTGTGAATGACAGAAAGCAAATCAGCAATAGCAAAGTATGCTGAGGAAACTTGCAGGTAAAAGTATATTATCTTTGATTATGGCAATAGTTTCACAGATATATGTGCATATATCAAAATTTATCAAATTGTTATCTTAAAAAATGTACACTTCATTATACAGCATTATACATTAAACTGGGAGAGAAGGGGGCGGAGACAAAAGAACAACTAGATTCCCATTCCTGACAAGATGATAAACTACGTACCTGATTAATCTTCTAATGAAAATAAATGGTTTTATTTTGACATCAAGAAGATAAAGACTAATTAAAAAACTGAAGAATCCCAAGCACAGTATGGATATGCTGAGCACTGAAGTCTGAGTTTACTCTGAGGGCCTGAAAAACTTGATAAATTTGAGCTTTTATGTCAAGGCCTTGGAAGGCCTTGGGAGTCCTAGGGAATGGCAAAGTGGACATCAACTCTCCAGCCTCATCCCTAAAGAGCTGCAAGGAAAAGTGCCTTTCACAAAAACTTGGCACATCAGAACATCACACAGGGAAACGTTCCTTTACAAGAGGAGGGAAACAAGAAGCTGCATGTGCCGATTAAGAAATAGGACTGTGTTAATGACTAAGCAAAAGCTCTAGTGCAAGTATCTCCATATATTTTTATACTTTTTTTTTTTAATGTTGAGGATTGAACCCAGGTGCACTACATCAACGAGCTACATACCCAGCCCTTTTTTAGTTTTTATTTTGAGACAAGGTCTCACTAAGTTGCAAAGAGTCTTGGTTGCTGAGGCTAGCCTCAAACTTGCAGTCCTCCTGCATACACTATTCATATCTTTAAAGAGAAAACACCAAGTTTCTGCCTGTGTAAAAAATGAGACAAAATAAGAATATACATCTCTTTTTGCTGGTACTTTCAAAGTTAACTCTAATATAAGAAAGTACTCATAAAGTTTCTTTTTGAAAACTAGGCAGATATGGAACAAAAATAGGAAAAAAAAAAAGACTTTTCCCTGTACACTTGACCTTACTTCTGGCTTTCTGGTTCATAAATGAGTTTGCTCTTCAAAACAAATTTACATACAAATATATTCAACTGAACATGTACAAAAAGCTTCCTGAATAGAAAGAAATAATGCTAGTGGAAATTATTTTTAAATATAAGTATGGAGAAAAATTGCTTTTGGTGCATTAGAGTACTAAATATCACAAAGATAGCAATACTTTCCTAATTGCTACACATATTCAGTACCAGTCCTAACATTTACTGGAAGACCCAAAATTCTCCTCGAATTTATCTGCAAAAATCAATGCATTTTTTTTTAAATATGATTTACAGACCGGACAAGCTGACTCAAAAATGTATTATGACATGTAAAGGGCCAGGAATAGCCAAGACACTAATGTAAAGAAAGAACAAGAAAGAGATTTGCTGTACTATCAACACTAATTATGAAGCCAAACAATTTTAAATATTCATATTTTATAACAATTGGTAACTACCTCAAAGTGATGATTATTGAGAAAGCTGGTTTAATATGGATCTAATAATATTCAGGTTGTGTAACATTTGAGCAAGTTCAAGAACAAAAAACTTAATCAGAATTTCCTTATTAATTTAAAACCTACAGGTATCTGCTTAAAACTGAGTATCACATGATATGACTAACCCATAATTTATCAATATCTATTCAATAATTTTTTTTTATAAAACATTAGTGGAATATTAAATTTTCTCTTGGTGAGTTCAATAGCACTTCCATATTGTAACTTTAGAAACAAGAAGTCAAATCCTGCCATTCTATATTAGTCATTAAAAGCCAAACCTGCACAAAGTAGTGTTTTATTTAAACTGAAAGGGGGCTCTATATTGAAAGAAACAATGGTCTTCTCCTACCTGAAGGAGTCAAAGACGGCAACAACTTAGGGAACAATTTGGAGACTTTTAGTTCATTATTTTTAAGATATGGTCTGAGAATCTCCTACATGTTTAAGGAAACTAGGCACTGAGAGGGAGGGAAGAAGAGAAACAAGGTCAGCTAGAGAGAAAGACACTGAGAAACTCTTCCCCAAAAGTAGTTTCTCCTAAGTTCCTTAGGCATGCTCTAAGCGGAAAAGTAAAAAAAAAAAAACTTTTATAGGATATTAACACTCGTCAGCCAGGATGTGTTGGAACATGTCAAACAGCAACAGAGTTAATCAGACAGTCTCACCTGGGTGGCTACAAGATAGATCAGCTCCCCAAGGGTCGGTAAAAGGCACTGTTTTAATTTGCTGTTCCTGAAGTTCTCCCTAATTAATTCAGTTAAGAGAGCAATTGCCTGAAAAGAGAAAAGCATATTAGTTCAGGTGTATCACTCAGTTCTTTAAATTATAACGTTGAAAGCAAAACATGCCACAAATTTATCTCCCATTTTTTAGAAAGTATGTTTTCAAAGTATGGGAATTAGAGGAAATCATTTCCCCATCTTTAAAGAAGTAAACAGAAGTTTACAAAGGTTCCATCAACTGAACTAGGCCATCCAATTCACCGAGACACCAGGTCACAGATTTTACCACACCACATCCCTACTCTTCTCCAGCACACTACAATTTGAAATGTTCTCACAGTATAGCAGACTTTTACATGATTCCTTTAAAAGTCTGCGAGGGGGAATGTTATACCAACGTTTCAGTGTAATCTACTCCAAAATTCAGCAGCTTAACTTGCTAAGAGTCGGACTAAGAAAATCACATACATATTGAATTTGTACATAAGAACACAGGTTAATTGAACAATGAAGTCAGTCAGAATGGTTTTAGAATGATATATACAGAATGACCCCATACTAAGAAGGAAAAAATGTCTATAAATATTGTGGATGAATTACTCTAAAACAGTGAAAATCAGAATGCAGTGCACAGATGAGACTATTTTTTATCATTCATTGGAAGATACTTGAAAAACTGAAAGTGAGCACTTCAAAAATTTCAGAGCAACTCAACAATGCCACAACATTCAAGCATGCAATTGCTGGATTTTGCAATTGTGTGGGGCTACAGCACTATACAGAAGACACACATTGAAGGAACACTTATTGTCAAGGTATTTTTAAAGAGCTTTTCTGAATGATAACATATATACAATAACTATGTATATGCCTGTGAAATCACTATGATCAAGATGGTTAACATCCCCTAGAATGTCCTCAAGGGCCTCCCTCTGTTTGGCTCCTCCCCAACCAGCCTCCAATATACTTTTGATCAGTAGTTTGCATTTTCTAGGGTTTATGTAAATGGAATCATATATTTTGTATTCTAAGGTTTCTTTCACTCAGTATAATACATTTGAGATTCACCCACATTATTGCACTTATCAAGAGCTTATTCCTTTTTATTTCTGTGTAGTATTCCATTGTTCGGATGTACCATAATGTGTTAATCTCACTACCCAATGACTAAAATGCAGTGAATCCCTACCAGAACACAGGATGAACAAAGAATGATGCACCATCACATTATCCTTTTCAGTATGTCATTTCCACAGTTTTCCTTTTCTTTGACCTTCACTGATCATCCACTAGGACTACACTGAATCATCTAAAATGTGCCTGTATTCAATTTTTTACCTACAAAGACAAACTGTCACCAACACACTATCCTAAAAGAATGGCTCAAGTAAATATATGAAAGAGAAGGATGAAAGAAGGAAGCTTGGAATATCAAAAAGGAATGAAGAACACATTAAGCGAAAGTATAGATAAATACAATATTCATTCTTTTTCCTATTAATTTTTCTGAACTGTTTCATAGTTAAAGCAATTATATCAAAAATTGTGATTTTGTTCTAAATATATTTATAGAATATATTTAAGGCAATTATACAAAATGAGTAAGTCTAAAGAGATGAAAAGAGTTAAATTTTCTGTACTTCACTTGAACTGGTAAAATTATGACACCTGTGGACTATGATAAGGTGTATGTAATACCTGGAGCGAGGATTACAGACGATTTATGCAAAGAGAAACACACACCACTATAAAAAAAAAAAAAGAGTCAAATGGAATTGAAAAAATGTTCAGTTACCCTTGTTAGATAGTAAAAGGAAAACAAATGAGAATGAAAGCAAACAGAAAGTAGCAGGCTTAAGATCAAATATATCACTAATTATATTAAATGCAAATGATCTAAATATAGCAATTTAAAGACAGTTCAACAAAGTGGAATTTTAAAAACGGCCAACTATATGCTGCATACAAGAAACTCACACCAACATATCGATATAGGTAGGTTGAAAATTAAAAACATAAAAAAGTAAATCAGGGAAGCAGTAATCAAAAGCAAGCACGAATGGCTATGTTAATATCCATAGAAGAGAAACACTGTAGAACAAGTCAATCCACCACCCACCAAAAAAAAAAAAAAAATGCTAATCATCAATGTGTATCACTGAATAAGAAAGTCACAAAATACATGGAGCAAAAAGAATAGAACTGGAACGAGAAAGATAAATACACAATTAATGTTGTAGACTTCAACACTTCTCTCTTGGGTACAGAAAGAAAAATACTGCATGATCATCCTCTGTGAAATCTTAAAAAGTAAGACTTGTAGAAATAAAAAGTAGGATAGTGGTTACCAGAGGCTGTGGGTCAGGTAGAGGGATAGGGGGTTGCTGATTAAAAGGTAGAAAGTTATAGTTAGACAGGAGGAACAAGGACCTACTGCATAGAATGGTGACACAGTGTGTATGACACAACTGTTCAAATTTTAAATATTCTAACTATAAATAACTATAGAAGGTGACAGATATGCTAATTTGCTTAATATAATCACTTTATAATGTATACATGTTAATATGTCACATTGTAAACCATAAGTAGATAATTATTTGTCAATTTAAAATTTTTTAATAAATTGATAAAACAAGCAGACAGAAAATGAGCATTCATCAAAAAGATAATGGAATACTACAACCTTATGCACATAAATTTCATAACTTGAATGAATGGACCAATTCCTCAAACACAAATTATCACCACTCACTCAATAAGGAACAGTTATTTGCAAATGACATGATTCTTTACATGTCAACTAGGAATGTGATCTTCCTAGAGTTTGGCAAGATCATAAGATTCAATATCAATATTCAAGAAACAATTATATTTCTATATATTAGCAATGAACACATGAAAATCAAAATTAAAAACAATGATATTTACAATAAAAATATAATACTTGGGTGTAAATCTAACAAAACATGTGAAGAGTGTGTATGTGAAACTATACAATGCTGTTAAAAAATAAAATGTAAATCAATGAAATGAAGATCTAAATAGAGATATACACTATGTTGATAGATAGGAAAACTCAACATAATGAACATGTTAATTCTTCCTAAAATGATAGTCAGGTTTAATGCAGTTCTTATCAAAATCCTGGTAATTTTTATAGGTATCAACAAGATTTTAAAATTTACATGGAAATTCAAAAGAATTAGAACATTCAAAAACCACTGTGAAAAAGAACAAAGTGGCTGGAATTATTCTATTTGACTTCAAGATGTATGTATATAAGTACATACAACTGATTTTTGACAACAGTTCAAGATTTATGTTAGGGTTTAGATGCAAGGTGCCCCCAAAAGGTCATGTGTGAGACAATGCAGAAATAGATTATGAGCAGTAGACCCTCATCAATGGATTACTCCACTGGTATGGATTAATTGGATGATAACTGTAGGCAGACAGGGTGTGACTAGAGGAGGCAGGTTGGAGTTATGCCTTTGGGGTTTATTTTGTCCCTGGTGAGCAGAGCTCTCTGCTTCCTGGTTGCCACATCCTGAGCTACTCTTCACCACCACACCCTTCCACCATGATGTTTTGTATTACCTCAGGCCCAGAGATACAGAGTCACCCAACCATGGATTGATCCTTGGAAACTGGACCAAAATAAACTTTTCTTCCAAGTTGTTATAGTCAAGGTTTTGGGTCAGAGAAACAAAAAAGCTGACTAAAATGACTTACATACTTTCTGTAATCAAGACAGTATGGCAGTTTTGATGGGACAGACACATGGCCAATGGGACAAAATAGAGAATCCAGAAATAGCTATACATAAGTACAGACAACTGATTTTTGACAACAGTGCAAAGGCAATCCAATGGAGAAAAAAACAAACTTTAAAAAAAGAAAATGGTGGAATATTTGGAAGTCCATAGGAAAACCAAAAAGTGAGACTTAACCTAAATCTAACACTTCATTCATATAGTTAACTCAAAATGGACCAAATATAAAAAACAGAACTATAAACTTCCAAAGGATGGGGGAGGGGAAAAACAAAATAAATCCTTAGGATGTAGGGCTAGAGCTAAGGAAAAAAGGTAGATCAACACCAAAAGCATAGAGATATTGTACCAGAGAAGACAGTTGGCAAATAAGTGAAAAGATGCTCAACAGCACAAGAAATGAGAACAAAAACCAAAGTGAGATATCACCATACATCTATAGTAATAAAAAACAGAGAAAACATCAAAAGTTACTGAAGATGGTGAGAAACTGAATCACTCCCACCTTGATAGTGGGAATTAAGAAAGGTACAGCCACTCTGGAAATGGTATGGCAGTTTCTTTTAAAAATTAAGGGAAAAAAAAAAACTCAATTACTGCACTCCTAAGCACTTATTTCAGATAAAGGAAGACTTTCATGCATAGAAAAAATTTTAATAGATATTCATAGCAGTTTTATTTGTAAATGTCAAAACTGAAATGACCCAGATGTCTTTCAATAAGCTAATGGTTACATAAATTGTGGCAAAACAATCCCAAGAAAACCTCAGGAGGAAAAAATAAATTATCGATACACACAATTACCTGGACGAATCTTCAAAAAAATTAGGAATGAAAAAGAAATCCCAAAAGGTTACATGTTACATGACTATTTATACAACATTTTAAACATGACGAAAACATAAAAATGGAAAAAAGATACTGAAGGTTGTGGGAGTGTGAGATCACGTGCAGTAGGGGGAGGCTAAGGTGGGCATTAAAGGGATCCTGAAGGATCATAGCAGTGATGAAATTTCTCTTTTCTTTAACTGTCCCAGTGTCAATATCCTGTGGTAATAGCATCCCCAGTGTCAATATCCTGTGGTAATAGCATCCCATCGTTCCCAAAGATGCTATCATTAGAGAAAGTGGACATAGCATACCCAGCACTTTTCTGCGTGTTTTTTTTAACAATTGCATGTGAATCTACAATTATGCCAAAATTAAGAATTTAATTAAAAAGAACCTCATACTAAACTCAAATCCAGCTTTCTGCTTCAAAGGTGGCTGCAGGGATTTACAGCATTTTTTCCATTTTATAATCCACTGGTCCTTTTTGTCAGTAAGCATCACTGGAAATTTAAAACATTTTAATGCTGTAGACCCTTAAAGTGATAAAACTGTTTGGACTGCCTCCAGCACAATAGAAATTGCTTTGGAGCTCAGTGTCTTGTAAACAGAAACACATCATATAATTTATTCTAGCAATGCCACAGCAACCTTCATCTCACTTGCAAAAGTTAACTTTGGATAGCATTAAACCGGACTCAATGGGTAGCGGCTCCCTGCAACGTTATTTGTATGGGTTTTCCATTTATCTTTAAAATTTACAGAAATATTAATATTAAAAGGGGAAACTAAAAATAATGAACAAATACAATACAGAAAAGGGAAATTCTAAGGAGAAAAATATGTTTTTATTGACCTAGGTACAATGATATTTTTTAAAGGCCAATTCTAAATAGATAAAATAGATTTAGTTCTTCTTTGAACTCAAATCCATTTAATACGTGGGTATTATTCTTAGGCATGTTTGTCTTAGACAATAAGTCTATTTAAAAAAAAAACCCTGAGTAAAGAAAATGAATAGTTTTATTGTTGTTCTTATTTCTACTATTACACTTTGAGGCCTATGTATATCATTATTGATTCTTAATTAATTTAAATGGTTCTTCTGTAACCACAGGCATGATTAGTTGGTTGATGGGTATGCAGACAGTCATTTAAACCGTATAGTCATTTCCCAAACTACTTCTTTGAAATCAAACCCATTTTATAACAAATGTGACCAAGTATAGTCAGGTCTTTTGGCTTTATCAAAAGTCATCTAATTGCTATTAAAAAGGTCAATCGCTTCAATTCCATATACCCTGGACTGAGTTTCTTAAATCAAGGGCCAAAAGAGAAGCAGATGAATTAAGATCCTAATAGTTTGCAAGGTCTACAGTTTAAAACTAGCCTGCTGATACTTGTACAAAAATAATTTGCCTGCTCTTGACCCTCAAAATGTAGTTGTTCAATGTCCAAGGTAATGTATGTGTAATTAACAGTTACAAATAGAAACTAAATTAAGCTCCAGATCCAGAAAGTTTCAGACATTTTTTATATGGTCGGTGTTTTACCCTGTTTACACTCTCAATGGGAAATTTGGCAATAGTGATTATACTAAATCTTTTTTTTTTTTAAAGAGAGAGAAAGGAGAATTTTTTAATATTTATTTTTCAGTTTTTCGGTGGACACAACATCTTTATTTTTATGTGGTGCCGAGGATCGAACCCAGTGCCCTGCACATGCCAGGTGAGCGCGTTACCGCTTGAGCCACATCCCCAGCCCTATACTAATAATCTTTTAAGTCATACACTGTCCAATACTGCTTCCTGAACTCTAAAATAAGAGGCATCCCAAAATTTTTCAAATGGAAAGAGAATGCCAATTCTCTGTTCAAGCCTTTTCTTTCTTGAAGACTCACTTTTAATATCTCAAAATTCCCTTGGACACTTGATTCTGTAAGCCTCATACCTTTTTCCCCATTCATGTTCAATTTTATTGATATTCAATCTGAAACTTCTTTGGATCTTATCTCTCTCATCAAGTCTTATCAAGAAAAATCACATCTAGAGATGTGAAACTTCAAACCCTCATTTTCAGTGTTGGCTAAAAAAGAGGATGAACACCCTGGACACATAAGGGCTGGACACATGCAGAAAGAAGATAAAAATGAAGAGAATACAATTCTGTTCTGTATGTAATAACTCTGAAAGTGTCCTTGACAAGGTTGTAAGAAGCTCTCTTTGGTGACATCTGGACATCAAAGTTTTAACATTAGCTCTAATTTTCTGCGTGTTAATTAACTGCATTAAAACTGCATCTGTAATTTACATCTATCTCCTAAAACTAAATAATCAGTCAGAAGTAAGGACAACTATCTTGTCAGTTCTTTATGAAGCCCTAGGTTTAAACAACCAACAAGTAAATTGGCAGATTCCTTCTCTCAAAAATAAACAAAATATGAAAGTAGATATATCGAACAGTTTTTGAGTCATTTAAAAAGTGTGAACATGCTGTTTAAATGAACTGTCAACTTCCTCTGCTTTTACCCCCCCCACAAATGTCAACTGCAGAAGAAATTTGGGTTTTGGAGACTAGTTACCAGGTCCCTCTTCCTCAACCTCCTTTTGAGGTAAATCCTTTCCAATACTGGCCCTAGTCTGTTCAGCCTTCCAAATGTGGAAGACAAAAGGATCCCTGGCTCCCTTCAGGGGCCATCTTTTCTCCCATAATGTGGTACCATCAAGGCCAGGGCCACTTTTAGCCAGCAAGACTCAGGAATCAGAATAAAAGATTTGGCTGAAGTTCACTCATTCATTCTAGTAGTATCCCCAAGCAAGTCTCCAGGAGAATCCTAGTCCAAAGACCTTCTGGAGCTGCTGGGTACTTTTTGTTCTAAAATTTCTTTAGGAGCCATTGATCCTGTCCATTTCCTTCTAATATCTAGATTAGGTATAAACACCTAAGTTAAGCATAAATAACTTTATGGCTAAGTTAGGCAGAGTCACCCTTCAAAAGTGATAGTACTAGTGCTGTTGCTCACTCTTCCTGGACACAAAAACAATTCACAGATCCTTTACAGTTGGGTGGTACCATGTTACTAGCTCTGGCCAATTGGCTGAAATTGAAATCATATAGTATATTCTGCATACCCATCTGACCTTGGAAACTTTTAAAACACTATGCCGGATGGAGATACCACATAAAATGGAAGCAGCAAGTAATGCTGAAGTCAGCTGCCCCTCACCCCACAGCTAAAGAACAAGTCTCAGATTTTGACAGTCTTCATTACCACAACAGAAGCTTATCTATCCTGAGACAACTAATTCAGTTTCAGGAGAGCACTCTACTTCTATGTAATAATGCAAGAGTTCTACTACTTTCAAAGAATCATTAACAAAATAATCAGTAAACTATTGCATCCACATCTTACAGAAGATTTGTCTGGCAGCTAAGATCTGCTATTGACATTTATGTCATGGATCTGACACGGGGGTGGCAACACACCAGCCACTAGAAAAGTAGTCCATGAAAAGTACACTGAAGATCGTAATCCAGACAAGGCAAAGCCCTGAAGATAGTAAAAAGATCAATTGTCGCCAGGGGCATTGTGGGGGAAGGAGGGATTAACAAACAAAGCATAGGAGATTATTAAGGCAGTAACAATATATATCATATTGATGGATACATGTTGTCAAACATTTTTCCAAATCCATAGAAAAAAATGTACATCTTAAGACTGTTTTATACTTCTGTAACAGAATACCACGAATAGGTGACTTATAAAGAACAGGTTTAATTCTTATAGTTATGGAGGCTGAGAAGTTCAAGACTGAGAGGCTTGCATCTGTTAAGGGCCCTCATGCTGCATCAGAGAAGGCAGAGGGAGGCCAGAGAGAAACAGAAGAGGAAGGGAGAAAGGTGGAGGGTGTGAGGGACCAAACTTGCCTTTTTTTTTATAACAAACCTACCTTAGTGACAATGCCATTAATCACCTTTTACTAGGCCCTACCCAAAACTGTTGTACTGGGGATTAAGTTTCTAACACATGCTTTCTGGGGGATACATTCAAACCATAGCAACTTTCAACATCAAGAGTAAACCATAATGTAAACTATGAACTTTGGGTGACAATGAGGTGTCAATGAAGATGCAGCAATTTTATAACAAATGTACCACTGTCCCATTCAGTGCAAAAGGCTGATAATGGAGAAGGCTATGCATTGTGTCGGGGGCAAGAGACATTGGCTATCTCTGCTCTTGTCTCTTATTTTGCTGTAACTGTTCTAACAAAAAAAGAAATTTGGTTTTTGGTGACTACTTACCAGGTCCCTCTTCCCCAACCTCCTTTTGAGGTAAATCCTTTCTAATAAAATATAGTACTCAATCTTGCCTTGCAGATTAAAAAAAAATTGCTATCCATTGCTATAAATCTGTAGTTCATCATATTACTCAAAAATTCTTTGTCCATTTGTAATGGATTGCAGGTAAGATATTCTGAATGCTCTCCCATTGAAAATCATTTTTTAAATGCTGTTTAAAATATCCTTATAAAATGCATAGCTGAACTGTCATGAAATTGGGAAACTTCGAAGACTAAAAGGAGAGTAGAAAAGGAAAAATCAAAGAAAAAAGGAAATGAGATAGGTAAGCACTCAGGATACTTTAACCCATGGGACATGTGCTGAATTCTGGTGACCTTGAAATGACATTTTGAAATGGAACAAGAGGCAAATCTCAGGATCTGTTCACAGGGTAATATAAAAATAGGAAATCATTCACATTAAGTTGGAACCCCAAGTATATACGAATAAGAAATGAACCAGCTTGTAAGAGAGCATAGCAAGGAATTTTGAATCATTGATACTAAATAGAATAATGGAGGTGGGGGATAAATCTCCCAAGAGAATCAAGCCAGGCCTAAAAAAGCAGGTCTACAGCTCATATTATGCTTCTTTTGGGAGAACTGATTCAAATACCTAGGAGTCTGCTAGGCTGGTCTACATGGCCTCTAGTTAGTAAAGTCAAAACACTATTTTTTTCCTAGCATACTCTAGAACAGTGGTTCTCCAATTTTAACATGTATCACAATCACTAGATTTGCAAAAACCCAGGCTGCCAGGTCCCATCCTCAGAGTTTCTCATTTAGTAAGTCTAGAGTAAGGTCTGAGATTATGCACTGTCGACAATTCCGAAGACACTGCTGCTTGTTTAGCACCATACTTTCAGAATCACTGTTCAAGTGCTCAGTAGTGCTACACGTTAGAATCACTGGCTTTCAAAACTATAGATACCTGCATCCACCTCCAGAGATTCTGATTTAATAGGTCTCAGGTACAGCCTGGACATCAACATTTTTAAAGTCTCCAGAACTCCAGTGTGTCACCAAGGTTGAGAACCACTGGGCTAGAGAACAGAATCTGAAAGTTCAGTCAACTGAAAATGCTGATATGGTTCAACAGAATGCAATCTGCCCAGCCATCTCCCAAAGTAACTCTCCTGGGTGGACCTAGAAGATATGTCTTTGTGAAGAGGATGATAGCATCCCTTAAGAGGTTTAAGGTAGCTATCCTTTATAGGTCAAAGAAAACAGTGAAAAACATTGACAATGTGATTGGGTACCCTGATCAAATGGGAATAACATGATTCAGAACCTGTCACAGTACTAGCACTTAACTGCAGAGACAAAAGTTGGCACAATTACCCTATGGAGTTACACAGCATTGTCATCAGATCATTCTGACCCTAAGACTCTGACACAATGGTAAACTAACCATCACATCAGTTCACTAAATTGTCACTTCACATTTAATAAAAAAAATATTGAAGAAAATTAACTCAAGCCCCTGTATCAGTGATTCACAGACTCATTCCTCTTAGCCAGATCCCAAACCCACATTGGTTCACAGAACTATAAAATTCCTCAACTACGCTGGCAAATCCATTGAAAGAGACCCCTATGAAGAGGTCTTAGGTGAATTTTCCAGAAAGTCTTTAACATTTATCATGTGACTGGGCAAGAGGGAAAAAAATACCCAGACCCTTTGAAGTTATTAGATAATGACTCTGAACTTGAACTGATATCTAGAGAAACCTAAAATGCCACTATAATCCAATTGTCAGATTAGGAGCTTATTAAGTTCAGATACTACATGGAATCATAGCTCAAAGTCACCTCAAATCTGTCCCAAGAACCAAGGGACCCAAGGTTATTTTCCTAGTCCCAGAACATTTAATAACTGGTAAAGTTCCCACACAGGGTCCCTCCTCAGTGGGCAAAAATTTACTCTACTCACTACATT
Source organism: Urocitellus parryii (assembly GCF_045843805.1). Classification (NCBI taxonomy): domain Eukaryota; kingdom Metazoa; phylum Chordata; class Mammalia; order Rodentia; family Sciuridae; genus Urocitellus; species Urocitellus parryii. The sequence goes on from NC_135533.1 coordinate 197,407,590, forward strand.
TACTCTACCAGCTCAGTCAATGACAGTAAATCAAGCAACCCCATATTCACAGGGAACTTGAGAGATCAGTGCCAATAAAGACCAGAGAGGTACAGAGATGGTGATTTCCACCACATTGTGTTGCCTGTCCAGTGCAGAGACCACATAGGTCATGGAGAATGACTACAGATTATTGCAAACTTAATTAGGTAAAGATGCCTATTGTAATTGCTGTTTCAAATGTGGCATCTTCACCAACACAAATGAACCCAGCTCCTGGCACCTACTATGCTTTCTTTTCTATTCCAATCAGTACATAAAATCTGAAGATGCTTCTACTTGTTGGATTACCCCATATCAAATGTCCTGCTATGTCTTAATACAGCCCAAAGGCACCCTGATCATCTCAATGACATAGAGAACATCAAACTGTTCCATTATATTGGCAGAATGTTAACTGGACCTGATGAGCAGAACCCTAATTTATAAGCCAAAGAGTAAGTAATAAATCCTGAAGAAGTTTAGTCTGCCATCTGGATGGTCTTCCTAAGAGCCCAGCATACTGGGGCATATGAAGATATTCCCTCCAAAGTGAGAGGCAAGTTGTGGTACCTTGCATTACCCACCAAGATAGAATTATTGAGACTGAATTTTGAAGGCTTCGACTCATTTACTGAGAATTGATAAGGCTGCCAGATTTGAGAAGGGCCCAATACCAAGTCCTATAGCAGAGCCATGCTGAAGTACAAAGTATTCTTCCAATTGGGTCTTAAGACCCACAGACCTAATGCTATTGGAACTGTCCGGGGCAAAAAGGAGCTGCACACAGCCTGTAACAAACTTCAGCACAGAGCACAGATCCCTAGGACTGGGGAAGATGGCCTTGCCCTCCCCTCTAACAACCATTATCCATTTGAAAAGTAGCTTTTGACTTATTTCCAGGCCCTGGTTGAGACTGCATGATTGACCTTGTGACTCTATGAAAACTGACCTGCCCATGCTGTACTGAGTGTTACCATAAAATTGGTTATGCACAGCAGCATTTCATCTTAAAATTGATATTTATGAGACCAAGTTGAGCAAATTAATTCACTGCATGAGCGGGTGGCTGAGACTCCTGTGTTATCTATTCATTCCACTGCCTCATCCCCTTCCTCAACCCATACCCACAGACCTCATGGAGTCCTGTAGTACCTCAAGAGGAAAAAGTACAGGCCTGGTTCACACATGGTCTATATGGTATGTCAGCATCAGCAGATGGACAGTGCACTGCAATCCCACTCAAAGGTACCCCAGAAAGACGGCAGCTAAAGGAAATCCTAGGTTCACAGAACTTTGGGAGGTAATCCACCTTTACTTTAAGCAGAAAGAGATGACACAAGGGATGATCCATAGCAGCTCAGAGGCAGTGGTTTACAGGCTAGCCAGCAGATCAGAAACTTAGGGGGGAAAAAAACTATACTTAAGAGGAAGAAAAAAAAATCTGGGATTGAAAGGCATAGATGGAGCTTAATGAGACCGCAATATAAAGACATTCGTATTTCACATGTACAAATGCCCACCATATCAACAGTCACCTGAAAGAATGGAGCATCTTTGCATCTTTCATCAATTACCCTGTGGATTGCTCAACAAGCCCAAGTACAAAGAAAGCCAAACAGAAGCATGTAGGAAGGAAGCCAGGCAACAGCTCAACAAGGGCCCCCACTCACCAAGGTTAATTTGGCTAATGCCATTGCTGGTACCCAACCAGTCAAGAACAGAAGCCCACATCAAGCCCTGATATGGCTTCATACACTGAAGGGTCCACATAAATTATACCAGAACCCTGTGCTGAAAAGGACAATATTTTTTCCCTCACAGGAATAGATGGCTATTCTAGGTATGGATTAGAGACCCCTGCTCCCTGGGCTTCTGCCAACTCCACCGTCTGTGCTACTGCACCTTCCAATCAGCTTCCCAAACACTGTTTCTTCTTGGTTCCAGGAATAACAGTCCCCACCCTACTCCTTCCGTTTGGGCCAAGAGGAAAACTCCACTATTACTACTAACTCTGGACAAGAGTACAACCGCTTTGTAAATTAACTATCAAATTATCTCAATTTGAGTATTCCATCTGTTGGAAACTAATATATTCCCCTTTGAAAGGTTCATGTTTCCGTTTTCCCCTTATTGGCTTGTGCAACCAATATTGGAAACAAAAGCATCCATCATAATACCTGGGATGTAGCCTTTCCTTGTGAATACCTGTACTATATTATAAACTTAGACTGATCAATGCAAACGAAGAACACTTCATTTGAGTAACAGCCTTTTAAACTTTCCCAAACTAGCCTTTTAAGCTTTCTCAAACTTTCAGTTTATCCTTCTGAGTTAATTTTACTCAAATTAAAAAAGAAGAAACTGTTGGAATCTCAAGGGACAATATAACCATGTCATGTCAACATCAGAGAACAGACCTTCAATCCCCTGTTCTCGACTACTCACCATGCAAAACTGCCCACCAATGGCAGTGATGTAACAGAAGTACAAAGAATGGTCCTGCACTCTGCAGAGGCATCCCCAACCTACAGCCTACCAACAATGATGAGAACAATAGTGTTCAAACAAGTGCCTTTGTGGGAACCCTTAGACATAATGGAAATGTCAATTCATACAGACATTATGGAAATCAATCAGTATTCAGGTTCTTTATAAAACTACAAATATAACTACCATATGATCCAGCTGTATCACTCATTGGTATCTACCCAAAAGAATTAAAGAAAACATACTTTAGAGATACATGCATTCCCATGTTTCTAGCAGTACAATTCACAGTAGCCAAATTATGGAACCAGCCTCAACAGCTGAATGTATAAAGAAAATGTGATTATATATATATATATATATATATATATATATATATATATATATATATAATATATACACATACATATACATACACATACACACACACACACACACACACACACACACAGACACACCCCTAGTAGAGTTTTATTCAGTCATCAAGAACAAAATTATGTCATCTGAAAAAAAATAGATAAAACTTATGACCCTTTAACAGTCTACAAACCAACTGTAAAGCTAAATAAGCCAGACTCAGAAAGACAAGTATCAAATGTTTTCTAGCTAGTGAGGAAAAAAGGGGAAAGTATCTCATGAAAATAGAAGGGAAACCATTAGGTTAGAGAAAGAGGGCTGGAAAGAAAAGAGGAAGGGCAAGGGAATGTACTGGGGATTTAAACTGATCAAATTATATACATGAACATACCATGTATATAATGAAATACACTATTGTACATAAGTCATATGCACTAATAATATATTTTTTAAAACAAGCACCTTTTTATCAATGCAGAGTACTATGGCCAGAATTAGCAGCTACACTGGAAAGAGACACATAACCTCTTCCTCTCCTTCTCTGTTGCCTTCTGACCACCAGAAACAACCTAATAAAGATGAAGAAACCATTCCAGGTAGGAAGAAAATTGGCATACTGCTGTGACAAGTCCCCTCTTCTGTACGTAATAAAAACACCTACAGGGGCATGGATGATACATGTATATTAAGGAGCAAGAGACATTTTTATGCAGTAACAGAACACAAATGTGTTCACTACATTGTCTGATGAAGCCAAATTACCTTTGTCCTATTATTAAAATTGAGTCTTTTAGATGCTTTAGTAATTTAAAAGTTATGGCATAATACCAATATAACAACTTTGAGCTTGCTATATATTACTAATGTTATTTACTAGCTACCATATTCGTAAAAGTTGTGTCTCCAACTCTCCTCAAATAGTAGAAATATAAAAGAGGCTTATTTTAAATTGCATTTTTCTGCTTCAGGGATCAGCTCTGATTAGTTGTGTTTTGTGCAATTCTTTCCATCACCAATTCACTCTCCATGTTTCTTTCATCTAATAGAAAATTAAATGTGATGCTTTGCTAGGTTCCCAAGGATTACTAAATTACATTGCATTCAAATATATAAGCCTCATAACTGCTGCTCTAAAAATATAGCAAAGGTACATTCATAGCACCCCAGGTAAAATAAGCATCAAAATTAGTCATACCAGAAAACACAGAAGCTAAAAATGGTTCTACAAGATGTCAGATAAGAAATTAAATGAATACTGTCATTATAAGAAATTAAGAGGCATGCCTTTTAAGAATCATTTTACATGAGATGTTTAATTTTTTTGCAAAAGTGATTCAAATATGGCAGTTCCCCAAATGATATGCACTTGAGCATCATGGCTTAACAAATTGAGAATGTTTCACTTTACCCTACACAAAAATGTGGTGATTATTCAACTCTCACTTTATCATTTTCAACAAAAATTTGTCTCATGCTGTCAAAAAAGAAACAGAAAAGATTGAAATTTTGATTGTTACTGAAATTAAAACTTATGGATTAACATAGAAGAAATTGTCAGTTTTACATATTCAGTCTCCTCATCCTGCAATTGGAATGTCTCTCCCTTTATTTCATGATATTTATTGCTCAATAGGTTTGTGTTTTTCTTTCCCCAGCATCACTGAAGTATATATAATTGATGAAAAGAAATTATACATAACCAATTTTATATATAAAAATATGTAAAATAAACAAGTTGGTTTAGCAGAAAATACAGTGAAATTAATTATGTAGGTGATTAAAAAATGATATAAGTTCAGGGCTACGAATCCAGAAATTACCATGCACAGTGTTTCATGTGACATGTGGCATCTTATGACCCTTTAACAGTCTACAAACCAACTGAGAAAACTACATCAAAGCAGCAGCAGGGTACAAAGTACTTTGTGAAAACATTAAATACAACAAAAAGGGAAAAGGTGTAAACTAGATTTCACCTCCAAATCCAACAATCAAGTTTTTTCCGGAAAAGCATTCAATTTCTACACATTGCCAACAACAAGAACACCTTACTTTGATATAGGTTTCAGATAATATTAACAAGAACAGCTAATTTTCTAAAAGATCTTCTGCCCTACAACATAATGGTTAGTGCTTCTTCTTGGGATATATAATCCATCACTGTTGTTAACCCAGACCTCATGACAGGATGCATTTAGACAGCACTCCATCCAATGAGAGAACATTTTCTCCGAGATTCCAATATGGCATCATCTGAAAGCCTAACCCTGCCTTTGATTCCCATTCGCTGCTGAGCAGCAAATGTCATCTTGAGCCTAATTCACAAAGCATTTGGAGGGCAGGTGAGGCTGCTGTACTCACCCATGCTGAGGCTTCCATGCCCCATCTTGCCAAAGAATGTGTGAATGTTGGCAAGGTCAGTTCCTCAGCCCTGACCTTCCAACCCCTGCTCACTGTCCTTACCTGATGACAGTAGCTCCCTGTTCATGCAACTCTCCCCTGCTGTGTTCCTGTCCTTACACTCAGCACCATTGACATCCACATGACATCCACCAGCACCCTGAACACAGTTTCTTGACCTCATCATTCCATTCCTTCACCTTTTCCTTCTCCCCAGCTTAACCACTCACCCACAAAGTCACATCCCAGATCCTGACATCTCTAACACTTCAAATTCAAATGTTACCTAATTATCACTTACATATTCTAAAACTTCATTATTCAGTGCCTTTCAGCAATTTTTTTTTTTTTTTTGCACTGATCAAGAATTAGCCAACCCTTGCTCAGAGCTTTTCTTACTAACCTTCCTTCATGGACTAGGCATACTAGGTTCTGGGGTATAAGACTCAAAATCATAGGGTCTCATGCAAGAGGATTTGGAGTGGCCCCAGAAGCTGAACCATCTGAGACCGTCACACAACTGGGCAGACTGACTTCATTCACCCCAAGTTCTTCATCATAGATTTGGTTTCTATGGAGCTCTCTTCTCTTTCCCTGGGAGCAGCCTACCCTTTCTCTGAGACAACAGTGTCACCTCTTCTCCACCTCTAACCCCTTGGGTGCCACTTATGCTATTTCCAATGGTGATTGCATTGCTGCATGCAGTCCAACATCAGCAGCTGTTGGATAGGAGACTGCTCATTCTCCCACCACCAACCACACCCTCCACTGCATTCACTTAGTAATCCTTTTTTCCTGCTATAGTGATAAACATGTCACCTCTCTAAGGCCAATAACTTTAGGTTATTTCCTCCTACACATTTTAAAGACAGCTCATTTCTAGTTTTCTCTACAGACATCCCAATCTGGCTTATACCTTGCAAATTGTCCTTTGCGAGTCACTAATAAACTTCACCTTATCAAATGCAACAGAAATGTCCATTTTCTACTTTATAAAATAAAAAGTTGACTTTTCTCCTTTGTAGAACACACTCCTCTCTCTTACCTTCCAACAAAGCAATTCTCCCAAGTTTCTTTCTACCTCATCACCATTCCTTTTCAGTCTCCCTTATTACTTCCTGTTTGATTGCCTCCCCCATTAGAGAACTCCTTGAGGGCACACTGTCTGCCCTGCTCATCACTGTCTACAGTGCTTAGACCATTACTAAGTTCAAGGATGGTGCTTGTTAAATATTTGTTGACTAGATGAGGAAAAAAACCTGATCCACATTTAACATTCTACTTAAAATTAACTTAAAATGGATTATTGGTCTAAATACAAAACTCAAGACTAAAAAATTTTAGAAAGAAACAGGAGAAACTGTATTCTTGGGTTGGTCAAAGGTTTTATTGTTTGTTTGTTTGTTTGGGAAATAAGATACCAAAACCATAATCGGTGAAAGAACAAATTGGTAAACTACCTTAAGGTCAATTTATCAAAAGGTAAATTTATTCAAGGTAAATTCATCCAAGGTAAATTTATCAAAATTTTTCTTAATTTTAATCAGAATTTAGAACTTTGCTCCTTCTCAACTCCATCTCTGCTGTAGTGACAACTGAGGCTGTGGTTCAGTCTGACATGCAGTTCTTTGTCCATGCCCAAGAGCTCCACTTCCTTGAAGTAACCAGCCTTAATCACTCAGATTAAGGCTCATGTAACTTCACTGGAGGGCACCACCCCAGAAGATCAAGTTATGCTCCCGGCAGGCAGGCATGCTGCTGGAGGATGGAGCTACCCTACGCCAGTGTTGGGTGGAGGCCAAGACCACCTTGGAAATAGTCAGCCATGTGCTTGAAGGTAAAATTCATGGTTCCCTGACCCATGCTAGAAAAGTGTGAGGTCAATTCCCAACGTGGCCAAACAGAAGAATGAAGTCAGGCTGGGTCATCCAGCAGATGCAGAATAACTGGTACTTTATCAATGTTGTACCCATCTTTGGCAAGAATGGTCTCAAGGTCATCTCTTAAACCTTACGTAATCTTTGCTTTCTCTAATAAAGCCACTTTATCCAGACCCCCCAAAAAAATTAAGAACTTCTAATGAAATTATGTCATTTTCATGAAAATAAATGAAATTGGAGAGCACCATGTTAAGTGAAATGAGTCAGTCACAAAGACAAATATGTTGTTTTTCTATATATGTGGAAACTGGGGCTAGGGGGCGGGAGATGACAAAAATAGAAGGGAGACCATTAGGGGAGAAGGGGTGCAAGGGGAGAGAGGAGGAGAGGGTAAAGAGAGGTACTGGGGAGTAACATTGAGCAAACTGTTATATGCATGTACGAACATGCCACAATGAAGTCTACTATTCTGTATAATTAACATGCACCCATAACTTTCTTAAAAAATTAACTTTTAAAGGCAATAAAAAGATAAGTCACAAGCTAAGAAAATACTGAAAAAAAACACTGGATCAAGGATTTGTACTCTGAATATTAAAATAACTCAGGTAAAGGTAGGCAAGCATGGGTGGACGGATGGGAAGGTAGATCACACTCAAAACTTATCAATAAGAATCAAATAATCTTAAAGATAGTAGTTTTCTTGAGATCATCTGATCCATACCCAACCCGCCACATCACTTGTGACATCCTTCCCAACTGCAGAGTGCCTTGGATTTTCACTAATTACACCTATGTCATAGGACCTCTGCTATTACCACTCATGTTAAGTTGCCTGTCTTGTACCTTCTTATTAAGCTAAGTGAAATTAGTAATGAGGGAATGTAAATGGAAATCAATGTATTTTATGTATCCTGTATGTATAGTGCTATGCATATATGGGGGGAGAAAGAAAATATTAATTCATCAGTGGAGTCATCTAAGCCTGGAACTTGGTTTATGGAAAGATTTTTAATGAATTATTAGCAGATATAGAGCTCCTCAGATTTTTCTGTATCTGTTATCAGATTCAGAAATATATAGGCAACTTCTCTAACTCATTTGAGTGACCAAGTGTGTAGGCAGAAAGTTGTTCAGGTGAGTATTATGGTCTAGGTATTAGATGTCCCCCAAAAGCTCATGTGTGAGACGATGCAAGAACATTCAGAGGTGAAATTGTTACAAGAGCCTTAACCTAATCATTGCATTAATCCCATTATGGGGATTAACTGAGTGATAACTGAAGGTTGGTAAGGTGTGGTTGGAGGAGGTGGGCACTGGCAGCATGCTTTTGGGATATATATTTGGCAAGTGAGCGTAGACTTTCTGCTTCCTAAATGCAATGCCCTGAGCCACTTTGCCTCACCAAACTCTTCCACCATGATGTTCTGCCTCACCTCAAGCCCTAAGGAATGAAGGCACCTGTCTATGGATTGACACCTCTGAAACCATGTGGTCCAAATAAACGTTTCCTCCTTAAAATTGTTCTCATCAGATTTTTTGGTCAAAGCAGCAAAAAAAGATTAATGAGTTACAAAAATACAAACTACTAGGTTTGTTGGGTTTTGACTATTATTTTATCTGTTTTGACTTTTTCTATTATCTATTCTTTCTAGGTGTGCAAGCATGTGTAAGTACATAAGTGCAACCATGCAAGTGCACAAGCATGTAAGTGAGTGCGCAGGCACGCAGTTGTGTGGGTAGGTGTGTAAACATTGGATATGCAAGTGCATACACATGTAAAGGTGTGACCATGTGTAAGCATTTAAGCGTGTGGTTATGTAAGTGTACAAGTATGTGAGTGTGAACATGTAAATATGTGATTGTAAACAGGTAAGTTTACAAGGACATAAGCATGTGAGTGTGCAAGCATGCACGTGTTAGAGCATGTGTGAGTATATAAGTGTGCAAGCATATGTGTGTGACCATGCAAGTGTGCAGACATGTAAGCGTGTGGATGTGCAGATGTGTAAGTGTGAGCATATAATGTGAATATGTAAATATGCAAGCGTACAAGTGTGTATGAGTGCAAGTATGAGAGTATGTGCAAGTACATGCTTGCATGTTTACATGCTTGTATTCACACACTTATACATTTATATATACTCAGTTTCACTTGCATGCTTATGCACAAACCTGCATACTTACATACTGCACACTCACATGCTTACACACATGGTTACGCTCATGCTCACATGTACTCACATCACACATATATTTCCATGCTTGAACACTTGCATGCTTGCATACTTTCACAATACTTACATACACTTAGATGCTTGCATGCTTAGACTCACGTGTACTTACACTTACAACACACACTTACATGCTTACGCACTGATACTTGCACTTATACCTTACATACTTACATTCATACATGCTCACATATTTACAATGCTTACACACGTTTGCACACTCACATCCTTACATACTTTCACACTCGCATATTTACATGCTTACTCATAAATGCTTACACACATGCTTACACATTTACTTATACTCAAATAAGAATGACTGTGCAAGTGTGTGTGAGTCTAAGTATGTACACATACATGTGTGTGAGCAGCCCTTCACAGGCTATTCCAAATCAAAGTAAACACAGTTCCTTACAGAAGTGGCTTCAAAGCTAGGGGATGATGATTCCCAAGCAGCCCTGTGAAATGCTGCTGCCAGGAAGCAAGCACATCTTTGGAGACAGTGGCAGGGTCACGTCAAAAGGAGCAATGAGTAAACCTGAAAGAACTCTCAATGGACAGATGTGGGCCAAAAAAAGCAACAAAAAGACTAATGACCGCAAAGGAAATAAACATGTGTGTATGTTTATATATATTTCTCAGTACAAAAAAACCTCAATGGATGTTTTGGAGATAAAGGCATGAGCTTATCATTTTTAAAACTGGCCTATAAAGGGAAACAAGCACATATCCTGCCTTGCTAAACACATTTTAGAATAACCAAATGGTTGATCAAGGAAAATTCCTCTAAGAAAAACATTCAACTATCAATGGAAAAGGAGTTACTGAATGGAAAAAATCATTACTTTATAGTCCTCAAGAATGAATGCATCTAGACAATGATAATCTTTGTTAAAAGTTTTAAATGAAAGTGAGGGATAAATTTATAGTAAGACTAACATCTGAAACTATCAGGTAATCCTAATACACTAATAACGAGACAACCATATGTATGCTTTTCTCTGTGAGGCAATGGGAAATACCACAGCACCAAGTAAGAATTCTAACCCCCATCACAACCGTCCAAAACAGTGAACTTGGATCTAATCAAGGGGCTACATCTAACCAATTTTTTCAGGCAATGCAAGTGATAGGGGACTAAGTTAAATGATAGCATAAAGCCACAAAAAGTTTTGACATTCCACTTTCAACTAAGACAAATGGAAATCTCTCTATAATAAATGAATGGTACCAAAAGTAATAGGGAAATGTCTGATAGTACTTTTTCGGGTGTAATAATATAATTTGGGCTATATTTTTAAGTTCTTTTCATGAGAAAAAAATGAGTGTGAGGAAAATGCGATTTTCTTGAAATAAAGAGAAAGGGAGGGGAAACAAGATGAAACAAGATTTGCAAAATGTTGATAATTTCTGGAAGTAATGAAACCTCATTATTCTACTCTACTTTTATATATATTATGAAAATATTCCACAATAAAAATGTTAATGAAGAGACTAACCTAATGTCAATATTCCTTTCAATTCTAGAATTTTCTGCATCTATATTCAGTTTCCTAAAATATATTCACTACATGTTTGAGACAATATGCAGCATAGTACCAGAAATATTCCTTACAAATTATTACACTTAAAGAGCCCCAGTAATTAGAATGGCAAATGTATTATCAAGTAGAATAAACTAAAGATGACTGTATTTTTCTATGGAAAAGAAGCCAATAAATCTATTAAAAAAAATAAAATAAAAGATCATGACCAGTTCTTATCTGTAGCTAGGAAGAGATAAAAGAAACCTAGAGTATATCATAAGGATAGCAAAATAGATTTTTTTATTGGTTTCTTCTGTGTTTTAATATATATTTTATTTATATATATATATTTTAAATATATATATTATATATATATATATATACACATATACATATACACACCACCACTATACTTTTCTTATCATTCTTTTAATCATTTGTTTAATCCTTAAGCATTAACAGAGTGCCTGAAATACATACGCAACTTGGCTGGCTTGGCACTGTGGGATACAAAGGGAGTAACAAAGTAAGATTCTTATGCCTTTAAAATACTTACTGGATCTTCAACCTATGTTTATTATTCATGGGTATTAAAATGACTAGAGAAAAATTCATCAAACACCTGAAGTTTTTAATGAATGATTTAGTGAAAAACTATATATAAACACCCAACTGCATTATACAGAAAACTAGTCTCAAAAGCTCTGAGCCAAACAAAGGTTCACCAGTGGCTCCACACAGTCCCCAAGTCCCCTCAAATCATGTGCAAGATGTTGCATGAATTTTTCTGGAGAGGATATCCTGGATTTCATTAATCTCATTGACCTAAACTGGTAAAAATCACCAATAGAATGAAGCCAAGCTTTTTAGAAGAAACTCCTAAAAATATGAAAACACTGTACTGTATAATACCTGCTGAATTTCCATACATCTGCTTCTTTCACAAGATAAATTATTAAACTTACATAACATTTTTCCAGTGTTTGAGTGACATCTAGTGGTTAAACTGTCAAATCCAATTGCTCACAAAAGAACTGAAAAGTGCTTTAAGAAATAAAATTTAAAATGGCATCATGGGGCCTGGGGGTGTCACTCAGCGTCTGGGCACACTCTTAACATGAGCACAGCTCTGGGTTCAATCCCCAGCATAAAAATAATAATCAAGACTGCATCACAAAGGAGCACCTGGCATGATTTCAACTTATGATGTAAACTCATTATCAAATAAGATTTCGTTCACTATGTAATATGCTGAATTCAAAAGTTTACTAGATAAACAGAGTATTACTTTTTTTAGTGAAATAATTATTTCTCCCAAGTCTGCATCCAAACACCAGTGAAAAGCCAGGAGGGAAACAGTGCAAGAATAAAATATACAGAACCTCAGAAACTAGTGCCTGGCCTCTCCTCTCAGCAGAGGCAACATCAGGAATACTGTGTTGTGAGAGGGACAGCAACAAGAATTGGAGAAATACTGAAACACTACGTACCCAGCATCCCAAGAGAAGGAAGCACAAGCCAAGAACTCTAGCTAACAGTACAAACCACTGTGCAGTTCAGCTCTCAGGCAGCAGCAAAAGCATGTACCAAGAGGATCAAGCCACAGGGGAGGAGATCCCATCACCCAGGGTATGGGCAGGTCCCAAGTTCCTGCAAAGGCCCTCTGTCCAGACCCTTGAGGATTCCTATCACAGCAGAACATATCTCCTAGCCACCTACAGAGGGTTCCAAGCACAAAGATGCCACAGGGGTTAAGGGCAGCATCACAATACAGCCTTGGCCTCTAGCCTGTCTTCCCCTAACTAAGCCACAAGGCAACTCTCCTCTCCATGTACCTTCCACAACACCCACCTGCTCACCTCTCCCCCAGGTTGTCTGCTCAAGGGGAGCTGCCCTTCTAGGGAGGAACCACCACAACCCACGGAATAGTTCTGAATATATGATCAGTCTTTCCCATACAATACCTACAGGTGTCTAAAACAACAGTCTATGAGATTCACTTGGGCCTGTTGCCCAATGCTGCTGTTCATTCATCACTCAATGCTATTCATTCATCGCTGACTAGCACACTGAATGTGACACCCTTCACTCATTCTTCTGTTGATGGAATATGGATATGGATTATTTTAAATGTGGGGCTATTATAAATAATGCTGTCAGTATATATCTACTTGTGTCATTTGGCACATTGAGTTTTAAGGTAATGACGCTGGGTTACAGGTAGAAATGTTTTCAGCTTTAGAAGACACGACCAAGAAGTTTTCCAGAATGGCTACATTCATTCATACTCCCCCTAGAAGCATCTAAGAGCTCCTTCTATCCAGTACTACCACAACTATGTAGGATTGAGAGACTTTTTCATTTTTGCCCATCTGGTGACCATTTTTGACACTTCACTTTTCATTTGCATTTCCATGACAACACAGCATTTGGAATATTGAACATTAGAATTTATATTGGGCAGACTTCTTGGATATTAGAGTCTGCTTTCAGATATTATAGCAATTAGCAAATCTGTCACTCTTCTAGTATATCCAGGAAATAAGTATATGTGTAAGTACATGCAAGTATGCGTAGGTGACTAAGAACCTGATGCAAGTCACCATCACCTCTCACATTCTACACTAGTCTGAGTCTACCTTACCCTGTCCCTGAAATAGAGTGATCCTTTTAAAACATAAGCACAACAGTGTACTCCTCTGTTCTCAATCCTCCAGTGGCCTCCCATCTCATTTTGAATAAAATCCCAAGTTCTTATCACATCTTACAACAAATCTACATCATCTAGTTCCTGACACTTCATCTTCTACCAATCGTCTCATTAGCCCTATATTCACCCCTCCTTCCTTGAAACAGGCAAACCACACTTCTTTTACCTCTAGCCTTTTGCAAATGCTATTCACCCTGTCTCAAACACTCTTCTGCCAGATAGTTCACTTCATTTCTTCAATTCCTTCAATTCAGGCCTCTGCTTGGATGTTTCCATCACTACAGAAAGTTCATTTGGACAGTACTTAGACAAATAATTCCTCTAAATGCTCCAATACCACACCATCAGCTTCTGTTCTACCAAAGCCCCCCTCCTTACCCCGAGTTTTTGACCCTAAAAGCTTTGGTATTTTTTTATGCATTTTGACTCTTGACTCTTTCCCATTCCAAGGAATAAAAATCCATTACCAATTGACCATACTTCACATTAACAGGATAGGTAGAAAGCCATTTTCAGTATTAAAAGTCACTCATAAGTAGTACAATAGTAGTATTCACTTCACAGAACTTAAAATTATTAACTAAATAAGAAAAAATTCCCAGTATGAGTACTTGAAAGAAATGACTGATACTAGAAATATCCTTAGTGCATGAATCATCATTAAATACTGGAATCAGTTATCAAGAAATAACTGACAACTGGTGAAGATGAAAACAAAATCAAGGTGAAAAGCCAAAAGAATTTCAATTTGAATTACACAGAATGATTCAAAAAGGCCTTGTATTCTGCCACACCATCTTCAGTAACAGACAACTGTTGTAAATGAGCTTAATTCTATCCAGATCCTCATTTTACAATTGCCACAATTCCACAAAGAAAAATTAAGTGAAGGTCAACATAAAGCTGTATGTTCTAAACCACGGGGAAAAAAAAACAATCTTTTTTGTCATTCATAACATGTCAGTAATGAAAGAAATTACCTCAGTAATGGGTGTATTTTCCTGGAGCTCAGTTGTGTGCGAAGCCAGCAAACCAATTACCCGAGCAACTTTGGCCCGTCTGTAAATGGAGAGAATACAAACTTTGAAAAGAAGAGTTGGGACCAAGGAAGTCAATACTAGCTGTCACATGCTTTAGATATAAGAATATGAAATAAAAATTCAGTGTAATAGGACAGGCCTATAATCCACACGTACAATGCCCAAAGAAACCATCCCTCATGTATAAGGAGAAACTTGGAACAACCATGTCCTTTGTATTGCTATTATGTTGACAAAATTTAAACAAGCTATGGTTTAATGATGAAACGGAAAATGGATTTTTGAAAAGGCCCTAACCTGAGACAAAAGAGAAATACTAATTAACCCTTTTATGTGAGTACACAGGCATTTGGCTTAAGGTCTCTATTCCACTTTTACTGAGCTAGTGAGTTTCTATATAGGTGGTAAATAATATGAGCACCGTTAAAAAGATTATTTGTATTTTAATTAATCCTATTTAGTTTTAATGATGCTTTTCTTTGGCATCTAGCAAAAAATGAAGTTTATAAATAATTAAACTTCAGACCTTGGTGTGGTTTGAAATACAGGAAATTAAGACTTTTTTCACCAGAAAAGAAATTGGGAAGTTGATGAGAACCACATTTAGTGACACCTGCCTGTTTCCTGGCTCATCAGCATGCACTAATTTTCACAGTTCCTTAAACATTCCCAGGACCCATGCTACTCGGAAGTAGCATAGAGAAAATGTGCAGTGACACTTCTGACAGATAATTCTTATGGAATTCAATTCTCTTAACATATGCAGATAAAAGTCCTAGCCATTTAATGATTACCATCCCACCTCTGAATATAAAGACTGTACTTTAAAAGTGATCATTTTGAAAAAGATTTAGTAGGATATTATACCAACTTACAAAATAAAGAAGCTTCCAGTCACCAGTTTGTCATTGTTATGCCTTGGATCCTAAATGTCTCCCAAATATCCATTAGTTAAAAGGCTTGGTCCCTAGCCAGTGACACTACTTTTAAGTTTTTTGAATGAGGTATTTGTCACAGCAACAGAAAGCTGACAAACAAGGCCATTGAGTAGCTGCAATTGCAACCAAGTCACTTGCTTTATTTCCACGTGTGCAATTCAAACAGGTAGCTGCATGGGAACAAATCTTTACTCCTCACACTTCAGATAGAGCCCTAATATCCAGAATATATAAAGAACTCAGAAAATTAGACAATAAGATAACAAATAACCCAATCAACAAATGGGCCAAGGACTTGAATAGACACTTCTCAGAGGAGGACATACAATCAATCAATAAGTACATGAAAAAATGCTCACCATCTCTAGCAGTCAGAGAAATGCAAATCAAAACCACCCTAAGATACCATCTCACTCCAGTAAGATTGGCAGCCATTATGAAGTCGAACAACAATAAGTGCTGGCAAGGTTGTGGGGAAAAGGGTACACTTGTACATTGTTGGTGGGACTGCAAATTGGTGCAGCCAATTTGGAAAGTGGTATGGAGATTTCTTGGAAAGCTGGGAATGGAACCACCATTTGACTCATCCATTCCCCTTCTCGGTCTATTCCCTAAAGACCTAAAAAGAGCATGCTACAGGGACACTGCTACATCGATGTTCATAGCAGCACAATTCACAACAGCAAGTCTGTGGAATCAACCTAGATGCCCTTCAATAGACGAATGGATAAAAAAAAAAATGTGGCATTTATACACAATGGAGTATTACTCTGCAGTAAAAAATGACAAAATCATAGAATTTGGTGGGAAATGGATGGCATTAGAGCAGATTATGCTAAGCGAAGCTAGCCAAGCCCTAAAAAACAAATGCCAAATGTCTCCTTTGATATAAGGAGAGTAACTAAGAACAGACTAGGGAAGAAGAGCACGACAAGAAGACCAACATTAAACAAGGATGAGAGGTGGGAGGGAAAGGGAGAGAGAAGGGAAATTGCATGGAAATGGAAGGAGACCCTCAGGGTTATACAAAATTACATACAAGAGGAAGTGAGGGGAAAGGGAAAAACAGTACAAGGGGGAGGAATGAATTACAGTAGTGGGGGTAGAGAGAGAAGAGGGGAGGGGAGGGGAGGGGAAGGGGGATAGTAGAGGATAGGAAAGGCAGCAGAATACAACAGACATGAGTTTATCAATATGTAAAGCAATGAAGTGTAACTGATGTGATTCTGCAAGCTGTATACGGGGTAAAATGGGAGTTCATAACCCGCTTGAATCAAAATGTGAAATATGATATATCAAGAACTATGTAATGTTTTGAACAACCAACATTAAATAAATAAATAAATAAATAAAAGATCTAGTTGGGTTTTTTTCACAATTGTAAAACAAATGCTTGTTATCAAAAACTCACCAATGAATAGACAATATGAAACACAAAATCTGTTTTCAAAAATAAGCTCAAAAATATTTATGAAGGGCTGGGGCTGCCTGGTACAGTGCTTGCCTAGCATATGTGAGGCACTGGGTTCGATCCTCAGCACCACATAAAAATAGATAAAATAAAGGTATTGTATCCAACTACAACTAAAAAATTTTTAAAAAATTTATGACACTAAATCATTTCTCAGTCTACAAAATTAAATATTAACGACTAGATTTATTCAACTAAAATAAAAATGTATCACAACATGGTAATATTTCGAATTTCCCCAGAAATAATTTCAAATCAAATCAGAGAAAATACCCTACCTAAAAACACTAATACTTTTCAATTATAAACTTAAAGTAATAATGACAGTAGTCCTCAGTTTATAACAAAAACTTATATACAATAATACTCTATATACAAGACCCTCACAAGCCTGTCATTTTCAGAATTCAGGTTTCTTCAATATGGCCACTCCAGGTTCTAATCCCCTCCCCAACTCAGCACAGTCTCCTAAGAACCATCCTGTATCCCCAAGAACATCTGGGGCAGCAGTGTCCAACAGACTTCCATGTATTAACAGGAATTCTATGACCACACTCTTCAATGCAGTATACACTGAAAACTTCACTAATCATGCACATAAAATATGCCTGGTGCAAGCGAGAAACTTAATATTAAATTTTATTGAATTTTACTTTAACAAACTACATGTAGTTAGTGGCTATCATATTAGAGCTGATTTAAATTTTTGTAGTTACTGTTCATTTGTTTACTCAATTATTATCTAACTCCCTCAAGGTCAACACTTAAAGTCAATGAAGGCAGAGCTTTGTTCTGTTCACCATTGTGAACACTGAGACCAGTGCTTGGAGTACAAGTATGCCCTTTCTAAATGTCTGCTAAACAAAAATGATCACACCATCAAAAACTAAGTTACTACATGTGCCAGCAGGAAAGGAGTGGATAAAACATATGGCTGCACATTGCAGAATTCAGAAGTGAAGCAGAAGTGAAAGTGAATTCAAGGCTGAAGTGAAG
This sequence comes from Urocitellus parryii, assembly GCF_045843805.1. NCBI lineage: Eukaryota > Metazoa > Chordata > Mammalia > Rodentia > Sciuridae > Urocitellus > Urocitellus parryii. Next base: position 197,425,650 of record NC_135533.1, read on the forward strand.
TAAAGAATTCAAGGCTAAAAGCATTAAATGAGAAATTTTCTTATAAACTAAAAACTGTATGACCTACAAAAAATATAAGGTATGATCCCTCATACAACAAATAACAAAGCATGAAAGTAAAGCCAAAGGGAGTCAGAAATTTCAATCTACTTCTTCCCCAAGCTCAGCAATAAAAAGTGAGCATACACACATTCAAGCATCCATGGTAAGACCAACAAGGCTAATGGAACACATGTATACACCAAACTCTACACCCTGGAAAAAGATGAACACTCTTACTCAATGGAAGACTGTACAGGACAGTATCGATGACTAGGAACCACATGTCCTATGCATAGTCTTGAGTCCACAGTGAGAATAATGGGGGCAACAGTGCCCTGAGTAGTTACTCATCTTTTATGTGCCTGGGTCTTGGTTACCTCATAAGTTCAGAAGGACTAATAATATGTACTCCCTCAAGTTGTAAGAATCAAGGGATATAATCCACATGCAGAAACTATCTTGGAGTCTGAATTGAACAGGTTAGCTACCATTATTGACCATATTCGTGGCCTAATTTTAAAAATTGATTTTATGCAAGACCACAAAGATAAATTAGAACACTCCCAAAAGCAGAAATATTACATAGAACTCACTATTATAATAAAAATAGAGAAGTGGAAATGATAAGCAAAAAAGCCTTGACACCAGCAAATTTAGAAGCACTTCTGTGTATATTATACAATAAGTAAAAAATGAAACCTCCATAAATCACAATCATGTTAGCAGACTAGACACTGATCCCTTCAATAATCTGTTAAAATAGAAAAATTATTTTAACTCCATGATAATTAGAAACAGAGAAGGGCTGAAAGTGGAATAGAAAGTCCCAAATGACAAACAGAATCACACAGCGAATAAAAGAAACCCCTAAGGCCGGGCGTGGTGGAGCATGCCTGTAATTCCAGCGACTCAGGAGGCTGAGATAGGAAGATTGAGAATTCAAAACCAGCCTCACCAACTTAATCAGGCACTAGCAATTCACTGAGACCCTAGGGCTGGGGATGTGGCTCAGTGGTTAAGCACCCCTGAGTCCAATTCCCAGTATAAAGAAAGGGAGAAAAGAAAGAAAAAAAGACAACAAAAAGAAAAAAAGAAAGAAAAAAGAGAAAGAAAAGAAAAAGAGAAACAGAAAGAGAAAGAGGAGAAAGAGAAAGGAGAAAGAAAGTAAAAGAGAAAAAAGAAAAAGAAAAAGCAAGAGAAAAAGAGAAAGAAAAGAGCAGAAGAGAGAAAGAGAAAGAGGAGAGAAAGAAAAAGAGAAAGAAAGGAGAGAGAGAAAGAAAAAGAAAGAAAGGAGAGAGAGAAAGAGAAAGGAGAGAGAGAAAGAAAAAGAAAGAGAAAGGAGAAAGAGAAAGAAAGAAAAAGAAAGAAAAAGAACATACACCTGTCCACCAGCCAACAGATCCCACCTATTGATACGCACGTCCTCTCCCTTAAAGGAGAAACACTGAACAAGCATGGAGGAAACTGGTGTTACCACATTATACATCATTTAATCATATTAAGTAAGAATAAAATATCGTCAGGCATTTGAGAAATAAACAGCATTAAAAAGCAGAACTATAATGAAAAAGAAGTGACCTACAGGTTCAAGAGATAAGCGCACAAGTTTTATAATACTAATGCCTTACCTTAAATATTAATTATTATATTTAATCCTAATATATCTCAAAGGATTTTTTTTAAACAATCCTAACATTTATCTCCAATACAAAAGTATATTTCATACCAAATGTAGGCAGGAAGAAAGACCAGAGAACAAAAAAATAAAAACTTTCAAAAATGATTATTAAAATTCACTAGAAATCCTAAAAAATAAGCCAGGATAAATACCAAACTTGATGACAGAGATACTGAACAGCAAGCAAAGAGCATGGCAGTTCTTCAAAAGATTGAACACAGCATTTCAACTACTAGTTACATTTGTGATGAAAACATTTAAGTTCAGACAAAAACTGGCATATGAATATGAACTAATACTTACGAGATGGATGAACCTTGACCTACAAAAAATATAAGCCTGCAAAATGACACTAGTTAGGCACAAAAGGCCACATACTATATGATTCCATTTATTTGCAATGTCTAGCATAGGACCAAAAAAAAAAAAAAATCAACATAAAGTAGGTAGGTGGTTTTCAGAGGCTAGAGGAACAAAAGGGGTACAAGGTTTTCATTGGAAGATAAAAATCTTCTGAAATAAGATAGCAGTGATGGTTGCACAACTTTGTATGTACTAAAGTCCAAACTCTACACTTTTAAAAAGTTGATTTTATAGTGAACTGTACCACAATAAAAAGGACAAAGTGAGAAAGCAAAAGAGTTTGAGAGAAGAGTCAGACAAATCCCACACCCATACTGCTCCTATTTTCAGGAGCAGAAAAGGATGAAATGGTGGAAGGAGCTAAGAATTTAGTAGAGCAACTGCTATAACATGTTTGTAAAAAGATTCCTACATATGGTCTGGTAAAAACTTGCCTGTACTGGAATGAAAAGAAAAGTTCAGACAAAATAAAGCAAACTCAAACAAGATACACACAAGTTGAGGTTGGCCCCAGTTCCTGCAGATCTACAGTCAGCACAGGGGAAGACAGCACAAGTCCAAACTGTGGCATGGAGGTCAATGTGGCTGCAGGGGCAAGACCACCTCCCTGAGCCACTGGGTCTGAGAGAAACACCTAAGGAGGCAACTACTCCAGAAGCAGAGCCACGGACAGGCCTTCTTGGAAAAGTAAACAAAACAAACCTACAGAATAATGAAATTTGATCAACTAAGAAGAGAATTTGATCATAGAAATGGAGGAAACGTTCTAAAAAGATGAGCATTTAGGGCTGGGGTCGTGGCTCAGCGGTATAGCGCTCGCCTCGCACATGTGAGACCGTGGGTTTGATCCTCAGCACCACATAAAAATAAATGAAATAAAGGTATTGTGTCCAACTACAACTAAAAAAAATAAATATTAAAAAAAGATGGGCACTTAACCACCTCATCTTATTCAGATGTAAAACTATTAAAAAAAAATAGAAAAAGTACTTCCCAAAATTCATTTTTTTAATTTAATTTACTTACTATTTATATGTGGTACTGAGAATCAAACCCAGTGCCTCACACATGCTAGCCAAGTGCTTTACCACTGAGCCACAACCCCAGCCCCCAAATTCATATCTTAATGGACACTTAAGTGGCTAAAACAGTCTCAAAAAATTTGGACCTTTCACAATTTCAAAACTTAAAACTACAGTAATCAAGACAGTGTGGTATTAGCATAAAGTCAAAGATCTAGACCAATGGAATGGAGAGCCAAGAAATAAATCCTCACATGTATGTGTAAACAATTTTCAACAAGGGTACCAAGACCATTCCATGGGGAAAGGCAAACCTTTTGACACATAGGTATAGGTAAAACAATATCCACACACAAAGGCAATCAAGTTTTACCCTCAACTTACACCATTTACAAATACTAATTCAAAAACATATCAAAGATCTAAACTTTAAAACAAACTATAAAACTATTAGCAAAAAAAAATGAGCAAACTTTATGGCTTTGGATTTCACACTGACTTTCTAGATAAAGCACAAACAAGCAAAGAAAAACTACTCGAATCAAACTTCATCAAAATCAAAACCTTTTATAAATCAAAGATCACTACAGCACAGTAAGAAGGCAAAAAACCCTCTGGACGAAAGAAAATATTTTCAAATCTCTTATTTGATAAGAGTTAATACCCAGGATATATAAAGAACAAAAATAAATTACTCAATTGGAAATTGGGCAAAGGACTTGAATAGACATTTCTCCAAATAAGATACAGATAACCGACAAGTACCTGAAAAGCTGCTCGATATCACTAGTCACAAAAGAAATGTAAAACAAAACCATGATCTCCAACTGGAAGAGCTATAATCAGGAAAATAAACAAAGACCAGCATTCATAGAACATGATTCACAATGGCCAAAAGTTAAAAACAATGCAAGTGTCCAACAGATGAAAGGATACATAATATTAGAACATTATTTGACCTTAAAAAGGAAGGAATCAAATTCTAGCACATGCTATAACTTGGATGGACCTTGAGAACACAAAGCTAAAAGAAATAGCCACACATAAAAAGACAAATATTCATACTTCTACTCATATAAGTACACATAATAACCAAATTCATAGATATAGAAAGTAGAATTGAGGTAACACACACAGGTATCAATATAGAGAGAGAATGAGGAGAAACTTTAAAACTGTATCGTGACTCTAATTTTGTTTTCCTATATGCAGAACAAACTTGGAAAACTGAACAAAACTAGAAGCAGCAGTTTCCTTATTGAAAAAGAAGGCTCCAATCAGAGGACTTGTCTACCTTAATATTTATCATTTTCCTCAAAACTTTTACAGTTAAACTTCAATTTAAAAAATGAGAAACAGTTTTAAAGCAGTACTTGGAAAGAACTAATGCCTACTCTAATGTCACTAGGGGGCACTCCATTCAAAGATAGAAGCTTTAAACAAAAGTATTTTAATAAAAATTTCAATGGTTCCTTTTCAATGAACATACAACAAATCTCATATTAAATGCTCAACTATCACCTTTTTCTTTACACCAAATTTTACTTTGGGAGAGTAACATTGGAAGATGCATCAGGATGATTAATTACCCTAAAGCATTTTGTGTACTTTGCCAGCAGGGAAAAACAATTACTATCATGCCACTACCAAAATTCACAAAATTCTTTCACCTCCCTTTTCTCATATGTTTCTCCTAACAATCATGAGATAAGTATGCATGATAATAAGAACTACAAATTCCACACCTCCAATGTATATTAAGCACCCACTAAAATGTACGCGCTGTAAAAGATTTTCCATATATTTAGTTTATCAGGTAGTTACACTATCCCCATTTTACAGATAAGGAAAGTGAGGGTCAGCAGTTAAAGCAATTTTCCCAGGGGGAAAATCTGCAATCCACCACATCCAGGTCTGCCTCTGTCCTATGCACACTCCCCAGGAAGCAGAGACTCAGAAGAAGATTTCAGCATTTGGCTACATCTCATTGGCAGCCAGAGCCCTGAGCCCTCTAATACCTGATGCAAATGTGCTTTTCACTCTGGCGCGCACAGTCCATCTTCCCTCAGGAGTTTACAGATCACAGGGAAGCTATGTGCTGGAGTACATAAACAAGTAGCAACGAGAAAACTCACATGAGTGTAACAGGAAACACAGAATCCATTCCACAATGAATACTCAAGAGTAACAGTCAATAAAGTATCTAGACATTGCTTAGATAATCCCAGAATTGTGTTTATAGTAGGATAATGTCTATTTTTAAATCTTTTTAAATGAACAAATCAGGATGCCTCCAGAAATTGCATTTAGACTCAGCACTTGTTATAAACATGTATTTTGTAATAACTTCATAAAACCACAAAGAACTCTTTAAAATATAAATGTTACTTACATATCCCAATTTGGAGCTATTCGCAAATGCTGGATTAGCAACTGGAACTAGAATTTTAAAAATATACGTTTAATTCATGAAACGGCACAGAAAGTGATGACTAAGTTAACAAATCAGATCTTTACACAGCTAAAATGTAAATTATACACCAAGAAAGTAATTTACAAATATGCAACGCACTGAGTACATGAATAAAGTAAAACCAAAAACTAAGTAATTTAAGTTTTCCTTACCATTTAATGCCACTTTATATTCCACTCCCACCTGATACACCAACTATCAAAAGAAATCATTAATACTATCTTAATAGTATTAATGCAAAATGCACTTAATTTTTTTTTCAAGTTAGTTCCCAAATGAAGTCCCTTACAGAAAACACCTCCAAACCACTGTAATTCCTCCCAGAAGAGGACTTCAAAAGCTCTGCCAAATCCCTACAGGTTTATTAATAAGCCAAGACATTCCAAGCAACAATATTTCCAGGGCCAACAGAAAATAAGTCTAGACCCTTGAGGCCTCCCTTCAATGTCCTCTCAGAAGCCTTGGCATTGACCAGGTTGACCCAGTCAAGGGGCCCCATATTCCAAAGGACAGTTCAATGCATATGTGAAAAATTTCTTAGAATTAAGTTACATAAAACAAAAGCTGAGAATCAAAAAAAAAAAAAAACACCACACACCACACACACACACACACACACACACACACACACACACCTTGAAATCACCAATTACCCAGTGCTTTTTTAGGCCAAAAATTAAAATATGGATAATTTTCATGAACTTAAGATCTTGTAATCTCCAACAGCTAAGCACATGAAGGCAAGTTGTAGGGATTCTAGAAAAGGCTTTTGCCTCACTCTACCTACCAGGGGAGAATGGAGTAGCCTGGTGGCTACCTCCTTGTGACCAGCCACCACGCATAAATAGCAGAGGAGATTCAGCTTAGCTCGGGAGGCCGCTGTGCTCTTCTCAGTGGAGTCAATCTGTGAGCACACTTGTTGCAAAAAGTCATTCCAATCTTGGTCTTTCAGAAATAACAACTTGTCAACTGCAGAGGAAAAATATATATATATATATATATATATATATACTTTTAGTAATATATTATGTGAAAAAAAAGTACTGCTGAAAACATGAGAAATAAAACAGAATTTTGAGAGCAAGGATGAGGACAAAGAAAACCTTAACACTGTCAAACCAAAAACACTCCACAGTTGACACTACTTTTCATTGTCCTATAGTCCTCATCTGCATCTACCCAAGAAGACTTCTTAACTACTTCAATGGAAAGCTGCTCAAAAAGGCAGGCAGATGAGTAAAGGAGAACTGTTCTGCAACCTAGGACTTAACAAAATATAAAGTTAGATAAAGTTGTATTTCAAGAAAACAAGATAGCCTTTTTATCTTTCTATCAGCCCAGCCCTAAAATACTGAAAAAGCCATAGGTTCTACAGTTGTTAAAACATGCCCATGAGGGCTGGGATTGTGGATCAGTAGCAGAGTGCTTGCCTCGCACTCTGGGTTCAATTCTCAGCACCATATAAAAATAAATAAATAGTGTCCATCTACAACTAAAAATAATATTTTTTAAAAAGTGCCCATGAAATTATTGCTCACTATAACCAGGTTTATACAATAGCTGGAATCACCTAGAATTCCTACCTCCAAGTCCCTATACAAACAAAAGGCAAAGGCTAGAAAATGAGATACCATCTATAATGTGCAGACACACATGGTGGTGCATGCCTGAAATCCCAGTGGCTCAGGAGGCTGAGGCTGGAGGATTCCAAGTTAAAAGCCAGCCTTAGCAACTTAGTGAGGCCCTAAACAACTTAGTGAGATTTTGGTCTTTAAAAAAGGGTAGGATGTGATTCAGTACTTAAGCACCCCTGAGTTCAATCTTCATATTAAAAAATGAATTAAAATGTGCATACTTTCAGCTGATCTTTTTAAGAAAGATAACCTGGAAAAATAAATTTATAAATAACTCAAAGGGGAAAGAAGAATGTTACTTCAGATAATATTTCATAAATAATCGTTGGCACTGAAAGCACTATGAATAATATTTTGCTTCATTTTAGTCTTTCCAAAACAACCCTCTTTGAGATTTTGGGGCTTTATTAGTTAAGTTGACCTATATGAAGCATTAGTTGGTTTATTCAAATTTGAATACTTTATTTTGAATTTACTTCAAATCATAAATACTACATGACTATAGTGAAGAATTTTCTCCAAATTTAGCTTAACAACTTGAAGTATCATTTGTTCAGCTTCTTCAATCAAGTGAAGGTATGTAAAAGTTTCTGGTGTACACTCAAAATTAAGGCATTCATTAGCTGAAAGGAAACATAACAAACATTCTTTAAATATCTCTATTCAAACACAATCCTCACAGCAGTACACTGAGTAAGACTCCATTTCTTCATTATGGTCCCAACCCTGTGTACCCAGAAGGGCTCTGTAAATCAAAGAAATTCTACTAGCTCTCCAAGGGAAGGGAAGGAGAAGACTCTCCATTCACTGATAGGAAAACTCATCGACAAGTGTGCAGGACAGCTAGAGCCAGCTGAGGAACATCAAAAGCTGGCAGGAATGGATTGCAGATGGTTTATGATTTGCATAACACTGCCCTGAAGACATAGCCAAATGGCAAGACAATAGAAATTTATTTATTCCTACACAAATTTCATTTGCATATAAATTTTATATTTGAATCTGAATTCAAAATGTTTGATAAGCCATTTATAAGCCTACCTGAATGTGCTGGTAGATGCAATATTTTTGGATCAAATTTAACTGGCGGTTGCTTCAAAATCTGTGGTTATAAAACAAAAAAGAAATCTTTTAAGATGCATTCTGAGATTCTGAAACAGATATGTGTCCTAAAATGTCCCCTACAGAATATAAATCAATGAGGAAAACAAATGCTGTAAAACTTATAAGAATTCAACAGTGCTATTTCAGATTAAAATATAGACAATTTATTTTTAAAAATCATTTCAACTGATATCTGCAATAAACTATACCTTCACAAAAAAGATTTGCCCTACCTTGGATTACTCTTCGACTAATTTGTCTAGGTTAGAAATGTCAGCATTTGACAAATATTTACTGGGTACCTACCAGAGTGAGACTATTCTAAGCACTAAGGTGGGTACAAAATAAAAGACACAATCCTATTGTCAGGAAGCCAATATTCTTGTCGGGAACATGAGATAAACATTTGTTAAACTACAAATACAATACAAAATATTTAGCAAATCAAAACATGCAGGACATAATTATAAACAAAACATTTCAGAGAAATTTTTTAAATGTAATTTAGAGAACAGACGAAAAACTTCTAGGCTGATGTAGTCAGGACAGGGTTGACGGAAGAGGTGGAAGGCAGGTTGTGCTCTGGAAGGCCAAGTAGGACCTCATGTATTATAGAGGAACCTTTCCAGGCAGATGGAACAGCATAAAGAGAAAAGTAAAGAAACCACGTAGCTGGATCCATGACTTCAGAACAGCTGGGGTACTCACCTTGAGGTTTCTCATTGAAAATTTCGTTATTTCTATGTTTAACTTCTCCATAACCTCTACATATAGCATATTAAAACCCTTTACTGGTAATACTCTTGAGAAAAATGTATAATCTCCTGATCTCACTTTAAATTCTAATCATGAGAAATCCTTAAACCCAAACTGAGAACATTCTACAAAATACCTAGCCAGTTACTCTTCAAGTGCAAAAGTCATGAAAGACTGAGAAAGTATCACAAGGCCATAAAAAACAAGGACACATTATAGGAGACAGAGGAGACATTAATAACTGTAATACACGAACCTAGAACAGAAAAGGGGCATTAATGGCACAGTGGGAAAAAAAGCAAATAAATCTGGTAATTGACAGCACTGTTTCAATCTTTAATTCCTGGATTTGCTATAGTACTGTGGTCCTATAAGATGACTCACACCAGGAGAAGCTGAATGCCTTGATTCCCAAGAGCTCCAATATAATTTTGAACCTTTCCTCGATATCTAAAATTGATCCTAAAAGTCGGGTTATAAAACCAAAGAAAAAGAACATGGTCCAATATAATCAAATAGTTTGATAGAAAGTTCACTGGGGAAAATGCTCCATTACCCATCAAATGTAGTGTATTCACAGTTACTCTGCTAGACATGTGAACTCATAAAAATTAGAACAGGAAGTAAAGTGTGAAATGTGTTGGGGGTCTGAATTAAAAAAATAATAAAAAAACAGCAGTACAGAGAAAGTAATTATTTTAAAGGTGATTATTCACACCTTAGTAACATAATATTACATCCAAAAACACATGAAGAAACAAAACTCACTCTGGGTTAGAAGTGCACTGTGAACCATGACTCCCTACACTCTGGCTGTTGCTCCCACATCTGCTCTGCATCTTGACACCTTCAAGAGAAAGGGGTCTCTGTATGACCCGCTCACCTTCAGCCTCAGCCTGGTGAGCACCACTCACTGACCCATGGCCACCTTTTGATACCTCAGCAACCAGGATACTTGGAGTGATTCAAGGACATATGGATGGAGAAAGTAAGGGACTGAGAGCTAAGGTCTGCAGTGTAGAGGTCTGCAGTGTAGAGGGCTGCAGCCAACCCCCACATGTCAAGACTGCAGTAACAAGAGGCAGAGCTGCAACATCAAAAACAGGGGGGAGGAGGGGGAGGAGGGGGAGGAGGGGGAGGAGGGGGAGGAGGGGGAGGAGGGGGGAGGGGGGAGGGGGGGGAGGGGGAGGGGGGAGGGGGAGGGGGAGGGGGAGGGGGGAGGGGAGGGGGAGGGGGGAGGGGGAGGGGAGGGGGGAGGGGGAGGGGGGAGGGGGGAGGAGGGGGGAGGAGGGGAGGAGGGGGAGGAGGGGGGGAGGAGGGGGAGGAGGGGGAGGAGGGGGGGAGGAGGGGGAGGAGGAGGAGGAGGAGGGGAGGAGGGGGAGGAGGAGGAGGAGGAGGGCGGCGGCTGGGGTTGTGGCTCAAGTGGTAGAATCCTTGCTTAGCACATGTGAGGCACTGGGTTCGATCCTCAGCACCACATAAAGATATTGTGTCCACCTAACACTGAAAAATAAATATTTAAAAAAACAAAACAGTGAGGAGAAAACTCACCACTCCAGTGAGGTAGAAGTGAAGGAGAGAGTTGCAGACCAGGTGGGAGCTGGAAAGGCAGACATAGTCGCTCAAATGAAAGAAGCAGACAAGAGGAATAGCAAAGAATACTCTGAATGAAAACATCACCAATTCCAGCCCTCAGTGAAGCCTAAAACTCAGCCCTTAGTGGTTACATATCTTTCCGCACCTTGGGATTGTCGATAATTGAGGTGACAATAAGATCTGAGTCTGTGTAGATTAGTGCTCTCATCTGGGATTCCAGGGCCTCCTGGCTCAGGTGTCCATTTGTCACCTGAAATAAGAACAAAAATTACACTTTGTTTCTATGACTGATAAAAGGCTTAGGAGACCTAAAAAGATGCTGAGGAAGACATCATTGTGAAAGGTCTTTGGTATCAATGGATCTTAATTGCTATTCGTAGCACTGTCACAGTTTCAACCAATCTTCAGTCCTGAACTGTATGTATCATTATTCTCATTTATAGATGGAAAACACAAGGCTTGGGTTTGTTCATGTCAGGGAATCCTTGCCACCAAGACTGGTTAGGACTAGGAGATAGACCTCCCATAGTGGGATATTCTAAACTGTGAGGCAGCGAACTGGTTTTGATTACTAGCATGGCTTTATCTTTCACAAAATGCTAATTATTTCTCTTATGAATATTCAATATGAAACTAAAATTGTAGTTTGGTAGCAAATCAGTACTTCAGCCCAAAGTGTTAAACACCAATATATTTAAAAACCTAAAGTAGAGTTGATAAATAAGGAAAATGGATAAGCAGATGTTCACCATCAGTTCCTCTGAGGTGTTTCTTTGTGCTCTACTTAAGTAGAACTCTTATTCCTAGTGTTATCACTTAGTATATAACATCAGGGGGAAAAGAAGATCTAGGCATTATGAACTTCAACTGAAACAAGGACTAACAAACTGAATAAAACAGAAAACCCAATCAGTGAGGAAAGAAGTTATCTAAAACTAAGGGACATAGATAAAGAAACAGCTTATCAAGTTTCTAGAAACCAAGACGGGCCTTGACAACTTTAGACAAAAGATATATAAAAACACATGAAGAATAAAGAAACATGAACTTTCAAGACAGTTGGAGATTGACTGACATGGGCACTTGTTAATTATGGAATCTTAAAACTTTGTTTTATCTTAGATTAAAACTATAAACCTTCCAGGACTATGAAGAATAAGTGTAGAGCATTTATAACAATGCCCGACACTGCTCAAAAGAGAACATTTGTAATTGATAAAGTTCTTTTTAAAAATCACACCAGCTTTAGCAGAGAAGGGGCTGGAGGAAGGCAAGGAAGACCTGGGGAGATCAGTTAGAAGATTAGTTGTAATAAAAGCCTGATGGAGAGGATGGTGTCCTGGGAGCCTGGGGAATAGGAAAGGAGTGGAGTCACCACCAGAGCCAAGGGATGGGCATCCCTGCTGACGGCCACTTGTAGGAACTGCTAGTAAGTAACTAGTCCACAGAGCAAAGAGGCTGGTACTTGAAAAAAATGGGACTAAGTTATCATTATATGTAGATGCTGCAACTGAACAGTCAGGGAGCCAAAATCAACTGAAGAATTACTAGAAATAATATAAAAGTTGTTAGGTAGATCAATTAGAACATTTATATGTAAAAATTAATCTATAGGTAAACTGAGTATATGCACAATGTTATTACTAAGTGATCAATAACTGCAATGAGATCAAAATCATTGTATGATTTTGAAAATACACTGTTCCTTTGAAAATACACATGTGTATAAAACTGAAATTACAAATGCTTACTCTGGGTAATGAAATTTTAGGTGATTTTTCTCTTTGTTCTCTGACATTTTTCAAGTTTTCTATAACTTTTAACTGAATAAAAAGTATCACTTAAAAAATCATAAAACACAAATAGTTATACAATTATTGCTTGAATATTCAATAAAATGATGATTCTCTACAATAATCATCTGCCACTTCAACCAAAAAAACATTATTCCATTATTTCTGGAAGAGAGTCCAGAAATAAATCTATACACGTGCTGTCAACTGATCTCCCAAAAGATGTCAACACAAGAAAAGAATCTTTCAACTAAGTGGTGGTGACATCCAAACACAAAACAGTAAAGCTGGACTCCCTCATACACACACACAACTCCTGAGAGATAAGAAAATTAACTTAATGGATCAAAGACCTATATGTAAAAAAGTTATTAGAAGACAGCATAAGCATAACCTCTCTGACCCTGGAGGAGGCAATGGTTTCTTAGATGTGCTCTCTAAAGCACAAGCAATAAATACACAAAAAAGACTAACTGGACTACTCAAAACTAAAAACTTTTGTGCTTCAAAGATACCATCAAGAAAGTGAAAAGACAATCTACAGAATGGGAGAAAAAGTTTACAAATCACACATCTAGAATATGTCAACAATTACAACTCAATAATAAAGATAAATAATATAAATGATCAAAGGATTGGAATACACATTTCTCTTAAGAAGATAGATGAGTGGGCAATGACCACATGAAAAGATTCTCAACATCACTATCAAGAATACACAAGTCAGACCACGAGGGGCTGCACCCCAAAGGGAGTGAAAAGAGCTCAAGAAAACAAAGTTAAGTGTGCTGATCGGGAGCGGACCTCCGGTCTTAAAACTAAGAAGAGACGTGAAATACAGGGCTCCTAATTTTCCAGAGAAGGAAAAAGGACAATTTAGCCAAAGTCCTAGAAGTTCAAAATGTTGGCTTCTAGTTGCATTCCGTCCGAATCCTCCTATTTGGCAAAATCAGAAGGAGCTTATGGCACTGTGTTCAGGTGGTAGAACCAGTGGGAGGGATGAATTCAAGAAAGATCTGCAGCCTCCCAGGCTCAGTGACGCATGCCCTTAATCCCAGCAATTTAGGAGGCTGAGGCAGGAAACTGCAAATTAGAGGCCAGACTCAAAAATGTAAACAGGGCCACCCCTGGTTTCAATCCTTAGTATAAATAAATAAAATGAAAAAAAAGACACAGATCAAAACCACAATGATACGGAATTTCACACCTACTGGGATTATTATAATCAAAAAGAAACAGCATAGCATTAGTCACAGTAGCCAGAAGGTGGAATCACTCAAGTGTCCATTAACAAATGAAGACTAAGTAAAATGTGGTGAATACATACAAGGGAATATTACCCTTAAAAGGGAATGAAATTCTGGCTCATGCTATAACATGGATGAAGCCTGAAGGCAGAGATTTGGGGGTTCAGTGGGTAGAATTTGAGATAATGAAAACATTGTAGAGATGGATGGTGAGGATGATTGTACAAAAATTTGAAAATAATGCCATTTAACTGCACTTAGACATAATTAAAATAGTAAAATAAATGTAATGTATATTTATAACTTTTTTCATAGTACTGTGGGTTGAACTGAGGGCCTTGAGCATTCTAGGTAAGCACTCCATCATTGAACTACATTCCCAGCCCCTACCACTTTCTTTTTTTTTTTTTAAAGAAACAACAGATGTTGCTGAGGATATGTAAAAATTGGAAACCTAATACACTGCTTTTGAGACTGTAAAATGGTCCAACAGTACTCTTGAAAGTCAGTTTGAAAGTTCCTCAAAAAGTTAAAACAAGGTGTTTCTATGACATAGCAATTACACTCCTCAGTATATACCCAAAAAAAACGAAAATATACACCCTCACAAAAACTGTACACAAATGTTTAGATGCATTTTTTTAATCTTTTATACATATTGTTGTTGATGGACCTTTATTTTATTCTATTTATTTATATGCAGTGCTCAGAATCAAACCCAGTACCTCACACATGCTAGGCAAGCGTTCTTTCACTGAGCCACAACCTCAGCCTGCTAAAAATGCACTTTTATTATAGCCAAATGATAGAAACAATTCAAGTGTCTATTAAACTGGTGAATGGGGGGAAAAAAGATGTGATATATACAATAGAATTTTTTTTTGAGAATTAAAGGGAATATAGTACTCATATATATTACAACTTGGACAGATCTGGGAAATACCCTATTAATAAGTGAGGGGAAAAAATAGTCATAAAAGACCTCATATTGTATGATTCCATTTATATGAAATGCCAGAATAATAAATTTAGAAAAAAGGTACATAAGTGATGTCCTAGGATAAGAGAGGGGAAGAAGTGGGGGAGGATTGCTACAGGATTTCTTCATGGGACGATGAAACAGTTCTTAAAATTCACTGGGGTAATGGTTGATACGAATACGCTTAAAGACCCTGATTTGTACACTTGACATGGGTTACTTTTATCCCAGGTCAATTTTATCTCAATAAAGCTGCTACCAAGGGTGGTCCCTGCCTGTAAACCCAGCAATCAGGAAGGCTGAGGCAGGAGGATCCCAAGTTCACAGCCAGCCTGGGAAATCTGCAAGACCTTGTTTCAAAATAAAAATGGCTGGGGATATAGGTCCTGGTAGAGCCCCCTCAGTTCAATCCTCACTACCACCCCCCACACATGCACACACAAAGCCATTACCAGAACAACTACTAAGAAGCAACAAAATGGGATATTTCCTTTAGAGTAGCTACTAGAAAAAAAAAAAATGGTCACAGAAACTATTATAAACCTTGCAATTATGAACACAGTTCAAATATCAATTGCAATTATTTTTTTCTGAGCTTCTATATCTTATATAGAAAAGATTCTGTCACTGCTTACCTTGGTCAAAGGAGAGGACTTCTGGGGTGAGTTGTGAGTCATATCCTCACCAGGACTCAATCCCACTGCAGTGCTAGTTCTTGGAGTAGGACGAGAACTGGAAAATACACACAATTCAACATTATTCAGATTTCACAAAATTTATCTGCTGCTTAGTATTTTCTGGCCGGGGCGGGGGCGGGGGGGGGGGACGCACATACCATGAAAACTGGTAGAACGTGATGGTTACATATGATCTCACCAAAATTTTAAACTCTAATTTGTGTTTATATGCTATAATTTTATAACTGTTAAAGCGATTTCTGGATAATTTATTATTTCTTTCATTTGCAGCTTCTGTGCTATAGCTTTTTGTTGTTTTTTTTTTAAAGCTAGAAACTTCAAAACATTCATTTTATAATTTTTTAAATGTCTGCCAGTATAGGCAGGATTAACATAATAAGTCAAAGATTCTACAAAAGATGGAAAATATTTAGCTGTATTTCAATAAAGGGCCCCCCTATATTCAATTCCCAGTATCACAAAAAAAAAAAAAATAGCCTGACTTCTGAAAATTTAAATTCATTTTTATTTGAAGTTAAAATACAAAATGAAAAGGCTTTGATCTTACAAATAGGAAAAGCAGTTTTTAAAATTCATAGCAAAATCTAGATTCCTGGCCATCACTTAACTACAACCTTGAAAATGGAGAGTGAAAAGTAGAATCTGGAATTAATATCCGTGTTCTTCATCTCTGTGTAACATGGTTTGCCAGCAGGGCAGCGAGTGCTTTAAGGAAACTTATCTCTCACTGATCCCTTGTTTTGGGACTTCACATACCTAAGAAGAAATATGGATTCATTCAATTGACCCCCAACAGTATTCTTCGGCCGCAACTCAGTTGGATTTTCTAAAACAGAAAAACAAGGTATCATCCAAAAGGAATAAAAGTATTATAAGTAGAGAACAGAGAGATTTGAAAAGAAAGCTAAGACTGAAATTAGGAAAACAGAATCCAAAGCAATATGAATGTGCTGGAATGAAAGCTCACCAAGTCTGAAAGATTGGCTTAGCCGTTGGCTACCCTTCTGCCCCTTCGCTTGTCCATTCTGAGGGCTCTGCAAAAACTCCTTGGAATCTTGTGGTTCTGAACACTCCATCACATTTCTGCCAATCAAGAGGAGAAAATCAACACAAACTTATTCAAACTCTACAGTTTTATGTATAGAGCACAAGATTGAAAAAAATTAATTAAATTACACATGACATTTGGAAAGTCATAGTTAGAAAAAGCAATATTTTTCACCAGGTAGTTAAAATGAACACTTTCTATATACAAAGTGTTGTACCCAGATGTCTATAACCCTTTCCCTAAAAAATGAATGGTAGCAAGCAGACTAAGATAACACTAAAGCAGTAACTAAACCCAACAATGAATTTCCCACTATTTTTCCTTTTCAGTTGCCTGGCCTGGTCTTGAAGGCAGCAAGGTACAAAGAAAAGCCCTCCATTTCTGTTCCAAGGAACGGAAAAGGGAATTCCTAAGAAGGCAGCAGAGGAAATCCCCTCTTGTTTTTTCTCTTTTCCCCTTGTATCCTACCCAGTCTCCAGGTAATCCTGCAACAGCTTATTGGGGACAAAAGCAGATGCTGGCCAGTGCCTGAAACTCTAAAACAGGGGAACCCTTTTCTCTGATTGGAAAGCTAGGACCCCAAGAAAATGTGGCAAATCCCTCTTACTCTGCTTCCTCCCTCCCACTACTGCCTCCCACCTCTTAAATCCAAAGACATCCAGCAAGACATAAAAACTACAATATACCATGACTAAGGGGTTTACTCTGGAAGGTTAAGACTGGCTGGATATTTGAAGACCAACTAATCTAATCCATCAGAGCAAGAGCTTCAAAAAAAAAAAAAAAAAAAGCCATACGATCATATGAAATTACACAGAAAAAGCAGTTGATTACATTTAAACTGAAAAAGGGCAACTTTAAAAACCTCCAGCTAACATCATACCTATCAAGGAAAAGACCAAATGCTTTCACCCTAACCCCAGAAACCAGCCAAGGATTTCCACTTTCATCATTCCTGATTTAATATCTCACAGGAAAAGTTCTAGCAAATGCAATAAGGTATGAAAATCCAAAAGGAAGAAATAAAACTACCACTATTTGCAGAGGACATGATTGGCTATATAAGAAATTTGTAATTAACATAAAAATCTTTCATTGGTTGATTAACAAACTTTTCTAAATAGATGAAAATAAACAAAATTGATGAAAAGAAACACTACACATTTAACAGTAAGTTACATTAGTTCATTTCTTCAAGTCAGATCTAAATATTCATCCAATAAACAAAAAAGAATGCTAAGATACAGCAGAAAATTAACAGTAGCTATTATTATACTCTATTTTTCAAAGTGTTTTCATTTTTCAGTCTCTCATTTTTCCCTCTACAACTCTCGGGGTAAAGTAATAACTCCACTCATTTCAGAAATGATGAACTAAGGATCAGAGGTGTCCTGGACTTGCTGACACTAACAAAGACCAGAGCCCACTCCGCTGATGCACCTTTCTTCTTTTCTATAATGCCAACTCTGTGCCAGATTATAAGCAAATGGAAGGTGGAAGCTGTAACTCAAAGTTCTGTGGCTCCAGAGAGCCTAATACAATAATGAGAACATAGTTGATGCCCACTGGATCACAGAAATTCAAGTTTGGGAGAAATTGTAAATAGAATTCTCACTTCTCTGCACAGTACACTAAATCTGCCAAGATTAAAAATAAGCAGACAATCCTTCACCAGCAAATGAGCTGGGGATGGGGGAAGCTAGTCAAGTAAGACTTTCTCCCTATTCAGCTACTTTTCACACATTGCTCTTCTCCAAACACCTCAATTGCTAAGTGTCGGAGGCTAAGAGGATTTTATAATAAACATGAAGTACATTAGGCAGGATGAGCTAGGTGATGCAATGGTTATATCCAAACACCAAATCTGGGTGGCTTAGAATCTCACTACTTTGCATCTCACTCATGTGCAGTCATTGAAGGTTGGCAGGAATGCCAAGTGTATCACTATTACTCAAGAGCCAGGCTGACAGAAACTTCATGTTGACGTTTTCCTTCCAGATTATACGAGCAGAAAGAAAAGCGGCCAATCACACATTAGTTCTTGAAGTTTCTATACAGAAGTAACATCACTTCTACTCATGTCAGCCAAATCAAGTCATATGACCACACCTAACTTAAAAGGGGAAATGGCTTTCTACCATGTACTTGGAAGGCAGGAAGCCAGGTATGTTTGGCGAGCAGGACTGATAACCACTATAGTACATCACTAATTGAAATAAAAAATAAAACTGGTCAGAAAATGAGCAAAGTCAAGAACACAAAAATATGACTAAACTTATTAAGCAACCCTGAATTATACAAATGCTCTATTTTCTCTATGAAAGCACAGAAATTCAGGTCACTGATATTGCATCATTAGAATAGTAAGGGGCACATATGTTCAATAACTACACTCCAAGCACAAAAAATAAGTTTACACTACCTGAAGCTGAAACCCTCCATGTTGGATTCCTGGTCTTCTCTAGTGAAAGCATTCTTCCAAAATGAATGCTGCAGTAGTCCTGTCCAAGTTAATCTTGATAAAACAAATATTAAAGTTCCATTTTAGCATGATGTACCATAGAGAATTCCCAGGGCATTTCCCAATTATATATAACATCAGATTTTATAATTTGTAAACATCATACAAATGTACCTTTGAAATTGCTTTACAGTTTACTGTTTCATTTCAGAACTCAATTAACCTCTTATACAACAAAGTCAGAAGAAATATTTCAGAAGCTTTAAGTAGTACATAATGAAACTAGGAATTACAAGTCTCAGGTTTCACATTACATTGAGCTGGATGAAAATATTTCAGGTGTCCCAACCAGTCTAGAAAGAGTCAATCAATTTGCGATTTTAAAGTAAATATGTCAGATATTATCCATCTATAATTCTGTCACCCATTATATCCCAAGAAAAGCAAGATTAATTTAGTTACCCTGCTATTTGGGACATTTCAGTTGGGGAACTTAACCTTTCCTATTCAGAAATAGGAATATCTGTTTCTTAACTATATACAGTCACACACCTAATTAGGAGTCAAAATCATATCTAGCTTGTTCACTTACACTAAAGTGACTTTAGGCTTATCTAAAACCCAGATCCAATTTCAAAGAATCAAATGTTACTACTGATTTAAACTCACTAGATTGAGAAAAGTTAAGCCTGACTGAAAATTAAAAACAATTTTTTTAAATTTTCATATTTTTCAAAATATCTAAATAAAATCACTTTGATTAAAAGTAAAACAAAAATATTAAAAGAATTTGCAACTACATATAATAATATCCTTTTACACAAAGGGTTCTTTTTTTAAATATTTATTTTTTATTTGTAGTTGGACGCAATACCTTTGTTTTATTTATTTATTTTTATGTGGCGCTGAGGATCAAACCCAGGGCATCGCACATGCTAGGCAAGCACTTTACCACTGAGCCACAACCCCAGCCCCACGCAAAAGGTACTTATAATTTACTAGATAAATAAAAATGGTCAATAAAGTAAAATTGATTTTTTATCCATAAGATTAGCAAAAACCTAAAAAATTAAGCAAGCCTACTGTAGATGAAGGTGGTAGGCAAGGAGCCTGCTAATATACTGTTGCTGGCAGCGTGAATGTAGCAAGTGTACCAAACTTCTAATGCTCCCAGCCTGAGCAATCCTGCTTTGAGAAGTTTATACAAAGATCTTTGCTCAAGTGGACACCCTCAAAAAACCCAGAGTGATATCTAGTCCAGTTATTATAATATTCTAAATCAAGAAGCACTCTAAATGTCTATTTTTATTATATATTATTGTACCTACATTCTTCAGCCACTTTAAATAACTAAGCAGATATATATATCTATTTATTTGGGAAAAAGATCCCATAATATACCATGAGAGAAAATAGTTGGTTATGGAGTAGTATTAAGTAAAAACAGTATACAAGAAAAATTATATAATATAAATGTAAGCATTTGCAGATATACTATCCTAAATATAGCTGTCCCCCAGTGTCTTTGGGGGATTGGTTCTGGGATCATCCCACCAACATACCCCAAAAATGCAAGGATACTCAAATTTCTTATTATGAAATGACATATTTGCATACTACCTACACACATCCCCTTCTACACTTTAAATCATCTCTAGATTACTTATCATACCAAACATAATATAAATGTCATGTACATAGAGTTAGTTATACTGTATTATTTAGGAGCTACTCACAAAAACAAGGTCTATACATGATTATTACACAATTTTTCCCCCAGTACTAAGGATTGAACCCAGGGTGCTCAACCCCAGGGTGCTCAACCACTGAGCCACATCCACAGCCCTTTGTTATATTTTATTTAGAGTTGTTTAGGGCCTCCCTAAGTTGTTAAGACTGGCTTTGAACTTGCAATCGTCCTGCCTCAGCCTCCATGCTTGGGATTACAGGCATGTGCCACCATGCCTGGCTAATACATATTTTAAAATTAATATTTTCAATTTGCATTTGATTGGATTTATAGACACAGAACCTACAGAGCACTGAGTATAAATCTCTATATTTATATATTTATAACCTATCAAAAAATGCCTGAGGGCTGGAGTTGTGGCTCAGTGGTAGAGCACTTGCCTCGCACGTGCAAGGCCCTGGGTTCGATCCTCAGCATCACATAAAAATAAATTTTTAAAAATAAAGGTACAATAAAAAAAAAACTGCCTGAAAAGTTAGCCACCAAAATAACACCAATCCTAAAGTATTCTAATATAAGCAAAAGAGGTTTAGTCCTACAGCTTATAGAAGAATTTGCTTCTCCTTCTACAGTGTTTTTCATACATTTGATAAAAATAGGGAATTATTTTACATGCTATACTAAACATTCCCCATTTTATACCCAGAAAGAGAACGCCCAAATACTTAACTAAACCCCCTCCCTAACTCCCACCTATCAAGTGGCAGAACCAGAAAAGCAGTTGCTCTTGGGCTGGTGATGTAGCTCAGTGGTACAGCACTTACCTAGCACACACAAGGCCCTGGGTTCCCTGGGCTCCATGCTCCCATACACATTTTCAAACTAAGGAGACTCTCCAGCCTCTCTGACCTAGTACTATAACAATTTGTAACTACTTGACCATCACTGAAACTCCAAAAATTCACCATATGCCTATTATCCTTTTCAGTGCTATCTTCATTATGATAGGATTATTATAAAAGACATCACATTGAAATATCACTTCGAATTAACTCTTGACAGCATCATTCCTAGTTCTATAGTCTCTAACACTTTCAGCAACATACAATGGAAAGAAGTGTACTCCTTGGATCTGTGAGTCATAAGAAAATAATGTATCAACTTATCAGGCAATTTTTTTTTTTAAACATGATGTTGGTGATGGAACACAGGGCCTCCTGCATGCTAGGTAAGCACTCTACCCTGGAGCTACACCCCTACCCTGGCAACTATTTAATTCATGAAAAGAGAAACTGACTAGAAATACCTCATGATTAAAAACTCTTATAAAGTGAGAAAATGCAATCCAAAGTCAGACTTCTTAAAAACAAAGTAATTTGAATAGTTATTTAAATATTAAGAACGACACTATTTTAAAAGTGTCAGAAAAAAATATTATACAATCATTCATGTTAAAAACTGTTCATACCTTTTCTGAGGGTCTTTTTGAAGTAACCCATTAAGCAAATTAATAAAGTCTGAAGATGCTTTAGGAAGTGAAGAATCTATAAGCAAATTTCCAAAAAGAAAAAGTGAGAAGTAATGAATACATAACATTTTAAGCCTATATCAGAATATTTAAAGTAATAGTAATTGAAGCCTACAAAGTACTTTTAAGAGAACAATTACAGCCTCCATTTAATGGGGCAGGACAGGGGAGGTGCACAGCACAAAGGTACTGAACTTCTCCTAGATCACACGAAATAATGAATCTCAAAAACTAAGTCTTACCTAACCTTTAAACTTCCTTTTTACCATCAAACAACCTCAATAAAAGTCACCAACCTTACACTGATGCTTCTGCCTTCTGCAACTGGTTAAGCCTTATTCTCAGAAGGTCTCCTACCCTGACCAAACTTGCTTTAAAAATGCACTATCATTAAACCACTTGTAATGACTTCTTTATTTTGAAGTTCGTTAACAGGGAAATAATTTACATCGCAAATTTATAAAACTGGCCAATTTCATTAATCTCATAATTTTGGTTTTTTTAGTTAGATGGGCATTAAATTATGGACAATTCATCAGTTTATGGTAAAAAGAAATGATCTAAGACAATAGCCAAACACCCCTGAGACAAGGCAATCAATTTAGATGGAACCACTATGCACTGTGGCCCAAGTTTGATGAAGATCACCTAAATAATTATGCTTGGGCCACTTATGATAGCATGACCTGACCCCCTAATACTTTTTCAGATTTCTCTTCCCCACACGAAAACCAATAAGTTATACCAGAAAATACTTATTTAAAAAAATTTGATCTTCTAAGACTATTTTTAATTGACGTTTTAAAAAAATAAATGACAGCAGAATGCATTACAATTCTTATTACATGTATACAGCCCAATTTTTCATATCTCTGGTTGTATATAAAGTACGCTGACACAAATTCATGTCTTCATACATGTACTTTGGATAATGATGTCCATCACATTCCACCATCCTTGCTAATCCCCTGCCCCCTTCCTTTCCCTCCCACCCCGAAGGCCGACTCATAGTGGGGTAGGGAAGGGGAGCATGGGAGGAATAGATGAATTCTAGAAAGACTATTTTCAAGGTATCAAGATTTTTATTTTTTCCACCTAGGATAATTCTAGAAATATCAAAAGTATTCTGCATTTCTATTTACTCCATTTATTGCTTCGGAAATTTTTCTTTTAAATATTCAACAAATATTTGTCCAATTCTATATTCAAATGTGTCTTAAGATCAACAATAATGTTTTATTTTTCATTTCTTAAAATGGTAGATTGTTATGTCAGTCATATTTGTATAATTAAAGTTCCAACATTTTTTTAAATACAACGATATCTAATTTTAAAGATTTTTAAAATTTCTCAGGATAGCATTACTATTCATCCAGCTAAGGACAGATAATCATCACCTGATGTGTTCTATAGAAACACAACACAGAAATAATCATATGAGACATGAATACAAATTAAGTAGTACAGTCAAGAAACATGTATGATGATTCTTAAATCTTTAAATCTGTTTTCTTATAAGAGAACAAAATTCATGTTTTTAAATGAAACTTAGTAATACTTTCTTTTCAATTTTAATATCAAAAAAATGGCAAAGAAAAAACTATTAACTTGGGATCACTTGTAAAATACTTTTGAAGTTTATGCATCAGTAAAGCAGACTTGGGGAAAGGTACACTCAGTATAAGGTATAAATTAACTGCACTTTTTTGAAATCTTACCTTTTGGAATAGGTGGTAAAGGATCTTCATATAAAATCTTTTCAATTAATTCTGAAACACTTTCTGAGAAGAATGGAGGTTTTCCTGAAATCACATAAACTTGCAAAATTAAACAGTTTGCTATCACCAATTCTAAACTTATCTCAACTACAAATACGTTAGAAATATACAATTTATAGAGAAAAACAAGTACTACTCTGAGAATACCTAATACGTACACCAAGCACATGGTATCTTTTTATACTTCTAATTCAAAATTTATTATTCTAACATATAAAATCATCACATATAGATCACTAACATGATCCAAGGGTTTAATGGGCTACTCAACAGATCTTAATTCTGTCACAAGGCACCTTTACAAGAATTTCTACTAACAATCAATTTTTAATAGACACATTTTGATATTCCAGATTACTATCATGATTACCTACGTGTCAAAAAATTTCTAAAACCTATATACACCTAAGTATCAAGCAATTCAGCCAAAATGGGTATATACAAAAACAATAAAACCAGCTTTTTGATATCTTATAGATAAAATATTTGCAAACTAGAGAATTAACCTGCTTTTCATTTATTTGTTGTAGTCTAACCTTGATTTTATATTAAACCAGAAAGTAATCACCTGAAAACATTTCATAAAGCAGGCAGCCCAAAGACCAGAGATCACTGGTGACAGAGAAGTCAGTACCCCTCATAACCTCTGGTGCTGTATAGATAGGAGATCCTAAAAACAAAGTATAAAAAGAACAACTCCGTTAGGCATTTGTATTATACCCACTCAACCTGGGAGACATCTATTGAGATGTAGAAGACAGGAAGAAAATATACATGAATAAAAACTTCATGTGTATTTCACCTTTTTAAAATGTTTATTTTTTTTCAGTAGTCTAGGCAGTTTTGTTTTGTTTTGTTTTGTTTAATTTTTTAGTTATCAGGGCTGGGGTTGTGGCTCAGCGGTAGAGCACTCGCCTACCATGGGCAAGGCCCTGGGTTCAATCCTCAGCACTACATAAAAATTAATTAATTAATTAAAGATATTGTATCCAACTACAACTAAAAAACTAAATATTGTCTTTAAGTAATAGATGAACACAATACTTTTATATTTTATTTACTTTTATGTGGTGCTGAGGATTGAACCTAGTGCCCCCCTCACACGTGGTAGGCAAGCACTTTACCACTGAGCTACAACTGCAGCCCCATGTTTGTTGAGATTACATTTTGCAAAAGATATATATATATATATATGATTTTAAAAATTCTCCTAAGTGAGAGGCATGAAACTTTCAGTTTTTATACACACATACTCTTTTTAATAATTTATATAGTCAAAAGAAAAAAAAACCTTCATTATACCATTATAATTTAAAAAGGTTGTTGGACATCCTCCATAATCCAAAATTCTACTGGCTTAACAATGAAGGTACTTGTTAAAATCCTTGTCCATCAAGTCAACTGAGGGACTCTGTTCCTCACAGTCAAAAACCCAGGATGATGGAGGCTCCATCTCAATCCATGCATCATCAGTTATGGAGGCAGGGAAAAAAGAATTAGCAAATTACACACTGGCTCTTAAAATTCCCACCTCCAAGTGATTTGGCTGGCTTCTGCTCAAACCTTGATGGATTTGACTGGGGAGAAGATGCAGTCCTACCACATATCCAGGAGAATGGGAAACATTTGATGAGTGGCACTTACGTGTATAATATATTCTTTATGCAAGTTTAGCATTACACAGAAACACCACGATAGAGCCTGAAAGTTCCTTTATTCACGAATGAGAGATGTTACAGGGGTATTCACAATCCCACAAGTCACAGCTGGGCAGTCAGAACCACCACCAACACCAACACCCAGGTGTTGGTGGATATTCTCATTTCTACCTGGTGGATACTCTATCCACTCCACCTCCCAACCCCCAGTGAGAATGTTCTCCCCATGAAATAATCAATTATTCAGAAACAAAATTCTACTCAGGTAAACCTTCCAGCACATTTTACCTCCACGGCTTACTACAGCCACAACAGCAGCCTTAAGTGTTCCTAGGTGTGGTTTCACAGTTCTCCCAAGGAACTTTCTTGGTATGCTGTCACATTTCATACACAAACTCCTTCAACATTATGAAGGACCTATTTGCCCACCTTAGATGCTAAGGAAACAGAGATAAATTGGACCCTTGGAATACCCAGGCACCCTGCACAGCACTTAATAGGTTCTTCATTAATATTTGTTAAATGTGAATGACTATGTATCTTTTGCCACTAGAAATATAAGTTCAGTGAGCACCAAGGTTTTTACCCATTTATTCACATCGTATTCCTAGGACCTAGAACATGTCTAAATGTCAAATTAATAAACATGAAATTATCAAAGACATTAATAAGAATATGAAGTCCCTACATTCATGATCAAACAGGTAAAATAAATGTGTGTGTGTGTGTGTGTGTGTGTGTGTGTGTGTGTAAATTCAATGATAAACTGCATAGAATACTATGAAAGAAAATAACCAATACTTAAATACCTGGTCCAATAAAATCTTAGACAAAGAAGAAAAGAAGTCATCTGGGGAAAAGCTGAAGGCAGAAAAGAACAGGGGGAAACTAAAGGAAAAGGGACATATGGGAGCAACCATCTGATGTGTGCAGAAAAACTGTAAGCATGCTGTTTTAATGGAATGTAAGGCAAAAGGTAGTGAGGGCTGGGGATGTAGCTCAGAAGTAAAGCACTACCCTGGCATGCATAAGGTCCTGGGGTTTGGTCTCCAGCACTGCAACCCCACCCCCCGCAAAACAAAAAAAAAAAAAGGGTAGGGAGTCATGGGGGATGGGGTAGTCGAGGTCTTCCAAGAAGCAGACACCAAGTCAAAAATCAACAGTGCAAGGAAAGTATTACAGGAAGCTCTAAGTTAGGGGTAGTTGGTCAGACAGCAGTGTATAACGGACCCCCAAGTGAAATACCACAGTCTGAGAGGGGTTGGGAAAGTCATCAAGAATCCCTGAACCAACACTGGCATCAGACCATCTCCCAAAAATAGGCCTGCATTAGTATCCTGCCACGCTGGTTGTGGCTTCTGGGGAGCACTGCCTCAGAACAAAAACAGGCTGTCCATGTCAAAGCCCCTCAAGGAAAAGGAGACCTCGGTTAACCATGTACCCTGTAGTTGAAGAATGAGGCACACTTTTAGGGGCATCACAAGAATAGAGAAGCAAATAGGCAGATGATCTGGAAACCCAAACTTTAAACTGTAGGAAGGAGATTCTAAACTTGAAACTCATTTCATCAATCTACTCAAATTCCCAGCTTCTCTCAATCAATCAACACCGATCCAGGGCAGAACTGAGTGAGTCCAGCTCAACATAATCTCCTCCTCTTAAACTGGGCCATTTCATTCATTCACATAACCCTCCAGTTCCTGAAGTTTGGGACCCATGATCAACAGGAAATTAAATCCTAGAAGCTATGACGTTATTCTCAAGGTTACGCAGTGAGGAGTGAGTCAGAATGAGAATCCAGGTGTCCTTTTAGAAGCTCTTTGCAATGCTACCTTTATACAGACCATCCAAAGCTTTCCATTCATCACAACATCAGCTTCACTCCTAACAGATTCTTGATGGTTATACACCACTGCTGACCAACTGACAACCCCACCACAACACCCAGTCACCTGCACAGGTCAAAAGTCAGGTTATTTCATGTGCCTTGCTCATCACCATACTTAAATTGTAAATTATCAAAAGCTCCAAAGAGAAGTGGTTTTGCTTATTATCAGAGGATGTGAAGGTGAGTTGACTACGACATGGACAGCCCACAAAGGCAAGGACTGATTCTGCCCTGCTGGTTATGAGGGCATTCTCTACTGACATGACCTATCACAAGGACTGTGCTAGCATCACTTCCAGAACTTCTATACTTCACACAGCTCTCTTCAGCTTACTAAAGGAGAATATTTCAAATATACATTCCTGAAATAGCCTTTCTTGGTTTCTATAATAAAATCTTAAATAACTCAGAACTCAATATTCTACTAATATAGCCACAATAGTTATCTTCATAGAGTGCTGGTCATTCTATGGAAAGCTAATTGAGGTTCCTAAAAGCTGCAATGTTGGTGTGAAATTTTTCCTAAATAAGACTGGCTCTAATAGTTAAATTTTCTTTGGTTACATTTATGGTGACTACAATTATCCTGCTATTCTCCATACTTTTCCCTCATCTCTCTCATCCCTAGGGCACATGGCTGCCAAGCCCAAGCACCCAACTTAACTGATGGCACAGCAGGTATCATAGAGCTTCAGTGGCCCCAGTCTCAGGTACCTTTTCATGGAATTTGAGGAGAGATCTTCACCATTTCTACCAAAAGGTAGAAGAAATAGCACTTCAAGGGCTGGGGATGCAAGTTACTGGCAGAGCACTTGCTTAGTATGTATGAAGCCCTTTGATCTCTCATACTACAAAGAAAAATAAATAGAAGTATCACTTCAACTCTCCCTTAGGTACAGTAATTTTAACACCCCAGCCCCATTTCATTGCCAAAGTAACCTAGCAAGAATACACCCCCTAGAAATCTGTCCCAAATGGAGAAGATAAGTCACTTAATGATATTGAAGTATACCTACTGACCACAAGTGTGTGCCAGGCACTGTTCTAAAGAGCTGGAAGAGTCCCTTCTCTGTTCTAATGAGTGGCTGGTAACACATCAATTAGCACATAGCATTAGAGGCTTCTCACACCTAAAAATATTAGATCCAAAAGGAAATCTGTAATCCATGGACAAAGCTATACCCATGTCCAGGTTTCTTCCAGTAGTTTCTATTTTCAATACGTGATTTGTTTATAACAAAAGACCAACACCATCTCCTAAACACAAACTTTGGGTGGCCCAAGAATTATTATGATCTTTAAGCTCTCCAAGTCCACATACCTTTGACTCTATTTTTCATGCTTTTCTTCAGCATATTTTCCCCACTGTCACCTCCTCCTTCTTCTGCTGCCACCAAGGCAAAGAACTCTTCCAAATTTTCACCTTCCACTTTCGCCAAGCAAAAATTGCTAAACTTCAAAGTGCCAGGCCCTTCCAAGAGTATCTATAAAGATCAAAATACGTTTCTAGAAACAAGTTCAATTTAATTTGCATATCCATTAGTACCTCTTATAATTGCACTACAGACTTTCAGAGTTGGCTTTCTTGCTTCATCACAACTCAAAAATGCTAAAAATTTTTTAAAGAAGCTATTGAAAAATACAACATTTTAATACATTTTAATAGAATCGTCCATTTTAATAGAATTGGCCATTCTCAGATACCATATAACCACAGGGGAAACCTCAGACTTTTGGTAAATAAAGTACAATATATATTATATTTAAAAAGTGTCTATTTAATTCATTTTTTCCATGTTGAACATTTTGAGGTCTTTACATATTCTGGATATTAATATTCTGTAGAATAGCACCAAAGATTTTTCTCCCATTCTGTAGGTTTTCAAATCGGGTATTGTGATAGCTCCAGATTGCCTTTTTTGGCTTCAAATTGCTTTGACTGTTCTGGGTCTTACTATTCCAAGTGAATCTTAGGACTTTTTTTTTTTTCCTAGTTCTGTGAAGAATGTTATTGGTATTTTGATGAAGATTGAATTGAATTGCTTTTGGTGTACGGCCCTTTAATAATATTAATTCTGCCTGTCCATGAGCATGGGAAGATTTCCCATCTTCATGAGTCTTCAATTTCTTGCTTCAGTGTCCTATAGTTTTCACTATAGAGGTCTTTCACCTCCTTGATTTATTACTAGGTTTTTGTTTTTTGTTGTTTTGTTTAAGGCTACTGTGAATGAAATTGTTTTCTTGATTTATCAGCATATTCATTATTGGTATGTAGGAAAGCTATTGATTTTCATATCAATTCTATAAACTGCCACTTGGCTAAATTAGTTCTATCAATCTTCTGGTGGATTTCTTTGAACCTCCTAAGTATAGGATCATATCATCTGCAACAGTGATAATTTCACTCTTTTCTTTCCTATTTTTATCTCTTCCTTTTCTTGCCCAATTGCCCTACCTAGAATTTCTAGCACCATTTAAAAGTAGTAATAATGAACATCCTTGTATTTTTCCAGATTTTAAAGAAAATGCTTTCAGTTTTTCCTCATTCACTATAAGGTTGGTTTTGGGTTTTATATTTACAGCCCTTGTAATGTTGGAGATTTCCTCTAGCTTTAGTTTAATATTTTTCAGTTCTAGGTGAACACAATATATATTTTTATGTGGTGCTAAGAACCGAACCCAGTGCCTCACACGTGGTAGGCAAGCGCTCTACCTGAGCCACAACCCCAGGCCTATCTCTAGTTTCTTCAATGCTCATTAAAGGCTTTCTCTGCATCTGTTTAGATGACCAATTTCTGTCCTTAATTCTGTGTGTGATGAGTTACATTTATTACTTTGTGTATGTTAAACCATCCTTGCATCTCTGGAATAAAACTTGGTTTTGATGTACAATCTTAATATGTTGTACACATTTTGCTAATATTGTATTAAGGATTTTTGCATTTAAGTTAGGGGTATTTGAGTTTTCTTTCCTTGATGTTTCCTTACCTGGTTTTGGTAAGATATACTGGCTTCGCAGAATGAATTTTTTAAGTGTCCCATCCCTATTTAGTGGAATAAATGAGGAACATTTACATTAGTTCTTTAAAAATCTAGAATTCAGCTGAAGATCCATTTGATGCTGGGATTTTCTTTGCTGGAAGGCTTTTCATTACTGCTACTTCATTACTAGTTACTTTTCTGTTTAGGTTTTCTATGTCTTCTCCATTCAATCTTGGCAGGCCACATGTCTAGAAACATCCATGTCTTCTAGATTTCCCAGCTTACTGGAATTTCCAAAATAGTCCATAATGATCCTCCAGATTTCTATTTCATGTGTAATTTTAATTTGGGTCTTCTCTTTCTTTTGGCTAGGTTGGATAAGGGCTACTCAATCTTGTTTATCTTTTCAAAAAAACAACTCTTGATTTCATTGATTTATTGTTTTATTCTCTACTTCAGCTCTGATCTTAATTATTTCCTTCCTTTTTACAGGTTTTGGAATTGGTTTCTTCTTTTGCAATGGCCTTAAGACATATCATTAGGTTGTTAGTTTGCGCTCTTCTGATTTTCTTATGCAGACACTCATAAGCTGTAAACTTTCCTCTTAAAATTGCCTCCACAGTGTCCCAGAGTTTCTAGTATGTGTACCTCTATTCTCATTTGGGTCTAAGACTTTAATTTCTCCTGATTCCTTCTATCACCCATTCATAATTCAAAAGAGTATTATTCAATATCCATGTGGTTATCTAGTTTCCGTAGGATTTTTGGGTGTTGATTTCAAATTTCATTCCATTATTATCTGATAAGATTCAAGGAATTATATCATTTTTTGTATTTGCTAAGAATTGCCTTGTAGCCTAAAAAATGATCTATTTTTGGAGCAAGTCACCAAGAAGGAAGTATATTCAGTTGTTTGATGAAACATACCACAGATATCTGTTAAATCCAATTTACACACACACGTGCACGCAAAATATACACACACGCATGTAATACACAAGCATCATCCTAAGCCCTCCTGGCTTTTAGAGTTTGTGCTCAGAAACCAGAAATCATTCTTTTGGCCTGCCTCTATAGCCTATTTCTCTCGAGACTTTTAAAATTCTATCCTTGTCCTATGTTTTAATTATAATGTGTCAGTTGTTTTTTATTCTTGTACATTTGGGGTTCTAAATGCCTCCTGTATCTAGATGTTCCTTTCATTCTCAAGATTTCTGAACTTCCAAGATACTCTTACTGTCCAATATTGAATTTTAGGAAATCCCTTTCACCCACCTCACTATGAAGCAGTACTCTCCCTTCTTGAAGTCTGAGCCACAGAGCAACTAGGAATGCAGTTTTCTAATCTACCATCTTGAATCCCCCTATGGTTTAGATCTTAAATATTTCCCAAAAGCTCATGTGTTGAAGCCTTGTTCCCCAGGGCAGCAGTTTTCAGAGGTAGGCCTTTGAGAACTGAGTATATCATAAGGGCTCTGATCTCATGAATGGACCAATCCAATTATGGATTCAGAGTTTAATGTGCTATTGGGAAGTAGTGGAAACTTTAGGAGGTGGGGCCTAGTTTGAGGAAGTAGGTCATTGATGGTGCTCCCTTAGTGTGTATTTTGCACCTAACACCTTCCTCTCACCTTCCTAGCAATCATGAAGTAAGGAGTTTTGCTTTACCACAAGCTTCCCACCAACATTCTGGCTCAACACAGGTCCAGAAACAGTAGAGCCAAATGATCACAGACTGACACCTCTGCAACTGTGAGCCAAAACAAATCCTCCCTCCTTTTGAATTGTTTGGTATTGTGTCACGGCAACAGGTAGTTGACTACTACGGTCTACACTAAACCTGTACAGTTTTTTTGTCATCATTCAATAAATGTAATGTAACAACTATTTACGTAGCATAGCACTTATTGTATAAGTAATCTAGAGATTTTAAATACGCAGGAGAATATAAGTTGAAAATACTATGCCATCTTATATAAGGAACTTGAGCATCCTAGGATTTTGGTAACAAAAGGGGGTCCTGAAACTAATTCCCTTGTGGCTATCTAGAAATGACGATACCGTATCTAACAATCTGTACTTATCAACCCTCCGTGACATCTAAGAGACTTGGAAAATCCATCAACCTGAGATGTCTTTTATTCAAGAGGCAATATAATAAAAGGTAAAAACCAGAATTCTGAATTTACAGAACTAGACTTGAGCCCAACACTTACTTGCTATCTGATACTTCATGTGTAAAATGTGAAACACCTAAGTCTTCAGATTACTGTAAGGGTTACAGTAAGGGCTAATAACTATGACTAGCATGTGATAAGTACTCAGGTTTGCTAATATAATTTGTGAATATATTTTTTTAAAAAACATGCTGGGAAGTGACATGGTTTCTTCTAGAGTCATTAAGAATATTTCTAGGTGGTTGCAATGGATTGGGTCACGTCTGTTTTTAAAAGTAACTTGAAGTTAACTCATAACTTCTGGTCATAAATATAACATGTCTATTAGTCTACAAAAGTGATTTTTGGGCCTCAAGCATCAGAATTCTCTGAGGACTTGTTAAAGTGCAGATTATTAGCCACTCCCCAAAAGTTTGATTCCTAAAGTCCAGGGTAAAGCCCAAGAACCTGCATCTCTAACAAGTCCCAGATAATAATACTGATCTAAGGAATACACTTTTTGTTTTGTTTTGTTTTTAAATATTTATTAATTTATTTTTTAGTTCTCGGCAGACACAACATCTTTGTTGGTATGTGGTGCTGAGGATCGAACCCGGGCTGCAAGCATGCCAGGCGAGCGCGCTACCGCTTGAGCCACATCCCCAGCCCATAAGGAACACACTTTGAGAACCACTGGCAAACCATAGTATCTTTGTCCTGACTACTAAGCAGATTTTTATTAAAGAATTGTGTAGGATGGCTGTGTTCAAGTAAAACTTTATTAACAGACAGGAATCCTGCCCAACCTTTCCCAACTCTTGCTCTGGAGCACTCATTACTTAATAAATCAGCCTGAATTTTAGATAACAGCTGATAAAATTCATTAAACTCCCATTCTCTGATCCAAATACAGCCACTGCCTGGTTCTTCATAGCTATGACCTAAGGAGTTTAACATTTCCAAGTGGATTAAAAAAAAATCAAAAGAATATTTGACACGTGAAAATTCTATGAAATTCAAATTTCAGAATCCCTAAATAAAGTTACTGAAACACAGCCACACCCATGCATTTGCACGCTGTCTATAGCTGTTTTCAGCACTACAATGACAGTTGGGTGGCTGCAGGCTTGGGGTAAGCATATGAATAATTCAAACTAGAACTTCTTTGCATGTTAAAGTTTCATGAAGTTCTCTTTTCAGGTTTAATTATCTTCTTATACAGATGGCCTACTAAAATAAAATTAAAATGAAATATTCAGCTTTTCACTTCATTAGCATAAAGAAACCTCAGCCTTGTAACATGTGCAATTCCTCCAGACCTATACTTATAAAACAGTAATAGCTGCCATTGATTTTGGACACACACCTGCCAGAAAGCACCCTAGAAGTTTAACCTAGATATAATACATAATCCTTTTTATTATTCTTTTTTTTTTTTGAGAGAGAGTGAGAGAGGAGAGAGAGAGAGAGAGAGAGAATTTTTATTATTTATTTTTTAGTTCTCGGCGGACTCAACATCTTTGTTGGTATGTGGTGCTGAGGATCGAACCCGGGCCGCACGCATGCCAGGCGAGCGCGCTACCGCTTGAGCCACATCCCCAGCCCCCTTTTTATTATTCTGAAAATATTTATCTACATATCACAAAGAAGGAAACTAAGGCAGAGAGAAGCAGGGTGATTTGTCCAGGATCACATAGCTTCTGTGTCAAAACTGACTGCAACTCACCACTCTGGAAAGCAGAATGGAGATTTCTTAGAAAACTTGGAATGAAACCACCATTTGACCCAACTATCCTACTCTTCAGTCTATACCCAAAGAACTTCAAATCAGCGTACTACAGTGACACAGCCACATTAATGCTTACAGCAGCTCAATTCACAATAGCTAAACTGTGTAACCAATCTAGATGCTCTTCAATAGATGAATGGATAAAGAAACTGTGGTTATATATACACAATGGAATATTACTCAGCATTTAAAGAGAATAACATATGGCATTTGCAGGTAAATGGATGGAGTTGGAGAATATCATGCTAAGCAAAGTAAGCCAATCCTAAAAAAACAAAGGCCAAACGTTCTCTGATAAGTGGATGCTGATCCATAATGGTGTGCGGGGTGGGGCAGGGGGCGGGGTGATAGGAAAAATGGAGGAATTTTGATTGGGCAAAGTGGAGGGAGGAGAGGTGAGGGTGTATGAGGGCAGGAAAGATGGTGGAATAAGATGGACATTATTACCCTAGGTACATATATGACTGCAAATATAGTCCAACGCTACATCATACAGAGAAATGAAAAGTTGTGCTGCAATCGTGTACAATGAATCAAAATGCATTTGCTGTCATATATATCTAATTAATTTTAAAAATTGACTGCAACTCAAACTAAGCAGGTTTCATGACTCACATTGAAGAACATTTAGTTATGGGAATCAATTTTACCAAGAAAGAAAATATTTGATCCATGATATAAGGAATCACCTATATACTGCCAAGAATGCCACTGCCAAGCTAAAATAATGGTTCATAAATGTGTACTATAATTTAAGAACTAAAAGTCTTATCTTACCTATTGGGTTCATCATTTACAAATATACCTCAGTGGCAATAAGCACTTACTCAAAGACCTCAGAAAGGAAGAGAGGCTTTACATTCCAAAAACTACTTAAATAGGCAGCTAAAATGTAGTACTACATATTTTCTTTCATTTAAAAAAGTAACACCTTTGAAAAAAGCACTCTAAATTGAGACATAAGCCATTAGGAAATCAAAACTCATAAATTACCTTCCCAGGAGAAATGTCACAAAAGAGAATGCCAAGTTTATGAAGATGATATAATCCAGTAATCAGGTCAATCCCAAAGTCTCTTACAACATCTTCTGGGAGGTTTTCATCTTGAGCAATAACTGTTTCTAAGGAACCACCTGTAACAAATTGATTAAAATCATCCATTTTAACCCACCAACATCACAAAGTCTCTGAGAAGTTCAATACTGGCTGACAGCATTAAAATATGATTAAAACAGTAAACCCTGATAGACTAGTTATGGACATAGTGGTTTTGCACTGTAAACAATGTCTGTGACCATATCCTAGAGTCAGACCCAGGGAGCACCTGGAAGGATGGTATTAAGTCAGCAAATGGATGAGAGGATAATCCCCCCAAATCCCCAAGGAAATAAACAGCTGCAAAAATTAAACATTAACCCCAAACTGTACACTTAAACATACAAAGCGTAGGCTCGTTTACTCACATGCAGCATCAGGTCACATTCCACAAAGCACTGTATGGCAAAAAGGATGACACCCTCCCTAATGTGGTTGTCACAACCCTTACTGGGCACCATTGAGACAAAAAGCCAAAGACACTGTGAATTCTATTGTTCTATCCTTCAAAGGTGCCAGTCCTGCCTCTTATCTAAGTGCCAGGGGCAAACTTTTAATTAAAGCATCAAGATTATAAAAGGAGTCAAGTTCTGATACAGGAGTGTCTCAGCTGGCATGTGAAAATTTAATCAGAATGACTATGATGGAAAGAAAAGGTATTCTGGGTTTATTTTATTTTGGTGGATGAGGAACCAACCCCAACACTGGTATAATTTAAAATAGGATATTACACCTGGTCAGGGGTCAGAAACAAACAGCTGAAGTCAAAATAACATTAGGGGTATCCCCTGATCACGTTGCCAGTGTGTATATCTATGAAGGTAATCCCACCATGACCCCTTCACACTGACTCAGAAAAATACAAATTAGCCCTAAAAGTAATTTGGTTTTAAGTTTTATAAATTCTGACTGCTGACAGGCAAAATTCATAATGCAAATAATCAATCACATTACATCAATATTCAATGATCCTTTATTACTAATCAAGGTATAAAGTACACCAATGGTGATGCTTATTAGTTTTTTTCTGTTAAACTCAAAATGTTAAGGCTAAAAGTCCAGATAAAATGTATTCATTCACCTTCCTCCCTGTATGTAGTCCCAGAACATTGTGTAAACAGCTATAACATTTCCATTGTCAAGGAGTGAGAACTGTTGAACATTGCTTCAGTTCTTATAAAATGGAAGTATCCCTTTCATAAAGCCAAAGGATAACTGCTTTATGAATGTATTAGCTAGTTAAAACTAGCTAACATCTAGTGTTTATTTTTATTTATTGTGAAAACTTGCTTGACAAGTTAATCACTTTAAAATATCAAGTTTCTATACAGGTAATTTAATTACAAAGTAAACTCCAAATAAACTTTTATACAATCTTTCCTTTTACCAAACATCTTTTATCTTTTGCCCTTCCCTAATATTCATCAAGCAATAGGTTTCAAATTAACATAATAATATCTATAATAGATGATTTTTAAAAAGCAACAGGAGCTGGGGATATAGCTCAGTGGTAATGCATGAGGTTCTGAGTTCAATTCCACAGTGCCAATTTTTTTAAAAAGGTAAATACAAACATACACTACATTTCAATACTGCAACAGGGGACTACTTCAGAGCATGCCTTACAGCCTTACCTGTGCAGAGTTCCACCACCATCCAGAGATGATTGCTGGTTTCATACCATTCGTGAAAAGTTACAATATTCTTGTGTTTAATTTCATGGGTGAGACGGACCTATAAAAACATACAGCATTCACTTTAAGAAGTTCTTAAACTCTTAGATATGAGAGGCACCTAACTATGTAATTGGGACATGGATAAGAAAATAGTGGAAAATGGACTGGGGTTGTAGCTCAGTGGTAAAGCACCTGCCTCACATGTGTGAGGCGCTGGGTTGGATCCTCAGTACCACATTAAAAACCAAAGATACTGTGTATTTATTTACAACTAAAAATATATTAGAAAAGTGGTGGAATTTACTTACAGACATTAGAAATAATGGTTAGGAAGGCCAGTCACATGGAAAAATGCTTAAAAAACATGCATCTGGGGGCTGAGGATATAGCTCAGTTGATAGAGTACTTGCCTTGCATGTACAAGGCCATGGGTTCAAACCCCAGCACCGCAACAACAACAAAAAAGATATGCATCTGTGTAAATACAGATTGTACAAGATTTACGGTTAATAACTAGAAGATGTACACGCAGCTGTTAGTAGAAATATAGATGCTCCTTGACTTATGAGGTTGTAGTCCAATAAATCCATCCTAAATTGAAGATACTGTAAGTAGAAAATGCATTTAATAGATCTAAACTATTGAACATCATAGCTTAGCCTCACCTACCTTAAAGGTGCTCAGAACACAAAGCTTAGTTAATAACTGTTACACCTTATATACACAGAGAATAGATATGATGGGATACTAAAAAATAAAGCCATCACACATTGTGGTGGTGCTTGCCTGTAATCCCAGCCACTTGGGAGGCTGAGGTAAGAAGGTCTCAAGTTCAAGGTCAGCTTGGGCAACATCATAATACCCCATCTCAAAGAAAAAAACAAAGACAAACCAAAACTAACACCGATTGTCTTCAGTGCACCTTTTTTTTTCTATCCATTTTTCTATGTTGTCCAGATTTTCTATTATGAGTATGCATTACTTTTATAACATTTAAAAGAACTCAGGATTTTACAATCTTTTTCAAAAATATTCTTAATGAGTCCGAGTATCAATTTATCCAGATTATTAAAAGAAATCACAATGAACACAGTGATCTTAAAACTGTATATTTTTATTTGACCTTAATACTTGTGCACTAAAAACAAATAAAAATGCAAAAGTCTGTCAATTTAAAAATACTAAATTGCTTCAGGGGCTTTGCTTTAAAATTCCATTAAATATGAAAACTAAAATCACAAAGCTATGTGCATTAGAAGTCAATCATCAAGACTTAGAATTAAATCTTTTTAAAAAGTGGATTATAAACCAGGTATAGTCGCACATGCCCAGTCATTCTGGAGGAGGGAAGATCACAAATTCAAAGTCGGCCTCAGCAACTTAGCAAGGCCCTATCTCAAAATAGAAAATGAAAAGAGCTGGAGATGTAGCTTAGTGGTTAAGCATCCCTGGATTCAATCCCCGGGGATTGAAAATAATCTACCAAAAAAGTGGATTATGTAAATACAAAATAGAACACAGGCTAACCAGAAGTGGGAGGGAGAGAGAAATGGGGAGATGAAGGTCAAAAAGTACAAAATTCCAGTTATGCAAGATGAATAAGTCTAAAGACCCAAAAATACAGCATGTGGACTGTAGCTAATACTGTAGTTTTACTGGAAATTATCCAAGAGACTAGATCATAGGTGCTCTACAGAGATACACACACACACACACACACCTTCACTATATAAAATGACAGTTATGTTAAATTGCTTACCTGTAGTAATCATTTCACTATGTAGATGTAAGTGAAAACATGTTGTATATTTTAAATTTATACAATTTTAAGAAGTCTTTGAAAATACCTAGAATGGCTGACAAGTACAAAAGTGTCTCAGATTCTTTTTTAAAAAATGGATCACAAATCCTATTGTCACTTTATTTAGAAATAGAGTTTTTTAAAAATGGAATATGTGGTACACTCTCAGAACTAGATAAGCTCATAGTGTAACACAATTAGAGGAAAATGATTTAGAAAACAGATGAGAAAAACAATAATCAGTGATCAAGAAAGAATTTAAGGACTAAGAAACCATAAAACTAAAAAGACCACTAAAGAATGGTGAAGGCCATGTGGCAAGCATGTTTAAGGATGCCCACTGATTCAGGCACAGGAACACAGAGGTCCCGATGGAAAAAGATGAAATTCCCACAGATTCACCATCAGAATTCAGTTCTCAGCAAACTCTGACACTCCCCAGCGTTCGACTTCCACCCAGTACCTACTTACTCTTCCAGTGTTCATTACAGGGCCTCATCATCTCTGGCAACCTTGCCGCCTACCCCCACCTCAACCACCCATAGTTACTCTGCAGACCCATACTATACAATATAGGAGCTGCTTGCCATACAGGGCAATTACAAAGCAGCCAATATGAACAGATGTCTTCTAAGTGTCAAATATACACCAGATTCTGAAAACTTAATACCTGAATGAATGGAAATGACCAAGTTTTGATTAAAAATTACGTGTTAAAATAAGGTACTGTATTTATTGGGTTATAATATATTTAAGTTAATTTCACCCTTGTGTTTGTGTTGCCTGAAATCAAATCTCAAACCTGAACCTTGCACATATAAGGCAGGTGCTCTACCACCAAACTACACCCCCAGTCCCTTTTTTCTTTTTCAATGTGGCTACTAGGAAACATACAATTAGATTTGTGGCCCCCATTATATTTGAGAGAGTTTTTCCTAATAATCATGACCTCCAAAATCTACCACACATGCCTGTGAGCACACTCACTTCCCTTTCCCTTGTCCTAGATCCCAATTTCAGTTAAATTCAGCCTTCTACAATCCTGCACGTACTCAAGCAGCTGAAGGAAACACAAACAACCAGGTCACAATCTCAAAAGGCCCCCAATTACCTGACCTACAAGAGGCTATTCTCACCTCCTCTTTCCTCTAACACTGCCTTCCCCTCCTCCCACCTCTTAATTGATGACTGCTACTTTCAGAGACAGCAAAATCCCTCAGGACTTTCTCTTGCTCCTGACACCAGGCTATCAAGCAGCATCCTTATCTCTATCCCATTCTCCTCTCAACTGTCCACCATCCTTTCAAAAGCCACTGTTTCCTCAGGTATACAAGATCCCATGCAAACTTGACTTTGACAGCCATCTCCTCCTTACCCTACATTCATTTTCCCTTCATACTGGCTCATTCCCTGCAATTATCTCTGTGGAGAGGTTCCAGTGGCTTACCTAATACCCCTTTCACCTATATGCTTAATACAGAGTTCCTATATTGCCAAAGACAGCCTCATGCCTGGCCAGAAAAAACACTTCCTCACTTTCTGTACAGGTGAGGGGGCAGAGGAAAGGCACCAAGATGGTAGTCAAGTCACTGGCTGAAGTTTCCTAGGCAACTTTAAAGGGGTTTTATTCAAGACACCAAGGAACACCTAAGCACCCTCTTCCTACCCAGGAAAACTGGCATGATGGCTAAAAGGTATTGTCACCCAGCAACTGTGAAGTGGCCTTAAGCACAGAGCCAAGCAATAAAGACAGCAGAGACAAACAACAGCTAAGAGGCATTTGGTGAAACCAGGTTATAAATCTAAGACTTCCTTCACCTAAGAAAACAGGCCATCTGCTTCAAGCCCTGGGATTTGAGGTCTTTCATCAGGAGTCACATGTAACTCCTAATGCCCCATATTGCCATCCAGCTGTCACCCTATTTCTCTGCTCCTTGCTTCATCAAAACTCAAGAGTGGCCTCCACCTCCTCCGGCTTCCTCTTAAACCAGTTCTGGCTTTTATCCATAGCAATTCACCAAAACCACCGTCTTTAAGGTCATCAGTGGCCTCTGTTGTCAAATCCT
Source organism: Urocitellus parryii (assembly GCF_045843805.1). Lineage (NCBI taxonomy): Eukaryota > Metazoa > Chordata > Mammalia > Rodentia > Sciuridae > Urocitellus > Urocitellus parryii. The sequence goes on from NC_135533.1 coordinate 197,466,651, forward strand.
CAGTCTTCACCTTATCAACTGCATTTCACACAACTGATTTCTCTTCTCCCTGCATCACTTTCTTCGTGATTTCATGACAGCACATATTTGGCCAAAGTTTTCAGCTTCAGAAAACTGAATTCACTCTGGCAACAAAAGAAACCCGTCGGGGGCATTGGAAACTCAAACAATTGAGTTTCAATGAACAATTGAGGTTCATTGAAATCTTCTAAGCTGAACTCCCAGAAAAGATTCCCAAAAATCACACCATAAAACTAAGCCACAACCAGAAACAGCTGTCAGCTAATGTGTTACCTCTGCCACCACTAAGACGGACATCCAGCACCACCAGTCTCAGCCCAACCTGAACTGACAAATTGGTCCCTTGAGGCCTCTCTCATCACTTCAGTTTGGAAACCAAGTCTCCTCTAGTACATCTAAAGTGGATAATTTCGTCAAGAATTTTATAAATTGGAGAATTGCTGTTTGTAGCTTCCCCAAGTCTGAAGAACAGAAAAGCATGCCAGAATGGGCAATGACCAAGTCAGTCCCAGCACATCATCCCATTGTTTTCCAGCTCTCCTTTCACTGGATGCTCCCTTTCATACTACTTTGCTACTTCTGCTTATGCTATGTGTTGCAGTGAAGGTCCTTGGTGCTCACCCATCTTCTCATGTTTACCTAACACCTACCAGCTGATGACACTCAAATATTCAACTCCACCCTGAACTTCCCCCTAAATGCAGACTCGAACACTCAATGTCTTTACATATCCATTTGTCTTTACATAAAATGGGCACCTCAAAATGTAAGTGCCCAATGAACCCTCATACCTAGACTTTCCCCTCTTAGGAAATGACATCACCATTAATTCAGTCACCTGGCCCAAAACTATAGAATAATCTTTGACTTCTCTTTCATACCTCATATCCAATTCATGACCCAAACTCTCAGCTCTACTTTACAGAACAACCCAAAATTATCTGTTCACATAAGCTCAAAACCAGCAAGACAATATCTGTAATGTAAGAAGCCAGGACCTTCATCATGCTTGGGGAGTAGAGGGTCTGAAAAGAGGTATGAACGGTCTGTAGAATAATGCTCATGTTCTGTGGCTGGCTGGATGCTAAGCACATCTTCAGGAAATTTTGAACAATTATGATTGTATACTTTTTTGCATGTATGCTTTATTTCTATTTAAAAACTCAAGCTGGACACAGTGGAACATACTTGTAATTTGTAATTCCAGTTGCTCAGGAGATTGAGGCAGGAGTATCATGAATTCAAAGCCAGCCTCAGCAACTTAGTGAATCTCCAACTTAGGGAGACCCTGCCTCAAAATAAAATATAAAAAGGGCTGGAGATATAGCTCAGTGGTTAGCACACCTGGATTCAATCCCAAGCACGTGCATACACACACACACACACACACACACACACACACACACACTCAAAATGTATACTTTTAGTAAATAAAGTGACTAAAGTACTTGCAATAACAGATAAATCTCAAAAGAATGATAATAAAAAGAAGTACAACACAAGAGACACCACAGGAATCCATTTATTTGAGGTTTAAGAAATAAAATCTTCAATGCCCAGAAATAAGGGTAGTCGTTACAAAAGGGTATTGAAGAATAAGATATTTGTGAAGAGGCATGAGGTACTTTCTGGAAAGAGGGATATACTCTAGCTTGACTTGGAGATTTGTTACAAGACTATATACATTTGATTGAAGCATCTTCAACAAATGGTGCTGGGAAAATCGAAATCCATATGCATCAAAATGAAACTGAATCCCTTTCTCTCGCCATGCACAAAAATTAACTCAAAATGGATCAAGGAGCTTGATATCAAATCAGAGATACGGCGTCTGATAGAAGAAAAAGTTGGCTATGATCTACATACTGTGGGGTCGGGCTCCAAATTCCTCAATAGGACACCCATAGCACAAGAGTTAATAACTAGAATCAACAAATGGGACTTACTCAAACTAAAAAGTTTTTTCTCAGCAAAAGAAACAATAAGAGAGATAAACAGGGAGCCTACATCCTGGGAACAAATCTTTACTCTTCACACTTCAGATAGAGCCCTAATATCCAGATTATACAAAGAACTCAAAAAATTAGACAATAAGATAACAAATAACCCAATCAACAAATGGGCCAAGGACCTGAACAGACACTTCTCAGAGGACATACAATCAATCAACAAGTACATGAAAAAATGCTCACCATCTCTAGCAGTCAGAGAAATGCAAATCAAAACCACCCTAAGATACCATCTCACTCCAGTAAGATTGGCAGCCATTATGAAGTCAAACAACAACAAGTGCTGGCGAGGATGTGGGGAAAAGGGTACACTTGTTCATTGTTGGTGGGACTGCAAATTGGTGCAGCCAATTTGGAAAGTGGTATGGAGATTTCTTGGAAAGCTGGGAATGGAACCACCATTTGACCCAGCTATTCCCCTTCTGGGTCTATTCCCTAAAGACCTAATAAGAGCATGCTACAGGGACACTGCTACATCGATGTTCATAGCAGCACAATTCACAATAGCAAGACTGTGGAAGCAACCTAGATGCCCTTCAATAGACGAATGGATAAAAAAAAAATGTGGCATTTATACACAATGGAGTATTACTCTGCATTAAAAAATGACAAAATCATAGAATTTGGAGGGAAATGGATGGCATTAGAGCAGATTATGCTAAGTGAAGCTAGCCAAGCCCTAAAAAGCAAATGCCAAATATCTTCTTTGATATAAGGAGAGTAACTAAGAACAGACTAGGGAAGAAGAGCACGAAAAGAAGACCAACATTAAACAAGGATGAGAGGTGGGAGGGAAAGGGAGAGAGAAGGGAAATTGCATGGAAATGGAAGGAGACCCTCAGGGTTATACAAAATTACATACAAGAGGAAGTGAGGGGAAAGGGAAAAATAATACAAGGGGGAGAAATGAATTACAATAGAGGGGGTAGAGAGAGAAGAGGGGAGGGGAGGGGAGGGGAGGGGAGGGGGGACAGTAGAGGATAGGAAAGGCAGCAGAATACAACAGACACTAGTATGGCAATATGTAAATCAATGGAAGTGTAACTGATGTGATTCTGTAATCTTTATACGGGGTAAAAATGGGAGTTCATAACCCACTTGAATCAAAGTGTGAAATATGATATATCAAGAACTATGTAATGTTTTGAACAACCAACAATAAAAAAAGAAATATTTCCAAATTATTTTTTATTTTATTTATTTTTTTTATGTGGTGCTGAGGATCAAACCCAGTGCCTCACACATGCTAGGCAAGCACTCTACCACAGAGCCACAACCCCTGCCCTGTTGAACAAACTTTTAAAAAGACAAATGGAAACATATCCCATGTTCATGAAGAAGATTTAAGATGTCAATACTAGCCAACACAACTTAGCCATTCAATGTAATCCCTACCAAAATTCCAGATTTTTTGCATAAGTACAAAAACCTGAACAAAAATTCACACAATCTCAAGGCGTGCCAAATAACCAAAATGATATTGCAAAAGAACAAGTGGGAGGATGCACACTTCCTAATATCAACACTTAACTTCAAAGCTATAATAAGTATAATAAGAACAAGACACAGGCCAATGGAATAGTACAGAGCCAAGAAATGAATTCTCACAGATACAGTCAAATGACTTTCAAACAAAAGTGCCAAAAGTATTCAATGGGGGAAATAACAGTCTTTTCAACAAATGATACTAGGAAAACTGGATGTTCACATGCAAAAACTCAAATTGGGACCCTTATCTAATACCATATAGAAAACTAACACAAAATGAATCAAAGACCTATACACAAAAGTTAAAACTAGGGCTGAGGTTGTAGCCGAGTGGTAGAGAACTTGCCTAGCAGATGTGAGGCACAGGGTTCAATCCTCAGCACTATATAAAAATAAAAGTATTCTGTCTATCTACAACAAAAAGTTTTAAAAACTTAAAACTATATAACTCAAAAGAAATTATAGGACAAAAACTTCACAACATTAGATTTGGCAGTGATTATTGAATATAACACCAAAAGGGTAGGCAATGAAAGAAAAAACTAGACTTCTTAAAAATTAAAAACTTTTGTACAAACTATCAGTGAAAAATTCAATCTAGGGAATGAGAAAACATTTGCAAATCATATGTGATGAGATCAATTTTTTGAGAACTTGTAAAACTTAATCACATTAAAACCCGGGCAAAGAACCAGGTACATACTTATAATCCCAACAACTTGAGAGGCTGAGACAGGAGGATCATAAGTTCCAGCCAGCCTCAGCAACCCCTGGATTCAAGCACTCAGTTCCACAAAAAGAAAAATAAAATGGGCAAATAACTAGAATAGATATTTCTCTAAAAATATATAGAGCTGGGATGTAGCTCAGTGATATAGCGTTTGTCCAGCTTGCACCAGGCCCCTAGGTTTGCTCTCCAGCACCACCCCCCCAAAAAAAAAAAAAAAATAGTCAATGATCACATGAAATGCTATGCAACATCACTCGTCATTAGAAAAATGCAAATCAAAACAATGTTTTAGCCATTAAAAAAAACACCATAACAAGTATTGGTGGTGATATGGAGATACTGGAACCCTCATACACTGTTGGTTGAAAGGCTAAAATGTATATCCACTATGGAAAACAGCATAGTGGTTCCTCAAAATATGGAGTATTACCATAGGATCCAGCCATACCACCTCTCGGTATATTTGTAAAGGAACTGAAAGCAGGAGATAGTTGTACATGCATATTCATAGCAATATTATCCACAATAGTTAAAACATGGAAGCAACTCAAATGGATATTGATATATGAAGCAAAATGTAGCATGTACTAGGTTGGTCTAAAAAGGAAAAATTCTGGCATGCTACAACACAGATGAACCTTGACGACATTATGCAAAAATGAATCAATCACACAAAAACTGTATGATACCACTTATAGGAGGTACCTACAGGTATCAAAAGCCTAAGGACAAAATAGAGTGGTGGTTGCGAGGAGCTGGAGGACAGGACAGAATTGATTTTTCAATTTTTCTTTAGTTGTAAATGGACACAATATATTTTTATGTGGTGCTGAGGATCAAACCCAGGGCCTCACACATGTGAGGCAAGTGCTCTACCACTAAACTACGACCCCAGTCCCAGAATTGATTTTTTTATGGGTATAGAGTTTTAGTTTTACAAGATGAATAGTTATGACAGAGGATGGTGATGGTGCTAGCATAACAGTATGAATGTACTTATCACTGAACTGTAAAATTTAAAACACCAAGGTGGTCAACTTTATATTTTAATACAATTTTTTTTTAAAGGTAGAGTCCAAGAAGCCTAGGCTGTAGAGTGACAGTTACTTCAAAGCCAAGTCACTTTGACCCAATGTCCTTTCCAAAAGTTTCATATACATACACTAAATTATAGAAGAATACAGCTTCCCTTGCACCAAAAAACAACAAAAAGCCTTAAGTTGGTGATAACCTGGTTATGTTTAATTGCCATTTTTCAGGACTGGTGGCACTGAATAGACAGGTAACCCATCCAGGTGGGAAATGTGGCATTTGACAAAAGGAGTTCAGTAGATTCCATTCATATGCCACATTTGCTTGGTTGTAGCTTCGTCCCTCCTCAGATGAGAACACACTTGACTCACCCAGTTGGTTATTTCAGGCCTTTTGCACTTTTCAGTACAAAGAATCGCCACAAAATTGATTGTTCCCTTCCGTCGCCCTTTGTAGACAACAGTCTTGCTTCCTCTGCCAATCTCCTCATACAGAATAAAGTTTTCCATCTCTGGTCCAACTTCTTACATATGATAAAACAGCATCTTTAGCTCCTAAATAGTAAATAAAAATGGAATTTATAAATGTAAGCTAGCTTCACGATTAGCACAGAATAATTATTGAAGGATAATATGTTAGTAAACCTAAATTCTATAAACTCAAAATTCACCTTTTATAGAATAAACAAAAGCTAAGGAAAAGATAAAAGGAAAATTCACAAACCAATATTCAACTTCCTATCAACAAGAGCTGAAGAAAAATAGTGCAGATAAGTCATTTTGAACATAAGTAAACAAATTCAGAATGGATGTTTTTCTCCAATACATCTTGATATCTTTTTTACCATGAAAACCTGGTACAATGCAAAGATCAAGTCAACGTTTACTTTCCACATTTTTATTGGTACATCATGGTTGTATATAATGGTAGGATTTGTTGCTACATGCACACAATATAACAATGTAATTTGCCTAATATTGTTTCCCTGTATTTCCCCTTTCCCTCTCCTCCCTCCCTTTCCTCTATTAATCTCCCTTGTCATGAGATTCCCCCACCAAAACCTTTTTCCTTTCTGGCTTCCATCTGTAAGACAAACATACAATTTCCCACTTTGAGTTTGAAGTATTTCACTTAACATTCTCAAGTTCATCCATTTTCCTGCGAATGACAATTTCATTCTTTATGGCTGAATAAAACTTTGTGTATACATACATTTTCTTTATCCATTTGTCCACTGACACCTAGGTCAGTTCTATACTCAGCTACTGTGAATTGTGCTGCTATAAACATGGGTATGCATGTACTATTATTTAATTCTTTAGGATAAATACTCAGGAGTGGTATAGCTGGATCACATGGTGGTTCCATTCCTAGCTTTTTGCAGAATCTCCATACTGATTTCCATAGTGGTTGTACGCCAATAATGCCAAAGTGTTCCTTTTTCTACATATCCTCTCTAGCATTTTATTGTTTGTATTCTTGATGACTGCCATTCTGACAGGTGTTAAGATGAAATCTCAGTTGTAAAAAAAAAAAAAAATGCAGAAAGTTAAAAAAAATAATTTCTGTTCAAAGGACCCTATCAACAGAAAGCCAGTGAATGGGAAAATGTTTTTCAAATCATACCTGATATTAATACCCAGAACATATAATGAACTCCAACAAAAATTCAAACAAAGGCAAAAAATATGCATATACATTTCCCCAAAGACAATAAACCAATTGTCAACACATAAATGTTCAACATCACTAATCTTTGGGGGAAAGTAAATCAACTGAGAGCCAGGGGCAGTGGTGCCACCTGTAATCCCTTTGTTACCAAGGCTGGCCTCGAACTGGGCAATTCTCCTGCCTCTGCCTCTGAGTGTGGCTTACAACATTCAAGCAATTCTCTCTCTGGAGCTGTTTCTTAGAGTAATATGAATTTGATCATAGGCAATGCCTACACCTATAGTCCCAGCTACTTCTTGTGCCCAGGAGTTTCTGACAACCTTGGCAACACAGGGAAACCATCTCAATTTAAAAAAAAAAAAAAAAAAAGATAAATTTTAAACTTATGTTCCAAGTTTGAAGTTTCAAACTTTAAGGTTATTCTTAGTCCAAAAACATTCCCCACGGAAGACTTCCTAATGCACTTTTTAAAAAATCTGTTAACTCCTTACATGTAAAATAAAATGCAGAAAACTCCACAACATAATAAATATCTTAATAAATTATGAGGAACACCCTGGTAATTACCACCCAGGGAAGGAAACGGCACCTTGCCAGCCTCAAAAGAAGCCCCTCAGTTAGCCTATCCGAATCACAACCAGTTCTCCAAAAGTAACCACTCCCCTGACTTTCATCCTCCACTTCCTTAGATTGCTCTATAAATCTCACCCAAGTGTGTTCTTCCCACAGTTTATTCTTCCTCATTTCCTCAAAATGTGGTGCATCTTCTGTGATTTCTTAGATCTACAAGTTCACTCAGGAAACTTCTGAGAAGCCAGAAATCAGAGCCACTTACACACGTGCATTCAGTGAACATTGAAACAGATCACGTGATGGGAACACGCAGGTAAAAATCACCTCACCCTGACTTGAAAGTATCCGCTTCACCTGGGAAATCAACAGAAACGCAAATCCTCGGGCGCCTCCCAAATGCACAGCATCTACTCAAGAGGCGAGGCCCGCAGGGCGGTTAATACACAGCCTCTAGGCGACTCAAGGCATGCCCAGGTTTGCAAATCAACCTTACACGTGGACTTAACAGGCAGCACTACTGTGCTAACCACTCACAGGTGATCCTCTTCGCAGCCCTTTACAGACTGATGAAGCGCAGGCTTGGAACCACTACGTAATGACCAGCCCCTCGTGGCCCGAGCAGCTTCTCCCGCCTCCCAGGTCGGTGAACATCAGCCAGCCAGGACAGTTTGGAGCCCTGGAAATGCTGAGGGGCTATTAAGACGCGGCCGCTCTGAATTTTAAGAAGTGGTCCCGGTATCGCCGGAACCAAAGAGCACCTTGGTCCTGGAACAGGTGACCCGTATGTCCCGAACCAAAGCCCCATGAAGTTGTGTAGAATTTTAGTTCAATAACTGCAAAACAGACAGCAGAGAGAGGCCTAGTGGTCGCGGTGGGCGAAGGCTCAGGAGAGGGCTGCCAGACCGCGCCCCTCCAGGTCCATACTCTTTTCACGTCCGCTAAGATTCTAGTCTGGACTCGCAACCACTACAGCCACTACCTCACGCACCTGGTCGCTGGATCCGGAGAAGGCGCCAGGCCACAGGACCGCTTGCTTGAGTGGGCGCGCCTTGGCCTTGGGGTGGAGCAGTCCACTGGCCCACTACCGGGGGGGAAAAAAACAACGAAGAATGACGGAGGTGCGGATGCACTCTCTGGCCCAGCTCCCCTCCGCATTTGGATTAGCCCGCGCTGTCTCCAGGGCAGCACGCAGAACGCCGGAAGAACAGCAGGGAGCTCACTGGTACTCAGTCTCCTTTCCCATTGGCCGGAGCACGGAAGTGAGGGGCCACCAGGCAGCCTCCCTTAACTTTAAGGACCTCACACCCTACCCTAGGTGAAACCACGGCTGGAGACCGGGGTGAGACATGCTAGAGAAGGAGGGACTCACAATGGCAGCTTACGGGTTTGCAGGCCGATCACCCCCTCAGCATTTAGATTCGCCCGCGCGTATCCATGGCAGCACGCAAACGCCGGAAGGAAGGCGGGGCGCTAACGGACCGAGCCTTATAGTTCCTAGTGACTGAAATTGCAAGGCCCCGCTGCGTGTTCAGTCTTAACAGGTCGCGCAACTGGGCTGTGGTACAGGTAGATCTGACCTGTCTGGACAGTTGTTCCAGAGTTGGGGGCCGTGGAGGCCTGCCTTCACTGTCCTCCAGGAGCTGAGGTGTACGTGTCCCATAGTCCGTGCAACTGAGCGCTCAAAAGCGGGTTCCTCACCCTTGAGACAAGAAAAGGCTGTGGAATATCATCCTAATTTATAGATGAGGAAACCGACCACTTCTTCTTGAGTTGATGGCTTAATAAACAACGCTCCACGCTTTCAAATTCCCGCCAACCAGACACGTGAGAACCACCTGCCCCTCTTCTGCCTCCTTCCACCCAAGATAGCGCAGTGATTTTCAAACTTGAGCATCAAGATCACCTGGAGCACTAGTTAGTTAACAAAACACAGCTTTCCAACTTCATCCACAGAAGTAATGATTCTGTAAATCTAGGGGCTAAATATTTACACTTCTATCAGATTATCAGGAGATGTCAATATTGCTAGTCAAAGGCCACACTTTGTAAGCCAATAACCATTCTCTGGTCTCAGGTGAATCATGTCTCGTATTATTTTCCTTCAGACCCTTTCTGCCTTCTCAAGAATCTTACCATTTTGTGCATTTTAACAACTTTGGTATGGAAAATATTTCTTCCTGGACCACTCCCAAATTAGCGAATACAATATTTCAGTTTATTCCGAGTTTTGATAACTAAGAGTTTATTTAGAAAAAGTATTAAATCATGGGGACTCTTAGCCTGGTTTCCTTGGATGCTTCCAGGTAATTCATGAACCTGCTAAGACAGGTAAAATTTTTGTAAACGTGTACATTTTTCTGACTAGAGTCCACAGGTTTAACAGAGGTGCTAATGACCCAGAAAGATTTAAGAATTCCTGCTACAGATAATTTTAAGACAGTATCAAAAAGATAAGCTGAAAAACACATGGACATGACTCAGTGGCTACTTCTGGTCCAGACTTTAACAAACTAATTAATCTTAAAAAAAAAAAAAAAAAAAAAAACAAAACAAAACTTTGAACCCGGCACAGTGGCGGACTCCTGTAATCCCAGAGGCTCAGGAAGCAGAGCAGGAGGATCAGGAGTTCAAAACCAGCCTCAGCAATGGCAAGGCACTTAGCAACTCAGACCCTGCCTCCAAATAAAACACAAAATAGGGCTGGGGATGTGGCTCAATGGATGAGTGCCCCTGAGTTCAATCCCTGGTACCCCACTGCCCACCCAAAAAAAGTTGAGTACTGAACAGTCAACAGCTGAAACATGTTTTAAATTTCTTAAATTCACTAATTGGACACAGCGGTGCATGCCTATAATCCCAACTACTTGGGCAGCTGAGGCTCAAGGATCTCAAGTTGGAGGCAACCTCAACAACTTGGTGAGACCTGTCTCAAAAAACAAAAAGGGATGAGGATGTAGCTTAGTGGTAAAGTGACCTTGGGTTCAATCCCCAATACAAAAACAAAAAAGAAAAAATGTCAAATGCTTTCAAATGGTGAGTATCTCGGTCAACCTTATTTTCTCAGAAGCCCCTAATACATCATCTTCCTCGCCTCCAGATTAACATATAGAATGTCTTCATTCAACACAGGAATTTCTTAAGGACAAAGCATTGTGTTAGATGTTGCATAAGAGGAGAAAAAAATCATTTATTTTAATTCATACAAAGGAGTGTATCAATAATAATAATGCATTTAAAGTCATCAAAAAAATTTTTGAGCCAAAAAATAAACTCATAAAATTCACTTGAATCCTGAAGAGACATTAGAACAAAACATACATTTTGAAGACTGAAGGATTGTAGGTATTCAGAGTGGGCCCCCAGAAAGACACTCTACTTCCACTTAGAAGGGAGACAAAACAAAACACTTGGGAAGGGCTGTGATTGTCTTCACAAAATAATTTGGACTTGAAGTTCAATAGGAGGAGCTGAACATATGAATTTACCATGAGGCCTCCCAAAACCTCACTGAAATGATTGAGATTGAAACCATCAGGGCACTTAGGAACAAAGAAGGGAACCATCCTTAGATGAAAATTATGAGGCACATCTGGAGCACAGAAAGGACAAACAGGATCCATAGCAGAGGCAATCCCAACTCCACCATTAAAAATCTGAGGACCTAAGCACTTAATCCTTTTCTTGATAATGGATGAAAGGAAAGCAATCTTGGGGGCTGGGGATGTGGCTCAAGCGGTAGCGCGCTCGCCTGGCATGCGTGCGACCCGGGTTCGATCCTCAGCACCACATACCAACAAAGATGTTGTGTCCGCCGAGAACTAAAAAATAAATATTAAAACTCTCTCTCTCTCTCTCTCTCTCTCTCACCTCTCTCACTCTCTCTTTAAAAAAAAAAAAAAAAAAAAAAAAAAAAAAAAAAAGAAAGGAATGCAATCTCCACTATCAAGAGACCTCATCACCCAGGGCAGTGGCTCATGCAGTAACTTGCTTTATTTATTTATTTAGGTACTGAGCTACATCCCTAGCCCAGCCCTTTTTATTTTGAGACAGGGTCTCACTTCCTTGCTGAAACTGGCCTCAAATTTCTAACCCTTCTGTCTCATCCTCCTGGGTCACTGGGATTGCAGGGGTGCTGGCTCCCTGCAATAGCTTTTGCTTACAAGATAAAATGTATAAATACTATCTAAGCAACATGAATAAAAGGTCAGGGTAATAGAGAATGAGTACAAATCTGCCTTCTGAACTATGAGGCCTTTCCTTAGCCCCCTGTCCTTCACAAATTATGGCAGCTAGTCAAAAGACTAGAATAAACTGAAATTGCTGTTGCAGTAGTGCATGCCTGTAATCCCAGTGTCTTGGGAGGCTGAGGCAGGACGATCATGAGTTAAAAGCCAGCCTTAGCAAAAGCAAGGCGCTAAGCAACTCAGTGAGACACTGTCTCTAAATAAAATACAAAATAGGGCTGGGGATGTCGCTTAGTGGTCGAGTGCCTCTGAGTTCAATCCCTGGTATCCCTAAAAAAAAAAAAAAAAAAAAAAAACTGAAATCAATTTCCATGCATGTATGAGTTTGTCAGGATGAACCCACTATGTATAACTATAAAGCTCTAATTTTAAAATACTGCAATTTTTTTGTTGGTAAAAGAGATTTACATGAAAAAATACCAACATCTGGGAGAAGGGAGAGTCTGCGGTTAAAAAAAAAAAAAAAGCTACCTCACTGCCTCATCACCTCAAAATGAAAGTTCATAATTCCCTAAATATACAACAAATACTGAGCCTATTAGGTCCTAACTCTTGCATATGAACACACAGATAACAATATCAAGGGCTGGGGATATAGCTCAGTTAGTTGGTAGAGTGCTTGCCTTGTATGCACAAGGCCCTAGGTTTAATCCCCAGCACCACAAAAATAAATAAATAAGTGTGTGTGTGTGTGTGTGTGTGCGTGTGTGTGTGAGAAGACATCAAAGAAAGAGTCTAACATGAAGGAGATTGAAATAAGCAAACCTATAAAAAAACAAAATAATGCTAAAATCAGATGAAAAAAAACTTTTAAACTTATGATTGATGTCCTCAAAGTCGTGATAAGATATAACATTCATAGTTTGCACTTTAGTTTAAACCAAGATACTTAAGTGTTGTGGATATTTTTAAATAAGCAATTAGATTTTTTTGTTGACCTACATGTTATTTGGATGTGGGAATTTATTAAAATTTTCTTTGTGGCCTAATGAATGGCTACTACAGTTGCTTCCTCTTGTCCTCAGGGGCTACATTTCAAGACCCCCAGAGGATGCCTGAAATAGCAGATAATACTGAACACAAGTACACTTTGCTTTTTCCTATTCATATATAAATGTAATGACTTTTCCATCTTCACTAAGCATTTAATATCCATGAAACTGTAACTTTTGCTGTTTGAGATGTGATAGCAAAACTACCACAATTTTTTTCCTCCTTCACAATTTTAGGGATATAAGATTCCTTCTTATCGAGATCGTAACAAATTTCCCACACGTTTTTTCCTTATTAAGTCAAAAACTTTCACTTTTTCCCTTAAAGGAGGTACTTTATGGCCTCCCTCTGGAGTATCCAAATTGCTAGTATCACTGATCTTGCACTTTGGAACCATTATTAAGTAAAATAAGTGTTACTTGAACATAAGCACAGCAACAATTAATCAAACCAAAATATCTACAAAGTTACTAACAGTCTGATGAAGTATACAGAATAGATACACTGGACAAAGAGATGATTCTCATCATGGATGGGATAAAGTGGAAAGATGTGAGCTTGCATTATGCTTCTCAGAACAATATGCAATTTAAAATTCATGAATTATTTTTGGGATTTTCCATTTTATATTTCCAGATCATAATTAACTGCAAATAAATGAAACCATAGAAAGTGAAGCTGTGGGTAAGGAGGGAGGGGACTACTATAGTTTTTTAATGTTTTGCAGAAGTTTAAAAGGAATATATTTTTCTCACTTGGGGGGTTTAAATTTTTATATGCATATTTTCAAGCTTATTAACTGATATGTTCAAGTCCTCTAAATCTCTTTGTATGTTTCTTTTTTTTTCTCTACTTCTCTGCCAGTTCCTGAGAAAAGTATTTTGAAGTTGCTCATTGTGGATTTGCCAATTATTCGTTCAGTTTAGTTCAAGGACAATGAAAAACAAGAATAAAATGATCATAGTAGAAACAGAAGGAAAACATTACTAAAGAAAAAACAAATGAATGAGATAGAGGGGTGTTGGGAAATCTACTAGGCAGAGGCAGAAATTCAGAGGGTAGGAGATAAGTTTCCTTTGGTAAACTTCTGGATTGTAATTCCCCACAGCACTAGACAGAAGCTGGCCAGGAAGTGATGGGGTCTCTAGCCATCCTTAGGAGATAGCATGCTCTGCTAGAAGTTACCAGCTTGGGGAACTTCTTTGCCTTGAGAAAGAAACTGGAGTCTGGGAACCTCAGATTGCTGCAACCCTTTGCTCTGGAAGGACCTAGAAGGAGCATGATCCTTCTACAAGCACCAGCTTGTCAGTGATCTTCAGCACATTCTCTTTGCCTCTTGGCCTTATTCCCCTCACATTATTGACAGTGTAGTCCTCCAAATTTGTAAATTCTGTGATTGGGGACCTTTTAATTAAACTAACAAAAGAGATTTTTTTTTCTTATATACATGACTCTAGTGGAGTGCATTACAATCATAATTATCCATTCATAGCACAATTCTTCATAACTCTGTATATAAGTATGTTCACACCAAATTATGCCATTATACATGAGCTCTCTTATTATTTTTTTTGCATTACAATTCTTAATACACCTTTATACCATAATTTATCATATCTCTGTATATAAGATATGTTGACACCAAATTCACATCTTCATACATGTATTTTGTATAATGAGGGACAAAAGAGATTAACGGGAGAAAAGCATGCAAATTTCATTTGATGTTAATATTTTAATTTCTTTTATGTGCACATCAGGATCTTCACAGGAAAGAATTGAAGTGGAAAATGAACATTATTTTAATAAGATTTATTGGTATAGATTCACTTTGGCATTAACTCCCCATCAGCAGTGATAAGAATGTTTTTCCTGCTACAGGGAGAGTACTTTTCTCACAAGAATTTATGCTATTTTTAGATAGAAAGATACAGGTACAAGCCCTACAAGTATCTGCTGTTTCTCAATCACCTTTAATTCAAAGTAATCAGTATGCCAAAGCAGCATGTTTTGAGATGGCATGTTTTGATTCCCCTCAATGATACTTCTAATAGGACTTTCCTCCACTTTCATTCTCTAAAATCCATGTCACTGTGTGAAATGGAGTTTTACTTAAAATATGGCAATAACAGATAGCAGTTACAGCACAGAAAGGGAGCAACTTAAAACTATTAGATAGAGTGGTGGTAAAGGAGTTAGAAAGCAGAAATTTGCCCATTACTAATAAGGGAGCACTTTAGCAGTATCTAGAAAATCACAAATCATATACAAATTATATCCCTATGGTCATCAATTCCATTTCCAGGAATATTTATAACCAGATCTCTCTCTCTCTCTCTCTCTCTCTCTCTCTCTCTCTCTCTCTCTCTGTACAGGGATTGAAACCAGGTACAAAGCCACATTCCCAGTCCTTTTTATTTTTTTTATTTTTTATTTTGAGACAGGGTCTCACAATTGTTTAGGGCCTCTCTGAGTTACTGAAGCTGGCTTCGATCTTTTCCTCCTGCCTCCACTCCCAAGCAATTGTGATTATAAGTGTGTACCATAGTGCCTGATGCAATAGATATAATGTTATCCTTTCAAAATTTTATCTGCAGAAGTATATTTATTGTGGCTCCATTTGTAATTTTAAAAAGTCAGTTAAAACTCAAATGTCCATCAGCAGGAGACAAATTAAGTTAGAAACAAGCCATTCATGGGGATGCATGCCTGTAGTCCCAGCTGCTTAGGAGGCTGGGGCAAGAGGACCACTTGAGCCCAGGCTCTGGGGTCAGTCCAGGCAATACAGTGTGAAGTAGGGGTGGGACAAATTAGAAGTAAATTTACTCTTCTTGCATTGATATGCAAGTATCTCTAAGGTAGGGTATTAAGAAGAAAAACCAGGAGAAGGGTTGTGGCTCTGTGGTAGAGCGCTTGTCTAGCACATGTGAGGCCCTGGGTTTGATCCTCAGCACTACATAAAAATAAATAAATAAAAATTAAAAAAATAAGTTTCATAACATTTAGTACACTACAATTTGTGGAGAGAAAAATAAAGAAGGAAAACTACATGTAGGTATTTTCTTATATATGCAATGAATATTCCCAATATTTCCCGAAGTATATGCAAGAAACCAGTAACTACTGATAGAAGGAGAGTAGGCAGGTACAAGAGATACATGTTGCACATTTTGAATTTAGAACCATATACTGTAGTCTTTCTGCATATCATATTATTTAAATTAATGTATACTTTTAATTATATATATTATATGTGTATACAGTCATATATGTGTGTATTATGATATACATGTATGTAGCATGCAAACATGTATATAGTATGTGTATACATACCTATATCTTATATACATAAATATTAAAATGGACAAAATGGAGTTTGGCAAATCTAGTTCCCACAAGCCTCTGAGGACTATGCCTGCAGCTCTTTCTATTTTTACCTTCTCATCTCTTCTACTCAGTCCAGGACTTACCCCTCTTTTCTCCTTGTCTTCAGGGAAAAGCTATAAGACTGACATGTGGTCTAATATAGCACTTAATTCTCTATTAATCACTTTCCTCTAGAAAGAACTGACCTGATCTAATCTTTCATCACCTATAAGAGTCAGTAAGGAGTGTTTCTAAAGACAGTGTTTTAGGACTCTGGTTTTGACCTTTAACAAAGCAAAAAATATGCACATTATTTGAATTTAGAGTTTTCTCTTCCAAATTGAGTTCAAATTCTTAGGCTAAACTCCCTTAACAGATTTTGAGGCAGGAGTCGAAGGGGAGGTACACTCTCTTGGCACCTCCAGAATAAAATCTATTTTCTTTTCATCATTCCTAATACATAGGTAACACTGAAATGATCATTCTTATTCATCAGTCTTGGCAAGGATCTTTGCTTTTATTTTTGAGGATAAATTCCTATGTAATAGAGTGATGTCAAAAGTTTAGAATTTCCTCTATGATTTAAAAAAAATGATTATTTTTGCAGCTCTGGGTGTCAAACCCAGGGCCTCAAACATGCTAAGCAAGTGTTCTACCACTGAGCTACTCCCTCAGCCCTAAAAAATAATTTTTAATCTTGGAAAGGCATTTTCTATTTGGAGATTAGATATTTGCCTATTTTTCTACTTTGTTTCACCTTTTACATCAGATTATTTAATTTATATGAAATTTATTTTGGTGAAAATTGGGAATTAGGATATAACTTTATTACTCCTCTGAATAATTAGCTAATTATACCAGCACTAAAATTCTCCCATTTTTAGGAATTTATGTTATCTCCCTCACTGTAGACCAGTTTTTTAATATACGCATTAAGGTCTGTTTCTAGCTCATTAATTTTGCTCCGTGGAGCTATTTTTGCACTAGTTGGAGACAGTTTTTAATTTTGATTTTAAATTTTTATAATAAAAAGGGAAGAAAAATTGCCTAGTGCCAGGTACAGTGGCTTGTGCCTGTATCCCAGCACTTTGGGGCTGAGGCAGGCGGATTGTGTGAGCCCGGGAGTTGGAAGACAGCTGGGCCAAATAGAAAGAAGGTCCTTTCTTAAAAAAAGAAAAAAATCTACAGAGAAAGGGGCCTGGGATGACCATGAAGACATAAAGGGGAGGGATATGGTTAAGACAAGGCAGTGCAGATGCAGAGTGTGTGTCAAGGAGTCATTTAGAGTTAATAACTGAGGAGCTTAGCGGCACTAATGGCCTGTGTGATAAAGCTCATCAAATTGTTGCAAGAGGAAAAGTCTCACATCAAGACCCTCAAATCTACAGCAATCTAAGAGCAAAATCAGAGGAATCCTATGTATTACCCTTCTATTTGATCCATAAAGGTATATTGAGACCTGCTATGTGTCAGACACTATATTAGCCTGAGCCTAAGGCAATGAACAGAGGATCTGCTTCCAGGAGCCCCCTGCAAGTAGAGAGAGATGTTGACCCTGCAGCAGAATATTTAGTTAATGGGAATTATGCCTCTTGTTTTCTATTGTGGATGTTTGTCAATTTTACCATCTCAGAACCTGAATCTTCTTATGTTTGGGTTATTACTTACTGTCTGAGGTTTAATTATTTAAAAAGTAGTACCCTAGGAGAGTATCATGCTTGAGATTTATTGGAAAGGGGTTCTTAAGAGAAGGGAGATGGGCCCATTCTATCTGCAAGGATGATAAGAAACATCATCTCTTAGCTGGGCACATTGCTGCCATGAATAAAATCAATGTTTAAAAAAAAGGAGGAGAGTAAAGAAAACAGGACAGGTCATGGGGAAAAGCTAAGCAAGGAAGTGGTATAGCTGGAGACCCTTTGGGAGCTCTGAACCATAAACTGTACTTCAGACTTGGTCCCACCTTGAGGCAAGGATGTCACTTTTGAATGTCTGAATCAGTCAACCATTGATTGAAGGCTACTAATGATAAGTAACCTAATTTCCATAGCTAAGGTTATCACCATTAATACAGGAAAAGTTATGAGATGTGTACTAGCCAGATAAAGAAAACCTAGGTGAAGGGTCCAGGTCTGCCCCTTTGGAGATTATGCAGCCTCAGAGGCTAGCCTGTTTACTCTGTGGGTGGGATAGTGAGCAGCAACTGCTCCTAAGGTTTGGCTCTAGCATCTACTACTGATGCCACCACTAACAGTTCTACTACAATGCTATTTACCTCAATATCAAATGCTTTTACATTCATAACTGCCATGGAGCTCTCATTTGGTACTCCGACAACTTCCGCTAGAATACTTGGTGGTATAACTTTGGGATTTGGATTAAAGTTCCCTGGAGTGGGTGGAGCAGCACGCATTGCATCTACTACAATTTCCACAACTACCACCACCGCTGTCACTGCCATAGCTACTACCACAATCACGAGTGACTTTAACCTGAATCTAAGACCACTGACATCAACTGGGATTAATAACAATGATCCAATCAGTGTTTCTTCTGTATCCCTTACTTCAACTGTTAATTTAATAATAACTCCACTGATAATATACGGGCAGCTGGGATGGTCTGATAAATAAGTGATGCCTTGAGTTAGAGGATCAACAGAAGTATTTTCTTCACCAGGCCAATGCTTGAAACTGCACATTGATTGAGAGCAGTGAAGAGATTACTATTTCACATGGAAAAGTGGAAAAAGTGAAACTGAATCAGAGAAGGTTAGAATGAGATTTTTATCTTGTCACAGCAGAAGGAACTCAAAGATCTGTTGACTCGTTTAGAGAAGTCTGTGAGGGACCAGAGTGTGTCTGTTTACCTGCAGCAAGCAGATGAGGAGTGTGAGAGGACTCTTGATACAAAAGAAAGTAGAAGAGAGAACAAAGATTTTTTTAATATTTGTTTTTAGTTGTAGTTGTCAATACCTTTATTTTATTTATTTATTTTTATGTGGTACTGAGGATCAAACCCAGGGCCTCGCACGTGCTAGGTGAGTGCTCTACTGCTGAGCCACAACCCCAGCCTCAAGAAAAACAAAGATTTTTAAGGACTGTCATTGCAAGGAGCAGGAAAACAATATGAAGATTGCCTTTGACTCAACAACCATATCTTTAGCAGGTTGATTGTGGATTGTTACCTATATATTCCAAAGATGTTAAATAGTGTTTACAGTTACCTAATCTTTGTGCATGCTTTTTCCCCATCAAATTACTATGTTGTTAAGAATTATACTTTATTTTTTTCTCAGAATTAAATAAAAGTTATATCAGCCCTTTTGCTGAAGCAGCAACCCATTAGATGTTGATTCTGCATGTGCAATACATATCTTACTCTCCTAGATTCCACATGCTACCACCAATACACATTTTCCTTCTCACTCCAACTTAAATGTGAAAAGATGTCTACCAAAATATACACATCAATGAATCTTTACTGTGTGCTAGTTAAATTCAATGTCAAGTGCTAGATATTTCAAAGTCTCTCTCTTCAATGGAGCATACTGTATAGTTGGAGATATAATTAGTTAAGATCTGTATAAATATTGTATAGACAAAACAAGGAACTATTTTATGAATTACAGAATGTATGTTATAGAATTTCAGAGAAGGGCCAGGTACCGTGGCTTATACCTGTAATCTTATTGGCTCAGGAGGCTAAGGCAGGAGAATTGCAAGTTCGAGGCCAGCCTGGACAACTTAACAAGACCTTGTCTCAAAATAAACAACAAAAGGAGCTGGGGGTACAGCTCAGTGGTAGTGTATCCCTGGGTTAAAACTTCAGTACCACCAAAAGGAAAAAAAGAAAGAAATTCAGAAAAGGAAGGAACAGTTAAGATGGATTAGGACTCAAATGGATTTTTTTTGTTGTTCTGATGATGTTGTTTTATGTGTGTGTTGTGGTACTAGGGATCCTATACATACTAAGCAAGTGCTGTACCATTGAACTATACCCCCAGATTTAAACTAGATTGTTTTTAGAAAAGTAAGGTTTAGGGCCAGGGTTGTGGCTCAGTGGTACAGCACTTGCCTAGCGTGCGTGAGGCACTGGGTTCGATCTCTACAACATATAAAAACAAATAAAATAAAGGTATTGTGTCCATATACAACTAAAAAAATACTTTTTAAAAAAGAGTAAGGTTTAGAAAATTCAAGGTTTGTTTGTTTTTTATTGTACACACATCCTGGTGTTTTATTTGGTTTTATGATATATAGTTGTTGATCTTTGTGTATTTCTTTATTTGCTTTTCAAGAAAATGGCTTCTTGTTAGTTTTGAAACATTGGAATTTCTTGTGTTTTACTTAGGTCATATATAAATGTGATGTTCTAAAATATAAAAACATGACACTAAAATAAAATAGACCAATTATAAGAAAAGAAAACTAGGCGAGACTCAAACCTTGTTCTACATTCACCTTATGACCTGTATCACTGCCCTGTGACCATGATCATAACCGTAGCACTAAACAAGGCTCAAGCAATAAGGCTCTCTTTGAACTTACATTTAAAAAGCCCTCAGCCTAACACAAGCCAAAACCCTGAATCTGGCTCTTGCAACCACAGATTTAACTCTAGCCCTTAAACTAATCCTAGTCCCCTTGTTTTTTGTTTTTGTTTGTTTTTGATACTGGGATTGAACCCAGGGTACTCTAACACTGAACTACATCCCCAGTTGTTGTTTTTTTAATTTTGAAACAGGGTCTTTTTGAGTTCCTGAGGGTCTTGCTAAATTGCTTAAGCTGGCCTGGAACTTACAATCCTCCTGCCTCCGCCTTCCAAATAGCTGGGATGACAGGTGTGCACCACCATGTCTGTCTTCCTTGTCTTACTGTAACCCTAACTTTAGTCATATTCCAAACATACCTCTGCCCCTAGCCTTTGCCCTATCCCCAGCCCTAAACCCTATGGTATCTCTAACCCTAACTTGATGGCTTTGTTTATATTTTCTGTTAAGCCCAGTACTCCATTCTTTTTTTCTTTTAATTTTTTATTTGTTCTATTTAGTTGTACATGACAACAGAATGCATTTCAATTAATCATACACAAATGGAATGTATCATTTCAATTCTCTGGTTGTACATGGTATAGAGACTCACCATTCGTGCAATCATACATATGGTAATGATATCCATCTCATTCCACCATCTTTCCTATCCTCATAACCCCTCTCCACCCTCCCCTTTGCCAAATGCAAAGATCCTCCATTCTTCCCATGCTCCCATTCCATCATAGATCAGCATCCACTAATCAGGGAAAACATTCAGCTTTTAGTTCTGGGGAATTGGCTTACTTCGCTTAGCATAATATTCTCCAACTCCATCTGTTTACCTGCAAATGCCAAAATCTTATTCTCTTTAAAAACTGATTAATATTCCTTTGTGTATATAAACACCACAGTTTTTTATCCATTTATCTATTGATGGGCATCTAGATTGTTTTCACAGTTTAGCTATTGTGAATTCAGCTAGTATAATTGATGTGGCTATGTCACTATTGTATGCTGATTTTAAATCCTTTGGATATAGACTGTGGAGTGGGATAGCTAGGTCAAATGGTGGTTCCATTCCAAGTTTTCTGAGGAATCTCCACATTGCTTTCCAAAGTGGTTGCACCAATTTGCAGTCCCACCAGCAATGTATGAGCGTACTTTTTTTCCCACAACTTCTCCAACACTCATTATCACTTGTATTCTTGATAACTGTCATTCTGACTGGGGTGAGATGATATCTTAGAGTAGTTTTGATTTGCATTTCTCTAATTACTAAAAATGTTGAACATTTTTTTCATATATTTGTTGATCATTTGTATGTCTTCTGAGAAGTATCTGTTCAGTTCCTTAGCCCATTTGTTGATTGGGTTGTTTGGGTTTTTTTTGTATTATTTTTTTTAATTCTTTATGTATCTTGGGGATTAGTGCTCTATCTGATGTATGTGTGGTAAAAATTGGCTCCTGTATTGTAGGCTTTCTTTTTACCTCTATGATTGTCTCTCTTGCTGAGAAGAAGCTTTTTAGTTTGAATCCATCCCATTTATTGATTCTTGATTTTATTTCTTGTGCTTTAGGACTCTTGTTAAGGAAGTTGGGGCCTAATCTGACATGATGAAGATTTGGGTCTACTTTATCTTTTATTAGGTGTAGGGTCTCTGGTCTAATTCCTAGTTGAGTTTTGTGCATGATGAAAGATAGAGGTTTAATTTCACTTTGCTACATATGGATTTCCAGTTTTCCCAGTACCCCTTGTTGAAAAGGCTATCCTTTCCCCAATGTATGTTTTTGGAGCCTTTGTCTAGTATAAGATAACTGTATTTATATGGGTTGGTCTCTGTCTTCTATTCTGTACCATTGGTCTACATATCTGTTTTGGTGCCAATATCATGCTGTCTTTGTTACTGTTGCTCTGAGTATAGTTTAAGGTCTGGTATTGTGATGCCTCCTGCTTCACTTTTCTTGCTAAGGATTGCTTTGGCTATTCTGTGTCTCTTATTTTTTCCAAATGAATTTCATGATTGATATTTCGAGTTCTATGAAGAATGTCACTGGGATTTTAATAGTTTTGATAGTATGGCCGTTTTGACAAAATTAACTCTGCTTATCCAAAAGCATGGGATATCTTTCCATCTTCTAAGGTCTTCTTCAATTTTCTTCTTTAGTGTTCTGTAGTTTTCATTGTAGAGGTCTTTCACCTCTTTTGTTAGATTGATTCCCAAGTATTTTTTATTTATTGAGGCTATTTTGAATGGGGTAGTTTTCCTAATTTCTCTTTCAGTGGATTCATCAGTTATGTATAGATTTTATATCCTGATTTATGGGTATTGATTTTATATCCTGCTACTTTGCTAAATTCATTTATTAGTTCTAGAAGTTTTCTTGTGGAATTTTTTGGATCTTCTAAATATGTCTTTGGCAAATAGTGATAGTTTGAGTTCTTCTTTTCCTGTGCGTATCCCTTTAATTTCTTTTGTCTGTCTGATTGCTCTGGCTAGAATTTCAAGGACTATGTTGAATAGAAGTGGTGAAAGAGGGCATTATGGTACACTATCTTTTACATATGTTTTTGTATGGAATTGACCATGATTTTATTGAGAATTTTTGCTTCAATGTTCATCAGGGATATTGGTCTGAAGTTTTCTTTCCTTGATGTGTCTTTGTCTGGTTTTGATATCAGGGTGATGCTAGCCTCATAGAATGAGTTTGGAAGGGTTCCTTCCCTACTTTTCTATTTCATATAATAATTTGAGGAGTATTGGTATTAGTTCTTTTTGGAAGATCTTGTAGAACTCGGCTGAGAATCTGTCTGGTTCCATTCTTCTAATTAAATCAGTGAGCTGACCAGCATTTTTGCAATATACTCTTTTTAAAAATATTCATTTTAGTTGTAGTTGGACACAATACCTTTATTTCATTTATTTATTTTTATATGGTGCTGAGGATCAAACCCAGGGTCTTGCATGTGTGCAGTGAGCACTCAACCGCTGAGCCACAACCCCAGCCCCTGCAATATACTCTTGTTTTGCTTAAATCAATCAATGATCAGTTCTATTCCTTCCAATTAATAACCCTTACTAATGCAAGAATTGTTACCATGAGTAGATGCTGGCAAAAGGCCCTCAGTTATTGGAGCAAACTTAGAGTAGATATCTAGTCTGCTTGGGGACAAAGGCAATGAAATCCAGATCATGTTAAGGTATGGGGATTTGGCAGCCTTTCACAGAATGTTAGAAAATGATTGTGTAGGGCTGGGGGTGTAGCTTAGTGGTAAAGCATTGCCTAGCATGTGTAAAGTCCTTGGTTAAATTCCCAGCAAAACACACACACACACACACACACACACACACACACACACAGAGTTATTCAAATTGTTATCACAGTTGTTTAAATTTTCACATGGAATGAACATTCATTGGAAGAAAATGCTTTAGAGCAATAAGTGATTGTCAAAGAACATACATATATAAATTTTTTAAACCACAAAGAATTTAAGACTCAGAGGTTGAGATTACTTTTTCTAGTGAGTCTGGAGAGAGTTAAATTCTTTAACTCTTGATTTAAGACATGGATTCAAACCCAGGGAATCTCAAAGACTGTGATAAAAGAATCCTCTAAAACTACAAGGCTTAAGCAGAAAAAAGTTGAATTGTATGACTCTTGAATCACATCTGCTGAATTCGCAGTCCTATTTTCTTAGTAGTCTAGCTGAAAGCCAGATTCAACGATGGTCTATACTAAATATGGTTGTGATGTCTGAAATTCTAGGATATAATAAGACCAGAAGTTCTCCAATTTTTCTGGTCTCAGGGTATCTCTACACTCTTCAAATACTGAAGACCTTAAAGAGCTTTTGATCAAGTGTGCTCTACCTTTAGATATTTATCATATCAGAAATTCAAACAGAAATCTGAAAATATTTTAGTAATACTTAACTAAAGAAAAAACTCATATTTTTGCATAAAACATTTTAATAAAAATAACTTCAAAATTAAAAAAAGAAGAGTAGCATTGTTTTATAAGTCTCTTTAGTGTCCAATTTAATCAGAGAGAGCTGGATTCTCCTACCTGCATCTGTGTTCACTTTGCTGAGATGTCCACTGAACACTCATGAGAGAATAGTACTATTATGAAAATGGGTTTGAGCTCATACATTCCCTGAAAGGGTCTCTGGGCCACACTTTGAAAGCCAAGAATATAGAGAAAGTTCTCCAAAGACTTTGAGAGATTCTAACCACTGCTTAAATATGTGCCACAATTAGAGTCTGAAAGAATTTCCTTCATCAAAGTCTTGAGAAATAAATTGATTGAGAGAAGAGCATAAACACTTTTTTAAAGCACTTGGGTGGTTTTTCTCTGTAGGCTGTAGATACTAATGCGAAATGTTATGGCTAGAATGAACTCTTTCATTTCAGGAGGAACAGCAGGATCCCAGGAAGGTCTGAACCAACAGCAGCTCTTGACTGTGAGAGCCAAGGTGGGCATGATTGTGGTAGTAGCCAGCAGGTACAGAGATAAAATTCTTACCCATTGGGATATCTAGTATTGGCTATTTGAATATGGAGCCTTTATTACTCGACCAGGTGGCAGTATACTAAGATATAATTGATTTTATGACCCAACAAAAAATTCAGGTAAGAGCCAGGTGTGGTGGCATACACCTGTAATCCCAACGGCTCCGGAAGCTGAAGCAGAAGGATTGGGAGTTGAAAGCCAGCCTCAGCAATTTAATGAAGTCCTAAGCAACTCAGTGAGACCCTGGCTCTAAATAAAATAAGAAAAAAAAAGTGCTGGGGATGTGGTTCAGTAGTTGAGTAGCCCCTGGGTTCAATCCCCTGTATATATATAAAAAAAAAATGAGGTAAGGAAAACAGGTATACTTTGAGATGCTGTGATAGAGCATCATGGCCCCTTCCCAGAGTACCAGACCTAAGATTTAGTAGAACAAAAAGTCTTTGAATGAAAGGGAGGCACAAATGCCCATGAGAAAACATGATGATAGCATAAAGAAATTTACCATCCATCTTCTTCCTGGGTGTTCCCAGTAGTATTTAAGTGGCCCATAGCAGTAACAGTGAATGAGAAAAAGGGAAATGCCCAGACTGCTGAGGGAAATTGATTGGGCACTAGTTTGGGGATAAGAGTACCATTAGGGTTCCCCTCCATTTGTTCCTCTTGGTCTGCCTCCTCTGATCTGCACTTGCTCCTTCAGTTCTCCCCTTTTTCTCCTGAGTCATCAGTTCATTTCTCTGCCATTAACTCACTGTATTTTAAATTTTTCCTCCAAATAAGTTTGATAAAAATTGATATATTTTAGCAAAATTGAAACTAAGCCTATGACCTCAAAAAGAGATTAGAAATCAGAACAAAACAATATCCAGCCGGGTGCGGTGGTGCGTACCAGTAATCTCAGTGGCTCTGTAGGTTGAGACAGGAGGATCATGAGTTCAAAGCCAGCCTCAGCAATGGTGAGGTGCTAAGCAACTCAGTGAGATCCTATCTATAAATAAAATACAAAATAGGGCTGCAGATGTGGCTCATGGTCAAGTGCCCCTGCGTTCAATCCTTGGTACCCCACAAAGAAAAAAATCAATAACCAAAGAAGAAATTGAAAATTTTTCAAAAGATCTTCAGGCCCCTCAACAAGCAAAGTAATGCTGACTTTTTTCACACCAGATTCACTAATCATATGTATGTTCTAGGCAAACTTGTCACAAAAAGACTTCTTATCTTTTAGAGATACATACAGAAATATTTATGAATGAAATTGATATCTGCGATTGAGATTTTCTCCAAAATAATTTCAGGAATAAGGGAAGTGGCTGAGGATGGGAAGTGACTGATAGAAATAGACTGGTTCTGCATAAATTGTCATTGAAGCTGGTGATGAGTAGTACATGGGGAATAATATACTATTCTCTCTATTTTTATGTTTAATTTTTTTCATAATAGAATGTGTTTAAAAAAAAAGAAAAACTGCTGAAGTGCTAGGTGCGGTGGTACATTCCTATAATCCCAGCAGCTGAGGCAGGAGGACTGCAAGTTTAAAGCTGAAAGTATAGCTAAGTGGCAAAACATCTGCCCTTCATGTGTGAGGCCCTGGGTTTGATCCCTAGCACTAATATGCATGTGCTGGTGTGCATGCACACACAACACATGCTTGCTGAAAATATGCTGATATTGCTGATTGGAACCCCCCAAAATGAGACAAGTTCCCTAGAGAAATAATATCATAATCATAGCTTTCACAAGAGAAAGAAGAACGAGGCAGCAAATAGAGAATGAAATACACAGAAAATCCTTCTGGAAATTACATACTCTGAATTGAATGGTTTCTGAGATTTTGCCTAAAACTCATGTCTCAGTGGACACCCTATGATTAATAAGACGTCTAAAGATTTTCTTCTAGTAAAAAAAAATGGTTTCTATTTGAATTATCCAGGAACACAAAGAACCTAAGCTACTGAAAGGAGGGAGAAATGTGGCCTGCTAGCCAGAGAGCTAAATTCTCCCACATTATTCTGTTTTGCATCTCTCCGTTCTCTGTTGTTGATGTATTTGTCTATTTCTACAAATGAAATAATACCTTCATTTCTCTAACTTTATTTTTCTATATAACTTTATGTTTCTAGTTGGGATTAGTATCCCTTGGTTGTTTTTTAATTGTCAGATATTCTTTTTTATGTTTTATTTTTTTCTAGTTGTAGATGGACACAATATCTTTGTTTATTTTTATGTGGTGCTGAGGATCGAACTCAGTGCCTCTCATGTACTAGGCAAGCACTCTATCACTGAGCTATACCTCCAGTCCTATCTTAAATATTCTTATGGATTTTTCTTCCCATATGAACTTTAGACTACAGTGTCGTTCCCTTAAACTTTTCTTGACATTTCATGGGAATTATATAAAATTCACTGATCCACTTGAGGATAAATGACATATCACAACATTGGGTCTTTCCATCTGGTTAACTTGGTTAGCATGTAATCATCATCCTCGGGTCTTAGTCAACTCTAATTAAACATGACAGCCTTATATTAGCTGAGCTTGGGCAGACAGCTGGGGGGCCTCGAAGTAGAATAGACTGCAAAGATCCACAGAGGTCAGAGACCTGCAATGAGTCATTGCCAGGCCCAAGGCAAAACACAACAAGAATCATGGAATGGACTTCTGAAAAGTGTAAACGTCTTTCAAGATTCTCAGCCTTACTAAAATGGGCAGAATGGGCTGATGGGGACTGATGGGGACTGAGGCTGTGTGTGAGCTGGGAAAGGCAAGCGGAGGGAAACTGAGGATGCTGCTATTTCAGTAATAGTGTGCCTGTCTCTGGTTTCTTGTTTTTGTCTTAATTTATTACACATTCTTTCTGCATACTTTTGCCATTGTTTGGTACACTCGCCATTGTTTTCCACTTTTTAAAAAATCATGTTCTTTCAGACATCTCTTTTGTAAACATCTTAAAGCTGGATTTTTTTCTCACTTGTTTCCACCCAGTCTGAGAGTCTTCTTTTTCTGAAGAGGGATTTAACCTTTTAATATTTACTGTGACCATGGATTAATCATTGGCCTTATTCTTGTCACGTTTCAGAGTTTGGTTTTATTATGCTTTATCGGTTTCCCTTGTGTTGATTTGGGTGTCCTGTAGCTATTTCTATTTCTATTTCTCTAGCAATAAACCCTAACAATCTAAAAAAAATTGTACTTCTCCATATATTTATACATTATGCACGTTGAAATCTTTACACTTGCCCGTTTCATCCTTTTCTATCACATTCCAGATTTTTTTGGAAATAGTATATTTTCATTGAAAATTATAATTATTTTTATGCTTAAATAATTCTTTAATAATACATGCATTAACTATCCTAATCACATTAAAAATATTTACACTTTATGCTGGTTTCAGCACTTACGGTTTTTTTTGTTTGGTTTTTGATGTTTAGGGTTGAACTAAAAGACTTAGACATGCAAAGCATGTGTTGTACTACTGAGCTATACTTCCTGCCATTTTTTAAAAAATAATCTTTTTTACATTAGAAAAATTTTAGATTAATAGAAAAATTGTAAATATAGGACAAATGGTTCCTATAGGCCCCACATCCAGTTTCCCCTATTATTAACATCTTACAATTATGGAATATTTGTCTCAATTAATGAACAAATATTGATGCATTATTATAAACTCAAGCCCACATTTTACTCAGATCTAGTGAATATCCTTTATTCTGTTCCAGGATCCCATCCATGATATCACCTTACATTCAGTAATCATGCCTCCCTCCTTAGGCTCCCATGACAATTTCTCAGGCTTTGGAGCCCTTGACAGTTTTGGGAATACCAATCAGTTATTTTTAGAATGCCTCTCACCTGGTATTTGTCTGATATTTTTCTCACAACTAGACTGTGGTTATGGGGTTTTGTGAGGAAGACCACAAAGTCCTATTCCCCACACATCATAAGAGGGAGCATACGATTAACAGGACACCACTGTTGAGTCAGCCTGACCACCTGTCTGAGGGAGTTTGTCAGGCTTCTCCCCTGTGAAGTTACTCCTCCCCCTTCCCATACTCTACTCCTCAGAAGGAAGTCACTGGGAGAACTTACTCTACATTTCGAGAGCAGAGATGTACATAGTTTGGAGTTTTTATGCTTGGAAGATTTTTCTCTTCTTCCCCCTGTATTTCTTTAGTTATCTATTCACATTTATTTATGTCAACATAGATTCACAGACGTTTATTTTGTACTTTGGACTGTAACCCAATATTACTTTATTTTGTTCACCAAATTGCTCCGGGTTTGATCACTGGGAAGTTTTCAGTTGATTTCTGTGTCCCTTTGACATGAACTCTATAATTATGCCTTTAAAAAAAAAAAAAGAAACACTTTCCTTTCTGGCACTACCAACTTACTATTCAAGGCTCATCTTGAATTTTATCATTTTGCCATGCATATAATTCTTTAGCCTCTTTATTTGGGTTATTGTTTGTTTTCCTAGTGTATACCCTTAGTTAACAATATTACTGTCTCATTTTGATAAGAAATACACAATTGTTGAATTTTTAAGGTTAAATATTAAAGAAATAGAAACAGATTGTAAAACTTTCAAAATAGTTAAGAGTGGAGGAAAAGA
Organism: Urocitellus parryii; assembly: GCF_045843805.1. Classification (NCBI taxonomy): domain Eukaryota; kingdom Metazoa; phylum Chordata; class Mammalia; order Rodentia; family Sciuridae; genus Urocitellus; species Urocitellus parryii. The sequence goes on from NC_135533.1 coordinate 197,496,443, forward strand.
ACCAATAAAATATGTTTTATTAAATAAAATTTATAGGAGCCATTGCTTTGGAGCAAGTCCTAACAGTCTCCACCATAACAGACCACGATGGGTTCACTAATGCTAAGTGCCACCCAATCATACTGACCCTTTGAGGGCTTCATCTGGATCTGGAATGCCCCCAAAGACCACATTAAAGGTTTAGTCCCTAGCTAGGTGCTGTTGGAGGATAGTGAAAACCTTTACAAGACAGAGCTTAATTGGAGGTTTTAGGTCATTGGAATTCTGTCCTCAAAGGACGTCTTAGGAAGCCGGTCTTCTCTCTTTCATGCTTAGCGGTGAGATGAATGGGCTTCCTCCACTCTGTTCTCTTGCCATGCAGTGGTGCTGCCTCACCACAAGCCCAAAACAACAGGACAATCAACCATGGCTGAAACCTTCAAAATTGAGCCCAATTTTTTTAATTTAATTTTTTTCTTTTTAGATATACATGACTGTAGAGTGTGTTTTGACATATTATACATACATGGAGTATAACTTCTCATTTTGGCGGTTGTACATGATGTGGAGACCTTTCCTCTTTAAGTTGATTATCTCAGGTATTTTGTTGTGATAATGCAAAGTTGACCAATACATTAAGCAGAAAAATCTTCAAATAGAAGATATAAAACTCTCCCTAAAAAATAGGAGATTTGCAGCAACCCATGAGAAGAGCCCCAGTCAACCCGAACCAGCTTTAACCCTTACATAGAAAGAAATCTAATGTTAACAAATCCACTATTTGTATTATTCTATTTCCTTGTTCCCAAACTTAGTACATTATAAAAAAATAACTGTTCTGCCATATTCAGAGGAATGCTTATGTATTCTGTAGGGGAGATGCTGCCTGACTCATGAATTACTAAAAGAAGCCAACTTGATTTTTAAACTAAATTTGCTAAATTTTATTTTAAAAACATATCTGACAAATTTCAGAAAAGGAGGGTCAGGGAAGGAAACAATGATCTAATCAAGCTTCATCTACTCGTGTATCATTTCCTTTGCTTGGCACTGTGCAATCTGGAAGGAAGCATGGGATGATGTATCTGCCTGAAAGCACAGTTTGAGTTCTTGTCAGGAATAAGACCGACCCTTTCTGCAGCATGTCCAAGATCAACAGACAGAGGCATTCCTGCTCTTCGTTCTTGGCTGTGTTGCCAAAAATGTCAATCCATGTTGACTGAGGTGGCTTTTGTGTCCCATCACATTCTGTGATTCAAAAAATGAAAACACAAGCACTTTGTCCTGTTCCTGAAAAGTCCTTCTTCATCAACTTGGCTAACAAATAGGGCCTAGACCTTGGTTTATGAGCCTATTGCTGCTGAGTTTGCTAGTCAGCTTTTCCAGATGGGATGAGTTTTTCAGGAATAAAGTAATCTCTGTTCCTCCCACTACCTTGTTTAAGTCAGCCTCATCATTGCCAAGTTCTACCCATTTCTTACTGGTGTATGTATTCTTAAGCCTCTGTAAGAGAAACAGTCTATTCACAGTGGGTCAATGGATTTACTTTGCTCAATGTGATAAATTTAGAAACACCAGGAGAAAAATATTCTACTGTTGGAGCTGAGCAGTGCAAGATTGTTACATTTGTTTTCTTCTCAGGGTCCTTGCAGAAACAGCTGGCCCTGCTTGTCCTCACTTATCTCCAAGTGTGACATAAAAAACAATATCTAAGAAGTTTCTTTATAAGCTCTGCTCTTTGCTTTGACAGTTTCCAACACAGGTGAGTGCTAAAGCTAAACAACGACCAATACACAAACTGGTAATAACAGGATAGGCCTCTATGTTATCCTGTTAGGGATGGATTCCCCGGAAGGTAGCCAATGAGACAGTTTATTTGGGAATGATCCCAGGCAAAGTAGCAGAAAAGCAAGACAGAAAAGAAGTGTGTTTTATCAAGTACAAATAACTGGGATCTTATCTCATTAAGGTAGTCTGGGAGCCAGAATAGAACATACATTTCCTGAAGGAGTGAGGGAACAGGGACTTCTGGAACAAGCTCTTCAGTTCCCCAGAATGTCCATGCCACTGCCTTGAGCACAGCAGGGTTTTGTAGCCAGAGAATGCTAGCAAAAGAGATGCAGGTGCTGGCAGCTGGTACTGGCTGTTGATTACAACTGTATGGCTTGCAGGGGATGTAGGCAGAGCCCCAGTAGTGTCCCCAGTTCTGATCAACAAGTAATTATTTCAGATGTCAGAACATGGTGTAATGTTTGTTCCTTTCCTGACCATATATGGCATCTTCCTTTGGTAATAGGCTCCAAACCCTACTCGTACTAGTCACATGACCCAGCAGGGCCAATCATATAATCACATGCTTCCCAGTGAAGCATGAAGCGGAGTAAAATATAATCTTAAAATTTGATCTGATGAGACAGTTTTTATTTATAAAACATTTTCCAAATAAATCAAAATATATTAGGTGTGTGTGTCCATTTCTCATACCCCATATAGCAAAAATGCTAGCTGAATGTCACAATCTGCTCTCCCCTTCTTCCCAGTTGCTCATTTAGACTCTATTTCCCAACCTCCCTTGCAGTGAAGTGTGGCCATGTGACTAAGACCCCTCATACATGTCCCTTCATGCTCTTTCCCCCATCTGAAATTGGGGTGACCATGCCAAAGTGACAGAACCATGTCACTAAGATGGCAGAACCATGAGTAGCTCAAGTCCTTGAATGAATGAATGCAACAGAGCTCCTCTACCAAGCTAGAGTCACTCTGGACTGTTCCTTTAGCAGTGTTGAGACCTTCCTCTTACATTCTAGGTTTCCTTGTTACTTCAGTTTAGTTCACCTACTGAGTATCTGCTCTGATGCCTCCCTTGAGCCTCCATGGACACAGCATGAAGAATCCCAACTCAAGGGAAACAAAATATACACATGTGACAGTAGGAAACTGGGGCTAGAACCATGTTGGCTCATCCAGGAAGATGAATGCTTCATGAGTCAAGAGGGAGGAGACAGAAAATAATAATAAAAAAGTTTATATTAAAATGTGCTAAATTTTAAGAACTAGAGAAGAGTAACAGGCATTTGGAGTGCTAGGGGGAAAGAAGTATCAGTATTAAATGAGATGGCTCAAGGAGGCCTGTTTTGGGGTCTGCTGTGACTTAAAGGACTCAACCACAACTATAGGGGAGGAAAAGTTTGAGGGCTCATGGTTTCAGAGGCCCTAGTCCATAGAAGGGTGGGCTCCATTCCTTAGGGCTCAGGTGAGGCAGAACATTATGGTGGAAGAGTGTGGCAGAGGGAACCAGCTCACACAGTGATCAAGAAGCAGACAAAAGACTGTACTCTCCAGATACAAAATATATACCCCACAGCCACGCCCCCAATGAACCACTTCCTCCAGCCACACCCCACCTGCCTCTAGTTACCACTCAGTTAATACCATCAGGGATAAAGTCACTGATTAGGTTAAGGCTATGACCCAATCATTTCTTCTCCAAACCGTCTTGCATTGTCTCACATGTGAGCTTCTGGGGGACACCTCACATTCAAACCATAACAACCCTTCATGAGGAGGTGAGAGGAAGCTCCATAGCACATGTACAAAAAGAACATTACAGGCAAAGCGAAGTGGCATGGTAAGAGTTCTGAGGTGAGAGTGTTCCTGGCATGTTTCCCTTGAGTTAGTATTCTTGACTGCTCCTGTGTGGTGAAGTGAATTGGAAAGAAGAGAAAATGAGCTCAGTGGAATCAGAGAAGGAGACCATGTTGGTCTCTTAGACCACTGTAGAGATTTTTGCGTATAAGGGAAAACACTGGAAGGTTTTGAACAGAGGATATACATATTACCTACCCTTAAATTTAAAAAAAAAATAACTGAACCCAGGTCTTGCATGTGCTAGGTACACACTCCTGAGTAGGTGTCTTAGTTTCCTAGGGCTGCCATAATCAACTACATACCCAGCCTCATTTTACTCTGATTTTATAGTATCATAGCTCCTATGTTGACAAAATACTGAGGTTGGGAGGATCAGGGAAATAAGCAAGGAAAAATTTAGGAGGCTCTTGCAGAAATCCAGGAGAGATGATGGCAGTTTGGTCCAGATTGGAAGCTGCATAGGTGGTGAGAAGTAGATTATGGATTACATTTTAAAGGTAGAACCAACAGGAATTCCCTGATAGATCAGATATGGGGTGGGGAAAAAAAAGAGAAATGAGAAAAGATTGTAGGGTTTGGGGCCTGCATTATCTGGTAGGCAAGAGTCTGTGGGACAGCAGAGCATGGTGGAAGACCTGGAGTGTAGTCTGGGAGTGGTAAGGTAGAGACACCTATTAGACATCCAAATGGCAGTGTCAAGAAGTTTGCTTATGTGATCTGGAGTTTGGGGGTTGGGGGGAGTCTTGGCTGGAGATATAAATGTGGAAGTTATCTGTAGATAGATGGCGCTTAAGGTCTTGAGATTAGATGAGATCACTCCTGGAGTGAGCGTGGTGGAGTATGACTTGCTAGAAGCCATGTTAAGAAAGTGTCACCAGTGTACAAGTGACAGAGCTTGTATCAAATGCTGCTGAAGATCAAGCAAAAAGAGTAGAGAGGATAGATCCCTCAGTTTGGCAATGGGAGTTTAGTGGTCCAGACAAGAGCCTCGGTGGACTGGGTTTAAGGGGGAAAACAGAGGAGAAGAACTGGAGACACTGAGAATAAGCAACTCTTTTAAGGAGTTTTGCAATAAAGTAGAGCCAAGAAATGGGATGGTAATTGGAAATGGAAATGAAGTCGTTTTCTTTTCAAGGAAAAAAGTAACAATATGGTGTTTGCTGGTGAGAATATGCCCAGTAGAGAGGGAAAACTACTGGTGGAATAAAAGGTGGGAATTATTTTTGTGATGTACCTAAGTGTCTTAGTTTCCTAGGGCTGCCATAATCAACTGCTCCACACTTGATGGCTTAGAAAACCAGAAATTTATACTCTCACAAATCAGGAAGTCAGAAATCAAGCTTTGGCTAAGATGCATTCCCTCGAAATGTTCTAGAAGAGAATCCATTTATTACCTCTTTTCATCTTCTAGCAGCTAATGGCATTCCATGGCTTGTGACCACATCTCTTTTTTCTGCCTGTACACTTCACCAATTGACATTTTGGGGCCCACTTATGTTACAGTGGGGTTTTAGCATGTTCCTGAAGTTTTACTGGTTGCAGTAGTAGCAATGGAGGTGGAAGCCATGGGAGCCCAGACTTGTATGAGATGGCCTTGAAGTGGTCTGGTCTTCCTCTCCCCCATAGCCACTCGCTGTTCCTGATAATCCACTGGAGTCCATCCTCCACACAGCAGCCAGAGGGGGATTTTATTTTTTATGTTTATTTTTTGGTACTGGGAATTCAACCCAGCGGTGCTTAACTACTGAGCCACATATCCAGCCCTTTTAATTTTTTTAATTTTAAAGAAGGGTCTTGCTAAGTTCCTGAGGGCCTCGTTAAGTTGCTGAGGCTGGCTTTGAACTTGTAATCCTCCTGCCTCAGCCTTTGGAGCCACTGGGATTATAGGAGTGTGCCATCGAGCCTGGCTGGATGGGGCTTTTAAAGATGTGAATTTGATAATGTTACTCCTATACCTAAAACTCTTTATTCCTTCCTTTTTTTTTTTTTTAATACCATCAAGGCCCATGGTCTGCCTCTTTCTTGAAACCCCACCCACCACAGCTCCAGCCATGGAGGGTCTTTCTTGCCTCTGGGTCTGATGCTACCCTTTCTCCTTGTATGACTGGCTCCTGATCTTCCTCTGAATCTTAAATGTCATCTCCTTAGACAGGTCCCCTGATCCACTAATCAATCATAATCCTCCTGTTATCCTATTTATGCTGCCTACATCCTTTTATTCTCAGCGCCTCTCACAAGCTGATTGAATATGGGTGTGTGTATGATATTATGGAACTACTCTCCTGGACAAAAGGCCCATTATAGGCAGGAATGTACCTGTTTTGTTCACTATTCTATTAGCCTAGCCTCTTCCAATGCCTGCCATAAGCAGATGCACACATATAAAATATTGTTGAAAAATAACTTATGCAACTTTTTCTTTTTTTTTTTTTTTTTGAGATGGGGTCTTGCTATGTTGTCTAGGCGATGTTGCTAAGTTGTCTTCAACTTCTGGGCTCAACTGATTCTCCCATCTTAATCTCCTGAATGCTGGAACTACAGGCATGTGCCACCATGTCTGCAACAAATTTTTATGATTTTTTTTCTGTTATTGATCCACACTACCATTTCATTCATTCTGTGTCTACTGACAGAGCATCTACTCTGAGCCAGGAGCTGTATTTGGTCCTGGGAATGCAGCAATGAAGTAAGTAGACAAAAATCCCAGACCACAGGATGCTTTTTTCCTGGTGACTCAGGTATCTTTGATGTATGTCTCATGTCACATCTTAGTCCCCCCCCCCTTTTTTTTTGTTCAGCAACCAGTTGAGACAGGAGTTGGTGGGTAAATACTCCATATTCAGTCTTGCATTCTCTCCAGTTCCTCAGAATTCTTAGTCCATGGGACTAAGTCCCAGTTGCTCAAAGAGTTTATATACTCTAGAATAGGCTTTCTCTCTTTCACTATTTCATCCTTTCTGCATCAAATTCCCTTTTCCACCCCTATTCTATGGGCTCACTTCTCATAAGAAACTTCTTGTCTGTAAGTCCTTTTCCAATACTGCTTTGGGGGGAACCCAAGGTATCTCTTTTTGTTGACTCATTTTCTTCATTTTCATCTTGGGTCCCTGTTTGCATTTCAGGTTCCTAAATGGCACAATCAGATATACTTTGTGTGTCTTCCCATGGTTACTAATTTAGAGCCTGGAAAATATCAATAAATGTATGTTGATTTTTTATTTGATTCAACAAAAGAATGCAGTGGCTATCAGTGGCTCAAGAGAAGCCTGTCATTTCTGGTGCAGAGACCTCTGCCTGATGTTGCATAAAGCCAGGACATGCCAAGGAAATTACTGTTTTCTCTTTGATGTAGCCATTCTGCTTCCTTCCTGGGATGTGTTCCCTGTACCTTGCCTTCCAGCAGCAGCAGGTTAGCAGCTGCTCCAACTAGCTCTTGAGCTTGGGCAGATTTGGAGCTAGGGCACTCACTTAAGAGGGTTCTGCCTGCCACCTGCTTCCTCCCAGCTGGGGTGAGAGAGAGGGAAACTAGCCCCTCCTCTTCAGGGGTAGGATCTACAGATCCTTCAGTTGGTGCTGGAAGCCAGATGTCAGAACCCTGTGCTGGAACAAGGCCACTGTCAGGCACTCAAATGAATTGAAAGACTTCAACATTCTGTACCAACCTTGACTGAATGCATATATAGAAAGTGACAGGCAGCTGGTGAAGGTGCAAAGAGCATAGGACAAGAGTTGTAGTTATGGGTTTACCACTAATTTTATTCTTCTGTGGTCATGTACCACTTTTCTGCCCACAGTTTCCTAAAAATGAGAAGGTTGAATGAGATGGTCTCAAAAGACATCCCTGGCTTTAGTATTCTTAAATTGCAGAACTGGAAGGAATCTGATCTGTCAGTATATGTCAGATAGTCTATTTTCTACTCATTAACACCTTCTCTGTTGGTTACAGCATCATGTCTATTCTAATCCCACTATGAGACTGACAGCTCTAGCCTATTTACTCTTGTACATTCTCAGGCAGTCACACCTGTTTACATACAAACTTAGCACATTTTTGATGATGTTTTGTAACTGAGATTTTTCTCAAGATAATTGTAGATCCACATTCAGTTGTTAGAAAAAATACTTTGCTTAGTGTTGTTTCCTCCAATGATTATATTTTGCAAAACCTTAGTATGATGTCACAATTAGTATGTTGATAAAACTCACCTTTTTATTCAGATTTCTCCAGTTTTATTTGTAATAATATGTGTCCAAGTTCTACACAATTTTATCACTTCACCATAATCAAGAAACTTAGTTCCAAAGTCCCAGGATCCCTTTTATAACCATACCTACCTTTTCCTACCTAATTTCAGCCCCCACTCGATTTTTTTTTTCAAAATGGTTTAGAAACGAACTTGAACTTACAGAAATGTGTCAGTGCACCCTGTATCCAGAGCACCCATAAAAGTTTGCCTATTTGTTTTATCACCTTTTGCTCTCAAGATGTCTTTTCTCCTATAATGATGTAAGCTAAAGTTGCTTGCATCATGATCCTTCACCCCTTAATGACACTTTGGTATGTATTTCCTAAGAATAGAGACATTTTTGTATATAAATGCAGTATAAGATATCAACGTTAGTAAGTTTAACATTGATCCAATACTTCAATCTACCATATGGATTTCTATTTTATCAATTGGAATGTCCCTTATAACACTTCCTTCTGCCCCATTCAGGATCTAGTGCAGGTAACACATTTAGTTGTTAGACTCTGGCACTTTTAAAATCTGAAACACTTTTCAAGATTTCTTTTGTCTTTCATGACACTGGAAAATACGGCCCCCACCCGCTTTTAGTAGATGTTCCTCATTTTAGGTTTTCATCATCATTGGATTCAGGCTATGCATTCTCCTGAGTATACTGCATAAGTGATGTTCCCAACGACATGATACCTATCTGCTATCATTGGTAACGTTAACCTTGAATTGCCTAGTCAAGATGTTGTCCACCTGCGCTTTTGCATAGTTACTATTTCCCCTTTGCTACTAATAAGCAAGTCGACAGGTTCCAGGCAAAAATCTAGTTCTCAATAACATTCTCCTTAGAGTTAGTATCTATTAAGCTCCCCACAATCAATTTTTACTATTTACTTGATCTCAGATCTTTTTCCAGTATGGGAAATTAAATTTTGTAGGGTTTAGTTTCCCTGCGTTTTAGGTTCTAGTTTGAGTCCTCTCCAAGTCCTCCCAATGTCCTGTATATTCTCTGAGCAGAGATGAGGCTGGAGACTTAGTCTAGGCAGCCTCAACTGGAAATGATCTAATGTGGGCTGTTCCCATTAAACCGTCCACAAGTGATTTGCATAAGAGTGTGGCCTGGGAGCGCTCACTTCCTGGATGGTTTCCTGAGCTCCCCTCCTCTGCCCAACCCCACCTTTACCCTTACTCTTTGGTAGCATCTTGTTCAGATTGCCGGTCCGCATTCCCCCTCTCCTGGGTCAGTACTCCCAGGGTGTAAGCCTGACAGGGGACGGCCGACCCTACAGACACCCAGCGTCCGGATTTCCACTGCATTCATTACATACACCCCGAGCGCGGGACAGGTCGCCGGAGTCCCATTCTTTGCTTTGACTCTTAGATCGACACCGAGAAGTGCCAGAAGTAAATAAATGCTCAGGAGAGATGCGATAAGCTTTTCTCGACCCAGATATTTCCAGGACACTTCTACGTGCCCAGCGGCGCCGGTAAAAAGCACCTGGGTGGCAGAGGGCTGCCTGGAGAGGCGGAAGGGGAGCGGCTGCGCGCGGCTCAGACGCGCCCGGGGCATCCTGGAGGGCCGCCCGCAGGTGGCGGCGCGGGGCGGGCGGGGCCGGGGGAAGGGAGGGCTCGGCGCGTCGGGCGGTGACGGCAGCGCGGAGGGGAGGTGCGAGCCGCCGGCCGCGGGGAGCCATGGCGAGAGGCCGCGCCGCGGCGCCCGCTTCAGTGCCCGAGTCCGCAGCAGCGCCCCCGGCCGCCGTCCCCGGACCCACCCGGCCGCCGCCCCGGCGCACCCCGAGCCCGTGACACTCGCGCGCCGGGAGCGAGGCGCCCCGGGAGAGGGCCCTCGCGCGGGAGGGTGGCGCGGTGGACTCAAGTGCATCCCTAACGCGCCGGGGAGTCTCAAGCAGCCCGTCGACCCCCAAGTCCCGGATCCCCAGCCCAGGAGCGCCAGGTCGGCGAGCGATCGACCGGAGGAGGCGGCGCCGAAGCCGAGCTCCGCCGCCGGTGTCCTGGTGCCGCCCGGCCGGCTGTAGCGGAGGGGACCGGAGCCGCCGGGCGGCCGGGCCGGACCGAACACCACGCGGAGGCAGCGGCCGGCCGGGAGAGCCCCGCGCTGGGATAGCCCGCTTCAGAGGCCCCGGGACCTTGTCTGCTTCGGGGCCGCGTTCCGGCCGCTTCTTGTGGGTAAGCCCGGGGTCTGGAGACCGGTGCTTCAGGCGCATCTAGCGCGGGGTGGGGAGGGACGCGGGTGTTCCGAAAGTGGCGGCGGGAGAGGCTGGGCCCGGGCCCCTGCGGGTACGACCCTTTGCGTTGGCCGCACCTGTCGGAGGCCCTTGGGGGCCCAAAAAGGTATCCCTAGGGTATCGTGTCGTCCACGACGCGTGGCCTGGATTCCGGACGCTGGCACTCCCGAGGTGACAGTGAGGCGACCTTCAAGGAGCCCAGGGCTGAGCCAGGCCAGAGCGCGGCAGCACCCCGATTCCACTCAGAAGCGTAACTTAATGCAAATTACATCTGAACATGTCAGGGACCAGACATATAGCCTTATAGGGTCCCCCTAGATATCCTGAGAACTAACAAGTTCACTTTGTCACTTTTTTGACCCGAGTTTTAAAATTCTAACCTCCAAGGTCAGCCTTTTGCAGGTGAAAACAGATTTAGTGAAATGAATTGTTTATTTTTATTTTTTGGTAAAGTTGTGTTTAGGGAAGCTTTCAAAGTTAGGCAACCAGGAACTGGATGACCTATCCCTTAAACCTTCCTGTTTGAGAACACTGTCGCTGCACTTGCTCAGACACAAATTAGCGTCCACTTTGAGAGCCTGCAAAAGATGAGTGTTTAGGCCTCTGATTTTTATTTTTTTCTGATGTGTTTCACTAGAACTTTGTTTGCTTCAGTGGAATGTGTAAACCTTATCAATACTGCCTGCAGAGTGTAGCCAGGACTGATACCCTTTTCTGCAGGGTCTTTTGGTGATCTGGGGGTGAGTCTGAGCAGACACTATAGGGAAACAAGGTAGTTCCAGTATTCTTTCTGATTTCCAACTACCAGAGCAGCAAGAGGGAGGTGGCCAGACTGCATGCACTGGCTGATCAGCCCTGCTGTGGGTCTGCAGGGGAGAGGATTTCCCAAGACAGGGAGCTTAACTAGGAGGTTTTCGGAGAGGTAGACCTAGGGTGACAGATGGCTGTTTCCCTCTTGGGTCATGCTTTAGTGCTCTTTGATCTGTGACTCCAGCTTTATCACCGAGGATCCCAGACAAGTGTAGAGCCCCTGGGGAGCTGAGTTGGCTCTGGGTGATGCTGAGTTGGGTTAGAAAGCCCAAGTCTGGGTGCAGGGGGTTTGGCAAGAGCTGGGTTTCAGCTTGGCCCCAGCACCAGAGTTGTTTCCTGTTTGATGCTCCAGGGACCTGTGGGATTCAGTTTCCCATGGAGAGCTCAGCTCTCCATGGAGGGTGTCTCCATCCTGGCTCTTGCTTTTGCTCCTCACTCCGGTGAGTTAAGGACATTGGCCTTGGAGTGGGATTCAAATTCTAGCTCCTTGCTCTTGCTGCCCTTACTGGGTATGTGATATTGGGCCCTAACTTAATATCTCTTTATCCTTCTGGATTGCCCCTTCCTTGCTAGCCCCATGTTCCTCCCCCAACCCCCAACAAACTAAATTGAAGTGTTGTAAGGCTTAAGGAGACAGTGTTTTAAATCAAAGTATCCATAAAAATTTGACAGAATGACCCGGGAGGGTTTTTGAGTCTCATTCTGACTGGACTATGTGACTTAATAATCTTCTCTGAGTACTAGTAGGTATAATAAAGCAGGTGTTAGAGTAATTATTACCTTTTTTCCTTTTTAGTTTTTTTTTTTGTGTGTGTGTGTGTCAAATCAGAAAATGTAAAAGGGCTCTGAAAATAATAGAGCATCATTCACATTGAAAGGAGATCTAAACTTTCAGTTTCCAAATAACTGCCCCGCATGGTTTGCCATCTAACGCGGGCCTTTGTTCCTGTCGTTGCATTTGGAGGCCCTGCCCCTGGCTTTGCACGCAGTAGGCCTCTGTGATTATTTGATCATTCTTGGATTAGCCATCTGGGCTCCCCATCTTGACTTCATGCTCCCAAGGTGAAGCATGAACCTTGGGCTCCTCTGCTTCATCCACTGTGGGTGACATGATTGTTCTGTTGTCTCATATAGCTCATGAGAGAGCTGGGGAGAGTGAGCAGGCAGGTGGCCACTTTTCTTCTCCTGTAGGGCTCACATGAGGAAGGCATTGGGTGGCGAACAGTTTACTTAAACTCACTGCAGGTTGCACATACTCACTCATGCCTTTTGTGCACACTGCATTTTAACACTAGATGGTTGGGAGGTTTGATAAACTTGAGGTTAATGTCATAATGATCAATCTCTTCAAAATGATGATTCTGTGATCCTTGTGTTAGAAAATGGACTCTGGGTATTCATTTGTATCCAGTATGCACTATGACTTTTGTGAGGGAAGACAAAATCATGCTTCTTTTTGAAGATGGAGATGGTAGGGGGAACTGTCTTCATATGAAGAAACATGTGGGTTCTTAGACTTTATAGTCTTAGATTAGTGTCTGTCACACATAGACACACTGTCAACGGGCTCCTTCTCCTTGTCTCCTTCTTTCTGAACAATGATCCCTATTCTGACCTGCCTTCTTATTAGGTGTATCCAAATGGAGGCCACTTTCAGTATTGAAAAGTTCAAAATCTTAGTGAACAGACCGTACATAATAGCATGTATATACATCTGGATGTCTCTGAGGTATGATGTGCAGCTTCTTAAAGAAAGGCTTTTGTTTTATAAAGGGCTGCGTGGCATTATTCATTGGGAAGCCCCGCTCATTATGTGATTGTTAGTGTGCCTGAGTGGAAGAGAGTGAAAGGGAGGGGGACTCTTAAATCCTTGTTTAGGCTCTGGTTCAGCATTCTAGGAAGGACTGCTCCCCACCCTCAATCTGTTTTTTGATCAGTTTTTCTAAGAAGCAATGGACATCCACTTGATAAAGACTGACAAATGGCAGTGACTTCTCAGGTGGCCACTAACATCCTTGGGAGAGTTCCTGGTCTCAGGGTGTGAGGCTGTGAAATGGATTATGTTGATGCTTCTTGAATTTGTCCCTATTACCTTCAGGGCAAAGGAAACCTGAAAAGGGAATTTTCAGAGCTTAGCCTGGGGTTTCTAACACTTTTCAGTGTTAACTGAATAGTTCCTTTGATAAGAATAGAATGAAGGCTTCTTATTTATTTATTTATTGAGACTGGGTCTTATTATGTTGCTCAGGGGCTCCTCCTGCCTCAGCCTTCTGAGTGCTGGGACTAAGGTATATACCATCACACCCAGCTTGGATATATCTTGTTTTAATATGAAAATATTTTACTGTCAGAGTCAAAAAGCACTTGAAGATGCACCTTGTCTTCTTGAGGTCCTGGGAGAGCCCCTCAGCTCGAGTATGTGTACCCTAGTTTGGGAATCCTGGAGCTCAATTTCTAGGGTCTCTTCTAGTTCCAGAATTTATTAGGACATTCAAAAGCAGAAGGCAATCTACTCAGAGGAATTGGATTTTGTACAAATATCTGAAAAGGATGCTCCAACATTGAGGGGAAATAGGTCTAGTAGTAAATTTAAAAACCGCCAGAATATAAATTACCTGGATTTCAATGTTAAGTAAGATTATGCTAGGGGTATTCAGGGGACTTTAGAATCTTTCTTTAGAAAAAAATTATTTGAAAATAACCATGAAAACTTGGATTAAATGGTTTGACATTTGCAGAATAGCATCTCTTTAGCTTACCTTTCAAAGCACTTCATTCTTATTGCATTCCTTAATGACTAGACTTCTTTACTAGATAGCTGCTTATGTTGATTAAAAAATGCCACTGTCTCCTGACTTATGTTCACACAGATTAGCTGTTAGGAAATCCTACAGTGAGTCACAATGCCACAGGCTTAATTTGTGTCTCTTAAAATGGATATTAGCTAGGGATATGGGATTTTATTTTTTCTTTCTTTCTTCTTTCTCTGGGTTTTGAGAGAAAAAGCACGAATACATGTGGAGAACTGTAGATTTTTAGAAGTTCTCCACTGGTTCTTTTGGTGGTTTGGTAAAAATCAATCAGTCCTTGCCAGTGGTTCTTTAATGTCAACAACATACACTATGAGTCTGAATTTTTCAATGGTAACTTAAGTTTTGCAAAAAAACTAGAATAGATATGATCTTGTGTAGACTTTCCTCCTTTTATTGTGGGTCATTATCAAATAATTTCTCATTTTGAATGTGACCAAAGATAAAATGTTTCCCTAGAATGTAGGAGACATCACCTGTCTTATGGAATCATGAATTTGGACCTTGAGGAGCAAGTGAGCAACAAATGTAGAAACCATCCTTGAATTTGAGGACCACTGGGGAACTTTTGGGGAGTGGGGAGGACAATTTCCTTTGATCTCCAGGAGCATCGACTGAGGATCAGTGTGATGAATGACCACAAGACAGCTAATCTGTTTATGCCAAAACTTCATGGTGGAATCAAGTGTCTGTGTTCTGGCGAGAACAGCAGTGGAAGACGACAGTATTTATGCGGGGGGTGGGGGTACCTTGACCTTTGCAGTTTCTGCATGACTTTTGGTTCCCTTTGTCCTGGGTCAAGCTTATTGCAGCTACTCAAACCAGGGATAGTGGGCCAGCTGCAACAGCACGACCTGGAAACTTCTTAGGCCTGCAGAATCTCAGGCCCCCACACCTGCTAAATCTGAGTCTACATTTTAAACGTGTCCTCAGGTGGGATGCTTCTTTGTGTGTGCAGAGATGCATTCTTTTCAAAGCCACTTTGCAGATGTTGGGAAGAGCGAGTGGCAGCACACACATGCCCCCTTTCCTACTTGAGAGAGCTGGTTCAGCCTCCTGTCCTACAATGAAAGGAAAGGGATTAGGGTTTCTTAGAAAAGATTGCTGAACCCATTCTGTCCCCATCCCCTCTCCTTTAATTCTGTGCAGTGAACTGTAAAATGAGAGGATCTAAGAGGGAAGGGACACGGCCCCGTACACCCTCCCCTCCCTCAACACACACCCAAAACTTTGGGTGATATTTTTATGTTAGTGAAAATATGTCAGAGCAGGAATAGACATTTTCTAGTAGTAGATGCACCCACCCACCCACTCTTTGTTGAGCAGATCTGAAGTGCTGGGTCATTCACCCTAATTTTGAGAGATCACAAGCGCAGAATGACAGAACGGGAACTAGGTAGAGAATAAATAGATCTGAGCCCAGCACATGCCTCCCATCCTGCCTTCCCAGCAGGTACAGAGCTCTCAGCCCCCTCTGTATTCCCCACACTGTGCAGATGGAAGAAGTAACCAGTTTTTGTTAAATTCTTCTTTTCTTGCCCCTGGGGTGCCCAAGTCCCCCAGTCTGAGAGCTAACAGAATATCCCTAGTGCAGTGTCTATTATTCCATTTTTTTAAAAAAAACCCTGATAAAACATATACATATCAGTATTGACCATTTTAATCACTTTTAAGTGTACAGTTTGGGTAGCCTTAGGTCCATCTACATTGTTGTGCAGTTATGACCACCCTCTATCTCTAGAACCTTCAGTTTTCCCCAACCAAAACTCTGTATGCATTAAACACTAACTCTCCCCATTTCTCCAGGCCAGCCCCTGGCAACCACCATCCTGTTTTCAGTCTCTGTGAACTTGACTGTGTTGGGTATCTCATGTAAGTGGAATTGTATAGTATGGCCTTCTGCATCTGACTTATTTCACCTAACAATGTCCCTAAGGCTCTTTCATGTTGTAACATGTGTCTGAATTTCCTTATTTATTTATTTGGTTGTAGATGGACATAATATCTTTATTTTGTTGTTGTTGTTGTTGTTGTTGTTTGTTTTTTTATGTGGTGCTGGGGACCAAACCCAGGGCCTCATGCGTGCAAGGCAAGCGCTCTACCACTGAGCTACAACCCCAGCTCCCGAATTTTCTTTTTTTTTTTTTTTGTTAATATTTATTTTTTAGATGTAATAGGACACATTACCTTCATTTTATTTCTTTGTTTTTATGTGGTGCTGAGGATCGAACCCAGGGCCTTGTACATGCTAGGCAAGCGCTCTACCGCTGAACCACAACCCCAGCCCCTGAATTTTCTTTTTAAGACTGGATAATATTCCATTGTGATTATATACCATATTTTGTTTATCATTTCATCCACTGAGGGACAGACACTTGGGTTTCTTCCATCTTTTGGCCACTGTAAATAATGCTGCTATGCATGTTGGTTTACAGAGATCTATTTGAATCCCTTTCTTTCACTTCTGGCCATTTACCCAGAATGTGAATTGCTGGATAATATGATAATTCCATGTTTAATATTTGGAGGAATTGCTGTGCTGTTTTCACCAATGGTTGTTATCATTTCACATTCCCATCAGCAGTGCACAAAGATTTTAGTTTCTTCACATCCTTATTAACACTTATACTGTGTGTGTGTGTGTATGTATGTGTGTGTGTGGTGTAATAATATCCATCCTAATGGGTGTGAGGTGGTTATTTCTTTTGAAATATAACCACTTTTCTCCCTTCATCCTCGTATTTTCCCAGCACCAGTCATAGTCTGCCTTGCTTTGAGCTGGGGGAAATTCCTGAAAAGCAGTGGGATATTAGGAGTCCTTGCTTTGATTCACGCTCCTCCTGATTACTGTTAAACTCTTGGGGCAGCACATTTAATTTATGTTAATAAGTGCAGAGGGATGTGAATAAATATGATTCCTAGAAGCTGCAAGTGTTTGAGGTCTTTCCCTCCATTCTTTGCCCTCATGTTTTATATTTTAAATTGGAGTCAGTTGATGGATTAAAGAGGAAAGAAAGGTAACTCAGTAAACCAGTATATTGATTTTTTTTTTTTTTTTTTGGGTGCTGGGGATTGAACCCAGGGCTGTGTGCAGGGTAGGCATGAGCTTTACCACTGAGCTACATCTCCAACCACATTTCATGATTCTGAATATAGAATTCTTACAATAACTTTGATTAGCCTGTTGGACTTTGAATTTGAGTTGGTGATTTGGTATCTCCGAGATTTGGAAATACAGTGAGAATATCAAGGGCCATTTTTTTTTTTTTTTAATCAAGTGAAAGGACTAAAGATGTGGGCCTTATCTGCACTGCAGAAATTCAATCCTGAGAAGAAAATGGGAGGTTTACTTAAACTAAAGGGACAGGAAGATTCTTGTCATGTTACAAAGTTAGAAATTATGCCAAGGGATGTAAAACACCAAGTAAACAAACAAAAAACCAAACCTGTGATTGAGGACACACTATAGTGATTTGGAGGGAGGGTGGGAAGAGGAAAAGGAACAATTTGCTGTATGTATGACTCACCAGTTTGGTCTGTGAGTGACATAGCTGGAGTCAGACTTTCTGAGACAGCTGGTTTACTGGCTTTCAGGATAGAGGAGAAAAAATAAAAAAGTGTCCCCCAGGCAGAGGGTATATCATTTCAACTTTTGCATTCAGAATATATTTTAAATAAAATGCTGAGTATTATGGGTGTGGTTCTGGGCTGTAGCTTTGTTTTCATTCATTAGTTAAAAGATAAAAAAAACTTCAGATTTAACAGTCTGGGTGAAGTGCACCACACCATCCATATATATGAAGCGTGTTTCTTTTTTCCCCCTTGAAGATTGCTGCTTAGATGTGTTAACCCAGAAAACCCCTGCCCCAAACAAACATCAATAACAACAACAAACAAATCCTGTTTCTATTTGCCATTCTGGGTGTTGAATCCAAGGCCTTACGCATGCTAGACAAGCACTGTACCCTGAGTTACATCCCAACCCCCAAACTCCTCTTTCTGTAGTCCTGAATCATTGCCTCGTATGTTTACCTCATATAGTTATTAAGAAGATTACATGAATTAATACACGTGACCAGCTCCAGCAAGCATTTTGTGTTAGCTATTATTATTGTTGTTAGTGGGCTCCTTCTGATCCATTCATCCACACATAATTTGGGAGCATCACTGTGCGCCAGGCCCTGGGGGAGTGTGCTGGCCTTTACCTTTGTAGCACTAACCAGAACAGCCCCTGTGGCCTAAGGCATTGTGTGACGGATGGTTTTTGCTCACTGGATGACTAATTTCCCTGCCTTGGATCTCAGAAGAAAGGGTTAACTTTGCAGTGGTCCCAAGGCATTAGAAAATTCCCTTTGTACTTGGTATTTGGACACAAATCTCAAGACATTCCAAAGATCTCTTGTGGGAAAAAAATGTAGTTTGTTATTATATATTTGAGAAAACAGCTCTCTGTTTGAGAAAAACAAGCAGAATGTTTTTATTATTACAACAGTGGGTAAAAGGCGTGAAAAAGCAAATCATTGGGCAATAGATGTGTTTATTCTGTACTTGGAAGATAGGAAAGTAGTTTACATAAAAAGAAAACAGATTACTTTAGTACAAGAGGAATGTTTTAACCTCTATTGAATGTTACCTGGTCTCCTGATGTTAGAAATGATAGAAAGGAATAAAAACAATTATAAATATTTCTGGGACTTTGGTTATCTTATGATCAGTTCTTCATGGTATACTGAAATCTGTGTTTGTTAGGAGGCAGCATGGCAGAGATCATAAGCAGATTCGAGAATTTCCCTCATAAACTCAGAAGCTGCATCCACATTTGGTCACTGGGGTAGAAAAGGGATAAAGTTTGCAGAGTTCCCAAGGGAAGGCCTTATGGCAGGTCTGGGTGGCATTAGGAGAGGTGTCTGGCTTCACCTTGGGAACATGTCCCAGGCCAGTGTATGGTGGGTGCTTGGCCTCCTTTACCTCCTCTGTGACTGAGCCCTGCCACAGAAACTCTGGCTATACTCAAGGTGACAGGGTGCTGACTTCAATTGGGAGAGTTAGTGATAGTGTGGATGGAAGGAAGTGGGTGTGTTTGAGTGGCACTGAGGAGAAAAGCTGAGGCTCAATTGCTAAGGGGGCCGGGCGGTAGAATGAGGGAGGGGCAGAGCCAAGGGTGAGACTGAGGTTTCTGAGTCAGACTGCAGTAACTCAGTTGTACTGGTGCAAGGACCCAGAGGGCACTGTTTAAAATGTGCCATGAGGTGCTCCTGATTTCCAAATGGAGATGTTCAGGGTAGTGGGACATTTGAGACTGACACTGGGAACGGAGATCCAAGATTGAGGTGAGGGATTGGGGACCATACTGTGGACACTGTAATGATGTCACAGTAGAAAAACTTAGAGGAGGGAGCAAAGTCTGGGACTAGATCAGAAATGCTGGGGGTGGAGGTGGGGGTTGGGTGGGGGCAGGGGTGGGACAGTTCTCTTGGCAACAGGTTGCTGGAGGCCTAGTGAGATAAAGGCTGACATGTCTTTTGAGTTTGTTTATATGTAGTAGGTGTGCAAATATTTGTGGTTGTATCACTTGGTTTTCCATTGTTCAGAAGGGATGTTGACTTAGCCATTTTATAGCAACCTGTTGAATACAGGAGTTCTCGTGGTGTTGGTAACATTTTGCAAGTTTCCTTGCCAACACATCTATGCTGTCTCTCTCTCTCACAGATATTTATATTTTATGATTCTTGAAATTAGCCCTGAATAGAGAGTTTACTGTACCTTTTTGTGATTTTTTTTTAATATCTTACTTAAGGTTTTATAGTTTGCATTCTTGGAACTATAGAATCATGGTAAAATTAGAGAAATTGTAATTTGCTTGTTTGAGCAAGGAGACCTCTGCAGTTCCCACGAGAACGGATAAAATAAGAAATTTGACAACACCAAGTGCTGGGAAGGGTGTGGACCAACTACAAGCATCACACACTACGTACAAAGAATAGCCACTTGGAAATCTGTTAATATTTATTACAGTTGAACATACATATGCCTTATGACCCAAAGATTTACTGACTTCTCCTGGTCAAGTAGTCAACAGAAACAAGCAATTATATACCTAGTTCATAGCAACTTTACTCACAGTAGTCCCCAACTGGAAACAACCCAAATGCCATCAATGGGTGACTTTATAAACAAATTGTGATGTAATCATATACTGTGGTATTCCTCAGCAGTGAAAAGGAGAGAAGCACTAATACATGCAACAAATGGATGAATGTTGCAGACAGAATGTTAAGCAAAAGACACCATAAACAGAAGTACTCACATATGACTTTGGAAACAGGCAAAACTTTCCTATGGTGTTGGAGGCTAGAAGTGTGGTTACATAAAAAGTGCATCCATAGTATAAGATGTACATGTTAAGTAAAAATTAATGGGGTTCATTCAGTGTATAAGAAAATGGAAGGGTCTAATTGATTTGTCAACTATCAGATAGTAATGCAAAAGGATGTAAAATATTTCTTCCATGGAATTTCACTATTCTCTGACTTGTGTTTTCCATACCACTTACCCCTTAAAGGCATTTAGAACACACATACCCTGGTAGATGGTTTTGGAGGCAGCTGTTGTTCAGTCTTCGGGGTAGTTAATGAAGCCTGGGTATTGTCTGTCTGTCTTCGGTCTGCCCAAGGATGTATTGTTTTTATTGGGGCCCAGGGCTTGGGCTAGGGTGAAGCTATTGAAGGCACTTACCTAGGGTACAAAATTTAAGAGAGGGTGTCATAAACTCAGTAATTAAATATTTTTTTTTTGTGTGTGTGGTGTTGGGGATCAAATTGAGGGCATTGCTGATAGTAAACATGCTCAACCACTGAGCTACACCCCCAGTCTCAGATAAGTAATATTTTAATACAATACTTAAAAAAACCCCAAGTGCTAACAAAATCCATGATAAACAAAATATAAAAGTTAAAAGACAGGATCAATATTTATGTATTTTCCTTTTGCCTCAGGTGCCCAACAGGGTTTGGCAGGGGCTGAAGATGGAGCTGGGGGAATCTCTTGAGACTTGACCTGGATGTGAGACCTAAAAAGAGGAAAAAGACAGGTTGGAAGGACAGAGACTGAAGTTGTGATTGATTATGTTGAGGCCTTTCAGGGTTTTATGAATGCAAACAGCTGTGTGGTGTCTTGCAGAGGGATCTTCTCAGTGTACTAAACATTCAAGAGAATGACCTATGAAGTATTTATGGTAGCTCTTAAATAGTTGAATCATTGTCTTTGAATTTTCACAAGTTTTGTAGTTTTCATAGCAAGAGTGATTCACAGCTGATGTTATAAATCAAAATATGGAACTGTTAAAGGTTTACATAACTCATTTAGGTAACTTATTATTATGGTATTAACAAGGAGTAAAACACAGTCTTTCAGTATGTAACAGTGTTTAGCAGTAGGGAAGGTTAATGATTGCTCACTTCTAACTCTCGTGTGATTTTTTATTGCATAATTACCTGCAGGCAGGAATGGAATTTAGTAATTTGTTAACCTTAGTACTGCATGCCTACAAACCCATCCATGCTATTGCATGTCACCAAGTGTGGGTTTGGAAGTGTAGCCACCTTTGTCTTTTTCTGGTGAATAAGCCTCATGTTTCATATCCACTTGGCCCTTCGTGGCAGTCAGGATGCGTTGCTGGACCAAGAGTGAGAGATCCCAGGTTTCTCGGCTCCTCTTCCAATTGCTATGGAGACAGCCAGCATCAGTGCCAATTGGAGTCTCCCTTTTGGCACTTCCAGTTCGGCTTCCCCTTAGAGCTGAAATTCTTCCCCGTTCTGTGCTTAGGTGTAGTTTCTTAAAATGATAGCGGGCCTTTAAAAGTGTACTGTGATAGGAATTTGTTTCAAGACTTGCACAAGTGAGGGTTAAAACTTCCCAGCCGGGTGAACCACTTCTTGGTTGACCTCCCGCCTCCTTCCCTATTCTCCTGTGCTGCTTTTCCTCCTAGCAACACTTCTCATATAGGAAAGGCTCCTGGGTCTCAGACTCGCCTCCTCAGACCTGGAGTCCCCTGTGCTTCTGGAGGGGGCCATACCCTGGCAGCAGGGCGCACTGGGGGCACACTGGCCTCTCCTTGTATTGTGGAAAGGGTTTTCATTAGGAGCTCTATTTCTTGAATAGATGAAGGGTTGTTCAGATCTTCTTTTTCTAGTTGTTAGTTTTGGTAAGTAGTCTATCTCAAGGACTTTGTCCATGCCATCGGTGTTGAATTAATTGGTATAACTACTCTTCTTTTATTTCCTGTAAGATCTGTAGTGATGTCCCCACCTTTGATGTCTGATATTTGCCTTTCTTGTTAAGGAGATGCCTCTTGAGAGGAACTGCTGAATCTGAGTAACTCAGCCCAGGAAAGCGGGTGGGAGTGGTTTCTGGAAGGAAAGAATGGAGGCCCTGGGGAAATAGAGCCAGGCCCGGGAGGGCGGGCAGAGGGCGGGACTTTCCCCGGGTACCTCCTTTCTCTGGAGGGGCTGCCAAGGAAGGAGCAGTCACGTGGGCGGTGAGCTCATGCGGCAGAGGACACCAGCTGTGCTATTATTAGGGCTCTTAAAGTCAGCAGCAGATGTTATTAGGCGGAGTTCCAGGCTTGTTCACTTCCCACATATGGCATAATACAGTACATGGAACAAGAGGGGCTCTAACACCAGCTTCTCCATGATATAGATCACTATTCTTTCCCCAGGAACTTTCTCTTCCTCTCTCCATCCTTTTTCCCTTGTGTCTCTCCTAGCCTCTGTGTTTGTTAAACTCCCTGCTGTTTTTTTTTTCACTTTCTCCCTCAATCTCTGTGTTTTCTCTTTCTTCTTCTATCCTGGGCTCTGACTGGTTTTCTCTCCTCTCTTCCTTTTCTTTCTTTTTCCCCTCAGCCCCTCTTTCTCTGTCCTCCCCCACTTCTTCCTCTGTTTTACTGTGTTCTCACTGTTATCTGTGGATCCACCTTCTACTTCCTCCTTTTCTCCTTTAAGGGCATTTTCATTTAACCCCATGTGGAACTAGAGCAGGACATAGTGGGACAGGAAGAAAGTTCTCTCATCTTAGATTAAAAGGGAATCTTGGCCTTTTCATAAAAAGTGTTAGGAGTGTAGGTAAATCTGAGGGTGGTGTGATCTTTTTTGACAAGGACCTGTTTGAATTGTACAAGCAGTGGCAGCTGTCCTGAAGGACCACTTTAACCTGAACAGACTGGAGAGCCAGCCTGGGTCGCACATGATTTTCACACACCCATTTGTGTGTTGTTGTTGACCTATCACCTCTCCTGCTGCCGTTGCCCTGGTTCTTATTGATCAGCTTTATCAGAAAGCTTCCATGTGGCCTCACCCTCTCTCCTCCCTTTTAGAGTAACCACATGTCTCAGAATCACAAGGTAGAACCAATGTCAAACTGATATAAATTATTGCTCTGGAGGACTATATTTCTACAGCAAATGGACTGTTAGGTGAGATTACCTCAGTGTATACTCTAAAGCTCAGAATGCTGGCAGCTTTATTATGGAAAGTTTCCTACTTTTTATTTTGAAATGCAGATGTTTTGAATGTTAATTTTCTAACTATGACAAAATTACCTGATCATATTTATATTTAAAAAATAATGAAATAATATATGCATACATTAGGGGTATTTCTTATTCTAAGTTGCAACTTTCAGAAGCACCTTTTAAGAAAACTTTCTATAATCTGGGAATTTTTTTTAAAAATAAAGTTAAATATTTATTTTGGAAAAATACTTTTGGATTTAAAACATTGCTCAGTTTTTAAAAAAGATTGGGAAAACAACAACAACAACAAGCCAAAATTTAACACTGTAAGGTCAGAGTGAGAAGAGAGATCCTGAACTGGGCAACTGAATTCAAGAGTTCCTCTCTCCTACTTCAAGAACAGCCCTTTACTTCTTGGCTTTGTCTGGAGAAGGGGGATCATAAAGGAGGAGGCCTTTCCTTGCATCAGCAGCCACTCCTGCTTGTACAGACTAGTGGATGTGGGCGCCAGAGCTCCCAGCTTCCCCGGGCAGCACGGTTACCTGCAGTATCCAGGTGTATTTGCTGAGTGGTTTCTGCTTATTCCAAAAAACATGTGATCCTGACCTCATAGATCATGAGCTGATAAGAACCATCTTTGGTTGGAGTCAGGGGTTTCCTGGCAAAATGGGTCGATGAATGATTGCTTAGTATATGTAGAGTAGCTTTCCTGGGCCAGTCATTACAGTGTGACATTGACCACAGATGTGACAGACACACGGATGAGTAACCAGTGTAGGCTGTGGTCCCAGGTAGTGACTAGGGGAGAGGACAGAGTGGTGGCAGCAAGGCATCTCTTGGAGGTTTTGGGACAACAGAGACTGAATAGAGGGGAATGAGCCATGGGAAAATATGGAGGCCTGGCTTCCCAGGCAGAGCAAACAGCATGTACAGAAGGCCCTGCAAGAAGACCAGTGCTGGCTGGAGGGTATGGGACTTCAGGAGAAAAGATGTGAGGGAGGCCCTGAGATGATCAGGGTAGCTACATCCTATTAGCCTGCCAGGCCTGGTAGGAGTTGAGATTTTAATCTCTGTGTAATGAAGCTGCTGGAGATGCTGAGCAAGGGGAATTCCATCGATTGACTGACTTTTTTTTGAGGGGGGTACTGGGAATTGAATTCTGGGGGTGCTCTGCCATGGAGCTATAGTACAGGCCCTTTTTAAATTTTGAGATAGGATCTCCATAAGTTGCCTACACTGGCCTCGAACTTGCAATCCTCCTTCCTCAGCTTCCCGAGTCCTTGAGATTATAGGTATGCACCACCATGCCTGGCCAATTGATTGACTTAAAAATGATTCCATGTGAATCTGTGCCAGGTGAGGCGAGGCAGGAGTGGAAGTCTGAGAAGGGGAGTGGTGGTAGCTCAGTGGAAGGGTCTGATATACCCCTGGGGTGGAGGCTCAGGACAGCTGCACATAGGAGAAGTCCTTGTAGGGAGAGCCTCGCCTGAGACCCTAGATCTTATAGACATTCTCCATGGATTTTGTAGAATTAGAGCACATTTGCACAATTTAAAAATGCTGGTGTTATGAAGAAAAGATTAACATTAAACAGAGACGAGTGGGGGGAGAGAAAGGGAGAGAGAAGGGAAATCATATGGAAATGGTAGGAGACCCTCAATGTTACACAAAATTACATATAAGAGGTTGGGAGGGGATCGGGGGGGGGGGGGAAACAAGGGAGAGAATTGAACAACAGCAGATGAGGTAGAGAGGGAAGATGGGAGGGGAGGGGAGGGGGGATAGTAGGGAATAGGAAAGGTAGCAGAATACCACAGTCACTAATATGCCATTATGTAAAAATGTGAGTGTGTAACCGATGTTATTCTGCAATTTGTATTTGGGGTAAAAATGGGAGTTCATAACCCACTTGAATCAAATGTATAAAAGATGATATATCATGAGCTTTGTAATGTTTTGAACAACCAAAAAAAAAAAATGCTGGTGTTAATAGTCATATGTGATTGTTTTTTGTTCAAGCAGTTACCAGGGACTGCTTGGGGTCCAGTTGTATCAAAGAAGCAAGTGGAGGCATCTTTATCTCCAGGGAGAGTCAGAGGGTGCTCAGAATTGAGAATGTTATTTTCTTTTGTAGCTGAGAAATTACTTTGCAGAAGTAAGATGGTAAATCTCAGACTTTGCCCCAAATCAGTGAGCCCAAGATAATCATCAAACAGAGTGTAAAGAGCAAAAGGGACCATGTGCTTCAGAGCCTAGTATCAGTGACAATTGATTATAGTTAACCTCAACTATGTGAATTATCAAACTTGAAGTTTTCTGAGGATTCTTTGACCCTTGTGTATGCTATGAAATTTGCCAAGTCTCTGTCTGAGTACAGTGACCCATTTGAAATGTACTGCTTTTTAATTTCTGTTGTAAACTAGAGCATGGTTGCCTGAGGTGTGTTTCCAATTTCCTCATGACTTGGGTTATAGCAGCTTCTCTCATAAGGCTCAGGGACCAGGGAGATTATAAAAAGATTAAACAGCTCATCTGAGGCTCATCATTATCACCTTCACTTACCTCAGTGATCTGAGATTAGTTCCCTTCCTGCAATGCTGCTGGCCTTGAGGACCAAGGGGGGTGGCGGGGTGGAGGAGAGAAAATCCTCACTCTTTCTTTTGAGCAGTGAGTGGGGTTCCAGCTGCTCCCCCTGCAGGAGTATTTCCTAAGTTCTCTCCTGAGGTGTGTGCTGATGCTTCAAGGGGAATGAGGCCCAAGTTGTCCATAAAGACTCTGGAGGGGCTGGAGTTGTAGCTCAGTGGTAGAGTGCTTGTGAGGCACTGGGTTTGGTCCTCAGCACCACATGAAAATAAATAAATGAAATAAAGGTATTGTGTCATCTACATCTAAAAAAATATATTTTAAAAAAAACCAAAACAAAACCTGGAGCATGCAGTTCTCTTGGAGTCTGAAGTATTTGAGGACAAAAGCAAGCTGCTTCCTGGTCCAGTATGGTAAGAATAATTGGCACGAGAGCTGGGCTCAATTTTAGGATTGCAGTGAGTGGGGTGTGTCTGATGATTCTGAATGTATTGTTGCTTCCAAGGCAGGGGCTGCAGGTTCTGTGCAGAGCTCAGGGGTTGCCCATTGCCCCCTTGCTATTGATGGTCCTGGAAATTTCCCCAAGTATGATGTGAAGCTCCAATATTTTTTAAAAATATAATATTAGGGCTGGGATTGTGGCTCAGCAGTAGAGTGCTCGCCTAGCACGTGCAAGGCCCTGGGTTCCATCCTCAGCACCACATAAAAATAAATAAATAAACTACGACTAAAAATAAATATTTTTTAAAAATGTATAATTTTATTTTTAATTGGCACATAGTAATTGTACACATTTACATGTCACATGGGGCACAGTGTGACACTTTTATACATGTATACAATGTGTAATAATCGGATCAGAGTAATTGGCATTTTATCACTTCTTTCTTTGTGTTGGGAACATTCAAAATCCTCTCTGCTAGCTATTTTGAGATATTAAATTAATTTTCACCATAAGTATTCCTGATGTACTAGAGATTCTTAGGAGTTATTCTTTCTATCCAGCTGCTCCCCTGTCCTGTTAAACCAACCTCTCTCCATCCCTCTTGCCCCACACTCTTCCCAGGCTCTGATGACCACTCTCTATTCTCGTCTTTGAAAGCTTTGATATTTGCTCAAATACACCCAAAGTGCATCAACCTGAAAAAAACTTCTTCCCACATCTCTAACTCTTCTAGGCCTTTCCGTTGTGTCTTATTTACATCCAAATAAATAAATGCCAAATTATTAAAATCAAATGGATGCTGATAACCTCCTTGGCTTGTTT
Organism: Urocitellus parryii; assembly: GCF_045843805.1. Taxonomy (NCBI): domain Eukaryota; kingdom Metazoa; phylum Chordata; class Mammalia; order Rodentia; family Sciuridae; genus Urocitellus; species Urocitellus parryii. The sequence goes on from NC_135533.1 coordinate 197,523,535, forward strand.
TGTCCTATCTTTTTTGTCCCAAGAACCGTGGCACTACTTTTTAACACCCTAAAGTGTGGTAGCTGCTGGTCTCCATAGAATGAAACTCCATTGTCTCTGGAGTTAAAACACTGGCTGCTTTGTTTGGAAATGTGGGAAGGAAGGGATTTTTCCCGTTGCGCGTTATGATCAAGTCAGCCCTTTTAGAAATATAAATTCTGCACTGGAGTTTCCTTAAAAGCTGATATTTCGATGTGTTTGTTCTGGTCCTATTAGCGCATCGCACTCTGGGTGTTTGTTAATGGGCTCTGGGTAATTACTGCAGCCTCCATTGCAGGGAGCGCAGCATCAGGGAGGACAGCCGGCTCATTACTCAGCAGCTGGCGGCCCCTGACCCCTCCTCCTTGGAAATACTGTGAGGCGCAATTAGAGAGGTCTTGCATGGGGATAAGTGATTGCTGGGGCATAAATAATGCAATCTACCCTGTCTGTCTGTGAGTGTGGTGGGGCAGAGCAGCATTGGTATTTGGAAGTCTGAATCACGAATTCTGGATCCATCATTATTTAGGCTCTGTGATCCTGGGAAAATTCTTAGCCAGCAAGCCTCAGTTTTCCCTTCTATAGAAGAAGCCTGTGTATCCTGCTTGTGGGGACTAGATAAGTTAATAAATATCTTGCTTGTTGGCAGCACATAGCATGCATTCAGTGAAGGGGAACTTTGAGTGCGTTCCTTTGGCGGGTGATATTTTGTTATTTTGTGTTTTTCATCCTCCCTTTGAACCCAGACTCTCAGCCTCTGTCCCTGGAGACTGGAGCGTTCTGGCCCAAGATCATTCTCCCCTGACCACCTACTACATCACTCTGGGTTCTGATGACTCACCCAGCATCTTGACCACAGGCTCTCCAGTAGTGTCCTCTCCACCCTGCTTCACCCACTGCCTGAGGCATATCCTGGACTATGTCATCTCCTGGAGTTGCCTGTTCCACCTCTGAAGTCCTAAGCATAATTGCCATGCTCTCTGAATTCCACTCCTTCCAGCCCTCTACACACATTCCTCGCCCCATCCAAGCTCCTGGCTTCTCCCCCTCCACCCTGTCCTTTCATCATCAAGCACCCATTGCCCTTCCTTTGTGAACTTGACAGAACTTTGCCCCTGCTTTCTAAGAGCAGCTGGAGAAATCACACTGTCACCTATCACCTAGGATGGTGACCCCATAAACTAATAAAGCTAGGTCACAGGTTCTGCCCAGGAGTGCTCTTGGGTTTGCTTAGGCTTCTCTTCAGGCCTTTGGGCATGATGACTGATCTAGACTTCCCATGTCTTTCTGAAACACTGGACCCCAACTGGGTGCAAGTGCTGTCCTGTTGGCCTGCCTCCCTCTAAGCAAAGGAGGGACACTCTTTCTGAGGCTGGTTTGTGTCACCTAGTTGGATTTGTGTCCCTACTGAGGATCAGCATTTATTGTCTCTGTCTCTTCAGCCTCTCCGACCTATGGAATCCATGTCCTGTAATATGCTCAGTTCTCTGCCATCTTTCTAGACTTCCTCCCAGCCATAGCACTTTCCAGTCTCACCGAAATGTCCTCTGCCTTCTCATCCTGGCCCTGTTGCCATCAGACCCCTGAGCCCATTACTCCAGCACCAGCAACATGGTGAATCTGGTATTAAGTCAATGATGCACCTTCCATTCTGGCCTTCTTGACCTCTGATAGCAATGATCTGCATTACCTTCATTCTTTCCTCCTTGAAACTCTTCTCTTGATTTCTGGGTGTCCTCACATTCCTAGTTTTCCTTCTGCTTCAACCACCTTGTGGACTTCAGGCTCTTCTGCCCTCTTGCAGTCTTTTCTTTTTTTCAGGGGGATGTGGAATACTGGGGATTGAACTCAGGGACACTTGACCACTGAGCCACATCCCAAGCCCTTTTCTGTATTTAAATTAGAGACAGGGTCGCACTGAGTTGCTTAGTGCCTCGATAAATTGCTGAGGCTGGCTTTGAACTCGAGATCCTCCTGCCTCTGCCTCCTGAGCCACTGGGATTACAGGCGTACCCTCTACGCCCAGCCTCTTGCAGTCTTTGAATGTTGGTGCCCTTCAAGTGGGTCCTGGTATTTGCTTGGCAGACTGCCCCTGGTGATCTAACAGAGCTATGTCTTGGTTGCCACCACTACCCAGATCTTGGTTCAGACCTGTCTCTGAGCTCTGGACCCATTCACTCACCTGCCTCCTTGTGCTAGTCAGCTTTCTATTACTTTAATAAAATACCTGAGATCATAAATTTAAAAAGAGGAAAGGTTTATTGTGGCTCACAGTTTTGGAGGTTCCAGTCTTCGGTCAGTTCGCCTATTGCTTTTGGGCCCCAAATGAGGCAGTATATTATGATGGGTGTACATGTCAGAGGAAGCTCTCACCTCATGGACAGAAGCAAAATAGTGGAACAATGGAACAGGGTCCCATAATTCCCTCTGAGGGCATGCTCTCAATGACCTAAGATCTCTCATTAGTTCCCTTCTCTTAGAGTTTCACCATCTCCTAATAACTCCAGGGGCTGGGGAGTTAACATGTGGAGCATTCCAGACCCAAACCACAGCACTGCCCTTTGTACCCTTTCATTGTAGGATGCATAGGCCCTGCCAGCTCGCCACCACCATTGCTACCTGCTCCTTTGACCTCCTCCTCCAAAGAAAAGGGTCTGTCTGTGAGCCCAGCCACATGGAGGGTACCATTGACCTCAGCTGCTCAGGCAGGAACCGGGACCTCTTCTTAATGCTCCTTTCTCCTTCTCCCTGATCTCCCTCTTGAGCTGGGTTGCTGTAGTATTTTCTAAAGAGCAAAACTGAATCCCATCACTTAAAACCAGTTCAGGAGCTCCCCATGGGGTCAAAGCGGCTACTGCCTCTCCTCCCCTTGCTAAAGCCATTTAGAACCTTTTAAACTTCCTAACTGGGTCATGCTCTCTCCCTCTCCTCCAGGGCTTTGCTTCCACTGTTGCCTCTGCTCATAGAATCTGCCTCTCTGATCCCTGCCTGCTCCTTCTCTACCCAGATTTCTCTGGCATTCCCAGCTGGCTCTGATGGCCCAGCTAATTCCTACTCACCTTTTAGTTCTGACCTGAAGTTGGCCAGGGAAGCCTTCCCTGACCCCAGGTGACCCATTTGTATCTGCAATTTTCACAGTGGCCTGACATTGCTATTTTTATCTGTGGCCCCTTGAAGGCAAAGAGCATCTGTAAGAGACTTCATTGGGACAGTAAGGGACAGGCAGATGGCCTGGAAACCTGGCATTTGGCACTTGACTCCAAGGACCATTCCTGCTTATGTTTTATGGGGCAGAAGTTGAGATCATTCCTCTCAGCAGATTGTAGGTTCCACAAGGGGAGGGATTTCTGTTGGGTTCATTTTCTGCTGAGTTCTCAGCACATGTAGTACCTCACAGGAGGACCTGCATATACTAGGTGCTCAGTAAATATTTTGTCAAATGCCTAAAGAGCAAAAGAGAAGTTTTTGATTTTCACTGAGTCAGTGTTCATAATAATGCTCAGAGCTTGGCCTCAGGACTCTCCAATGTAAGGTGCTCTGTTCCTCTGCTGGGGTGGATGGAAAGGTGGGGGAAGGACATGGCAGCTGGCACACTGGAGGGGGCTTTTTTCCTGCAGCTTCTCTTTGCTCATTCCTCACCCATTTGTGAATCTTTTAAAATCACAAGTTATAATCACCAGAATTCCTGGGTCATGAGATAGCCTTGGCTGCTGACTCCTGTCACAGCTGGGGAAATCTGCCCCTTTCTAGTCCTAAGAATTAAAGGCCACCCAGGCCTGACTGCATACATCAGAATGCCTTTTAGCTTTCCAGGGAGTTTATACAACTTTGTATTTAATCTGGCCCAGTGTGGAAGACAGCATTGTGGGACCATGAACAGAAACATGCTCTTACTATGGCATGATATAAATGGAAGCTGCTTTTGTAATTTTAGGATTCAAGTAACAATTAGGTAATGTTCTTATTGCTCATTTTTTGGACAAATACTTATGTTGTACCAATTTTATGTCTATTTTCTCCAGTGAATTTTTTTTTTTTTTTTAAATAGTCCTGGGGATCAAGCCCAGGGCCTTGCACAGGCTGGGTGAGTGCTTTACCACTAAGCTAAGTCACCAGCACTTTCTATTTTATTCAGAGATAGGATCTTGCTAAGTTGCCCAGGTGGAACTCAAATTTGGAATTCTCCTGCCTTGGCCTCCCAGGTCACTTGGATTATAGTGTGCACCACCAGCTGGCTCTAATGATTATATTCCTTGGTTTATAATTTCATTTTCAGCCTTCTCCTTAAGTGGAACAGAAGCTGCTGGAGGTCAAGGCCTCATCTGTGATGTGTTTTGCAGGTGCTTAGCACCTAACAGTGTCTGGTACAGTGTTTTTATTGAATGAAGGTCTGGCAGAGTGCTGGGGACAGTGAACAGATGCAGCCCCTTCATCATGGGGTTTGCAGTCTGATTGAGGAGACAGATATGAATGCAGTTTCACAAATGTATGTAAAGTTGTAACTGCACTACAGAGGTTCTGTGACTGAGGCCACTTGTGCTCAGAGGACTGGTGAAGGAACTCTGGCTTAGTCAGTGCGTTATTATTGAGCTTTAAGAATTCTTTATATTTTAATTTTTTTTTAGTTGTAGATGGACACAGTTCCTTTGTTTTATTTATATATTTTTATGTGGTGCTAAGGACTGAACCCAGTGAGTGCCTCAGGCATGCTAGGCAAGCACTCTACCCCCAGCCACAACTTTATGTATTCTTGATACAAGTCATTTATCAGATATATGATTTGCATATGTTTTCTATGGCCATCTTTTCGCTTTTTTGATGGTGTCATTTTCAAATGTAATGAAGTTATCACTTGTACTTTTGGTGCCATATTTAAGAAACCATGGCCTACCTTAAGGTCATGAAGATCTATTCCTGTGTGTTCTTCTAAGAGTTTTGTAGTTTTTGCTCTTAACATTTAGGTCTATGATCCATTTCGAGGTAATTTTTAAAAAATTTTATGTGGTGCTGAGGATTGAACCCAGGGCCTTGCACATGTTACGCAAGTGCTCTACCGCTGAGCCCCAGCCCCAGCTGGGGCTCAAATTAATTTTTGGAAGATCTCTGGAGGTCTGACTTCTCACTCTTTTGCAAGAGGTTATCTGATTGTCCTTGCACCATTTATTGAAAAGTCCATTCTTTATGCATTGAATTGCCTGGTTGAAAACCAAAATAACTATGAGAAATATTTCTGGGCTCTCACCTCTGTTTCATTGATCTGTCTTTCTTTATGCTGGTACCATACTATCTGGATTACTATGGCTGTGTTTTAAGTTTTGAAACTGGGCAGTGTGAATTCACCAACTTGGCTTTTTTTAATCAAGATTGCCTTGGCTATTATATTTGTTATGTTATTATATCCCTTATGTTTCCATTTGAATTTTAAGACTGATTAACTTTTGTAAAAAATAAAGCATCTGAGATTTTTGATAGGAGTTGTGTTGATTGTGTAGATAAATTTCAGGAATATTGACATCTTAACAATATTAATGAACATGAGATATCTTCCCATTGCTTTAGACACTCATTTCTTTTTGCAGATTTTGTTGTACTTTTTGGATTGCATTTGTACCTAAGTATTTTTGTTCCTTTTGGATAATTATAAATGGAATAGTTTCCTTCATTCTATTTGTGGACTGTGTATTGCTAGTATAGAAACACAACTGACTTTGGTATATTGATTTTATATCCTGCAACTTTACTGAACTTGTGTATTAGTTCTAATAGTTTTAATTTAGTTTTTTTTTTTTTGGTGAATTCCTTAGGATTTTCTACATATAAGATCATGTATTTGTGAATAGAGGTGACTTCACTTCTTCCTTTTTGATGTGAGTGGCTTTCTTTCTTTTTCTGCCTCATTGCTCTGGCCAGAACCTCTACTACGACGTTGAATAGACGTGGCAAGAGTGGGTGGATATTTTTGTCTTGTTCCTGATCACAGGGGCAGAACATCCAGTGATTTACTGTTGAGTTTGATGTGGTCTGTGAGGTTGTCATAGACCCTCTGTATTGGGTTAAGAAAGTTTTCATCTACTTCTGGGTTGTTGAATGTTTTATTCTGAAAGGATGCTGAATTTTGTCAAATGCTTTTTCTATATGTATTGAGGTGGTCATACATTTTTTTTCTTTTATTTCACTAATATGGTAAAATTAACTTCACATCATCATTTCATTGTTTGTATGTTACTTTTTCAGGACTGTCATTATGTGAAAATAGTTTTTCTGTTCAGTCAAATAGAGAGTTCCGAGTAGAAATTGCTTCAGCTTGCAAATTGTCATTTATTTTTCAAAATAAAATGAACCCACAAGAAGAATTGTTTCACAGTTTGTGGTCCAGAGACATCACAGGAATATAATTCTTAATGTGGTTGGTGAGTGGGCAGTTCCCCAATCTAGGGCTGGCCATCTATTGTTGTCACTGCTGTGATTACTATCTCTAAGTAGTCCCTGACTTGTCTGAAAATAGTGCTAATCATACTGGATTCCTTGTCTCATCTGTTAAAGAGAAAGATCATGGCTGCTTCTTATCAGAGGACACTGGCCTCCTTCAAAATACATTGGAAACCGGGTGCAGTGGTACATACCTGGAATCCCAGCTACCCGGGAGGCAGAGGCCTGAGGGTCACAAGTTTGAGAACTGTCTAGAATAAAGTAAAAAGGCTGGGGATATAGCTCAGTGGTAGAGTGCTCCTGGATTTAATCCCCAGTTTAAGAAAAAAAAAAAAAACATTGGAGGGATCATTTCATGGAATTTGATCCTGGAAACTCTGACTTTGACAGGTCTTTGTAATCTTTTCTCCCCTTTTGGGGTAAGGATGAGAAGAACTGTAGCCATCTCCAGACTGAGCTCAGGTATCACCAGAGCAGTCATTGCAAGACACTCAGCTGTCCCAGTCTCTTTCCTCTCCCATTCCCCTTCTTTTATCCACAGGCCTCCTCCTTCCCCTTGCCTCCAGTCTTCTCCCCTTCCCTTTTCTTCCCCTCCCCTCCCCCATGCCCTCTCTGTCTACCTCTTCCTCCCTCTTCTGTCCTGGCCCCTTCTCCTTTTTTCCTCCTGGTTCCCTCTCCCTCCCCCTTTGTCTTGGGAATCTTTTGTCCTTGCTCTGACCTCTTCTGCCCTAGCCCCAGCTCCCAGCCCTGTGAGCAGACCTCTGCAGCTTCTGAAGGATGCTTTTTTTGGCTTTTCGCCTGTGTGTTTCCCCGACTCAGACCCCATGTCTGGTTTTCTCCTTGGAGGTCGGGGAGTATAGGGGATCCCAGTCTTCATGGTCTTAGACAGACTCTGTCTGCATATTTGGTCATTTCTGAACCAACCCCTGGTTTTGCTACTTGGTCTTCCTAGTTCTCACTGTGGCCTGTTAGGGTGACAGGAGGACCGCCTCCCCACCCCTCCAGTGCCCCCGACCAAGGGGCAGGGATTTGAAAGAGAACAATTCTTTGGCCTCTTAAGAGCACTTGATGACCTGACAGACAACATTCTTCCTCCTCATCGAAAGGTTTTTAGTTGGTAAGAGGCCATTTTTATTTTTTTAAATTGGTTTTAAGAGTATTAGAAATAAAGCATAATGATTGCTAGGGTCAAAATTTAATATTTTATAAGTGGAAACTCAAGGATCCATAAGCTGGTTGTGGTCCTCTGTGCTGGTCTCTGGAGGTGAGTTGGTTTCTGACTTCACTCATTGAGGCTCTCCGACTTAGAAAACCACCTTTCAGATGGCCCTAGGCCCTGAATTGACTTAGATTTTGGACCTTAAAATGCATATTGGAATTTTAAATAATGATTTTTTTTACTTCTGCTTCTGTGTCTAGGCTATTCCCATTAGTATTTCTCTCTCTCTCTCTCTTTTTTTTTCTTTAAGGGTATTTGAATACTGCTTGTCTCTGTTTAAGAGGGCAATGTTCCTAGAAAGTAGAGTCAATAAATTGGATTTGTAGAGGCTGGGCGCCAGAGGCAGACAGCCCAGCTTCAAGGCTGTCTGTACAACTCTCCATGTCCCTGACGTGGGTGCCCCTTCACGGAGATGAGGATGGGGCTGTGCAACAGGTCTGGTGCTTATTAATACCTGTTACCTATTGGTTATTAAGACGTTTGAGTCACAAAGGTCAACCACTGAGAGCCAGGAGCCTGCTGCCAATTTTCTTTCCTGTGATCATTTTTTTTTTTCACTTGAATTACATGATTTCTCTGGATTTTTAAGTTAGTCCAGTTTCAGAACTGGAAAACCAACTTAGAGAAAATACCAGCTGATGCCTGTGTGTTTTTTAAAGATTTGTTTTTTCATCAGAAAATAGAACATAGCAATTTTGAAGCATGACCATTACAATTTCTGTAAGCATGCACAGCGGCTGGATTTTGGACAGTGGGAGAGGGTGCATTTGCTGCAAATGCAGTCTGCTGCCACTGTTGGGGCTTACACTGATCACCTGGAACCTGGTGGTACAGTTCTTCCCCCAGTCTGCAGTTATTCTGGGATCCTGAGGCAGGGCCTTCTGGCTTCCACCCTTACCCAAGACTTCTTTACCCGGAAGGGTCAGAAATCAGGCTGTTGTATTTAGTAAAATGGATCTTACATAATATACTCTTTATTCAGAGGGACTTCCCAGTCAGAGACGTTGTTGTAATTTCTTATTAGCATATAAAGATAATTTTTAAAAGTCTGTTTGTTTGAGCTTTTTGACTGTGTGGACTTTGGATAATTGAGCAATTCGTTATGTTATAGAAGAGGTATCCTGTGACCACACATCTTGGAGCCTACAGAACATGGCTCTCTTCCCACTGTTGTTCTCTCTCCTACGTCAGCTTCTGAGCCAGCAGTGTGTGTTCTGGGGCAGTGGTCCCCAAATGGATGGCAAACAGAAACAGGACTTCTTGGTGGCAGATCTGAATTTGGAACTGGAAGCTTTTGCAGTCTCCATAATCGGGGTTTTAACTGAGTGACTTTGGCAGTTGTATTTCTTTTTTGTTGATTTAATTTGCTGAAAGCGTATTTTGGGGAAACACACATAATTTTTTGCACCATTCAGGACCTCCAGGTTGACTCTCAGAAGGCTGTAGCTTGAGAAAGGTAGGTGTAGGGGTCGAGTCTCTGAGGCAGGGTAGAGTTAGAGGAATGAGGGTCTGTGAGGGTCTTGGTGGGCCCTCTGCTGTCTCACCTGGCTCTAGAAGAGTTGTCTTATTTCACAATCAGGAGCATAAACAACAGAAATCTTTAGTTCCTCAGGCTCTTGTATTGTTGTTCCTGGGAAGATGGAATTCAGAGGATGTCTAGAGTGCTTGGAGCCCTTCTAAGAGGGCAAGATGAATCAGTGTGTTTACAGTTGAGTTTGATTTAGACTAGAAGGCACGGTGTCTGCTAGGACTTACAGTACTTGACTTGGGAAGAAGAAATGTACAACTATTTTTTTTCCCTGTAAGACTAACCCCTAGTCATAAACCACTCATGGGTCATATTTCTGTTATTTTTTTAAGTCTCTTTTAATCTGTAGGTTCCCCCCTTGTCAGCTTTCCATCACAGTAACAAAATACCTTAGAAGAACAACTTAAGCAAAAAAGGTTTATTTTGACTCATGGTTTCAGTCCATGGTCACTTGGCCGGTTGCTATGGGCCCATGATGAGGCAGAACATATGGCAGGGAGCATATGGCAGAACAGAGCTCCTCACCTCTTAGCAACCAGGAAGGAGAGAGAGAGAGAGAGGGAGGGAGGGGACAAGGAGAAAAGGGGAAGATATTCTGAGGACCACATATTTCCTTCAAAGATATACCTCTAGTGATCCACTTCCTCCAAATAGCCTCCCAAGAGCACCACCAGCTGGGAGCCCTCTTCAACATAGGAGCCTTTGGGATTATTCCAAATCCAAATGATAATACCCCTTTATCACTTTGCCTTGTTATCTCTCTGCTGAGGAGCTTGACTGTTGGACCTGTAGTTAACCATGAGTCTGAAGTAACTTTTCCTTTGTGCATAACCACAGTGCAGCTACTGTTTGCCTCTGTGATTCTAAATAGTATCCTGGCACATGGGACATTGTGTTGATTATGTGTGGTTGGTAGTTGGAATAGACCCCAGATGCCCTCTTTAACCTCGGTGGTGGTGTCAAGAAGTTTTTCAGTGTGCTGATTCCTGTTCTGTTTTATGTCAGCCATTTTTTTTTTCTCTCTGGAAACCTTTAAAACATCTGAAATTTGAGGATGCTCTGTGGGAACTTTTAAAATTCATTACCCTGAGCATTCAGTGGGCCCTTCCCATCTGGAGGTTCATGCTTTTCAGTTTTAGGAAAGTTTCTTGTACATTTCTTTGGTAATTTCTTTCTCTTCTTTTCTCATTCTGGAACTCATCTGGGATTGATCCTTTATTTTTCTTTTTTCTCTAGTTTTAATTCTCTCCATCTCTCTCTCATATCCATATCTTTATTCTCAGTCCTTTTAATTTAATCTTTTCATTTTTGCTATCAATTTTTCAGTTTCCAAAAGGTCTCTCTTGTGGCTTCCAAAAACCCCTCCACTGTTTTGGAGCAGTGTCCTATTTCTATTTTCTAGATACAGTGTCCTCTGTCTCTGAAGCCATCAGTGATAGTTTTTTGAAGTTTTCTTCTGTTCCCTGCATTGTCTGTGGTTCCTGAGGTTCACTTTTCTGTTTGCTTTGCTGTCTGTCTGCAAGTTGAAGGCTTTCCTCAAATGTCTGGTGGGCTTTGGTTGTCCACATTTGAGGGAGTTGGTTAAAGCTATGCATATAGAGTGGGGTTCGTGACTGTAAGGCTCTATTATAAATGATAAGAAACTTAGCCTTTTCCACTGGGGACTCTGTACGTCTCTGTAGATTTTTTCTCTTGAACTGGTGACTTTCATAGGAAGAATCCCTCTAATCTCCTGCCTGGATACTTACTGGTGTTTTACCAGTTGAGCTGGACAAGGGAGCTGTGGATGAGGGGACTTCACATGGAGAATATATACATTTACACATATTTCTATTTTCAATCCAATTTCAGTCCTGCTTTTCCCTCACCAGTTCTACCCAGTGCGGTGGATGGAACCAGGGCCTCATGCGTGATAGGCAAGTGTTCTACTGTGGAGCCACACTCCCAGCCCCATCTTGTCTGTTTTTGTGCCTTGGTGTACCAGAGTCCAGAGCTTTTGTATTTTGTCCTCTTTGACTCCATTCTCTGCTGAATGATGCCTGAGGTTTAGGTTTAGGGCATGGGAGCTGAGATGGTGTCACAGCGCTTATTTGTATGAACCTTTAGCTGGTCCCCTATTATCAGCTACAAGCCTGATTTCCCTTCCTCACCTCCAAAGCGTGGTTTTCTAAGTCCTAAAATTTCTTGTTCCACTAAGGCAGTTAAGGTTTCATAGAGCTGGTTTTCATCTTCTAAAAATGCATTAAAAATTTTTATCTTCTCTTGTCTTCTGTTTTCTTTGCCCTGGTGAGTTTATTAACATCTTTAAAAAACTTCCCTCATGCCAATGGTGGAATGCGATGGACATCATTACCCTAGGTCCATGTATGACTCCACATGTGGTGTGGTGCTACATCGTGTAGAACCAGAGAAATGTAAAGTTGTGCTGCAATTATGGACAATGAATCAAAATGCATTCTGCCGTAATATATACCTAATTAAAATAAATAAATTAATAAAAAAACCCCAAACTTCCCTCATGGTCTCTTGTGCGATTTAGAGAAGTAAAGCTGAAGACCTTCAGACTGACTTTTTTATTTTGAGGGAGAAATTTTCAATTTTATGTGCAGAAGAGCTGACATTGTACATTTAACCCCATGGCAACTGCTAGCCTTTTTGGTCTTTCCTTTGGTAATTCATTAGGCAGCTTCAGTTTGTGCCTGAGATGTGCAGGAGGACAGCCTGCTCAGGAGAATCCCTGCCTTCTCATTTTTCACCAATGTGAGGGTTGTCCTAACTTTCAAAGATCAGGTGCTCTCTTGTGTGGGGACATTCCCTTTGCTTTGTCTTTAGCCTGGGCTGGCTTCTGCTCCCTATTCATGGGCAGACTTGAGCTGCCGAGTGTCTGTCTCATAGTCCTATGACTGCCTGAACAGGCCTTCAAAGGCTCATAGAGATGGTGGCCCTTTGCACCTTTCCATGGGATGAGCCATTACAAGAAAGAAGGGAAGGAGAATTGTGGGTGGTACGTATGTGACATTAAGATTGGGAGTCCTCTGTCCCTTAAGTCACAAGAAACAATGGAGGTCTGACTGCTTCATCCCCAGTTCCCAGAAGACAGTCCTGGTCGCTGACCAAATGTGTGGGACTGAGATTATTTTTCTTATTAAACTTCTCTCTCTTGTAGCCTTATTTTCTCTACTGCCCAGTGACATCCTGATGACTCACTTAGTGATTTGTATCTGCCCTGTGCCCTTGTGATATTATAACTTAGCATGTGACCAGATTTTGAATGCTTTGGTTTTCAGACTCCATCAGAATTAAGGAGTCATCAGTGTGGTTCAAACACACAAATAATTTAAAGATGATTAAAAATAAAAATTAAAAAAAAAAAATATATATACCCCTTCCTCTTGGTGCTGTAAGGGGCATGGCCTCAGCTCCATGCTGCCGAGTTCAGGGTATCAGTATCTGAGGTGTATGTGGCTTGGAATTACTTGCTGGTTTAGAGCAGTGGCCCTCAGTATAGTCCAGCATCATCAGCACCACCAGGGAGCTTGTGAGAACTGCACACTCCTGGGCCTTACTCCAGACCTCAGAAACTCTGCTGTGGGGCCCAGCAGTCTGTGTTTTAACAAGCCTCCAGAGAGGTTCTGATGTGCATTAACTGGATTAGATGACCTGGCAGACTGGAACAGAAGTGTGTATAGCCTTCCAGGTTGGGGGGTTCCTCCCACCAGGCCTGGAAGGAGGGAGTGGTCATTTCACTGGTGAGTTCTCCAGGGAAATATTCCTCCAGCGTCACTGTTTAAGGCACCTGGCGCCATTGTGGAGTGGATTCAGCCTCTGATTTGGGAGATCAGAAAGCTCCATTCAGTCTTGAAGGAGAAACTAACTTCTGTTATTTCACATCATATGAAGAAGTAACAGGATCTGAATATGTGGATGCTGGCAATGATGACAGTTGGCATTCCGGGGGCTCCTTCCAGTTTTTGTTCTGTGTGCTTGTAGGATGAGTGCCTAGCTGGCTGTGACCACGTTGTAAGCCTTGCTCTATATTGTGCCCTCCCCATTATGCTAAGGACTGAAAGTGGAGAGGGCTTCAGGACTTGAGTCCTGATTGACAGGGGCCCCTGTGCCCTGAGAAAGGGGCAGGCTGGTGCACAGGTCCGGCAGAAGTCATTTTTGCATGGCATTTGGAGATGTTGGTGCTACTGGCTCATCTGGAACCTCTGGTAAGAGGGAGAGGCAGGGAGAGCCCCTTCATCAGGGCCACTGGATTGCCATTTAGATTCCCTGACTCTGCAAGCTGGCTCAATGTTGCTTTTTCATGTGCTGCTGGGAATGAAGCTGTCTGATTCTTTCTTCCTGAACAATGGCTGTTTTTATGAGTTCTTGCTTCTCCCAGGCAATATCCCACACAATGGAATCTTTTCTTTTCCATTTGTTTAAGCCATGGACCTTATGGACTCTGTCTGGTTGACTTTTATCTAATGTTTACAGTTAGTGTAGTGTGATAGTGTGAGCTGGGGTATTTTTGTGTGTAAAGAAAAAGAAAAGGGAGATATCCCTGCCCCCTTACCCCCAGCACCAGAAAAAAAGACACTGTGTGGGAAAAAAAAAAAAAGCCACAGTCAGAATCAGGGATCAAGTTGGTAGCAAAGGAGGAGGGTAAAAGACGACCCTTGGGGTCAGTGGCTGCCACAGGAGGGATGAGGAATGAGGAAAGAGTACTCCATTTTGCGGGTGTTTGGTCCACTTTGTATGATTCCCCCATGCTGTGGTATGAGCTTCTTCCCGGTACCCAGGCTGGAGAAATCCTTATGGCAGGAGCCACTGCCTCCCCATCCCCACCCCAGGCCCAGAGGAGCTGGCAGAGACTGGTTGTCACCTGTCTGAAGACCTGCTCTGAACCAAGGCCAAGCTGACCCCACCTGACCTGGCTGGTCAGATGCAGCAGGCCTGAGCTGGCCTAAGTGCAGAGGTATTTGAATCTGTAAGACATTGCCTTTCCTCCCTCTCCCAATGAAAAAGAAGCCCCAGTCCCCCTCTGCTCCAGGGGCCCCATTGCTTTTCCATGACTGGTAGTGGATGGGTTTACTGCTCATTGCACACAATTCAGACCCAGACTCTGTCCCTGCAGACAGTCTAACCTATCCTGACACTAGCTTAAGCTGTGACAAAAGATATTTGGATATGCAGAGGTCTGCTTTTGATTTTAGTAGTAGTTTCTCTGAATATTTTGGCTCTTCTTGCATCTCCCCTGTTCTTTTAAGATCAGCTTCATGGGCGGCTGTTGAGCCCCTGTTAATGTTGCCATTGGGGTACTGAATAGGAAAGACAGAGCTCTGTCCTTTTACAGATTGGAAACTTGGGTTTTAGCAATTATGGGAAGCCATGGGCAGGTCAGGAAGATCAGAAACAATTCATCTTGTGCTATGGTATGGATATGGTTTGAGTGTGCTGAATTTTTTGAAAGGATTTTATATATGGTGGCAATTCCATGTATGGTGGAAAGTAGAAATAACTTAGCTATTTTATTCACTTACACAAATATGACCAAGTCACCAAGAGATAAATCATTTCCCTTTCTGCAGACTAATCATGGCCATGATTATCTCTGAACATTTTTTAAATATATCAGCTGTGCATGCCCGAAGTCTTAGACTTTTGAACAAATACTTTGTTTTTTAAAAGCTCATTCAACAAAATACTTTTTTTTAAAATGTATAGTTCTATGACTTTTAACACATGGATAGAGTTGTATAACCACCACAAGCATATACAAAATAGTTCCAGTATCCCAAAGGAAATGCCTTGTGCCTATCCCTTTATAGTCACCCCATCCCATATACTTTTGTAAAAGCTTTTTAAAAACAACAACTTTCTTGAGACCTAATTTGCATACCACATAGTTCATCTGTTTATAGTGTAAAGAACTCAGTGCTTTTTGGTGTATTCAAAGAATTGTTAACCATTACTACAACCAAGTTTAGAACACATCTATAAATTATTCCCCATTTTATTCAGTTCTCCAGCCCTTGCAATTACTAATCTTTCCATCTCTATAGATTTTTCTTTCTGCACATTTCCTATAAATGGAATCTAATATGTGCTCTTTTTCATGCACAGCTTCTTTCCCTTAGTATTAAGTGCACCAGCACTTTGTTCCTTTTTATAGTTGGATAATATTCCATGGTTTGTATGTGTGATATTTTGTTTATTTATTCATCTATGGATGAACTTTTGGATTGTTTCTACTTCTTGGTTGTTTTGAATAAAGCTGCCATGAACGCTCAGAGACAAGTTTTTGTGTGCACATAGGTTTTCATTGCTCCTGGTAATGAAATATTTGTGAGTAGAATTGCAAGATTGTGTGTGACTCTATATTTAACTTTTTGAGGAACTGCCGAACTGTTTTTCATAATAGCTGCACCATTTTGCATTCCCACTAGCAGTGTACGAGAGCTCCAATTTATCCATGTCCTTCCCAACACTTATTGATTGCCAACACTTACATGTCTCATTGATTATAGACATCCTTGTGGCTATGAAGTAGTATCTCATTGTGATTTTGGTTTGCATTTCCCTATGGATAATGATGTGGAACATTTTTTTCTTGTGCTTCTTGACTTTTGAAATTATTAGGTTGAAATATATCTTGGATAAGTAAATTTCAACATATTCTTAAAATATTCAACCTAAACAGAAACATGCTCTTTTCTTCTATATTATTAACTGATACTAGATTATTTCACCTAGGCAGAAACTAGCAATTATAAAATTAAAAGTATTCTTTTATGCTCTGTTCACTCAAAAGTCTAGGAAAAAGGTAAAAATTCTCACTTCTTAATGTCCCAATCTCAACATTAAAGTCTGAGTTTTTTGTGTGTCTTAAGCTTTAAGCACATGCCATGTTAGGATACTATATTGAGTAGTTGGTACAGATTTTAAATTCACAGCACACTTTTTTTTTTCCTGGCCTTGATTGTAATCATAGACTGCTCTGTATCCTTTTTGATAGTTTTAAGCTTGGTCTTTCCATTTGCTATACTAGGGATTTAAAAATAAAAGTCTTTTATGGTGCACAAAGTTAAGTACCAAAATTGCCTCAGTTAGAGGAGCCAGTTCTATGTGGATTTGAACCAACCTGTAACCTGAGTCACTCACAGCCACTATTAATAGAACAGGGGCCTGGTGAAGGGCACCTTCGGTGGAGACTTTCAGGAAGGAGCAACTTCCTGGCAGAGACAGTCATCAAGATGGAAATAGGGCACCTGTGCATTTTAAGGTACAGTAATTGAAACCATTCAAAATTTCTCTTTGGTATTTAGATCACCTGAGATACCCAGTGCTGCTTTGGATATCAAGGAAAATGGAATATTCTTGTGTAAATATAGCTGGACCTTATGGTCCTGGAGGGCTGACATCTTGTTTGGTGTAAGTGTTTTCTCCTAGAAGACTGGCAGCAGGCTCAAGTGGTGCTTCTTGCATGAGTGAGTGAATGAATGAATGAATGAATGCTGGGAGTACTGGATGTTGATTGTCAATCCATGTGTGGCCTTTGTCACGCTTTCCCCTCTCCTAAGGGAATCCAGATTTGGTTCTACTCTTGGCCTCCTTTGCAGCTTATTGGGTGGGGGTTGAGGAGGCCTGGGGGCTTCTGCTTGCTCCAGGCCAGTCATGGTGGCCCCATTCCTGCTGGGTTTTGACACTGGCTGCTGTGATCCGGACAGGTCTGCTGTGGTCTGCCTAGGAAGGTCTTCCCCTCTGGGTAGGAAGGAGACATGTGGGAAGACTGCCATTCTCTGCCCCAAGATGCTGGCATGGCTGTACATGCTGCCCTCCCGTCTTGTGACCTTAGGAGAACCTAAGGTGAACTCAACCCTGCTTGAGGCCAGCAAGAAGGGAGGGGTGGACTTGGATTCTGGGCTTGGTTCCTTCTTGGACAGGCCACATCTCCCTTCCATAAAGTGTCCTGTAGCCTTGAGAATTCACCTCAGTTAACCTGCCACCTACCCCACATCTGAATAGTTGTGTTCTTAGTCTTAAGTGTTCAAAGAATCCAGGAAATACAACCAACTGAAAGAAAGTTGCATTTTAAATGCCAATAAAACAGAACATGTCATTCTGTGAGCTTCCTTTTAAGGCTGAGCTTGAGCTTCTCTTCCTCCTCTCTGCTTTCCCAGAGCTGCCCTTTGCCCAGGTTGGGGCTATTGTGGCTGCCTTTATTTATGCTCTCCTGGCTTGGCTTACACTTCTGCTGCTCTGCCACAGGGGACATTTAGTTTGGGAATTGGACCTGTCACCAACTTTTAGGTAAATTATTGCTCTAAACCTCTCTCCTCATTTCAAAAATGTGCATAATATGCATGTCTGCTGTCTGTTGTAGAGATTTACTGAGATAAGGTGTGTTTGTAAGTGACCTCTTTCCTATAAGTTCTTTTATCATGTAAATCTATATTATGATGACTGTGGACTAGAAGGAACCTTTAAAATCAACCTGACTTATCTTGGGGCTGATTCAGGGGTTTCCCCTACTATCCAGAGTGGACTTGCCCTTTGTTTTTGGGGCCATTTGTATTGTAAGGCTGAACTTGCCTACCTTCCATCCCATGGCTGTATTTAAGTGATTCTGTTTGACTCAGACACTCTGCATGTAAGCAACCATGCTCTGCTTCCAGCATTGCTCAGAGCTGTGCAGGAATGTTTCTCACAGTATACTGCTAAAGACTTAAAACAGTTGAAGCAGTCCAAATCACCACCACAGGGTAACTGGTCAAGTTATGATTTGTCCATTCAGCAGATTTGTCTGCATCTGTAAAAGCTAAAGAAGCATCTTTACCAGCAATGATAAGAACTGATCTCAGGTTACTGCTGGGCAGGAGAATCAAAGTGCAAAACTGTGTGTAAAGCATGCTGCCTTTTAAAGAAATATGGGTCTAGGCACGTAATCAAAAGTTAACATGCCATAGGTTAAAAGATATCATTTACTTTATGTACCTATAAGAAAAGTAATGTTATGAAGGTAGCACGGTAAGGTACCATTGACTATAAGACATACCTTGATTTCAGAGATTTTAAAATGGAGAAAGAGTGCATCATCTTAAGAGACTTATTCTTTACCCTCTCCTTGTGCTTTAACTATAAGACAGAGTGCACATTTTCCCAATTTAAAAGAAATCTAGGTGTGTATGTATATATTACATGTATGTGTGTGTATACATATGCACATATGCATACATATGATGTAAGTAGGATTTGGACTTTGGGGAAGGCTCCTATGTCCTTCTCTATATGTACAGATTTGAGTTCTATACTGCCCTTCTCCCCTCCCGACCATGGGAACCAAGTTAACTATTTTAGAAAGATACCAACTTGTCTTCACTAGTAGGTTCTCTACTAGTCTTTATGGATTCTAGAAAAATTTTGCAAACAGTGGTGGGGTGAGAACCGGGGGTCGTTTCTGTTTTGCCTCTCAGCAGGCTTCAGCTGTTGGCTTGTTTCCCTGTGGATATTTTCATGCATTTTCCTATAAGAGTATGTGTGATGGGTCACACATAATTTTCTTTACTTTTTGTATTGTATTTTAAAAATGATCCAGCTGGGTAAGTTTATTATGTTCTAGGATGAATCTTGAAGTGACTAATTTCAGAGTGTTTTTTCCTCCCACAGAGAGACTGCTAGCTGTGGTGGGCAGAGGCCCATTCTAGGCAAGGTGTTGGGTAATTTAGATTTGTGTCCTGACTTCATATTTGCCATTATGGTTTCCTCTTCTGTAAAATGGGAACAGTGATGCTGGCTCCTCCTGTCTCATAGATTTGTGAGGAATGAATAACTTACATAACTGACACGTACTTAGTATGGACACTTATGCAGCAAAGGCATGAAGGACAAGGTTATATGCATATAGCAGTGATTCAAAGCATTTGGTTGACATTTATCATTTTTTTTCCTGCATAAATAATGTCATTTCTTTAAAATATTCTGTTCTTGTCTCTTCATCCCAGAGAACAAAGTCAGTAAGACAGGTGGGGCAAATGCATAGTAGGTTTTGAAGAAATCCCATTAGCAGTAGACAAAGCATATAAAAGTCCCATCCCAGTGGAACTCAAATTCTATTTGGGGGAACCTGGTGGAACTCACGTTCTGTTTGGGGTAAATGGACAGTAAACAGATGAGTAAATTATTATATATTAGAATAGTTTCTAAGCATAAAAATAAAGAAGGGGGTATTGCATGTTGGAAGGGCATGCAGTTTTGGACAGGATTGGTCAGGACTTATAAGGGGCTAATGTGTCAGCTAAGGTATGAAAATTGGCAAGAGAGACACTTACTCTTTTGGAGGAGGAGATTCCAGCTAGCAGGAGCAGTAGGTACAAGACCCAGAGTTCTCAGGAACAGAGAGAAGCTTTTAAAAAAATATTGAGTAGACCACTCCACAAAAACTAAACAAAAATAATTTTAGGTGCACTTAAACTCTAAAGAGTGACCAAATGGCTACACGGACTAGAACCAACATCTTTCCCAAGGGGACTACAGTGTTGTCCCCTTGCATTTGAGAAAGTAGAGACAGGGCAGTTTTGACACTGCAGGCCCCTGTAGTAGAGTAGTAGGTGAGGGGCTCCTTTCTTCAGCATGGCCTCTCTGAGCATCTTACCAGCTTATAGTCACAGCCTGTCATTGGGAACAGGCCTGAATGTGAACACTGTCACGTTAATGTCACATCTGCTTGTCAGGTGTTTTGCAGTCCCTTGGTGATCTCATCAGTTTCATTTCAGGGCTAATAAATGACCTCTAAGGGATTAATGACTTATGAAGAAGAACTTTGTAAAAACTCAGGTATGTTTCAGGCCTTGAAGATGATCTTAAGTTTATGGTTGAAAACTCTTTATTATGGTACAATTACAGGTTTACAGAAAAGTTGCCAAGAGAGTAAAGAGAGTTCCCGTATACCCTTGACTCAGCTTTCCCTAATGTTAACATCCAACATGGCCATGGACCTTTGGTTTTTAAGAGTGATGGGGTTGTGTGTGTCCACCCACACCCACACCCACACCCCCCACGTGTACATGCACACCGTGAGGCAGGCAGCCCTGTTATCTGCTGTTCTTTTGATAGCTCATCACACACACCCCTTCTGGGTACAGACTGGACTCTGGCCCAGGCAAAAGCAGGCAAGGAGCTACTTTGAAGCCAGAGTTCCAAAAGCAGGAGATATAGGGAGAACAATCAGCTGTCAAGAGAGCTCTGAGGATCATGTGAACTCAATGCCACTTGAACTTTATTTAGTAGAAGATCGGCCTGAGATACTTAATATAGACATCCCAGCTATCATGTGAGAATTCCATTCTCTTCAAGTAAAAATACAAGGGACTTTGGGAATGTTCACTTTTGTTTGTGTTATTTGAAGACATCTCACTTCTTTCTTGTCTTTTTTATAAACCAGAAGGCCAGCAACAAATACCAAGTTTGTTAATTTGTGAATCAGGAGCAATAGGCCCAATATCCGTTCATCTGCCTGGATTTTTGCTTTATTCAGTAGTACTTTGCCCTGGAAGAGATCCAGGTTGCTTTGGAAAGGGGTATTAAATTCAAATGATGACAGCCATCAGCACTCATTTTGGGGCTTAGGAAGGAGCCCACACCCTTCTAGGATGCTGGCGCCACCCTTCAGAGTGCAGCTGTCTTTGGTGGAGATGGTGAGGCAGCTGCTTCTGGTCAAAGCTGCTCAATTGGCAGAAGGGACATTGAAATTGCAAGCCAAGCCATGGCGGAGGAGAATCCCACAGCAGATGAGGTTTTGTCTGTGGACACGTCACTTTTTTAGTGTGTCTGCTTTTTGTGGATGAGATGGAATTTTCCAGAAACAGGAGTACAATGCTACAAGTTATTCTTGTGGAAATCTCTTATTCTCTTGGTGGGCTATTGCCATTATCAGTAGATGCAAACAAATTCCTTCTGTGTGCGGGGTATGGTAGTGCACATCTGTAATCCCAGTGGCTTGGGAGGCTGAGGCAGGAGGATCCCGAGTTCAAAGCCAGCCTCAGCAAAAGTGAGGCACTAAACTACTCAGTAGACCCTGTCTCTAAATAAAATACAAAAAAAAAAAAAAAAAGGGCTGGTGATGTGGCTCAGTGGTTGACTGCCTCTGAGTTCAATCCCCAGTACCAAAAAAAAAAATAAATCTGAGCTTTTTATTTCGTTGACTGAGGATAGATTTTTAAAATTTTTCTCTACCAGCATCAATTTAGAAAAATAAAGCTTGCATCTACATATTTAGAAAGTTCCAATGATGCTTTTAGTATTACAAAAAAATTGCCTCAGAGACCATTTTAAAACTTTTCCGAAGCTCCAAACCAGTGACTATATTGCTGTGCCTCTGAAGAAACTTTGAGTAATAACACTTTGGAGGCTTGTTTGTTTTGGTGGTTTTTCTCTTCTCCCTTGTGCATACTATTTATTTGTGAAACACAGTTGTGTCAGTGTTGTCCATATGCCTTAAAACTATGTATTTTGCTGTTGAGAAAGAGTGTAACAGTGCTGGATCTTTAACGAAGACTTTCAGCCTGCTGCAAATTATAATTTTTATCAGTGAAGGTTTCATGTCGTGGGAAAACAGTGCCCAACAGCCCCGTCTCCTGCCTGGCTGCACTCGCTGTGGCTGGTCCTGAGAAGCTGGACAGCCTTTAGCTCTACAGATGGAACGAGGGGCACTTTCACCTGTGGAATTTCTCTTCCTGTAGTTGCCTTGGGAGATGGATAACATCACTCCTGTTATTTAGGTTCAGAAGATATACTGCAGAAAATTTAAGAAGCTCAACTAAGATCTGCACCAGTTGTGAGTAGTGAAGTCAGAATTCCAGGCTTAGTTTTCAGTCCCAAATGCAGTACTCATTCTTCCAGACCAGGGCTCAGCAAAGTGACCCCTGGACCAAAGCTGTCCCACCCACTGTGGTAAATAAAATTTTATTGGAATACAGCTTCATCCAGTTTTTGCATTTTATCTGTGGCTGAATAGAAGGACTGGCCACCTGAGCTTCTTCCATCCAAAGAATTGTGAGGAAATAATAAACCATTGTTGTTTTTGCTGATAGGTTTTGGGGCGGTTTGTTATACATCAGTGGATAAAATGAAATGTCCCAAGACATTTCAAAGTGAGATAAGACCCAAAAGGAGACCTCAGATGCCTTCTGGGTTGGGTGGTAGTAGCACATCACAAAAACACGGATCCTCCCATGTTGGTGTTGGAAGACTTTGAGAAGTGAAACAAAGTTGAGCTCCCTTTCTGAGTTACCCAAATGTAATTCCTAAGAACTCTAAAATATTACCAATGGAATCTGGAGAGCTATCTTACAGATACGATAAGCATAGAATACATGTTTCTTTATTTTGAACTTGTCATGGAAAATCAGTGCATAATAAACATTTTAAGTAGCTTACAGAATGTTTCCTAAAATAACTGAAGTTAAAACATTTGTACTAGACTTCCTGGAAATGAAAAGCTTTTCTGAAAATGATTTATGAATGGATTTTACCCTATGATACTAAGGGTATATTTTCAATTCATGGGTTATACTTAATTAAGTAGCTATACTTAAAAAAATAGTTGAGTAAAGGCTGATCAATTTGATATTGCTTGATTCTAATCAGATTTCACTGATAGTGAAAGTCATAGAAGTAGGTGTTCAAGCATGTGTCTTTTTGTAGCTTTGAATCTATGATGGGCACTGAGCAGGCCTGCCCACATACATGGTCACCACACTTTCTAATGTCAGAGCTGATTATTTCATCTAACTCACTGGACATCTCAGATGAGCTTTGCAGCTAGATATGTTGCTACAGTTGCCCGCCAAGTAAAGGCCAAGCTCTTTGTAGCAACTATAACTACAACTACTATAACACAGGTTATAGTGGTAGGTAGTGGCGTTCCTAGAGTTTTGACCAGCTGGCCTAGATCTGCCCCCAGTAACCTCCCCAGCTCCAGCCCCTCTGAATCTTAAGCTCTACCCAGATTGAACATTTTCATACTCCTGCTAAAAATGCTTTCCAGGCCTTTCCAACTAAACAACTCACCCCCACCACCTACCCCCTGCAACAAAGAAAAAAAGAAAAAAGAAAAAAACCTTCCTGGTTATGAACATTTTACACTTTTTGTCCAGACTAATTTTAGAATTGTCTGTGCCTCTACCACTACTGTCAACAAACTTATTAAATAAAATGCAAGATTGATTTTTCGCAGTTTTTATTTAAAAAAATTTTGTAGTCCTTTGACTGTCTGAAGTGTGCACAGAGTATTGGGTGAAAAGTGACTTTGATACTTTCTTTCCTTCTGAGGGTTTGCTACTAATTTTCTTTATAATTATGTTTATTTCTTTCTGTTTATATTCTGTTTTGGGGTTCCCCATCTTCATTGACTTAATATCTTGATTATGTAAAACATCAATGCCTTTTTTGAGAGAAACAATAAACTATCCAGAAATTTATTTAAAATTTAAAATTTATTTTTATGTGGTTCTGAGAATGGAAACCAGTGCCTCACACATGCTAGGAAAGCGCTCTACTACTGAGCCACAACCCCAGCTCTTCAATGCCTTTCTTTTTTCACTTAGTAATATATTCCAGTTTATGGGGATCGATCTATCTATCTATCTATCTATCTGTCTATCATCTATCTATCTATCTATCTATCTATTTTTCTTTCTTTCTCTCTACCAGCAAAGCATTCTATTATTTGGTTAAATAAACTCTTGCATAATTAAGATTGATGCCAGTATTTCTCTCCTACATTTCATGTCATAACAAATAAGTTTATGTGGTTTTAGAAAATGTTTTACCATTTTTTGCGTATTTCGGAATATTTTAATTTTGCTATAAAATATAGCACTTTATTTTCCATTAGATTGTCTAACTGGTTCTTGTTAAGGATATGAATGTCATTGATTTTAGTGTAACATAGTGGTAGAATTTTTGTACTATATCCTTCTACTTTACTAAGTCCCTTTATTGCTTGAGTTAGTCTTATTATTATTTCTCTTGGGTTTCCAAGTATATAATAATATTATTAGCAAAGGGATAATTTAGCTTCTTTTCCTCTTCTTATGCTGCTAAGTTTTTCCTTTGGTCTAATGTGTGCTGATATCCTCACTGCATTGTAATGCAGTAGTAGAGATAGTGGGCATCCTTGTTTTGTTCTAATCTTACTGAGAGTGCCACTGGTATTTATCCACTGGAAAAGAGGTTGGCTCTAGTCCGTGGGGCATGATGTGTATTCATGTTAAGGATGTATCCATCAATTCCAATTTTATGGAATATTTTCCTTGGAACTATAGTGTTGAATTTTATTAAAAAGTTTTTTCAGTATTGATGAATATAATCCTGGGTTTTGCTCCTTAAATCTAATAATATGGTAGATTATACTAATGAACTTTAAAATGTTGAACCATCCTTATATTCCTGGTTAGATAGGTCTCAGGATCTGATTTCATGTCCTGTAATTAGGATTATTTGGTCGTTGAATGTCTAATAAAATTCCTCTGTGAAATTCTGGCTGTGAATTGACAAAAGAATTTGATGAAGACAATTCTCATTGTGTGAAGTCTAAGGATTCAAAAAAACCTTTTATGTTGGGTTATATATCTGCAATTTTAGGTATAAAAAATAAACTATCCAGAAATTTATTTAAAATCTATCCCTTCCCAGACATTCTTTTTTAACTGGAATATTGCAAAATGACATTGATGTAAGAAAGAGGACCTGCCAAGATCAGACTTCATTCTGTGATTATGGAAGCAAAACCATTCTAGAACTTTGCCCATTTTTCTGTGTAACATGCTAATAGAGGTTAGGCGAATAAAAAAGGGATAAAACTAGCTGAACACGAGTGGTGGGGACTGTGGCAAGTTGGACAGCAGATTATAACTCCTGACCAAATGCTCCTTCTCAGAAACATCTCAGGAATAGGAGCCTGATGTTGCTTGATCTCCAAATTTATCTAGAGGCTTCATATCTAGAATTTTTTTAATGTGATTTTTAAGACTTAGCAATTAATTAGAGGCCCATTGTAAGGCCAAATACAACTCATTTTGTAAAAATGTGACC
Source organism: Urocitellus parryii (assembly GCF_045843805.1). Classification (NCBI taxonomy): domain Eukaryota; kingdom Metazoa; phylum Chordata; class Mammalia; order Rodentia; family Sciuridae; genus Urocitellus; species Urocitellus parryii. Next base: position 197,548,809 of record NC_135533.1, read on the forward strand.
CCTATCCGCTCTCCTGAGTGCAGGCAGGTGGGGTGGTTCTGACATGGTAAGTGTCTTGTGTCTTAGACGGGACTGGCTGCTCAACTTTTGGTCGTGAAGAGGAAGCTCTGAAGTGTGTCCGATCCACCAAAGCCACGGAGAGATGCTGCTTGCTCTGTAACAGAATGAATGATCTTGGAAAGAAAAAGAGATGGCCTAGCTGATGTGGATGATGACTCCTCTGAGCAAGGTCCTGAGCAGTAAACACGTGGGACCTCCCGTGGTTGGTGCCATGGGGTGGTGCCTGGTGAGGACCAGTGAGGAGCGAGTACTCTTGCTTGGCAAGGTTGACTCAGTGCCCCCTGCCTGCCATCCATCCAGTCCCTTGCCTTTGAGTTTCCTCTTTCCATTTCCTATCGTTCTCTTGCTTTTATACATTGTGCTTATCATGGCCCACTCACTCCAGGGGACTGTTCTGACTACTTCCCTAGTGACAACCTGTCAATTTCAGCAAGAAAGCCTATTTGGGTGCCTCTTTCTTGGGGAGTTGGAGAACATGCTTCTTTGAGTCCCTCTGCAGCTCTAGCCCCTGACCTCAGTTTCCTGGGCTGATCTTATACAGAGCTCTTGGCTTCTACCCCCAGTACCACACATTCCTAATTATTTGTGTTACTTCTTGGGTCAGCCTGAGGTCTGCTTTGGATTACTTACTAAAAGTAGCTGATAAACAAATCAAGCTGTGGTTTCCATTTATTCTCTTGTTCTTTCCAGATGCCTGTGTTAATGCTTTTGTAGAGTCTTTTCTCCTTTGCCATCAAACTGGTTTAAGTCCAGTATCTGATTTTTCATGTGGACCAAAAACCCATTTGCCTTTCTGTGGATTATGTAAAATTAATGAAATTAATACTTTTCTCCACATATGCCTGGAGTATGACTTGCTCATTGAAGGAATTTTTATGCAGTCCAATTTGTCTTGATAATTAGGAACATAAATGATTTATTTATTGATTATATTAAAACACTTATTATAAGGGGCAATGTTTGTAGGGAAGTCGCTGTATCCATGCTGAGATGTTTCTTCCCACTTGATCCCACATTGAAGTCAGAATATAGTGACAACTTCTGTTTCCATAGCTGCAGAATCTGTTTTCAAAAACACAAGACTGTGATCTCAGTGTAGTCGAGTGCATACTGAGAAGCTGATATGGAAATAGAAATGAGGCTTTATTCAAAATACAAGCTTTAAAACAAAAACTTCCTGTTCCCTTTTGGTGAGTGGGTGAGATCCCCACCCCTCCTTTTCAGGTTTTGTAGTTTTCCAGGTTAATTTCAGAAGTTGACTGTGAAGGGATCCTAGCTGACTGTCATTTGATCGTGTCAATCAGGAAGCCCCTCAAACATTTCCTAATATGACAGATGAATCACTGGAAATTTATTGTACTTTATTGTACTTTTTGCTGCAGTTGTGATTGACCCGCCAGGTCACTGTAAAGACAGAAGAGTTGGTGTGGCTTATTTCAGCGGGCTTAGGCAGAAAGGGTGAGTCATTAAATTCATTCATTCACTTGAGTTCCGTGATGTTCAAGGCACTGAGGGCACACTAGGGTGAACTAAACAGGCACAAGTGAGTCTTCATTCAGTTTTTGCTCATATAGTATGAAGCATGGAAGTTTGTGCATTGTCTAGGGTAGGAAAATGCTGGTTGGAATAGGGTCCCATTTCTCCAACAGGCTGACCTCCATTTCTGGGGGATTATCTCAAGGGGTGACCCAGAGCTGTCTGTCATTCATTGAGCATTTACTCTGCTAAGAATGCATTTTTCTCACTTTAGTGTATTATTCATTCTCTATGAATTATTCATTCTCTCCCTGCACTGTTAGGGGCTGCTATTACTTTCCACTTTGTTGATGAGAAGGAGGGTCGTAGGGGTTAACTGACTTTAACTTGCTGAACATGACAGTTACTAATGCTGACCATGTCTTTTTGTCCCCAAAGGGGTTGAGCTTGTAGTAGAAGGACTTCAGGAAATGCATTTGTGGTTATGTGGTCGCGTTTAGGAAATGTGCTCACATCCAGGTTATTTGAAAAGTGCTGGTGGGTAGGACAGTACAGCAGTGCTAAGGTGACTCAACCCTGGAGACGGAAGGGCTGGACAGTCATGTTGTAGGCCAGCCAAGGATATAATAAGGAGGAGTAACGGGACTATTGGTGTAGTCCTGGGTGGGGACCCAATGCCTGTGATGATGAAATTCTACCGGAAATGTTCTTTAATTACATTTGTCATTTGTCTTGTTTTTATGTAAATAAAGATACCATATTCTGAACCCTGCTTCCCAATCTACCACTTTCCCACTTAATCTGCCCTGAGCATCCTTTTTCTGCATTGCCATTGGAGATGGTGTTACAGTGAGGAGGGTGCAGATGTGTTATCTGGACAGACCATGCCTTATTGAATTGAAATTCATATTCCAACTTACAAGTGTTATGCAGATGCTAAGATGAGGAAAGTTAAATCTCTATGCATGGTTATGATTTTTCTTAGAAAATAGTTGTAGAAGTGGAATTGGTTTTGACAACATGTAACTTTGTGTGTGTGAGGTCATCCCCCATGTCCCTGTCAGCACCAGGTTATAATTAGAATAAAAGCATGCCAATTTGATAGGTAACATAATCTCTTATACTTACTTTAATTATCACTTATTTAATGACTAGTTCTATTTTTTCCTGAAAACTTATTACTATATTTTCTTTAATAAAAGATTCATATGTGGATATTTTATTGTGGATTTAAACATTTTTTGGTGTGAAAAGATCTTCATAATTTCTTTGAGTACATTGGTCTTGAAATTGACAGTATCTTATAATCTTAATTTTTTTTCCATGTAAGGTCATTGTCCCAGCTTTTTGTCATGAAAAATTTTCAAAAAAAAATTTATGTAAGTGATAAGTGCAGAATACAATAAACTGTGTGAGTATTTGCCTTATACACTTACTTTTAGGCATGTTTGCCATGTGCAATAGTTTTAAATAGGCTTGAGTTCAACACCCATCGCACCTCTCAATTCTTAGGACTCTATCCAATTACTTCCAGCCTAAGTTTGGCCATCAGCATCTTGAACAGGGTGATAGTGCTGGCCCAACAGCTGCCATGAGTTTGGGGCAAGGACTCCCAGGTATTACCCCAGGACTGGCTGAGCACTGCACAGTAAATGCAATCAATAATATGCTTTTCCTAATTAGCATTATTATGATTTTTAAAAAAGCTCTTAGTGCAGTAAAACCAGAACTTGCTAGCCAAGGTGGCCATGCCTTTAACCCCAGCTATTCAAAGGCAGGAGGAGGATTGCAAGTTTTAGGCAAGCAGGGCAACTTAGCAAGACCCTGTCTCAATAGAACTGTTCTCTCCCACCCCATCCCACATTCCTGGGCCTCTTTCTCACTCTAGGTATTATATCAGCTTTATCCTGGAGTGTGAGGGCTCAGCAGTGCTGTTGTTGGCTGGGTGAAGTTCATTACTAATTCAGGGCTGTGCACTGGAGGGCAAGTAAGGCCTCCTGTGCTTGCCCATGGATTTCAACTCATATTCTACTGTTTTTTTCCTCTCCCAGGGACCCTGTGCCCATTCAAAGTGAAGGCATGTGCAGTGTGGGCTGCCAGGGCTTCTTAGTTTAAGGCATTTGGCCCTTCCCAGGCAAGATTCTCCTCTTCAAAGCAATAGCTTTCCAGCTTGGAATCTCAGGTTTCTTTACAGGGATTTGTTATAAAGTTACCATTCTTGCAGCCCTTCTGGGCTTTGGCTAGACTCCAAACTTCTTCCTCAATGTAAAGAGAGCCCAGCTACAATTTCTGGTTCTCTGGTTGGGGCCTGCACCAAGATGTGGCATATTACCGCTGTGATGCTTCTCTGAGAACTGCCTCTGTTCTGCCTGCTGCCCATCAGGCTGGCCTTTTGCCCCTTGGCTGGCAGGATTAAGTGTCCGAGGGCCACTATTTACCCAGATAAGCAATTCTGTTGGCCTGGGTTGCTGAGAAAGCCCCTCTGCAGAGCAACACACTATAGTTTCTGTTCCCTACACTAGCCTGGGAGTGCTGTCACAGGAATTGACAATCAAATTTTGACTGCCTTGTGCAGCTTATAGAGTCTCTCAGATGACATATGTCTGCGCTTGGCCTGGTCCAGCTTGTCCACTAAACTTACTTTGTGCTGGAAGATACATGAAAGTTCCACTGGGGCTGAAAGAAGAGAGGCAAGCCAGGAGCAGGCTCCCTGTGTAGTCTCTCCCCCTGGTCTCCTTTGGCAGGAGAGGGAGCTATTTATGGCACTTTAAAAAAAATTTGCTGCCGCCAGCTAGAGAGAGACAGGGACTATTACGTAAGGCTGTGAGCGTGCGCTGTATTTTTGTTCTCTTTTTCTCCCTTATTCTAGGAGACAGAGATGGGCTTACAGAAGGCAGCGTGGCTGGGCACTTCTGTTCTCCCAATTGCAGCAGAATTATTTTTGGAACCGGGGATTTGGTCACATGACAGCAGTTTTCATTCATGAGCCCCAGATCGATTCAATGTTTTCATCTTTACTTCATAGGCGTTTATGGGGGTAGTGTGTGTGTTAGTGGGTTTGCATCTGTCCTGAGCAAGGGTTAGAGAGGAGAGTGAGTTGGATTCTGGAACTGAATTGGGTCAATTCTCCGGTTGCTGAGTTCTGCAAATTTTCTCTGAGTGATGCTGATTTCTTTACTATTTGGGGGCTTTGACTTTCCCCAGAGGAAGGTATCACCTTAAAAGTGGCATTTGATTCATGCGTGTGTGCATGTGTGTGTGTCTAAGAGTGTGCAATATGTGGGAGCTAGAGAGTAAAAAGGAAAACAAAGGTGGGGGAATCTCATGAAAATGGAAAGGGAGGTCAGTAGAGGAAAGGGGGCAGTAAGAAGGGAAGGAGTGGAAAAGTGGTGGGGAGTGATATTGGCCAAACTGTGTTGTTCTATTTTGTGCATGTAACAACAGATCCCACCAGTACATACAACTATAATGCACCAAAAAATATGGAGGAAAAAACAAAACAAAACAAAACAAAAACCCAGGGCCTGAGTGTATACTAGGCAAACGCTATGCCATTGAGCTATATTCAGGGACATTGTTTTCTTTTTCTTTCTTTCTTTTTTTCTAACCCTTTTTTTCTAACACAGACGGAGCCCCGACTCCAGACTATTACTGGGTCTGGACCTTTCCATTGTCCTGTTAGAATATCTTTCCAAAGTACCTTAGGCTTATGTACATTTTTTGGATACATATGTCTTTCCGCAGCACTAAGTCCTGATGAATCCAAATTTAGAAAGTTTAGAGTAAAAAGGGTTATTTTAAGTTTATCTTTGGGGGATATATACCCCTTACTAATTCCCTCCTTTTGTTTTAATAAGTACATTTTAATAGTTTGATGAGCTCTTTCAACTATGCCTTGTCCCTGTGGGTTGTATGGGATTCCTGTTATATGAGTAATGCCAAATGATGAGCAAAATTGTTTAAAAGACTTGGAGGTGTAACCAGGACCGTTATCAGTTTTTAACTGTTTAGGAACACCCACAGTGGCAAAATTTTGTAAGCAATGAGCTATAACATCTTTAGTTTTTTCTCCGGGATGAAGGGAGCCCATCAAAAATCCAGAAGAAGTATCAACTGTAACATGTAAATATTTTAATTTTCCAAATTCTGGCAAGTGTGTGACGTCCATCTGCCAAATATGGTTAGGTATCAGTCCGCTAGGATTGACTCCAAGATTAACTTGTGGCAAAAATGTCACACAATTTTGACATTGTTTTATTATATGTCTGGCTTGTTCTTTAGTTATTTTAAAACGTTTTTGTAAAGTATTAGCATTGACATGGAACCTTTTATGAAAATTTATAGCTTCTTCTATTGTGGAGAAAATATGTATGTCATGTGTAGATTTATCTGCTAGTTCATTACCCAAACTAAGGGCTCCAGGCAATCCTGTATGTGCTCTGATATGTCCTATAAAGAATGGATCCTTTCTATCCCAGATTAGACTTTGTATAGCAGAAAAGAAAGAGAAAACAGTAGAGGAAGGAGAAATCCTACCAGCATCTTCAAGAGATACAATAGCATTAACTACATACTGACTATCAGAAAATAAATTAAATGTAGAATCTTTGAACATCATAAAAGCTTGCAATACTGCATTGAGCTCTACCTTTTGAGCTGATTGTTTGGGTACTAAAAATGTAAAAGTTTGATCAGGAGTAACTACTGCTGCTGTACCATTGTTTGACCCATCAGTGAATATATTTGGAGCATTTATGATAGGGGTTTTTCTTGTCATTTTTGGAAAAACTACAGGATGCTCAGACCAAAAAGACAACAAAGGATTAGATGGCAAGTGATTATCAAATGCAACACTAGATTTACACATGATTATTGCCCAAGTATTTAACTCATTAGCTAACTCATCAATTTGATCCATAGTATATGGAGTAATAATTTTATTGGGAGAAATCCCAAACACTCCTTTTGCTGCTTTTATTCCTTTGAGTATTAATTGCCCTACAGCCTCAGGATATCTAGTAAGAATAGTATTAGGAGAATAAGATAAATGTATCCATAATAATGGACCTTCTTGCCAAAATACTCCTGTAGGAATATTTTTTGTCGGTAGTACAATAAATAGTAAAGGCAAACTTATATCAATTCTATCCAAATGCATATTTTCCATATATGTTTCAATGATTTTTAATGCCTTTCTAGCTTCAGGCGTTAACATGCGGGGTGAATTTGGATCTGACGGACCTTTTAGAATATCAAATAAAGGTCCTAATTCTCCTGTTGGTATGCCTAGATAAGGCCTTATCCAATTTATATCTCCCAATAACTTTTGAAAGTCATTAAGTGATTTGAGTTGATCTACTCGTATTTGAATTTTTGGTGGACAGACCATGGTTGAGGATAATAGAACTCCTAAATAATTAATTGGAAGATTTAATTGTACTTTATCTATTGCTATCTCTAGATTATAATTTTTTAATAAGTTTGTAAGCGTGGCATAACATTCTAGCAATGTGTTTTTATCTTTATGTGCCATTAACACATCATCCATATAGTGAAATATCTGTAGTTCAGGATTTTGATTTCTAAGTGGCTGGATTGCTTTATCAACATAAATTTGGCACAAAGTTGGGCTGTTAGCCATCCCTTGAGGGAGTACTTTCCATTCATATCTCTGATCAGGACCTTCATGATTCAGTGCAGGGATAGTAAATGCAAAATGTGGACTATCCTCGGGATGAATTGGAATTGAGAAGAAACAATCCTTAATATCTATAGCTAGAACATGCCAGGTTTTTGGTAGAGCAGACAATTGGGGAATCCCTGATTGAGCAGGTCCCATAATAACCATCTCATTATTAATGGCTCTTAAATCTTGTAATAATCTCCATTTACCAGATTTCTTTTTAATGACAAAAATGGGAGTATTATGGGGAGATACGGAAGGTTGTGTATGTCCTTCCGCTAATTGCTGTTTGACCAGATCATGGGCTACTTGTATCTTTTCTTTAGTTAGGGGCCACTGAGGAACCCACACTGGTCTTTCTGATTTCCAAGTAATTTTGATTGTCTCAGTGGCCCTTTTTGAAAACCCAATCCATGTTTATTTATTTCTTGATCTATTTGAATTGGTGCTGTTATATCTTGTTCTTGATCTCTTAATCTCTTTTCTTTTCTAAAGCCTTGTTTTGCCCTAGTAGTGGGCGTGTTAGGATTGACGTTATTTGTTAATGTCAATCCTAATTGATCTAGGACATCTCGTCCCCATAAATTTATGGGGAGATGGTCCAATACATAGGGCTGTATAGTTCCTTCACATCCTTCAGGATCTTTCCAATCTAATACCATTGCACTTCTATGGGGATTAGTCGCCACTCCTAGGCCTCTAAGCGTTTGTGTGGCTTGTTGCAATGGCCAGTGCTTAGGCCATTCCTGGCGAGATATGATGCTGAGGTCAGCGCCTGTGTCCAGCAGTCCATTAAAATCATGTCCTTGAATATTTAATTTTAGCATAGGGCGAGAATCTAAATTTAAAGATAGCATAGCCCAATCTACACCTGTGGAGCCTAATCCCTTGGCACCTCTTTCTACATTACAACTGGAAAATTTATCATGTAGGCTTGGTATTATTAATAACTGTGCTATTCTATCTCCTGATGAAATTACTGATATACCTCTTGGAGAACTAGCTATGATTTTTATTTCTCCCTCATAATCGGGATCAATTACCCCAGGACTTATCATAAGTCCTTTAAGTGTAGAAGAACTGCGTCCTAATAATAAGCCTACTGTTCCCTGGGGAAGAGGTCCTTTTACTCCTGTGGGAATGATTTGAACTCCCATCTCTGGAGTTAATACTGCTCTGGCAGAGGTACAGATGTCCAACCCTGCGCTCCCTCTAGTCTGTCTGATGAGGGATCTAATGGATAATGCATCCTGGGCACCACCTTGATGGTGCTGTTGGGTTCCTCCATTGCCCCGTATATTTGTGGTTTTGGGCCCCGGGGCATTGGGCCCTCCAATTCGTTTTTTGACAACGGGGCCTGATACCTTTCTCCACAATATCGTGGGTAGACACTTGGTCTTTGTCCATTTTTTGATAACGGAATACCTTCTATGGTGGTTTGAGAACGGCATTCATTAGCCCAATGTCTCCCTCTATGGCATCGTGGGCAAATACCCGGGATTCTACTCTTTTGATACCTAGCTTTGTTAAACCCTCCTCCTATGGGGCAATTTCTTTTAAAATGTCCTTCTTGATTGCAATTATAGCATGTTTTTGGCTTGGTACCTAAAGCCTGTTTTACTTCAGCTGCCATGACTTGTCCTTGTTCATTAATGTCTCTACATAATTTAATATATGTGTTTAAATCTTCCTGTTTCCATGGTCTAATGACCTCTTTGCAGCAACGATTTGCTTGATCGTAAGCCAGTTGTTTTATAAATGGCATTGCCTGTTCTGTATTTTCAAATGTCTCAGAGGCTGCTTCAATAAGTCTAGCTACAAAGTCAGCGTAGGGCTCATTAGCTCCTTGTATTATCTTAGATAGTTGACCTTGTAAATCCCCTTGTCCCTTCAAAGTTTTCCATGCCCTAATTGCATTTATAGCGACCTGAGCGTATACGCCAGGATCATATCCGATCTGTTGCCTCTGACCTTCAAAATCTCCTCTCCCTAGAAGCATTTGTAAATTTCTTTCAGGGTAACCTGCTTCTGCATTTCGCCTAGCTGTCTCCTTGCAAAATTCCTCATTGGCAATTTTCCATAATAAATATTGTCCTCCATTTAGCACAGAGTGACACACGTTAGCCCAATCTGCTGGTGTTAAGTCCCAGCTGGTAATAGATTCGACCATACTGACTGTGAAGGGAGCGGCCGGGCCGTAGGTTGCTACAGCTTCCTTTAATTGCTTTACTATTTTGAAATCTAAGGCACGGTAAACTCGTTCTCTTTCTTCTCCCCGCTCAACTACAGGGCATGCTAATTTTTGGGGTCCTGCCTCAGGATTCCGTTCATCATCTATGGAGGCAGGTAAAGCTGTTGGTTGAATTACGCCCTCTGGTGGTGGAACGGAGTTAGTAGCAGCCTCCCTATCTGACGACCGTTTTTTCCCTGTAAAACCTTCTTCTTGGCAGGCAGCAGGGGCTCAGGGTGAGGGTTCACTCCGGAAGTCACCAAGACTATTTCACACACCAAAGCCCCTGCCCCTCTAAACAAGTTCTTTTCAGAGAATGGTAATGTGGGTTCATCTCATGCTGCTCACTTTGGGGACACGAAGGACAGGACTTCTTAGAATTAATGCTTTCTCTACTTAAAGTCTTCCTCTCTCTCAACCTGACAAGAAGGTTTCTGGGTGCTACAGTGGATGGGGAAGGTATTACACTTGATCTCAGTCAAAAGGCTGAGAAGCGATTAATGTGCAGGGATTAAAATGTATTAATTTACATTTACCAATAAAGAGCCCTAGACTTTTCTTATATTCAATTGCTATTCCTCTCCCTGAATTCTGATGCTGATATAGAATTTGGTAAGTTTTAAACTCAGTCAATCCTCGATTATTCAAACTCTTCTACGCTGGCAAACTGTAGGTAGTTGGCTTGCAGGTTTTTTCTTCTGAAAACACATCACACATAAGCACACGTCTTTGGCGAGCAGCAGGTTCACACACTGAGGGCTTCCTACGGCTGAAAGTCACCCTTCTCTCCTTTTCTCTGATGCAACCCTGGTGCATTTTCTGCCTGGAGTGGTCCACTTGGTAAGTGGCGCTGACTGCCCATGCTCCATGATGCCTGGTCCTGACTGGAGAACTGAGTAACTGGGATTCTTTGGCTGCCACCAGTGGTAGTAACACAGCAGTGGAGTTGCCATATAAATCTGGATGGCTGCTGCCTTGTGGAGCAATCAGGCTTCCTGAAGACTCAGGCTAGAAAGCCCACTGCCTCTCTACAGCCCAAAACAGAGGAGAGGAAACACACAAGGCTGGGGATGCTCTGGTGGGTCCAGAATCTCCACAACGGCTGAAGGACGACTCCATCTGCTTGCCCACAAAACACATTGACTCATACATTTTAATCAGTCCCAGTGGCGCTCCCCTCCCATCCTCTGGGAAGGGCAAATTTGAAACGTATTAGGTTCAACAAAAGTTTTTTGCTCTCTAAAAGCCATCACAGAATCTAGTCCTTCAAAGAGCCCTGCGTGAGACACAGAGCTATGGAAGAGAGCAACATTCACTGAGTGTGTCTCTAGGGAGATGCAGCACACACCCAGCTACTTCAAGAGAGGTCTTTGAGATGGAGAAATACTGGCCATGCCATGCACCCAATCCATTTTTTTTAAAGGCACATAAATAATTTCTAAAAATACCTGTGGTGCAAATTTCTTTTCAAATGCATCTCAAAATCTTGGAAACAGGGACCCTGTCTTTGTGGTGCACAGAGGCCTTCTATTTTCTCTTCCCCACTCTTCATGGAAAGGACCAACTTGTGTGAAATGAAGGAAATGATCTTGAGCTTTTTTTCCTTTTCTTAACCTGACCATGTAGTGTTGAAGCTGCTGTCAGGACTTGGGTCTTTGTAATTTCTATAAATTCATAACCAACATACGCATACACTCCTCCCTGCACCGGTTATTCCAGTAGCTGCCACATTAAGGGTGGCACCCTGGGCCCAGGCTTTTCTATCCAAGCAAAAACAAAGCTACTGTCAGTAAAAGCCACTGTCAACCCAACTTAAAGGTACGGCTTGAACTAAGCCCTAAGAATATCAGGACATCTTTTTAAAATTCTTGGTTTGTAAGGACTTTGAATTTTGCTTAAGGGGAAGAGGAGGGGAGAAGAAGGATATCTCCCTGCCTGTCAGCTACATGAGAAATATCTCCCTTTCCATTAACCTCTCCCCCCACAAAAAAAGGCAAAGCAATGCCTTAGAATTTCTGACTAAAAGACTAAAATACCAGGGCATAGAAAAATGCTTTAAACATTTTGCTGTCACTTCATTGTATAACTCTGCCTATGAATTTTTCTGGGAGAAAAAAGTTCCATGATGAATTCATAAACAAAAAGCTCCATAAACTCTCATGTGCCCAACAATCCATCATTAATACCAATATGGTAAGAGCGATCAATGTGGTTTCAACTGCATTTCCCTTGGAGTGGGGGATATTATGAAAAGTAGGTTCAGATAAAGTGGCTCATCACTTAAAAAAAAAATAAGATAAAAAGTGACTTTAAACTAAAAAAGTACTATACAACTCTATAATGACACTTTTTAAGCCCTTGCGTTCCAGGCCTCACATCGGCCAGGTAACTCTTCTCTGCTTCTCAAACATTTCTTGGACACAGCTCTGATCTGGTCCTATAACTCAGAGGAAATTCCAGGGCCCCTGCTGGTCAGGCACATGGAGATTTTGAACCTCATCAGCATAGAATCTTTTTCCAGTTTCTGTACAACTTATTCTTGGTTCCTACAAAATTAAAAGTCTAGTCATCCTACTACACCAAGCTATCTACTGTCTTTCATCTAAAAAGTATGTGATTTAAGAGGTGAACAATTTCACAGCACTGTGCAGAGGGCCAGAAAATCTCTCAAGTGCCCCTGGGGTATCATCTAGAGAAGAGATTTTTTTAGAATGCTGTTAAAAGGACAAGTACAAAAATCTCCATGGATCCTTTGGATGTCAACAAGCTGACCTGCATGCCCTCTGTGTTTTTGTCCTTCTCTCTGTGGCTGACACCAAGAAGCAGGGGAGCTTGCCTGGCTGAGCTGTCTGGAGACCTTTCCTGCTAGCGTCTTCAAAGCCAATCCAAGAGGGCACTCCTCCCTTGCACTGAACCTTGACAGGCGAGTGCTTCCACAAAGGCCCCTCCATGTAAGAGGAGTCAGGAGCTGATGCCCACCAGTCAGCACCCATGTGGGAGCCTCTAGACTCTGGAGGGACCTCTTGTGGTTCTCCCAGGTAAGGACACCATAAAGAAACTGCTTTTAGCAAGTGTGCTGTGCTCTGGAAGTTCTAACCAGGGCTGGCTCTATGCTGTTGGTTTTCGATTCTCCTTCTTCATTATTCGACTTCCAGGCTGCAGTTGGCTTGCTCCGCTCTGGCTTCACATACATGCTGATGCAAGAGCACAGGGGCTTCCTCCGCAGGTCCTGATGTGGGTAGGTGTGGGCAGACTGCAGTAGAGCCAGGCTGGATCAAAAAGCGCTTCCTCCCACAAGACACTGGGAAGGAACTTCCCTACACCAAAGACATCTGAAGGCCTGTCAACCAGTGTACCAGCCTATTCTGTCTGGTTCTGCTGGGTCCCTGGGCCACCTTTCCTTCACGAGCTTCTCTGGACCCACTTCTGTGGACATGAGTGAGACTGAAAGCAAGACAGGACACAAGCTGATGAAGGTGTACTGCAACTGGCCCCTGCCCTGTGATAAAGCTATAGGAACAGATGGCTGCCAGAACTTTCTGTCTGGCTCCTTTCCACCAGGACATATTCCATTCCCTTTCCCCACACTCTGTAACTGCTCCTGAATGGAATTTGGACCTATGCATAAAACAAAGATGTGAGGAAAGCTGATTCTTGGCTCTCACCTCTGGTGGCCAGGTGTTGGAGACTTAGGGAAATGTTCAAGGCCTGTTTTGACCAAGTGTGACCGCCTTCCAATACCAACTTCAGGATCTCAGCCCCAGTTATGACATATCTCTACTGCAAGGTCACTCACTACCAGATCAGATGCCCTGGTCTGCATGATTCATTTCCCAAGGTAAAATGGGCTCCATGTGTATAAATGCTGAATAGACTGACCTGCAACATCTTCTGTGGGCATAGCTTTAATCCCACACTTTCTTCACCTTTAAGGATCAAGGCATCCAAGATAATTCACCTGAATGGTCCATCCGGCCAGCCAACTACTGACTTAACTGTGTGAACTTAACTCTTAATCATCTGCCACATAGAGGCTCTTCCCTACACATAAAAATCTAAAATACAGAACACTGTCAGGACAAGATATGGACTGTTTCTAAAGAAGTGTATTTCCTATGTGAATCAGAACAAAAAACACGTCACTGAACTAAAGTAAAACTATAATCTAAATATTGTTTAAAACAATCCATTTTAATCATCTAAATTATTTACAATACAATAACATGGATCCTTTTAAAGACATTGGATTTTTAAAAATCACCAAGTGATACTTCAAATAACACATTAAAATATATTAATAGAATTTTTTCAGTGCTCAAAACTTCCCCCACCCCTGACATGGGACAGCAGGCTCTAGACAAAAGTGCCTAAAATACAAGTCTTCCCAGTTTGCCCATCACACCAGTTGTTAAGAAAAAAGGTTAATCAACTTGTTTTCAAAATTTCTCCCTAAGAAATCTTCCTGGACAGAATGGCGAATCCCAGGACTGTGGCTAAGTGTGGATGATGGACCAAAGCAGAGACCAGACCAGCTAGATACAAATCCCCAAACAGAGGATGCCCCAAGTCTTCCCACCGAGGCTCATCTGTCTGCCTGTGACTCACTGGTTGTATACAGAGAGCCACCTGGAGCCTCGAGGATGATTTATGTACAGTGTAAAATGCTTCCCACATTCCAAACATCAAAATGGTTCTGTCATTCCCAACAGAGAAAAAAAGAGCCAAATCAGAGTACATCCTTCCCCCTCGGATGAGCTTTTAGAGATGAGTCTTATCAGGAAAACAAGTTCAAAAGAACTCTAGGTCATTCAAACAATGAGACCATCCCTAAATTAATTTTAACAACCTAGATAATTCCTTTTTGAATTCACATATCTTGAGCCTGACCCTTCTACAGTTTCAACTGTAACTGTGCATGCCTCACCTCAAATAACATTGCTGGGGTGGATTTGCTGCAGGTTTCAGTAAGGAGGGCCTAGGAAGAACGGTCACTGCCTATGGTGACTTTTTAGTCCTCATGACTAGTTTCCTGGCTCCTTTCCACCAGGAGCTGCTCCCTTCCTTTTTACGTAAGCCAGTGCTTATGGTTGGGACTTTAGTCCCATCACCAGTTCCCTCTCTCCCTCGGACCTCCAAGAGAAGTTGTTTGTCAGCATGATAGCTTCTGTTCAACTTCTCAAAGATGCACCCAGTGGTGGTCCTTGAACTTCCTGGATTCACCTTCTACCTGTAAAGCTGTGGGGAGGGCACTGTCTACCCTTTCAGCACAAGTCACTCAGATACTGTTCTTCAAGGACACCTGCCTGCCAGATGGCCACTAGGACAGGGGTAGGATGGCTAACACAGCCAGTTGCCCTTGGTTGACTGTGTAGATACTACATAGATAAGCATCTTCATTTTTGCACAAACTTAATCCGGTAACTTAATTGCTTAAAAAAAAACAAACCATAAATAAATCTAAATGCTAAACCATTGTCAACTTTACCCATGACTCCTTGGAAGTTGACAACAAAGGAAAAAGAAAAGTCAGGCCAATTCAAGTCTCTTGACCACAGCTGTCAGAAATTAGCCAGGGGATGGGAGACACCACCAAGAACCTTGGCTCCTTCCTGCCTTGTGTTTTTGTGGGGAGTGTTGGAGTCTCTGCAGATGAACATTGTGAATCACAAAGATGAATGTCCTTCCTTCAAAGGTGGTGACTCAGAAATGTTACAAGGATGACAGCACTGGGTCAATTCATCTTTTTCAGGGTCTGTCCCCTTATCACACAGAGCTTTGCAGCATGTGGATCTGGGAGATCCAGGAAGAGTAAAGGGTAACTATCTGGGGCATAGGGTGACCACAGACCCTTGCTCCCAGGGCCCTGAGTAGAAAGCTTCCCATTCTAGAGGCAACTGAGATGGGTCATTCTACAAACTCAGGCTCACCTTCAGAGACTGGGGTAGGGGAGTGGGGATGCAAGATCAGCTCAATGTCTTTTCTAGATTCATCTAGAGTCTCCTGGAAGAATTTAATGACATTCTGTTAGGGTTTATTTGGTTAATCACTTTGAAAAATTCCACTTTGAACATGTGTAAGCTAGAAAGAAAGTGACATATATGCCTTCATTGAAGTAATTAAAGTCAAAAGGCTGGTCTATCAAGTGTTGTCAGGAATCCTGAAAGTTTTCCGGGCTTCTCTCTCTCTCAGTGCTACCCACAGGTAACAGATTCTGTCATTTGCTTTCAGAATGACCCAGAACTCACAATTCCCCTAGCACTGCCCAGGACATAAACTCAAATGGGGAGTTAAGAAAACCTCCATGAAGAAGGTGACACCAGAGGTCAGGTGCTGGATAGGCAGCTCATTATAGAGTCACACTGGTGCAGAAGGCCGAGCTGGCTGAATTAAGGTGAAAGTACAGAGTGTCCAGAAGGGCTCCTCCTATTCTGTGCTGGACACCAGGCAAAGGAGGCACCTGGCTGTGGTCCCCTGACAAGTGTCCAACAGACAGTCTGTAATGACTTGGATTTGAACTTGAGCAGAGAGGAAAGCTCCCAGAGAACTTGTTCTAGAATGTTCTTCAGGTTTCCTAGGAGATGGGGGCACAACAGAAACAGCACATCCACACACAAAGAAAGAAGCCAGGAGGAGGCATCTCCTGCTCCACCTCAGTCCCTCGGCCCCTCCTAGAGCCGAGATGTTGTCAAAGCCCTGTCTTCTGACTGAATAAGTCTCCAGCAGAATCCAGGCTGGGCCACACTTATAAAAGAAGGACAGAAAGCTCCTGTGTCTCTCTCTGAGAGGTTTCTCTCTACTTTGGGGAAGAAGGACTTCAAATTACAAGTGATGAGCTAGTAAGATGGGTTTCCAGTGAACACCAGAAGCTGCAGATTACAAAACCAAATGGTTATTCTCTTCCTGACTGGAAAACAAGTGTGGAGTTGGAGCTTGAATAAGACAAACTTTGGCCTCAAATGGAACCTCTGTAGTATACAATTTTTTTTTCATCCATTCACTCAAATGCTATTTTCTGAGATGATTGTGGTCCAGGAACTGTGCTGCGCACCAGAGATGCTGAAATGAGAGCTGAAAGGGACTGACATCAGGCTTCCTCATTCTAGTGGGAAGTGATAAATCAAGTCAAAGAGCAAAGATTTGGAATCATTTGCACTTGAACACCTAGTGACCTTTCAAAGTCAACTGTGCATATACTTCAACTCATGGATTTCTCCTGAAACTTTATCCACCTAATACCTTCCCCAACTCAACCGATGGCAACTCCATCCTTCCAGCTGCTTAGGTCAAAAGCCCTGGGACGATCTTTGACTCCTCTCAACTTCCATCTAATCCTCAGCAAACCTCTTTGTCAGATTGGCTTCAAAATGCATTTAGAATTTGCCCTCTCTTCACCTCTTTCTCCACCACCACCTGGAACAGAGCCACGAACTATCCGTCTCCTGGATGATTGTGCTAGCCCCGCAATTGATATGACCGCCTCTACTCTAGAGTTTATATGCATCATCATAGCAATGTGCTAGGATCTTTGTTTCTAAACAGGCCTCAGAGCCATGGTTTATCATCACGGTTTCCTTCCTTCTCTGAATTTTCGACCCTGGAAAGCCCATCTAATAGGCCTGGCCACATATGGTTTGGATCTTGCTAAAATGAAAATTTTCATTACTCTCACAAAGAATTCTGACCAAGGAGGACAAAGTTGAACTAGGGGCTGGAGGAATGTCATCACAATTATCAACCAGTAGGAAGGACTGTCTCTTTTTCAACAGAGGGAATATGGGGACTTGCTTAAGAAGGGGATGGAAGATTGAAAAAGCAAAAGGGAACGTTGGGAAAACACAGTGCTGATAACCACAGGAATCAGAGCCCCCACTTCTATAAGACTTGGGGAGCAAAGGAAACAGGTTAGAATAAAATAAACTGAGAAGGCCGTAGGAAGGGGTCCTGAGCAGGGGAACCCAGAGCTCTGAGGGGAGGGTGGGTCTCCACTTCCCTCCCTGAGCAGGAGGAAGGAGTGTTGTGCTGAGGCAGGTCTAGGATGAGGGAGAGCGATGCTGTTGCCAGGGTGGAGAAGTGCTGCAGAGGGAGACAGCTCACAGGCAGGAAGAAACAGGTCTCCTGCTTCTCCTCCTGCCCTCAGGGGTCTCCCTATCTGCAGCACCTGACACAGAAGCCTCAGCAGGGTATATAATGGTGAATTCAGAGCTAAGAGACAGTAACTTAATCATTAGATTGAAATTTTTTTGTCTAAACAATGCCACATATTTCCTTTGCTCCCCCAGTCCTACAGAATTGAGGGCTCTGATTCCCGTGGTTATCAGTATTATTGCTTTATCAATTTTCCCTTTTGCTTTTTCAATCTTCCATCCCCTACTTAAACAATTCCACAGTTAACACTACAATGCACCCACAGATTCTAGTTCATCAAGTCAGGGTCAAGAAGGACAAGATGTGGCCTGGACATCTCCTATAGATCCTGCACTTCTGTTTGAAGAAACCATGCATTTATGTTTCTTTGCATGAGGGGTGGCTGTATCATCAAGCGGAAATGTTCACTGATGATGTTTGTTTTGAGGTTAAGTAAGAGAAGAAGGGCCTATCCCAAGGCATCAACTTCTCCCCACTGTCTGTGCCATGAGGGGGATTTTTCTAGAAACAAAAATAACAAATTATGTTTAAAAGCTTCATCACTTAAACAGAAATTCGTTAAATTTAACAAAAAGGTGCTTTATACCATAGAAGTCCCCACACCAGCACTACATAAAGAATGGTCTGCGGGCTCACATCAGTCTGCAAACTGTCCACAATGAGATAAGAATGGAAATTGAGAGTAAATGGTCAGATGCATTTTGGACAATTAACATTGTCATGAAGTCCAAGCACATGACCAAGCATGTGGGTCCGCTCAAGTGTCATGGAACACTTGGGTTGAGTTGCAGGTGGCATGAGCCACTAACTAATGACCACATTACAACAAGTGATGCTTTAAGGTTTGTTTGGCAATCTTCAGTTAAGGAAGCCTCCATGAAGAAGGTGACATCAGAGGTCAGGTGCTGGATAGGCAGCTCATTATAGAGTCACACTGGTGCAGAAGGCCGAGCTGGCTGAATTAAGGTGAAAGTACAGAGTGTCCAGAAGGGCTCCTCCTATTCTGTGCTGGACACCAGGCAAAGGAGGCACCTGGCTGTGGTCCCCTGACAAGTGTCCAACAGACAGTCTGTAATGACTTGGATTTGAACTTGAGCAGAGAGGAAAGCTCCCAGAGAACTTGTTCTAGAATGTTCTTCAGGTTTCCTAGGAGATGGGGGCACAACAGAAACAGCACATCCACACACAAAGAAAGAAGCCAGGAGGAGGCATCTCCTGCTCCACCTCAGTCCCTCGGCCCCTCCTAGAGCCGAGATGTTGTCAAAGCCCTGTCTTCTGACTGAATAAGTCTCCAGCAGAATCCAGGCTGGGCCACACTTATAAAAGAAGGACAGAAAGCTCCTGTGTCTCCTTCTGAGAGGTTTCTCTCTACTTTGGGGAAGAAGGACTTCAACTAACAAGTGATGAGCTAGTAAGATGGGTTGAACACTAGAAGCTGCAGTTTACAGCACCAAATGGTTATTCTCTTCCTGACTGGAAAACAAGTGTGGAGTTGGAGCTTGAATAAGACAAACTTTGGCCTCAATTGGAACCTCTGCAGTATACAATTTTTTTTTCATCTATTCACTCAAATGCTATTTTCTGAGATGATTGTGGTCCAGGCACTGTGCTGCGCACCAGAGATGCTGAAATGAGAGCTGAAAGGGACTGACATCAGGCTTCCTCATTCTAGTGGGAAGTGATAAATCAAGTCAAAGAGCAAAGATTTGGAATCATTTGCACTTGAACACCTAGTGACATTTCAAAGTCAACTGTGCATATACTTCAACTCATGGATTTCTCCGGAAACTTTATCCAACTAATACCTTCCCCAACTCAACCGATGGCAACTCCATTCTTCCAGCTGCTTAGGTCAAAAGCCCTGGGACAATCTTTGACTCCTCTCCCCTTCCATCTAATCCTCAGCAAACCTCTTTGTCAGATTGGCTTCAAAATGCATTTAGAATTTGCCCTCTCTTCACCTCTTTCTCCACCACCACCTGCAACAGAGCCACGAACTATCCGTCTCCTGGATGATTGTGCTAGCCCCGCAATTGATATGACCGCCTCTACTCTAGAGTTTATATGCATCATCATAGCAATGTGCTAGGGTCTTTGTTTCTAAACAGGCCTCAGGGCCATGGTTTATCATCACGGTTTCCTTCCTTCTCTGCATTTTGACCCTGGAAAGCCCATCTAATAGGCCTGGCCACATATGGTTTGGATCTTGCTAAAATGAAAATTTTCATTACTCTCACAAAGAATTCCGACCAATGGAGGACAAAGTTGAACTAGGGGCTGGAGGAATGTCATCACAATTATCAACCAGTAGGAAGGACTGTCTCTTTTTCAACAGAGGGAATATGGGGACTTGCTTAAGAAGGGGATGGAAGATTGAAAAAGCAAAAGGGAACGTTGGGAAAACACAGTGCTGATAACCACAGGAATCAGAGCCCCCACTTCTGTAAGACTTGGGGAGCAAAGGAAACAGGTTAGAATAAAATAAACTGAGAAGGCCATAGGAGGGGGTCCTGAGCAGGGGAACCCAGAGCTCTGAGGGGAGGGTGGGTCTCCACTTCCCTCCCTGAGCAGGCGGAAGGAGTGTTGTGCTGAGGCAGTTCTAGGATGAGGGAGAGCGATGCTGTTGCCAGGGTGGAGAAGCGCTGCTGAGGGAGACAGCTCACAGGCAGGAAGAAACAGGTCTCCTGCTTCTCCTCCTGCCCTCAGGGGTCTCCCTATCTGCAGCACCTGACACAGAAGCCTCAGCAGGGTATATAATGGTGAATTCAGAGCTAAGAGACAGTAACTTAATCATTAGATTGAAATTTTTTTGTCTAAACAATGCCACATATTTCCTTTGCTCCCCCAGTCCTACAGAATTGAGGGCTCTGATTCCCGTGGTTATCAGTATTATTGCTTTATCAATTTTCCCTTTTGCTTTTTCAATCTTCCATCCCCTACTTAAACAATTCCACAGTTAACACTACAATGCACCCACAGATTCTAGTTCATCAAGTCAGGGTCAAGAAGGACAAGATGTGGCCTGGACATCTCCTATAGATCCTGCACTTCTGTTTGAAGAAACCATGCATTTATGTTTCTTTGCATGAGGGGTGGCTGTATCATCAAGCGGAAATGTTCACTGATGATGTTTGTTTTGAGGTTAAGTAAGAGAAGAAGGGCCTATCCCAAGGCATCAACTTCTCCCCACTGTCTGTGCCATGAGGGGGATTTTTCTAGAAACAAAAATAACAAATTATGTTTAAAAGCTTCATCACTTAAACAGAAATTCGTTAAATTTAACAAAAAGGTGCTTTATACCATAGAAGTCCCCACACCAGCACTACATAAAGAATGGTCTGCGGGCTCACATCAGTCTGCAAACTGTCCACAATGAGATAAGAATGGAAATTGAGAGTAAATGGTCAGATGCATTTTGGACAATTAACATTGTCACGAAGTCCAAGCACATGACCAAGCATGTGGGTCCACTCAAGTGTCATGGAACACTTGGGTTGGGTTGCAGGTGGTACGAACCACTAACTAATGATCACATTACAACAAGTGATGCTTTAAGGTTTGTTTGGCAATCTTTAGCCAAAAATGCCTAAAAATCGGAACAACTGAAAGTGTATATTTATTTTTCTAATTTATTTCTTTTACCATGAAGTTATTTTTTATTCAAGCCTTTCAAAATTTAAAGCTTAACATTATCATCTAACTTGGAGGCATAAAAATTTGCTTTGTGTATTCTTCGGCCTGAATTACAGGCTGGTAAACAAACCCCATTGGAAATTTTTTGTCAAGAAATTACTGTAAATATATCAGCTTCCTTTCCCAACAGCATTTTAGACTGGTTTTTCAATCAGGAGTGTTTGTAAAAGATAGCTGAGAAGCTGATACATTATCCCTTGTTAATGGGACAGTTATCAACATGAGCTAGCTGAAAAAAGATTAAAAGAATCATACTCATTTATTATATTATAAACCTTAATACTGATAAAACAGTATTCATTCAAAAGTGGGTCTCAGTGTTTAGTACAGAAAATCACCACTTACCTATCTTTTTACTATTTGGTTAGTTATAGCTGCCGAACTATGAAAGTTGAATTTAACAACGAGTCTCCATACTAAATGCCCTAGGCACATTTTCAATGAATAATGGGTACTGTCTTCATAAAGCTTTTAGTTTTCCCTATGTTTGTTCTTATATTTTAAAATGCAATTTAATGTCTGTTGAATCCAATAAAATTTGATATTATATTTTAGTTTCCTTTGCTTTGCATTTTATTTTTTCTCATAATTTGGTGTTATGGTATTTTATAAAAATATTGACTCATGATGAATTGATAAAAATGCAAAATATGACCAACCAGTTATCACTGAGAGTTGAGAAGTGGCAATCATATATGTCTGTAAAGCCCCAGAGGCTTGGCTGGCTGTTGTCATCTGGCTGAGCCTTCCCTCTTCATCCCTGGGACAATTATGGTGGGTGGGGATTCCATCCTTGAGAGCACAGCCACTGACAGGGACCAGGGGCTAGACCACAGCTGATGGGCTGAGGGGCCTACTTACCTGGTTCCTGAGCCCTGCAACTTTACCTGCTTTGGCTGGTCGGTTCCAGTTTCTGCAGAACACCAGAACAGCTGAGAATAGAGTACAGTTGCTTTTTCCGGGGCCTGAGGGTGGCAGGAGACACCACTGTTGGGGGTCAGGCACCCAGGAGAGGCAGGGGTTGGATATGGCTACAGCTATTCAAGGCCTTAGTGTCACAGGTAATAGAGGCCCCGAGGAGGACTGTGGGCTTATATATTTTGGGGTGTGGAAGAACAACACATCTCTTTTCTGTTCTTTCTCTTCTAAGAAGAGGTCCCTAAACCTTTGGCTGTAGTTCAGAAATATCCTCTTCCAATGGCTTCCCTGGAAACTCATGGAAACCTTGATGGATTCTGCCTTGCCTTTCATTTCCCAGGTTCCTCTCTTGCTTCCTTTTCCTGGATTTGTCTCATCTGCTATGTGTTGCTGAGCTGCTGGTCCCCAAGTTGCTGATCTAAGCTACAGGTCCAGATTTCCCTCACTGGTTTAAGTTCTTCGGGGCTTCAGAGCAAGATTAGCCTAGCATGGTGTATGCTAGATACCATTCAACAAACATTTTAGTCCTGGATTTAATCACTGTGCTGGGCTTTATGGGGCTTGGAAAATACAGGCTAAATGTTAAGGCGAGGCCTGGGGCTATAGTTCCGTGGTAGAGTGCCTCCCTAGCATGCATGAGGCACTGGGTTCAATCCTCAGCATCACATAAAAATAAAGGCATTCTATCCATCTACAACTACAAAAAAATTTAAATGTTGAGGAGGAAAAGGGTCATAATGCCTGTAACTTATTTGCAAATGTTTGGGGTGGGGGTGTAAAAGGAAGATGCATTAATTAGGTGGGCTAATTTCAAAAGGTGGGAAATACCCTAATAACACAGAGCATTTTGTAAACTATTTTTTAAGATGCTTTCCTTTGATCCTGGGAATGGCAGGAGGGTGTGCAAGTGGTTTCCTCTCAATCTGTGATGTTTCTTCTCTTCCATCCACACCCGTGGGTAAGTGTTCTTCTTGGCCAGACATGCCTCCCTGCACTTCACCTGGAGGACATCAACCAGGCCTCCCAACTTCCTGCCCCCAAAGCAGAGGGACTCATTCAAATGTCCCCATGACCAGTTCAACTGCCCATGTACAGGGAGGCCCTCTCTGGATCCCCAGAGGAGCATGGAACTGAGATATGACTGAGTGGGAAGAGTGGGAAGAACCCTGAATCGGGTGGGAAGACCTGCAACCTAGGGAGTCCTTGCCGGTCTGGCATTGCCCACCTACCCCCAGGCAACTGCAGCCTCGAGAACCCACTGACGCTCTAGAAAGGATCCGGAATGTGAGGGGCCGAGTCTCCTCCATTGGCATTTCCTCCCACCGTGCACCCATGACAAACTGTTTCCTGGCAGGTGGTGGTGTAGAGGGGTTGGGAGGTTCAGCTCCTGCCCTGGATCTCTTCTTCTTAGGAAAGCAAACCCCACATACCTGATCTTGTGCTTCCATCATTAGAGCCAATTCCTTCAAGTTTTCTGCTGTCTCCAAGTGCCCTCTACTGGCTACAGGAAATTCTACCACGCGGCCTGCGCAGTGGTTTCATTAATGAGGTTCTAGGCATAAAGTTAGTTAGAAGAGATCGAAATAAAAATACAAGACTCAATTACCTTATTTCTATTGCTAGGTCCGAGATGGCTCCCCTCTCTGGTTCGCTTCTCTAAACTGCCCAGCAGGACAGCAGGGATTACTCAGGGCTAGCAGGAGAGAGAGAGAGAGAGAGCATGCTGGGGACTAGCCTTTTATTAGGGAACAAGAGATTCAGGGTAGAATTCCATCCAATGAAGGTTGAGGGGGGACTGCACTCCAAGGTCAGGGTCAGTGATTGGGTCCCCTGGGTCAGTGGTCAGGCACACCCCCACACGGATGGGCTCTCTCATCAGGAAAGGGCCGGGAAAAACTTCGACTTTTGCCAAAGTGCCTCAGACCCTTAACGGGAGGCACCAGATCACGTGTGAGAATGGCTCCCCACAGTTTATGTGAAATGTTCAGAAAATGCAAAACAATGGGAAGCAGATCATTGGTTGCTTGGCTTGGAGTATGAAAGACTATATGCCATGAGGGAACTTTTTCAAGTGGCAGAAATGTAGTTTGTGGACATGGCTATGCAACTCTAAATGACTAAAGATTGAATTGTACACTTGAGTGAATGTTGCCAAGCATGGTCATACACACCCAGACACTTGGGAGGCTGAGGTAGGAGGACTGCAAATTCATGACCATCATGAGCCAACTTATCAAGACCCTATCTCAAAATAAAAATTGTGCTGGGGATGAAGCTCAATGTTAGAAAACCCCTAGGTTCATCCAAAGTACCAACAAACACATACATTTAAAAAAAATTTTTTAAAGAATTGGGGATATAACTCAGTTGAAGAGCACTTGCCTAGACTGTAAGAAGCCCTGGGTTCAATCACTAATACTGCCAAAAAGAAAAGAAATAAGTGAATTTTACAGTTTTTGAGTTATACCTCTTAATAAAGCTGTAGAAAGAAGTTTAAATTTAATGTATGTTTGAAGTCTCAAGGAATAGTAGTAAATCCCTAAGGGCCGGGTATGTAAAAGGAATTTAAAAGGTAGCAACTGCCTTGGAGGGAGAAGGTAGAGTACTGACATTGGTAGTGAAGAGGCTTGGGTCTTATCACCTGTGTTAGCTAGGGCTGCCATAACAAATGACAGACTGGGTGACTTAAAGCAACAGTTTATTTTCTCACAGTTCTGGGGCCAGAAGTCCAAAATCAAGGTGTGTTGGCCCGGAAGAGCATATGTCCCATGCCATTCTCTCAGTTCCTGGTGTTGCCAACAATCCTTTGTATTCCTTTGCTTGTAGAAGTGTCACTCCATTCACAGTATCACATATATCATGGGGTTCTCCCTACTGCTCCCCGCCTTTTATCAAACCCAAGACCTTATGCATGCTAGATAATCACCCTACCACCAAGCTGCACACGCCCCTGCACCGCTTTTCTTATGAGGACCCAGTCATATTGGATTAGATTATTGCGATTACATGTGCAATTACCCTATTTCCAAATAAAGTCACGCTTACAGCTACCAGCAGTTAAGACCTTAACCTATCTTTTTAGGGGACACAATTTAACCCGTAACATCACTCATAGCAAGGAAAGAAGACAAGGTAGTCCTCAGGACATGGAGTTAGGATTGAGAACCCAAGGAGTACAGGGATCTGGTCTTACGCATCCAGGTTACTATGATGCTTGGAACAGGAAGGGCCTGGCCCAGATTATGTGCTCATTTGTTTGAACAGAAGAAAAGACAGGCACAGAGGAATGGACACCATGAAAAGAAACGACACTGAGGCAAGGCTGGAGAAAAAAGGGTGGCAGAAGGCACTCATTGCCCAGGTCATCACAGCCCCCACCATCACCCCAGGGGCTTCATGCTTTAAAATTCCCTCTTTGCCCCCTTTTAGATTATGACATCTGGCTCTTCTAGGTGAGGAGGAGTCTAGGGTTTCCCAGAACTCAATGGATCATTTTTTTGCTTATAAGCCATCTTTAAGTTTTGTTTTAATTTTTTTAAGTAAATGTGGAATGGGAGATTCCCCTCGTTTACCCAGTTGAGGCAATTCTGGCTTGCATCGTTTTTTAGTAAGTTTGTCCACAGTGTATTCAAACATCTGTAGAAAGGTCACAGATGAGTTGGTCGCACTATCCAGTGCTGCAGCAGGAACAGAAAAAGGCATGTATTTTTCTGCCCTGACAAAGTCCTGTGAGGAGACAAGTATGCTGCAGGATGCCCATGTGCACTTAGAACAACAGTTACTTAAGGCTTTGCTCCTCAGTGTGGTCCTTTAACCAGTAGCACTGCTACTGTCTTGGAGGAGCTCGTTAGAGCCTCAGTCCAGCTCCAGATAGCTTCAATGCAATGCCCTGCACTAGGCCTTAGACATCTGAAAACAACTGAATGTGTAATTAACTATCCTCAAGGAGCTGGCAGGCTAGTACAGATAGACAACCAGAGGAACCACCACAGGACTGGTGAAAATTTCAGAGCAGGTGGCTTGAAGATGCTCAACTGCTAGTCCTAGAAAAGACATTGTTTGTTCTAAGAGAACCCCTTGTACATTATGTAGTCTTGATCAGGCAGACACCACTTGATTTCTTGAAGATTCAAAGAAAGGAATTTTAAGGGGAACACTTTTTGAGCGGGGGTTTACTTTATTTTTTCTGAGCTTCAATTTTCTCATCTGCAAAATGGGACAGTCTGTACCTCATAAGAGTTACAGGGATCATCCATGATTTTATTTGAGCCACAAACCACTCTATGGGCGAAGCAAGGTGGCACACAAAGACTTCCATGAAAACTCCCAGAACAGGGAACAGAATGCTGTTGAACATTATGTGTGCTGTGAAATCATTTGTGTTTTAGAAAAGTCCCAGGCTGGCGAGGTAGTTCACCTCACCTGCTGAGCATGCGAGGAGGAGGCGAGGGATTGATTCAATTCTCAGCATGGAAGCTGGGGGATGGGGTGGGCTGGGGATCCCATATATAAAATACTTTTAACATTTGTACTCTATATAACTAAATATGCATACAGAAAAAGTACTAATTTTCCTGGAGAGTGGAAATAGCATACATTCCAACAGTTCTATGATTTCAAGAAAATGCAGTTTTTAAATGACATTATAAAGACACATAATTGCATAGAAGATCAGAGGTGACGTTGATCTGAGCAGAGTGACTACGGACGACTTCTCACTGCCTACCCTCAGGTTAACTTCCCACGTAGGGCGGCGCACCACCCTCTCTCCACCCCAGCCTCCTTTCTCAGTCCGGAGGTGTCCAGCGCCCTCTGTCGAAGCAGCTCTTCACTGTACGTGTCTGGACCTAGAAAGAACAGGTGAGCGGGCAGGAGGCGTGGGAATGCAGGTGACTCGCGGTTCCGACGAGTCAGGACTGGGCATGAATACGCTGCGGGGGTCGGTGCAGGGCAGCGCTGTGTGGCCGGGGTTGAGGCCGCAGGTTGCAAGCGGCTGTCGTTCCGCACCCACAGCCGCCACGCGGGCCCCGGACCTGGCGTCTACACTGCGGACCTGGCACCACCCTGCGTAAGACGGGAGCTGCGGACGACGGGCTCACGTAAGCACGTCACGTGGCCGCCTCCGGAGCGTGGACCGTCACGTGGGCACGTCCTCAGCGCTCGGGCTCCGGCGGGCGGGCGCGCGGCTGACAGCCGGCGGCGGGCAGCGGGTGGCAGGCATCATGGCGGCGCGGTCGCTGCCGCAGCCACAGCCGCAGCCCCCTAGGGGCGCCGTGTCGGCCACCGCCTACCCCGACACGCCAGCCGAGGTGCCCCCGCACCTGCAGGCCGGCGCGATGCGGCGCCGCTTCTGGGGCGCGTTCAACTGCCTGTGCGCCGGCGCGTTCGGGGCCCTGGCCGCCGCCGCCGCTAAGCTGGCCTTCGGCAGCGAGGTGCAGCCCGGGGCGGGCGGCGGGGGGCGGCGGGCGGGCTCCGGGGCGGGCGGGGGGCCTGCAGCCGGCGCCGCAGTGAGCCGGGCAGGCGGGAGCGGCCTCCTCCCGAGTCGCGCCGACCGGGGTCCCGCGCGGGCGGTAAGAGACGGCGGACGAGGCCTCCTCCTGACAGGTCTAAAACCTTCCCTGCGGTTGGGCTAGTTCCGCTCTGGGGGAGACCGCCACCTCCCACCTCTCATTTTAAGTCCCCTGTGCCTCAGACTTTCTCTGCACGCGATTCCAAGGTGAGAAACCCGCTGCCCATCGCTCTTCTGTCATTATCGGGTGTTCTGGCCGGTCTACCCTATTGCCAGGAAAATTGGGCGTGTGGGGTACCCTAGGCATACGGGGATACTGGAAAGAACCGTCTGGAAATTCCCCTGAACTGAGAACCCTCCCCCCCCCCAGCAGCCTCCCTCCAGGGCTCAGGTGCATCCCCTTCGCCTCCCATCCCCAGTCTCTGCTTGATAGAGGAGTCTCATTGCATCCCCAACCCAGAGTTGGGCTCAAACCCGACCGTCTGTTTAGGGCTAAGTCAGTGGGAGCTGCCACGCTTGCAGTTGGTGTACTGTGGAGTGTGATTCTTGGGGTAAGTGGTCCAAAGTAAAACAAATGACTCTGTGGACTGGGAAGTTTTTTAGTCTTTATCAGTTGCCACCCAGCCTTCATAACCGTGTATGTCAGCAGGCTGCCACTGGACCATAAGATGCCTTGTGTAAATTCTAAGGAAGCACTCTCAGTTAGTAGAGTGCTTGCCTTGTATGCACAAAGCCCTGAGTTCAATCCCCAACACCACCACCACCAAAAAAAAAAAAGGCACTCTTTTCTCAAATATTTAGCTTCTGGTAAACCTAAGAGAAATAAGTAGGAGGTCTAGATAGGCCCAATCCATGGAAGAGGCATGCATGTCTGCAGGCAGTTTCCTTATTCTCAGCCAAGCAAGAAGGTCTATATAGGTTTTGTATAGGAGGCTTCTAAAGATTCCCTTTTCTCTCAAGGTTTTTTCTTTAAAAAAAAAAAAAGAAGAAGAAGAAAGAAAAAATTCTTTAGGTCCTTGAAGTGATGCTTGGAATGACTCACATCACTTCCGATGGTGTATCCCCAGTCAGGACTGTGTCCTGGTTAAAAGCGTGGAACTACAGTGTCTAGGGTTGAATCCTATGGGCTCTCATACTGAGGCACTTTAGGCAAGTTATACAGTGCCCCTGGTTCTTTATCTGTAAAATGAAGTTAAGGAATAAGCAAGAATGCACCGAAAACACCTGCACAGGTAAAGTCTTAGCACAAAAGAGGCCCAGGAATGCCCTGAGGAGCTGGCCTGAATGAACTTGTAACTTGGGGATTGGGGTGCCTCGTGGAGGGAGGTATGGCCAATTTGTGCCTTACCTGATCCTGGGAAGTAAGGACTCCCCCACACACACACTTATAAGCACATACCAAGTAATAACTACCAGGCCCTGTGGTCTGCAAGCGTTGGTTCCTGTGGGACCAGTAAGAGAGGTCTGTGTTCACAGGAAAATACTAATTCTGGGTTAGTGTTTCACAGCCAGCAAGAGTCTTCTCTGACTGTTCCGTCTGGAAGATGGGTCTGCTGCCCACTGAGGGTTAAGTGAAAATCTGCCCTAGATTGTTTTGAGTCTCCATGGGCTGTGGTGCCATCTTAGTAGGGGTCTGGCTGCCACAGTTATGTCCCTGGGTGAGCTGTAAGGGGAGCTGCAGGTGGATGGGCATGGCTGCAGCGACACTTTCTCCCACAGGTGAACATGAGCTTATGCATCTTAGGCATTATTGTGATGGCAAGCACCAATTCCCTGATGTGGACCTTCTTCAGTCGGGGCCTCAGTTTCTCCATGTCTTCAGCCATTGCATCTGTCACAGTGACTTTTTCAAACATCCTCAGCTCAGTGAGTAGCCTGAGGGTCTCAAAAAATACTTTTTAAGGTGGAGTTGGTCTGTGACATGCACTTCCCAGGCTGGTGCGCTAAATCGGGGAACAAAACATATTCCTTGCATCCAAGTATACCACAGTAAAAACAAAACTCCAGCACAGCCCTGAGCAGATGCAAGAAGTGATGAGCTACCTTGTTAACTGGATCTGGGTGAGGAAGGTGGTCCCTCAAAAAACGACCACATTTTTGAGCACTGGTCTGCAGAACATCAGATCCCAGCTTCCGGCCCAATCCAGCCAGGGTTCCTCATCATATTCCTGGGCCAGTAGTGGATCCAGTTCCAGGGGGAGGTGCTAATGGGTCTTGGGGGTAAATTTGGTTTTCCTGCACAGAGGTCAGGATCTGCTTTCTTCTTTTGTTGCTTTACATGGGCAAACAGGTGCCAAAACTCGGCCCAGGGGAGGGGATGGAGCGGGCGGGGAGAGGCACTTGGCACCTGGCAGTTAGGCAAGGCTTGTGCTGCTCCCTTTTCTGCTCACACAAAAAGGGGCGCGGGAAGCTGGCTCCACTACTGTCCACCTGTGATTGACATGGTGGGAGGTGGCCATCTCAGCAGCCTCAACAGCAACCTGGCAAGAGTTCCAGAGTTCAGGGCCCTCTGGGGTGCCCCAGCTCCAGGACAGTGTCTGACACACAGTGGTGCAAGTGGCATCACTGCTCCCTCCTTGACACCTCCCCCTGGCTCCTTTCTTGCCATTTCTAGGATGTCTGATTTCAAGTGAAGTCGAGAGAGCAACAAGGGATCCTCAATTTATTTCCTTTTAATGTTCTAATAGGTGGTTGTTGAGGCGACTGAAGATTGTGGTCTGGAGCAAAGTAAACTCACAGGTATTAAGACCATGCATCAGAAAGCTGGTGAAGGAACAAGTAGTCATGAGACATCATGATTGTAGAGGTCATCCTCATTCATAACTCAAGCATTAGGGGAAAAAAAAGAAAAAGAGAAAAAAAAAAAAAGAGGCTGCACCAAAAAGCATGCACAATGATGTCCTGGGATGATCCCCCGACCCTCCCTACCCACCTGTGCCCCTGCAGCAGCTCAGCCCCCCAGAGACCTCCTGGGAGAAAACGGATTAGGATCTCAGGGGCCATGAGGAGTCAAAGGCCAGGAAGATTCCAAAGGCTGTGAACTAGAAACTTCTAGCTCCTTATGGGACGTTTTCTCTCGGGTTTGACAAAAAAAAGAAAAGAAAAAGGCAAACAAAACATAACTGATTGGTGCCCCAAACCCTACAGATCCACACACAGCTGACTATGTCATAAAAGAAAACCAGGAACCAGATGAAACAAACAACAAATGATAACCAAAAAAACAAAAAAAAAATGGGAGGCACATACATTGAAGGAAGTGAGGACAAAGCCAAAGCACAAAAATGGTGAGCGGGGCCAGAGGAGCAAGGCAAGACTGCGATGCCCCAACTGTGGTCTGGTGGGGCTCTGTGTGTCAAAGGAGGCTCCCGTGGCGCCTGGTACGGCAAGCAGCCTCACAGCCACTGGGAGCTCCAGGCAAATGGGAGGGAGAGGGGGAAAAAAACATTTAAAATAGGCTTTATGAATCTTTGTTCCCCAAGCAATAAATGAAATGGTTCAGGAACTCAGATAACCGAGAAATTGCTGCAAGCCAAACAAAAATGGACGAAGCTATGAAGAGAAGGCAACCGAACAATCACGATTCTCTTGCTGCGATAAGGTCTAGAAACAGAAGCAACAGAAGGCCTGGAAAAGCCATCCCAAATATCAGGGATGATGGGTTATTCAGGAAGGAGAGGGGGGAAAAGCAGTCAACAGGTAGAATTAAGACAAAACAGGTGAAAGAGAGAGAACATTAAAAAAAAAAATCAAATAAGGCAAGGCTGAATTTAACATTAGAAATATACCCCCATCAAAACACATGGCCAGAAGATCAAATGAAAAGGTCACAAATGCACACTTTCTCCTCCACCCCATTAAGTATTAGATCTTTGATCACAACAGGTAGGGTAAGAAGGATGTTTTAGAGATACAGTTGCATCAACAGAAGCAAAACCCATCTTAAACAAATGGGTTTTGGGGATAAGAAAAGGCTGCTAAAAATTCAGAAGTCACCACTCCCCAGAGCAATGGATAGCTTTAGAAGACCAAGGAAGATCAACGAGGGTCAAAAGTGCCAAAGCGGGAGATTCGGCCCCTCCAAAATACCACTGGGATGCCTGGATGCGGGAGCTCTCCCGTGTCACCATGGATGGCCTGGCCGCTGCTGCACCTCCCTTCCTTGGGATGACACAACACAGAGACAGTGAGTCACCTGGGGATGGGCTTGCCAGAGCTCCTCGTGCTTGCCACAGAGAAGCAAAGGGATGCTTGCGACAGCCCTGGGTGCAGGAAGAGAGGAGATTCCCAAAGCAAGAGACACGTAAAACCTTCTTCTTGGCAGGCAGCAGGGGCTCAGGGTGAGGGTTCACTCCGGAAGTCACCAAGACTATTTCACACACCAAAGCCCCTGCCCCTCTAAACAAGTTCTTTTCAGAGAATGGTAATGTGGGTTCATCTCATGCTGCTCACTTTGGGGACATGAAGGACAGGACTTCTTAGAATTAATGCTTTCTCTACTTAAATTCTTCCTCTCTCTCAACCTGACCAGAAAGTTCCTGGGTGCTACAGTGGATGGGGGAGGTATTACACTTGATCTCAGTCAAAAGGCTGAGATGCGATTAATGTGCAGGGATTAAAATGTATTAATTTACATTTACCAATAAAGAGCCCCAGACTTTTCTTATATTCAATTGCTATTCCTCTCCCTGAATTCTGATGCTGATATAGAATTTGGTAAGTTTTAAATTCAGTTAATCCTCGATTATTCAAACTCTTCTACGCTGGCAAACTGTAGGTAGTTGGCTTGCAGGTTTTTTCTTCTGAAAACATATCACACATAAGCACACACAGGGTCACTCACTACCAGATCAGATGCCAAGGACTGCATGATTCCAGATATTTCCCCAGGTAAAAGGGCTCCATGTGTATAAATGCTGAATAGACTGACCTGCAACATCTTCTGTGGGCCTAGCTTTAATCTCACACTTTCTTCACCTTTAAGGATCTAGGCATCCAAGATAATTCACCTGAATGGTCCATCCGGCCAGCCAACTACTGACTTAACTGTGTGAACTTAACTCTGAATCGTATGCCACATAGAGGCTCTTCCCTACACATAAAAATCTAAAATACAGAACACTGTCAGGACAAGATATGGACTGTTTCTAATCAAGTGCATTTCCTATGTGAATTAGAACAAAAAACATGTGACTGAAATAAAGTAAAACTATAATCTAAATATTGTTTAAAACAATCCATTTTAATCATCTAAATTATTTACAATACAATAACATGGATCATTTTAAAGACATTGGATTTTAAAAAATCACCAAGTGATGCTTCAAATAACACATTAAAATATATTAATAAAATTTTTTCAGTGCTCAAAACTCCCCTCACCCCTGACATGGGACAGCAAGCTCTAGACAAAAGTGCCTAAAATACAAGTCTTCCCAGTTTGCCCATCACACCAGTTGTTAAGAAAAAGGGTTAATCAATTTGTTTTCAAAATTTCTCCCTATGAAATTTTCCTGGAGAGAATGGTGGATCCCAGGACTGTGGCTAAGTGTGGATGATGGACCAAAGCAGAGACCAGACCAGCTGGATACAAATCCCCAAACAGAGGATGCCCCAAGTCTTCCCACCGAGGCTCATCTGTCTGCCTGTGACTCACTGGTTGTATACAGAGAGCCACCTGGAGCCTCGAGGATGATTTATGTACAGAGTAAAATGCTTCCCACATTCCAAACATCAAAATGGTTCTGTCATTCCCAACAGAGAAAAAAAGAGCCAAATCAGAGTACATCCTTCCCCCTCGGATGAGCTTTTAGAGATGAGTCTTATCAGGAAAACAAGTTCAAAAGAACTCTAGGTCATTCAAACAATGAGACCATCCCTAAATTAATTTTAACAACCTAGATAATTCCTTTTTGAATTCACATATCTTGAGCCTGACCCTTCTACAGTTTCAACTGTAACTGTGCATGCCTCACCTCAAATAACATTGCTGGGGTGGATTTGCTGCAGGTTTCAGTAAGGAGGGCCTAGGAAGAACGGTCACTGCCTATGGTGACTTTTTAGTCCTCATGACTAGTTTCCTGGCTCCTTTCCACCAGGAGCTGCTCCCTTCCTTTTTACGTAAGCCAGTGCTTATGGTTGGGACTTTAGTCCCATCACCAGTTCCCTCTCTCCCTCGGACCTCCAAGAGAAGTTGTTTGTCAGCATGATAGCTTCTGTTCAACTTCTCAAAGATGCACCCAGTGGTGGTCCTTGAACTTCCTGGATTCACCTTCTACCTGTAAAGCTGTGGGGAGGGCACTGTCTACCCTTTCAGCACAAGTCACTCAGATACTGTTCTTCAAGGACACCTGCCTGCCAGATGGCCACTAGGACAGGGGTAGGATGGCTAACACAGCCAGTTGCCCTTGGTTGACTGTGTAGATACTACATAGATAAGCATCTTCATTTTTGCACAAACTTAATCCGGTAACTTAATTGCTTAAAAAAAAACAAACCATAAATAAATCTAAATGCTAAACCATTGTCAACTTTACCCATGACTCCTTGGAAGTTGACAACAAAGGAAAAAGAAAAGTCAGGCCAATTCAAGTCTCTTGACCACAGCTGTCAGAAATTAGCCAGGGGATGGGAGACACCACCAAGAACCTTGGCTCCTTCCTGCCTTGTGTTTTTGTGGGGAGTGTTGGAGTCTCTGCAGATGAACATTGTGAATCACAAAGATGAATGTCCTTCCTTCAAAGGTGGTGACTCAGAAATGTTACAAGGATGACAGCACTGGGTCAATTCATCTTTTTCAGGGTCTGTCCCCTTATCACACAGAGCTTTGCAGCATGTGGATCTGGGAGATCCAGGAAGAGTAAAGGGTAACTATCTGGGGCATAGGGTGACCACAGACCCTTGCTCCCAGGGCCCTGAGTAGAAAGCTTCCCATTCTAGAGGCAACTGAGATGGGTCATTCTACAAACTCAGGCTCACCTTCAGAGACTGGGGTAGGGGAGTGGGGATGCAAGATCAGCTCAATGTCTTTTCTAGATTCATCTAGAGTCTCCTGGAAGAATTTAATGACATTCTGTTAGGGTTTATTTGGTTAATCACTTTGAAAAATTCCACTTTGAACATGTGTAAGCTAGAAAGAAAGTGACATATATGCCTTCATTGAAGTAATTAAAGTCAAAAGGCTGGTCTATCAAGTGTTGTCAGGAATCCTGAAAGTTTTCCGGGCTTCTCTCTCTCTCAGTGCTACCCACAGGTAACAGATTCTGTCATTTGCTTTCAGAATGACCCAGAACTCACAATTCCCCTAGCACTGCCCAGGACATAAACTCAAATGGGGAGTTAAGAAAACCTCCATGAAGAAGGTGACACCAGAGGTCAGGTGCTGGATAGGCAGCTCATTATAGAGTCACACTGGTGCAGAAGGCCGAGCTGGCTGAATTAAGGTGAAAGTACAGAGTGTCCAGAAGGGCTCCTCCTATTCTGTGCTGGACACCAGGCAAAGGAGGCACCTGGCTGTGGTCCCCTGACAAGTGTCCAACAGACAGTCTGTAATGACTTGGATTTGAACTTGAGCAGAGAGGAAAGCTCCCAGAGAACTTGTTCTAGAATGTTCTTCAGGTTTCCTAGGAGATGGGGGCACAACAGAAACAGCACATCCACACACAAAGAAAGAAGCCAGGAGGAGGCATCTCCTGCTCCACCTCAGTCCCTCGGCCCCTCCTA
Source organism: Urocitellus parryii (assembly GCF_045843805.1). NCBI lineage: Eukaryota > Metazoa > Chordata > Mammalia > Rodentia > Sciuridae > Urocitellus > Urocitellus parryii. The sequence goes on from NC_135533.1 coordinate 197,584,245, forward strand.
GAGCCGAGATGTTGTCAAAGCCCTGTCTTCTGACTGAATAAGTCTCCAGCAGAATCCAGGCTGGGCCACACTTATAAAAGAAGGACAGAAAGCTCCTGTGTCTCTCTCTGAGAGGTTTCTCTCTACTTTGGGGAAGAAGGACTTCAAATTACAAGTGATGAGCTAGTAAGATGGGTTTCCAGTGAACACCAGAAGCTGCAGATTACAAAACCAAATGGTTATTCTCTTCCTGACTGGAAAACAAGTGTGGAGTTGGAGCTTGAATAAGACAAACTTTGGCCTCAAATGGAACCTCTGTAGTATACAATTTTTTTTTCATCCATTCACTCAAATGCTATTTTCTGAGATGATTGTGGTCCAGGAACTGTGCTGCGCACCAGAGATGCTGAAATGAGAGCTGAAAGGGACTGACATCAGGCTTCCTCATTCTAGTGGGAAGTGATAAATCAAGTCAAAGAGCAAAGATTTGGAATCATTTGCACTTGAACACCTAGTGACATTTCAAAGTCAACTGTGCATATACTTCAACTCATGGATTTCTCCGGAAACTTTATCCACCTAATACCTTCCCCAACTCAACCGATGGCAACTCCATCCTTCCAGCTGCTTAGGTCAAAAGCCCTGGGACGATCTTTGACTCCTCTCAACTTCCATCTAATCCTCAGCAAACCTCTTTGTCAGATTGGCTTCAAAATGCATTTAGAATTTGCCCTCTCTTCACCTCTTTCTCCACCACCACCTGGAACAGAGCCACGAACTATCCGTCTCCTGGATGATTGTGCTAGCCCCGCAATTGATATGACCGCCTCTACTCTAGAGTTTATATGCATCATCATAGCAATGTGCTAGGATCTTTGTTTCTAAACAGGCCTCAGAGCCATGGTTTATCATCACGGTTTCCTTCCTTCTCTGAATTTTCGACCCTGGAAAGCCCATCTAATAGGCCTGGCCACATATGGTTTGGATCTTGCTAAAATGAAAATTTTCATTACTCTCACAAAGAATTCTGACCAAGGAGGACAAAGTTGAACTAGGGGCTGGAGGAATGTCATCACAATTATCAACCAGTAGGAAGGACTGTCTCTTTTTCAACAGAGGGAATATGGGGACTTGCTTAAGAAGGGGATGGAAGATTGAAAAAGCAAAAGGGAACGTTGGGAAAACACAGTGCTGATAACCACAGGAATCAGAGCCCCCACTTCTGTAAGACTTGGGGAGCAAAGGAAACAGGTTAGAATAAAATAAACTGAGAAGGCCATAGGAGGGGGTCCTGAGCAGGGGAACCCAGAGCTCTGAGGGGAGGGTGCGTCTCCACTTCCCTCCCTGAGCAGGCGGAAGGAGTGTTGTGCTGAGGCAGGTCTAGGATGAGGGAGAGCGATGCTGTTGCCAGGGTGGAGAAGCGCTGCTGAGGGAGACAGCTCACAGGCAGGAAGAAACAGGTCTCCTGCTTCTCCTCCTGCCCTCAGGGGTCTCCCTATCTGCAGCACCTGACACAGAAGCCTCAGCAGGGTATATAATGGTGAATTCAGAGCTAAGAGACAGTAACTTAATCATTAGATTGAAATTTTTTTGTCTAAACAATGCCACATATTTCCTTTGCTCCCCCAGTCCTACAGAATTGAGGGCTCTGATTCCCGTGGTTATCAGTATTATTGCTTTATCAATTTTCCCTTTTGCTTTTTCAATCTTCCATCCCCTACTTAAACAATTCCACAGTTAACACTACAATGCACCCACAGATTCTAGTTCATCAAGTCAGGGTCAAGAAGGACAAGATGTGGCCTGGACATCTCCTATAGATCCTGCACTTCTGTTTGAAGAAACCATGCATTTATGTTTCTTTGCATGAGGGGTGGCTGTATCATCAAGCGGAAATGTTCACTGATGATGTTTGTTTTGAGGTTAAGTAAGAGAAGAAGGGCCTATCCCAAGGCATCAACTTCTCCCCACTGTCTGTGCCATGAGGGGGATTTTTCTAGAAACAAAAATAACAAATTATGTTTAAAAGCTTCATCACTTAAACAGAAATTCGTTAAATTTAACAAAAAGGTGCTTTATACCATAGAAGTCCCCACACCAGCACTACATAAAGAATGGTCTGCGGGCTCACATCAGTCTGCAAACTGTCCACAATGAGATAAGAATGGAAATTGAGAGTAAATGGTCAGATGCATTTTGGACAATTAACATTGTCATGAAGTCCAAGCACATGACCAAGCATGTGGGTCCGCTCAAGTGTCATGGAACACTTGGGTTGAGTTGCAGGTGGCATGAGCCACTAACTAATGACCACATTACAACAAGTGATGCTTTAAGGTTTGTTTGGCAATCTTCAGTTAAGGAAGCCTCCATGAAGAAGGTGACATCAGAGGTCAGGTGCTGGATAGGCAGCTCATTATAGAGTCACACTGGTGCAGAAGGCCGAGCTGGCTGAATTAAGGTGAAAGTACAGAGTGTCCAGAAGGGCTCCTCCTATTCTGTGCTGGACACCAGGCAAAGGAGGCACCTGGCTGTGGTCCCCTGACAAGTGTCCAACAGACAGTCTGTAATGACTTGGATTTGAACTTGAGCAGAGAGGAAAGCTCCCAGAGAACTTGTTCTAGAATGTTCTTCAGGTTTCCTAGGAGATGGGGGCACAACAGAAACAGCACATCCACACACAAAGAAAGAAGCCAGGAGGAGGCATCTCCTGCTCCACCTCAGTCCCTCGGCCCCTCCTAGAGCCGAGATGTTGTCAAAGCCCTGTCTTCTGACTGAATAAGTCTCCAGCAGAATCCAGGCTGGGCCACACTTATAAAAGAAGGACAGAAAGCTCCTGTGTCTCCTTCTGAGAGGTTTCTCTCTACTTTGGGGAAGAAGGACTTCAACTAACAAGTGATGAGCTAGTAAGATGGGTTGAACACTAGAAGCTGCAGTTTACAGCACCAAATGGTTATTCTCTTCCTGACTGGAAAACAAGTGTGGAGTTGGAGCTTGAATAAGACAAACTTTGGCCTCAATTGGAACCTCTGCAGTATACAATTTTTTTTTCATCTATTCACTCAAATGCTATTTTCTGAGATGATTGTGGTCCAGGCACTGTGCTGCGCACCAGAGATGCTGAAATGAGAGCTGAAAGGGACTGACATCAGGCTTCCTCATTCTAGTGGGAAGTGATAAATCAAGTCAAAGAGCAAAGATTTGGAATCATTTGCACTTGAACACCTAGTGACATTTCAAAGTCAACTGTGCATATACTTCAACTCATGGATTTCTCCGGAAACTTTATCCAACTAATACCTTCCCCAACTCAACCGATGGCAACTCCATTCTTCCAGCTGCTTAGGTCAAAAGCCCTGGGACAATCTTTGACTCCTCTCCCCTTCCATCTAATCCTCAGCAAACCTCTTTGTCAGATTGGCTTCAAAATGCATTTAGAATTTGCCCTCTCTTCACCTCTTTCTCCACCACCACCTGCAACAGAGCCACGAACTATCCGTCTCCTGGATGATTGTGCTAGCCCCGCAATTGATATGACCGCCTCTACTCTAGAGTTTATATGCATCATCATAGCAATGTGCTAGGGTCTTTGTTTGTAAACAGGCCTCAGGGCCATGGTTTATCATCACGGTTTCCTTCCTTCTCTGCATTTTGACCCTGGAAAGCCCATCTAATAGGCCTGGCCACATATGGTTTGGATCTTGCTAAAATGAAAATTTTCATTACTCTCACAAAGAATTCCGACCAATGGAGGACAAAGTTGAACTAGGTGCTGGAGGAATGTCATCACAATTATCAACCAGTAGGAAGGACTGTCTCTTTTTCAACAGAGGGAATATGGGGACTTGCTTAAGAAGGGGATGGAAGATTGAAAAAGCAAAAGGGAACGTTGGGAAAACACAGTGCTGATAACCACAGGAATCAGAGCCCCCACTTCTGTAAGACTTGGGGAGCAAAGGAAACAGGTTAGAATAAAATAAACTGAGAAGGCCATAGGAGGGGGTCCTGAGCAGGGGAACCCAGAGCTCTGAGGGGAGGGTGCGTCTCCACTTCCCTCCCTGAGCAGGTGGAAGGAGTGTTGTGCTGAGGCAGGTCTAGGATGAGGGAGAGCGATGCTGTTGCCAGGGTGGAGAAGCGCTGCTGAGGGAGACAGCTCACAGGCAGGAAGAAACAGGTCTCCTGCTTCTCCTCCTGCCCTCAGGGGTCTCCCTATCTGCAGCACCTGACACAGAAGCCTCAGCAGGGTATATAATGGTGAATTCAGAGCTAAGAGACAGTAACTTAATCATTAGATTGAAATTTTTTTGTCTAAACAATGCCACATATTTCCTTTGCTCCCCCAGTCCTACAGAATTGAGGGCTCTGATTCCCGTGGTTATCAGTATTATTGCTTTATCAATTTTCCCTTTTGCTTTTTCAATCTTCCATCCCCTACTTAAACAATTCCACAGTTAACACTACAATGCACCCACAGATTCTAGTTCATCAAGTCAGGGTCAAGAAGGACAAGATGTGGCCTGGACATCTCCTATAGATCCTGCACTTCTGTTTGAAGAAACCATGCATTTATGTTTCTTTGCATGAGGGGTGGCTGTATCATCAAGCGGAAATGTTCACTGATGATGTTTGTTTTGAGGTTAAGTAAGAGAAGAAGGGCCTATCCCAAGGCATCAACTTCTCCCCACTGTCTGTGCCATGAGGGGGATTTTTCTAGAAACAAAAATAACAAATTATGTTTAAAAGCTTCATCACTTAAACAGAAATTCGTTAAATTTAACAAAAAGGTGCTTTATACCATAGAAGTCCCCACACCAGCACTACATAAAGAATGGTCTGCGGGCTCACATCAGTCTGCAAACTGTCCACAATGAGATAAGAATGGAAATTGAGAGTAAATGGTCAGATGCATTTTGGACAATTAACATTGTCATGAAGTCCAAGCACATGACCAAGCATGTGGGTCCGCTCAAGTGTCATGGAACACTTGGGTTGAGTTGCAGGTGGCATGAGCCACTAACTAATGACCACATTACAACAAGTGATGCTTTAAGGTTTGTTTGGCAATCTTCAGTTAAGGAAGCCTCCATGAAGAAGGTGACATCAGAGGTCAGGTGCTGGATAGGCAGCTCATTATAGAGTCACACTGGTGCAGAAGGCCGAGCTGGCTGAATTAAGGTGAAAGTACAGAGTGTCCAGAAGGGCTCCTCCTATTCTGTGCTGGACACCAGGCAAAGGAGGCACCTGGCTGTGGTCCCCTGACAAGTGTCCAACAGACAGTCTGTAATGACTTGGATTTGAACTTGAGCAGAGAGGAAAGCTCCCAGAGAACTTGTTCTAGAATGTTCTTCAGGTTTCCTAGGAGATGGGGGCACAACAGAAACAGCACATCCACACACAAAGAAAGAAGCCAGGAGGAGGCATCTCCTGCTCCACCTCAGTCCCTCGGCCCCTCCTAGAGCCGAGATGTTGTCAAAGCCCTGTCTTCTGACTGAATAAGTCTCCAGCAGAATCCAGGCTGGGCCACACTTATAAAAGAAGGACAGAAAGCTCCTGTGTCTCCTTCTGAGAGGTTTCTCTCTACTTTGGGGAAGAAGGACTTCAACTAACAAGTGATGAGCTAGTAAGATGGGTTGAACACTAGAAGCTGCAGTTTACAGCACCAAATGGTTATTCTCTTCCTGACTGGAAAACAAGTGTGGAGTTGGAGCTTGAATAAGACAAACTTTGGCCTCAATTGGAACCTCTGCAGTATACAATTTTTTTTTCATCTATTCACTCAAATGCTATTTTCTGAGATGATTGTGGTCCAGGCACTGTGCTGCGCACCAGAGATGCTGAAATGAGAGCTGAAAGGGACTGACATCAGGCTTCCTCATTCTAGTGGGAAGTGATAAATCAAGTCAAAGAGCAAAGATTTGGAATCATTTGCACTTGAACACCTAGTGACATTTCAAAGTCAACTGTGCATATACTTCAACTCATGGATTTCTCCGGAAACTTTATCCAACTAATACCTTCCCCAACTCAACCGATGGCAACTCCATTCTTCCAGCTGCTTAGGTCAAAAGCCCTGGGACAATCTTTGACTCCTCTCCCCTTCCATCTAATCCTCAGCAAACCTCTTTGTCAGATTGGCTTCAAAATGCATTTAGAATTTGCCCTCTCTTCACCTCTTTCTCCACCACCACCTGCAACAGAGCCACGAACTATCCGTCTCCTGGATGATTGTGCTAGCCCCGCAATTGATATGACCGCCTCTACTCTAGAGTTTATATGCATCATCATAGCAATGTGCTAGGGTCTTTGTTTCTAAACAGGCCTCAGGGCCATGGTTTATCATCACGGTTTCCTTCCTTCTCTGCATTTTGACCCTGGAAAGCCCATCTAATAGGCCTGGCCACATATGGTTTGGATCTTGCTAAAATGAAAATTTTCATTACTCTCACAAAGAATTCCGACCAATGGAGGACAAAGTTGAACTAGGGGCTGGAGGAATGTCATCACAATTATCAACCAGTAGGAAGGACTGTCTCTTTTTCAACAGAGGGAATATGGGGACTTGCTTAAGAAGGGGATGGAAGATTGAAAAAGCAAAAGGGAACGTTGGGAAAACACAGTGCTGATAACCACAGGAATCAGAGCCCCCACTTCTGTAAGACTTGGGGAGCAAAGGAAACAGGTTAGAATAAAATAAACTGAGAAGGCCATAGGAGGGGGTCCTGAGCAGGGGAACCCAGAGCTCTGAGGGGAGGGTGGGTCTCCACTTCCCTCCCTGAGCAGGCGGAAGGAGTGTTGTGCTGAGGCAGTTCTAGGATGAGGGAGAGCGATGCTGTTGCCAGGGTGGAGAAGCGCTGCTGAGGGAGACAGCTCACAGGCAGGAAGAAACAGGTCTCCTGCTTCTCCTCCTGCCCTCAGGGGTCTCCCTATCTGCAGCACCTGACACAGAAGCCTCAGCAGGGTATATAATGGTGAATTCAGAGCTAAGAGACAGTAACTTAATCATTAGATTGAAATTTTTTTGTCTAAACAATGCCACATATTTCCTTTGCTCCCCCAGTCCTACAGAATTGAGGGCTCTGATTCCCGTGGTTATCAGTATTATTGCTTTATCAATTTTCCCTTTTGCTTTTTCAATCTTCCATCCCCTACTTAAACAATTCCACAGTTAACACTACAATGCACCCACAGATTCTAGTTCATCAAGTCAGGGTCAAGAAGGACAAGATGTGGCCTGGACATCTCCTATAGATCCTGCACTTCTGTTTGAAGAAACCATGCATTTATGTTTCTTTGCATGAGGGGTGGCTGTATCATCAAGCGGAAATGTTCACTGATGATGTTTGTTTTGAGGTTAAGTAAGAGAAGAAGGGCCTATCCCAAGGCATCAACTTCTCCCCACTGTCTGTGCCATGAGGGGGATTTTTCTAGAAACAAAAATAACAAATTATGTTTAAAAGCTTCATCACTTAAACAGAAATTCGTTAAATTTAACAAAAAGGTGCTTTATACCATAGAAGTCCCCACACCAGCACTACATAAAGAATGGTCTGCGGGCTCACATCAGTCTGCAAACTGTCCACAATGAGATAAGAATGGAAATTGAGAGTAAATGGTCAGATGCATTTTGGACAATTAACATTGTCACGAAGTCCAAGCACATGACCAAGCATGTGGGTCCACTCAAGTGTCATGGAACACTTGGGTTGGGTTGCAGGTGGTACGAACCACTAACTAATGATCACATTACAACAAGTGATGCTTTAAGGTTTGTTTGGCAATCTTTAGCCAAAAATGCCTAAAAATCGGAACAACTGAAAGTGTATATTTATTTTTCTAATTTATTTCTTTTACCATGAAGTTATTTTTTATTCAAGCCTTTCAAAATTTAAAGCTTAACATTATCATCTAACTTGGAGGCATAAAAATTTGCTTTGTGTATTCTTCGGCCTGAATTACAGGCTGGTAAACAAACCCCATTGGAAATTTTTTGTCAAGAAATTACTGTAAATATATCAGCTTCCTTTCCCAACAGCATTTTAGACTGGTTTTTCAATCAGGAGTGTTTGTAAAAGATAGCTGAGAAGCTGATACATTATCCCTTGTTAATGGGACAGTTATCAACATGAGCTAGCTGAAAAAAGATTAAAAGAATCATACTCATTTATTATATTATAAACCTTAATACTGATAAAACAGTATTCATTCAAAAGTGGGTCTCAGTGTTTAGTACAGAAAATCACCACTTACCTATCTTTTTACTATTTGGTTAGTTATAGCTGCCGAACTATGAAAGTTGAATTTAACAACGAGTCTCCATACTAAATGCCCTAGGCACATTTTCAATGAATAATGGGTACTGTCTTCATAAAGCTTTTAGTTTTCCCTATGTTTGTTCTTATATTTTAAAATGCAATTTAATGTCTGTTGAATCCAATAAAATTTGATATTATATTTTAGTTTCCTTTGCTTTGCATTTTATTTTTTCTCATAATTTGGTGTTATGGTATTTTATAAAAATATTGACTCATGATGAATTGATAAAAATGCAAAATATGACCAACCAGTTATCACTGAGAGTTGAGAAGTGGCAATCATATATGTCTGTAAAGCCCCAGAGGCTTGGCTGGCTGTTGTCATCTGGCTGAGCCTTCCCTCTTCATCCCTGGGACAATTATGGTGGGTGGGGATTCCATCCTTGAGAGCACAGCCACTGACAGGGACCAGGGGCTAGACCACAGCTGATGGGCTGAGGGGCCTACTTACCTGGTTCCTGAGCCCTGCAACTTTACCTGCTTTGGCTGGTCGGTTCCAGTTTCTGCAGAACACCAGAACAGCTGAGAATAGAGTACAGTTGCTTTTTCCGGGGCCTGAGGGTGGCAGGAGACACCACTGTTGGGGGTCAGGCACCCAGGAGAGGCAGGGGTTGGATATGGCTACAGCTATTCAAGGCCTTAGTGTCACAGGTAATAGAGGCCCCGAGGAGGACTGTGGGCTTATATATTTTGGGGTGTGGAAGAACAACACATCTCTTTTCTGTTCTTTCTCTTCTAAGAAGAGGTCCCTAAACCTTTGGCTGTAGTTCAGAAATATCCTCTTCCAATGGCTTCCCTGGAAACTCATGGAAACCTTGATGGATTCTGCCTTGCCTTTCATTTCCCAGGTTCCTCTCTTGCTTCCTTTTCCTGGATTTGTCTCATCTGCTATGTGTTGCTGAGCTGCTGGTCCCCAAGTTGCTGATCTAAGCTACAGGTCCAGATTTCCCTCACTGGTTTAAGTTCTTCGGGGCTTCAGAGCAAGATTAGCCTAGCATGGTGTATGCTAGATACCATTCAACAAACATTTTAGTCCTGGATTTAATCACTGTGCTGGGCTTTATGGGGCTTGGAAAATACAGGCTAAATGTTAAGGCGAGGCCTGGGGCTATAGTTCCGTGGTAGAGTGCCTCCCTAGCATGCATGAGGCACTGGGTTCAATCCTCAGCATCACATAAAAATAAAGGCATTCTATCCATCTACAACTACAAAAAAATTTAAATGTTGAGGAGGAAAAGGGTCATAATGCCTGTAACTTATTTGCAAATGTTTGGGGTGGGGGTGTAAAAGGAAGATGCATTAATTAGGTGGGCTAATTTCAAAAGGTGGGAAATACCCTAATAACACAGAGCATTTTGTAAACTATTTTTTAAGATGCTTTCCTTTGATCCTGGGAATGGCAGGAGGGTGTGCAAGTGGTTTCCTCTCAATCTGTGATGTTTCTTCTCTTCCATCCACACCCGTGGGTAAGTGTTCTTCTTGGCCAGACATGCCTCCCTGCACTTCACCTGGAGGACATCAACCAGGCCTCCCAACTTCCTGCCCCCAAAGCAGAGGGACTCATTCAAATGTCCCCATGACCAGTTCAACTGCCCATGTACAGGGAGGCCCTCTCTGGATCCCCAGAGGAGCATGGAACTGAGATATGACTGAGTGGGAAGAGTGGGAAGAACCCTGAATCGGGTGGGAAGACCTGCAACCTAGGGAGTCCTTGCCGGTCTGGCATTGCCCACCTACCCCCAGGCAACTGCAGCCTCGAGAACCCACTGACGCTCTAGAAAGGATCCGGAATGTGAGGGGCCGAGTCTCCTCCATTGGCATTTCCTCCCACCGTGCACCCATGACAAACTGTTTCCTGGCAGGTGGTGGTGTAGAGGGGTTGGGAGGTTCAGCTCCTGCCCTGGATCTCTTCTTCTTAGGAAAGCAAACCCCACATACCTGATCTTGTGCTTCCATCATTAGAGCCAATTCCTTCAAGTTTTCTGCTGTCTCCAAGTGCCCTCTACTGGCTACAGGAAATTCTACCACGCGGCCTGCGCAGTGGTTTCATTAATGAGGTTCTAGGCATAAAGTTAGTTAGAAGAGATCGAAATAAAAATACAAGACTCAATTACCTTATTTCTATTGCTAGGTCCGAGATGGCTCCCCTCTCTGGTTCGCTTCTCTAAACTGCCCAGCAGGACAGCAGGGATTACTCAGGGCTAGCAGGAGAGAGAGAGAGAGAGAGCATGCTGGGGACTAGCCTTTTATTAGGGAACAAGAGATTCAGGGTAGAATTCCATCCAATGAAGGTTGAGGGGGGACTGCACTCCAAGGTCAGGGTCAGTGATTGGGTCCCCTGGGTCAGTGGTCAGGCACACCCCCACACGGATGGGCTCTCTCATCAGGAAAGGGCCGGGAAAAACTTCGACTTTTGCCAAAGTGCCTCAGACCCTTAACGGGAGGCACCCGATCACGTGTGAGAATGGCTCCCCACAGTTTATGTGAAATGTTCAGAAAATGCAAAACAATGGGAAGCAGATCATTGGTTGCTTGGCTTGGAGTATGAAAGACTATATGCCATGAGGGAACTTTTTCAAGTGGCAGAAATGTAGTTTGTGGACATGGCTATGCAACTCTAAATGACTAAAGATTGAATTGTACACTTGAGTGAATGTTGCCAAGCATGGTCATACACACCCAGACACTTGGGAGGCTGAGGTAGGAGGACTGCAAATTCATGACCATCATGAGCCAACTTATCAAGACCCTATCTCAAAATAAAAATTGTGCTGGGGATGAAGCTCAATGTTAGAAAACCCCTAGGTTCATCCAAAGTACCAACAAACACATACATTTAAAAAAAATTTTTTAAAGAATTGGGGATATAACTCAGTTGAAGAGCACTTGCCTAGACTGTAAGAAGCCCTGGGTTCAATCACTAATACTGCCAAAAAGAAAAGAAATAAGTGAATTTTACAGTTTTTGAGTTATACCTCTTAATAAAGCTGTAGAAAGAAGTTTAAATTTAATGTATGTTTGAAGTCTCAAGGAATAGTAGTAAATCCCTAAGGGCCGGGTATGTAAAAGGAATTTAAAAGGTAGCAACTGCCTTGGAGGGAGAAGGTAGAGTACTGACATTGGTAGTGAAGAGGCTTGGGTCTTATCACCTGTGTTAGCTAGGGCTGCCATAACAAATGACAGACTGGGTGACTTAAAGCAACAGTTTATTTTCTCACAGTTCTGGGGCCAGAAGTCCAAAATCAAGGTGTGTTGGCCCGGAAGAGCATATGTCCCATGCCATTCTCTCAGTTCCTGGTGTTGCCAACAATCCTTTGTATTCCTTTGCTTGTAGAAGTGTCACTCCATTCACAGTATCACATATATCATGGGGTTCTCCCTACTGCTCCCCGCCTTTTATCAAACCCAAGACCTTATGCATGCTAGATAATCACCCTACCACCAAGCTGCACACGCCCCTGCACCGCTTTTCTTATGAGGACCCAGTCATATTGGATTAGATTATTGCGATTACATGTGCAATTACCCTATTTCCAAATAAAGTCACGCTTACAGCTACCAGCAGTTAAGACCTTAACCTATCTTTTTAGGGGACACAATTTAACCCGTAACATCACTCATAGCAAGGAAAGAAGACAAGGTAGTCCTCAGGACATGGAGTTAGGATTGAGAACCCAAGGAGTACAGGGATCTGGTCTTACGCATCCAGGTTACTATGATGCTTGGAACAGGAAGGGCCTGGCCCAGATTATGTGCTCATTTGTTTGAACAGAAGAAAAGACAGGCACAGAGGAATGGACACCATGAAAAGAAACGACACTGAGGCAAGGCTGGAGAAAAAAGGGTGGCAGAAGGCACTCATTGCCCAGGTCATCACAGCCCCCACCATCACCCCAGGGGCTTCATGCTTTAAAATTCCCTCTTTGCCCCCTTTTAGATTATGACATCTGGCTCTTCTAGGTGAGGAGGAGTCTAGGGTTTCCCAGAACTCAATGGATCATTTTTTTGCTTATAAGCCATCTTTAAGTTTTGTTTTAATTTTTTTAAGTAAATGTGGAATGGGAGATTCCCCTCGTTTACCCAGTTGAGGCAATTCTGGCTTGCATCGTTTTTTAGTAAGTTTGTCCACAGTGTATTCAAACATCTGTAGAAAGGTCACAGATGAGTTGGTCGCACTATCCAGTGCTGCAGCAGGAACAGAAAAAGGCATGTATTTTTCTGCCCTGACAAAGTCCTGTGAGGAGACAAGTATGCTGCAGGATGCCCATGTGCACTTAGAACAACAGTTACTTAAAGCTTTGCTCCTCAGTGTGGTCCTTTAACCAGTAGCACTGCTACTGTCTTGGAGGAGCTCGTTAGAGCCTCAGTCCAGCTCCAGATAGCTTCAATGCAATGCCCTGCACTAGGCCTTAGACATCTGAAAACAACTGAATGTGTAATTAACTATCCTCAAGGAGCTGGCAGGCTAGTACAGATAGACAACCAGAGGAACCACCACAGGACTGGTGAAAATTTCAGAGCAGGTGGCTTGAAGATGCTCAACTGCTAGTCCTAGAAAAGACATTGTTTGTTCTAAGAGAACCCCTTGTACATTATGTAGTCTTGATCAGGCAGACACCACTTGATTTCTTGAAGATTCAAAGAAAGGAATTTTAAGGGGAACACTTTTTGAGCGGGGGTTTACTTTATTTTTTCTGAGCTTCAATTTTCTCATCTGCAAAATGGGACAGTCTGTACCTCATAAGAGTTACAGGGATCATCCATGATTTTATTTGAGCCACAAACCACTCTATGGGCGAAGCAAGGTGGCACACAAAGACTTCCATGAAAACTCCCAGAACAGGGAACAGAATGCTGTTGAACATTATGTGTGCTGTGAAATCATTTGTGTTTTAGAAAAGTCCCAGGCTGGCGAGGTAGTTCACCTCACCTGCTGAGCATGCGAGGAGGAGGCGAGGGATTGATTCAATTCTCAGCATGGAAGCTGGGGGATGGGGTGGGCTGGGGATCCCATATATAAAATACTTTTAACATTTGTACTCTATATAACTAAATATGCATAGAGAAAAAGTACTAATTTTCCTGGAGAGTGGAAATAGCATACATTCCAACAGTTCTATGATTTCAAGAAAATGCAGTTTTTAAATGACATTATAAAGACACATAATTGCATAGAAGATCAGAGGTGACGTTGATCTGAGCAGAGTGACTACGGACGACTTCTCACTGCCTACCCTCAGGTTAACTTCCCACGTAGGGCGGCGCACCACCCTCTCTCCACCCCAGCCTCCTTTCTCAGTCCGGAGGTGTCCAGCGCCCTCTGTCGAAGCAGCTCTTCACTGTACGTGTCTGGACCTAGAAAGAACAGGTGAGCGGGCAGGAGGCGTGGGAATGCAGGTGACTCGCGGTTCCGACGAGTCAGGACTGGGCATGAATACGCTGCGGGGGTCGGTGCAGGGCAGCGCTGTGTGGCCGGGGTTGAGGCCGCAGGTTGCAAGCGGCTGTCGTTCCGCACCCACAGCCGCCACGCGGGCCCCGGACCTGGCGTCTACACTGCGGACCTGGCACCACCCTGCGTAAGACGGGAGCTGCGGACGACGGGCTCACGTAAGCACGTCACGTGGCCGCCTCCGGAGCGTGGACCGTCACGTGGGCACGTCCTCAGCGCTCGGGCTCCGGCGGGCGGGCGCGCGGCTGACAGCCGGCGGCGGGCAGCGGGTGGCAGGCATCATGGCGGCGCGGTCGCTGCCGCAGCCACAGCCGCAGCCCCCTAGGGGCGCCGTGTCGGCCACCGCCTACCCCGACACGCCAGCCGAGGTGCCCCCGCACCTGCAGGCCGGCGCGATGCGGCGCCGCTTCTGGGGCGCGTTCAACTGCCTGTGCGCCGGCGCGTTCGGGGCCCTGGCCGCCGCCGCCGCTAAGCTGGCCTTCGGCAGCGAGGTGCAGCCCGGGGCGGGCGGCGGGGGGCGGCGGGCGGGCTCCGGGGCGGGCGGGGGGCCTGCAGCCGGCGCCGCAGTGAGCCGGGCAGGCGGGAGCGGCCTCCTCCCGAGTCGCGCCGACCGGGGTCCCGCGCGGGCGGTAAGAGACGGCGGACGAGGCCTCCTCCTGACAGGTCTAAAACCTTCCCTGCGGTTGGGCTAGTTCCGCTCTGGGGGAGACCGCCACCTCCCACCTCTCATTTTAAGTCCCCTGTGCCTCAGACTTTCTCTGCACGCGATTCCAAGGTGAGAAACCCGCTGCCCATCGCTCTTCTGTCATTATCGGGTGTTCTGGCCGGTCTACCCTATTGCCAGGAAAATTGGGCGTGTGGGGTACCCTAGGCATACGGGGATACTGGAAAGAACCGTCTGGAAATTCCCCTGAACTGAGAACCCTCCCCCCCAGCAGCCTCCCTCCAGGGCTCAGGTGCATCCCCTTCGCCTCCCATCCCCAGTCTCTGCTTGATAGAGGAGTCTCATTGCATCCCCAACCCAGAGTTGGGCTCAAACCCCACCGTCTGTTTAGGGCTAAGTCAGTGGGAGCTGCCACGCTTGCAGTTGGTGTACTGTGGAGTGTGATTCTTGGGGTAAGTGGTCCAAAGTAAAACAAATGACTCTGTGGACTGGGAAGTTTTTTAGTCTTTATCAGTTGCCACCCAGCCTTCATAACCTTGTATGTCAGCAGGCTGCCACTGGACCATAAGATGCCTTGTGTAAATTCTAAGGAAGCACTCTCAGTTAGTAGAGTGCTTGCCTTGTATGCACAAAGCCCTGAGTTCAATCCCCAACACCACCACCACCAAAAAAAAAAAAGGCACTCTTTTCTCAAATATTTAGCTTCTGGTAAACCTAAGAGAAATAAGTAGGAGGTCTAGATAGGCCCAATCCATGGAAGA
Source organism: Urocitellus parryii (assembly GCF_045843805.1). Lineage (NCBI taxonomy): Eukaryota > Metazoa > Chordata > Mammalia > Rodentia > Sciuridae > Urocitellus > Urocitellus parryii. Next base: position 197,599,410 of record NC_135533.1, read on the forward strand.
GGCATGCATGTCTGCAGGCAGTTTCCTTATTCTCAGCCAAGCAAGAAGGTCTATATAGGTTTTGTATAGGAGGCTTCTAAAGATTCCCTTTTCTCTCAAGGTTTTTTCTTTAAAAAAAAAAAAAGAAGAAGAAGAAAGAAAAAATTCTTTAGGTCCTTGAAGTGATGCTTGGAATGACTCACATCACTTCCGATGGTGTATCCCCAGTCAGGACTGTGTCCTGGTTAAAAGCGTGGAACTACAGTGTCTAGGGTTGAATCCTATGGGCTCTCATACTGAGGCACTTTAGGCAAGTTATACAGTGCCCCTGGTTCTTTATCTGTAAAATGAAGTTAAGGAATAAGCAAGAATGCACCGAAAACACCTGCACAGGTAAAGTCTTAGCACAAAAGAGGCCCAGGAATGCCCTGAGGAGCTGGCCTGAATGAACTTGTAACTTGGGGATTGGGGTGCCTCGTGGAGGGAGGTATGGCCAATTTGTGCCTTACCTGATCCTGGGAAGTAAGGACTCCCCCACACACACACTTATAAGCACATACCAAGTAATAACTACCAGGCCCTGTGGTCTGCAAGCGTTGGTTCCTGTGGGACCAGTAAGAGAGGTCTGTGTTCACAGGAAAATACTAATTCTGGGTTAGTGTTTCACAGCCAGCAAGAGTCTTCTCTGACTGTTCCGTCTGGAAGATGGGTCTGCTGCCCACTGAGGGTTAAGTGAAAATCTGCCCTAGATTGTTTTGAGTCTCCATGGGCTGTGGTGCCATCTTAGTAGGGGTCTGGCTGCCACAGTTATGTCCCTGGGTGAGCTGTAAGGGGAGCTGCAGGTGGATGGGCATGGCTGCAGCGACACTTTCTCCCACAGGTGAACATGAGCTTATGCATCTTAGGCATTATTGTGATGGCAAGCACCAATTCCCTGATGTGGACCTTCTTCAGTCGGGGCCTCAGTTTCTCCATGTCTTCAGCCATTGCATCTGTCACAGTGACTTTTTCAAACATCCTCAGCTCAGTGAGTAGCCTGAGGGTCTCAAAAAATACTTTTTAAGGTGGAGTTGGTCTGTGACATGCACTTCCCAGGCTGGTGCGCTAAATCGGGGAACAAAACATATTCCTTGCATCCAAGTATACCACAGTAAAAACAAAACTCCAGCACAGCCCTGAGCAGATGCAAGAAGTGATGAGCTACCTTGTTAACTGGATCTGGGTGAGGAAGGTGGTCCCTCAAAAAACGACCACATTTTTGAGCACTGGTCTGCAGAACATCAGATCCCAGCTTCCGGCCCAATCCAGCCAGGGTTCCTCATCATATTCCTGGGCCAGTAGTGGATCCAGTTCCAGGGGGAGGTGCTAATGGGTCTTGGGGGTAAATTTGGTTTTCCTGCACAGAGGTCAGGATCTGCTTTCTTCTTTTGTTGCTTTACATGGGCAAACAGGTGCCAAAACTCGGCCCAGGGGAGGGGATGGAGCGGGCGGGGAGAGGCACTTGGCACCTGGCAGTTAGGCAAGGCTTGTGCTGCTCCCTTTTCTGCTCACACAAAAAGGGGCGCGGGAAGCTGGCTCCACTACTGTCCACCTGTGATTGACATGGTGGGAGGTGGCCATCTCAGCAGCCTCAACAGCAACCTGGCAAGAGTTCCAGAGTTCAGGGCCCTCTGGGGTGCCCCAGCTCCAGGACAGTGTCTGACACACAGTGGTGCAAGTGGCATCACTGCTCCCTCCTTGACACCTCCCCCTGGCTCCTTTCTTGCCATTTCTAGGATGTCTGATTTCAAGTGAAGTCGAGAGAGCAACAAGGGATCCTCAATTTATTTCCTTTTAATGTTCTAATAGGTGGTTGTTGAGGCGACTGAAGATTGTGGTCTGGAGCAAAGTAAACTCACAGGTATTAAGACCATGCATCAGAAAGCTGGTGAAGGAACAAGTAGTCATGAGACATCATGATTGTAGAGGTCATCCTCATTCATAACTCAAGCATTAGGGGAAAAAAAAGAAAAAGAGAAAAAAAAAAAAGAGGCTGCACCAAAAAGCATGCACAATGATGTCCTGGGATGATCCCCCGACCCTCCCTACCCACCTGTGCCCCTGCAGCAGCTCAGCCCCCCAGAGACCTCCTGGGAGAAAACGGATTAGGATCTCGGGGGCCATGAGGAGTCAAAGGCCAGGAAGATTCCAAAGGCTGTGAACTAGAAACTTCTAGCTCCTTATGGGACGTTTTCTCTCAGGTTTGACAAAAAAAAGAAAAGAAAAAGGCAAACAAAACATAACTGATTGGTGCCCCAAACCCTACAGATCCACACACAGCTGACTATGTCATAAAAGAAAACCAGGAACCAGATGAAACAAACAACAAATGATAACCAAAAAAACAAAAAAAAAAAAATGGGAGGCACATACATTGAAGGAAGTGAGGACAAAGCCAAAGCACAAAAATGGTGAGCGGGGCCAGAGGAGCAAGGCAAGACTGCGATGCCCCAACTGTGGTCTGGTGGGGCTCTGTGTGTCAAAGGAGGCTCCCGTGGCGCCTGGTACGGCAAGCAGCCTCACAGCCACTGGGAGCTCCAGGCAAATGGGAGGGAGAGGGGGAAAAAAACATTTAAAATAGGCTTTATGAATCTTTGTTCCCCAAGCAATAAATGAAATGGTTCAGGAACTCAGATAACCGAGAAATTGCTGCAAGCCAAACAAAAATGGACGAAGCTATGAAGAGAAGGCAACCGAACAATCACGATTCTCTTGCTGCGATAAGGTCTAGAAACAGAAGCAACAGAAGGCCTGGAAAAGCCATCCCAAATATCAGGGATGATGGGTTATTCAGGAAGGAGAGGGGGGAAAAGCAGTCAACAGGTAGAATTAAGACAAAACAGGTGAAAGAGAGAGAACATTAAAAAAAAAAAATCAAATAAGGCAAGGCTGAATTTAACATTAGAAATATACCCCCATCAAAACACATGGCCAGAAGATCAAATGAAAAGGTCACAAATGCACACTTTCTCCTCCACCCCATTAAGTATTAGATCTTTGATCACAACAGGTAGGGTAAGAAGGATGTTTTAGAGATACAGTTGCATCAACAGAAGCAAAACCCATCTTAAACAAATGGGTTTTGGGGATAAGAAAAGGCTGCTAAAAATTCAGAAGTCACCACTCCCCAGAGCAATGGATAGCTTTAGAAGACCAAGGAAGATCAACGAGGGTCAAAAGTGCCAAAGCGGGAGATTCGGCCCCTCCAAAATACCACTGGGATGCCTGGATGCGGGAGCTCTCCCGTGTCACCATGGATGGCCTGGCCGCTGCTGCACCTCCCTTCCTTGGGATGACACAACACAGAGACAGTGAGTCACCTGGGGATGGGCTTGCCAGAGCTCCTCGTGCTTGCCACAGAGAAGCAAAGGGATGCTTGCGACAGCCCTGGGTGCAGGAAGAGAGGAGATTCCCAAAGCAAGAGACACGTAAAACCTTCTTCTTGGCAGGCAGCAGGGGCTCAGGGTGAGGGTTCACTCCGGAAGTCACCAAGACTATTTCACACACCAAAGCCCCTGCCCCTCTAAACAAGTTCTTTTCAGAGAATGGTAATGTGGGTTCATCTCATGCTGCTCACTTTGGGGACATGAAGGACAGGACTTCTTAGAATTAATGCTTTCTCTACTTAAATTCTTCCTCTCTCTCAACCTGACCAGAAAGTTCCTGGGTGCTACAGTGGATGGGGGAGGTATTACACTTGATCTCAGTCAAAAGGCTGAGATGCGATTAATGTGCAGGGATTAAAATGTATTAATTTACATTTACCAATAAAGAGCCCCAGACTTTTCTTATATTCAATTGCTATTCCTCTCCCTGAATTCTGATGCTGATATAGAATTTGGTAAGTTTTAAATTCAGTTAATCCTCGATTATTCAAACTCTTCTACGCTGGCAAACTGTAGGTAGTTGGCTTGCAGGTTTTTTCTTCTAAAAACATATCACACATAAGCACACACAGGGTCACTCACTACCAGATCAGATGCCAAGGACTGCATGATTCCAGATATTTCCCCAGGTAAAAGGGCTCCATGTGTATAAATGCTGAATAGACTGACCTGCAACATCTTCTGTGGGCCTAGCTTTAATCTCACACTTTCTTCACCTTTAAGGATCTAGGCATCCAAGATAATTCACCTGAATGGTCCATCCGGCCAGCCAACTACTGACTTAACTGTGTGAACTTAACTCTGAATCGTATGCCACATAGAGGCTCTTCCCTACACATAAAAATCTAAAATACAGAACACTGTCAGGACAAGATATGGACTGTTTCTAATCAAGTGCATTTCCTATGTGAATTAGAACAAAAAACATGTGACTGAAATAAAGTAAAACTATAATCTAAATATTGTTTAAAACAATCCATTTTAATCATCTAAATTATTTACAATACAATAACATGGATCATTTTAAAGACATTGGATTTTAAAAAATCACCAAGTGATGCTTCAAATAACACATTAAAATATATTAATAAAATTTTTTCAGTGCTCAAAACTCCCCTCACCCCTGACATGGGACAGCAAGCTCTAGACAAAAGTGCCTAAAATACAAGTCTTCCCAGTTTGCCCATCACACCAGTTGTTAAGAAAAAGGGTTAATCAATTTGTTTTCAAAATTTCTCCCTATGAAATTTTCCTGGAGAGAATGGTGGATCCCAGGACTGTGGCTAAGTGTGGATGATGGACCAAAGCAGAGACCAGACCAGCTGGATACAAATCCCCAAACAGAGGATGCCCCAAGTCTTCCCACCGAGGCTCATCTGTCTGCCTGTGACTCACTGGTTGTATACAGAGAGCCACCTGGAGCCTCGAGGATGATTTATGTACAGAGTAAAATGCTTCCCACATTCCAAACATCAAAATGGTTCTGTCATTCCCAACAGAGAAAAAAAGAGCCAAATCAGAGTACATCCTTCCCCCTCGGATGAGCTTTTAGAGATGAGTCTTATCAGGAAAACAAGTTCAAAAGAACTCTAGGTCATTCAAACAATGAGACCATCCCTAAATTAATTTTAACAACCTAGATAATTCCTTTTTGAATTCACATATCTTGAGCCTGACCCTTCTACAGTTTCAACTGTAACTGTGCATGCCTCACCTCAAATAACATTGCTGGGGTGGATTTGCTGCAGGTTTCAGTAAGGAGGGCCTAGGAAGAACGGTCACTGCCTATGGTGACTTTTTAGTCCTCATGACTAGTTTCCTGGCTCCTTTCCACCAGGAGCTGCTCCCTTCCTTTTTACGTAAGCCAGTGCTTATGGTTGGGACTTTAGTCCCATCACCAGTTCCCTCTCTCCCTCGGACCTCCAAGAGAAGTTGTTTGTCAGCATGATAGCTTCTGTTCAACTTCTCAAAGATGCACCCAGTGGTGGTCCTTGAACTTCCTGGATTCACCTTCTACCTGTAAAGCTGTGGGGAGGGCACTGTCTACCCTTTCAGCACAAGTCACTCAGATACTGTTCTTCAAGGACACCTGCCTGCCAGATGGCCACTAGGACAGGGGTAGGATGGCTAACACAGCCAGTTGCCCTTGGTTGACTGTGTAGATACTACATAGATAAGCATCTTCATTTTTGCACAAACTTAATCCGGTAACTTAATTGCTTAAAAAAAAACAAACCATAAATAAATCTAAATGCTAAACCATTGTCAACTTTACCTATGACTCCTTGGAAGTTGACAACAAAGGAAAAAGAAAAGTCAGGCCAATTCAAGTCTCTTGACCACAGCTGTCAGAAATTAGCCAGGGGATGGGAGACACCACCAAGAACCTTGGCTCCTTCCTGCCTTGTGTTTTTGTGGGGAGTGTTGGAGTCTCTGCAGATGAACATTGTGAATCACAAAGATGAATGTCCTTCCTTCAAAGGTGGTGACTCAGAAATGTTACAAGGATGACAGCACTGGGTCAATTCATCTTTTTCAGGGTCTGTCCCCTTATCACACAGAGCTTTGCAGCATGTGGATCTGGGAGATCCAGGAAGAGTAAAGGGTAACTATCTGGGGCATAGGGTGACCACAGACCCTTGCTCCCAGGGCCCTGAGTAGAAAGCTTCCCATTCTAGAGGCAACTGAGATGGGTCATTCTACAAACTCAGGCTCACCTTCAGAGACTGGGGTAGGGGAGTGGGGATGCAAGATCAGCTCAATGTCTTTTCTAGATTCATCTAGAGTCTCCTGGAAGAATTTAATGACATTCTGTTAGGGTTTATTTGGTTAATCACTTTGAAAAATTCCACTTTGAACATGTGTAAGCTAGAAAGAAAGTGACATATATGCCTTCATTGAAGTAATTAAAGTCAAAAGGCTGGTCTATCAAGTGTTGTCAGGAATCCTGAAAGTTTTCCGGGCTTCTCTCTCTCTCAGTGCTACCCACAGGTAACAGATTCTGTCATTTGCTTTCAGAATGACCCAGAACTCACAATTCCCCTAGCACTGCCCAGGACATAAACTCAAATGGGGAGTTAAGAAAACCTCCATGAAGAAGGTGACACCAGAGGTCAGGTGCTGGATAGGCAGCTCATTATAGAGTCACACTGGTGCAGAAGGCCGAGCTGGCTGAATTAAGGTGAAAGTACAGAGTGTCCAGAAGGGCTCCTCCTATTCTGTGCTGGACACCAGGCAAAGGAGGCACCTGGCTGTGGTCCCCTGACAAGTGTCCAACAGACAGTCTGTAATGACTTGGATTTGAACTTGAGCAGAGAGGAAAGCTCCCAGAGAACTTGTTCTAGAATGTTCTTCAGGTTTCCTAGGAGATGGGGGCACAACAGAAACAGCACATCCACACACAAAGAAAGAAGCCAGGAGGAGGCATCTCCTGCTCCACCTCAGTCCCTCGGCCCCTCCTAGAGCCGAGATGTTGTCAAAGCCCTGTCTTCTGACTGAATAAGTCTCCAGCAGAATCCAGGCTGGGCCACACTTATAAAAGAAGGACAGAAAGCTCCTGTGTCTCTCTCTGAGAGGTTTCTCTCTACTTTGGGGAAGAAGGACTTCAAATTACAAGTGATGAGCTAGTAAGATGGGTTTCCAGTGAACACCAGAAGCTGCAGATTACAAAACCAAATGGTTATTCTCTTCCTGACTGGAAAACAAGTGTGGAGTTGGAGCTTGAATAAGACAAACTTTGGCCTCAAATGGAACCTCTGTAGTATACAATTTTTTTTTCATCCATTCACTCAAATGCTATTTTCTGAGATGATTGTGGTCCAGGAACTGTGCTGCGCACCAGAGATGCTGAAATGAGAGCTGAAAGGGACTGACATCAGGCTTCCTCATTCTAGTGGGAAGTGATAAATCAAGTCAAAGAGCAAAGATTTGGAATCATTTGCACTTGAACACCTAGTGACCTTTCAAAGTCAACTGTGCATATACTTCAACTCATGGATTTCTCCTGAAACTTTATCCACCTAATACCTTCCCCAACTCAACCGATGGCAACTCCATCCTTCCAGCTGCTTAGGTCAAAAGCCCTGGGACGATCTTTGACTCCTCTCAACTTCCATCTAATCCTCAGCAAACCTTTTTGTCAGATTGGCTTCAAAATGCATTTAGAATTTGCCCTCTCTTCACCTCTTTCTCCACCACCACCTGGAACAGAGCCACGAACTATCCGTCTCCTGGATGATTGTGCTAGCCCCGCAATTGATATGACCGCCTCTACTCTAGAGTTTATATGCATCATCATAGCAATGTGCTAGGATCTTTGTTTCTAAACAGGCCTCAGAGCCATGGTTTATCATCACGGTTTCCTTCCTTCTCTGAATTTTCGACCCTGGAAAGCCCATCTAATAGGCCTGGCCACATATGGTTTGGATCTTGCTAAAATGAAAATTTTCATTACTCTCACAAAGAATTCTGACCAAGGAGGACAAAGTTGAACTAGGGGCTGGAGGAATGTCATCACAATTATCAACCAGTAGGAAGGACTGTCTCTTTTTCAACAGAGGGAATATGGGGACTTGCTTAAGAAGGGGATGGAAGATTGAAAAAGCAAAAGGGAACGTTGGGAAAACACAGTGCTGATAACCACAGGAATCAGAGCCCCCACTTCTGTAAGACTTGGGGAGCAAAGGAAACAGGTTAGAATAAAATAAACTGAGAAGGCCATAGGAGGGGGTCCTGAGCAGGGGAACCCAGAGCTCTGAGGGGAGGGTGCGTCTCCACTTCCCTCCCTGAGCAGGTGGAAGGAGTGTTGTGCTGAGGCAGGTCTAGGATGAGGGAGAGCGATGCTGTTGCCAGGGTGGAGAAGCGCTGCTGAGGGAGACAGCTCACAGGCAGGAAGAAACAGGTCTCCTGCTTCTCCTCCTGCCCTCAGGGGTCTCCCTATCTGCAGCACCTGACACAGAAGCCTCAGCAGGGTATATAATGGTGAATTCAGAGCTAAGAGACAGTAACTTAATCATTAGATTGAAATTTTTTGTCTAAACAATGCCACATATTTCCTTTGCTCCCCCAGTCCTACAGAATTGAGGGCTCTGATTCCCGTGGTTATCAGTATTATTGCTTTATCAATTTTCCCTTTTGCTTTTTCAATCTTCCATCCCCTACTTAAACAATTCCACAGTTAACACTACAATGCACCCACAGATTCTAGTTCATCAAGTCAGGGTCAAGAAGGACAAGATGTGGCCTGGACATCTCCTATAGATCCTGCACTTCTGTTTGAAGAAACCATGCATTTATGTTTCTTTGCATGAGGGGTGGCTGTATCATCAAGCGGAAATGTTCACTGATGATGTTTGTTTTGAGGTTAAGTAAGAGAAGAAGGGCCTATCCCAAGGCATCAACTTCTCCCCACTGTCTGTGCCATGAGGGGGATTTTTCTAGAAACAAAAATAACAAATTATGTTTAAAAGCTTCATCACTTAAACAGAAATTCGTTAAATTTAACAAAAAGGTGCTTTATACCATAGAAGTCCCCACACCAGCACTACATAAAGAATGGTCTGCGGGCTCACATCAGTCTGCAAACTGTCCACAATGAGATAAGAATGGAAATTGAGAGTAAATGGTCAGATGCATTTTGGACAATTAACATTGTCATGAAGTCCAAGCACATGACCAAGCATGTGGGTCCGCTCAAGTGTCATGGAACACTTGGGTTGAGTTGCAGGTGGCATGAGCCACTAACTAATGACCACATTACAACAAGTGATGCTTTAAGGTTTGTTTGGCAATCTTCAGTTAAGGAAGCCTCCATGAAGAAGGTGACATCAGAGGTCAGGTGCTGGATAGGCAGCTCATTATAGAGTCACACTGGTGCAGAAGGCCGAGCTGGCTGAATTAAGGTGAAAGTACAGAGTGTCCAGAAGGGCTCCTCCTATTCTGTGCTGGACACCAGGCAAAGGAGGCACCTGGCTGTGGTCCCCTGACAAGTGTCCAACAGACAGTCTGTAATGACTTGGATTTGAACTTGAGCAGAGAGGAAAGCTCCCAGAGAACTTGTTCTAGAATGTTCTTCAGGTTTCCTAGGAGATGGGGGCACAACAGAAACAGCACATCCACACACAAAGAAAGAAGCCAGGAGGAGGCATCTCCTGCTCCACCTCAGTCCCTCGGCCCCTCCTAGAGCCGAGATGTTGTCAAAGCCCTGTCTTCTGACTGAATAAGTCTCCAGCAGAATCCAGGCTGGGCCACACTTATAAAAGAAGGACAGAAAGCTCCTGTGTCTCCTTCTGAGAGGTTTCTCTCTACTTTGGGGAAGAAGGACTTCAACTAACAAGTGATGAGCTAGTAAGATGGGTTGAACACTAGAAGCTGCAGTTTACAGCACCAAATGGTTATTCTCTTCCTGACTGGAAAACAAGTGTGGAGTTGGAGCTTGAATAAGACAAACTTTGGCCTCAATTGGAACCTCTGCAGTATACAATTTTTTTTTCATCTATTCACTCAAATGCTATTTTCTGAGATGATTGTGGTCCAGGCACTGTGCTGCGCACCAGAGATGCTGAAATGAGAGCTGAAAGGGACTGACATCAGGCTTCCTCATTCTAGTGGGAAGTGATAAATCAAGTCAAAGAGCAAAGATTTGGAATCATTTGCACTTGAACACCTAGTGACATTTCAAAGTCAACTGTGCATATACTTCAACTCATGGATTTCTCCGGAAACTTTATCCAACTAATACCTTCCCCAACTCAACCGATGGCAACTCCATTCTTCCAGCTGCTTAGGTCAAAAGCCCTGGGACAATCTTTGACTCCTCTCCCCTTCCATCTAATCCTCAGCAAACCTCTTTGTCAGATTGGCTTCAAAATGCATTTAGAATTTGCCCTCTCTTCACCTCTTTCTCCACCACCACCTGCAACAGAGCCACGAACTATCCGTCTCCTGGATGATTGTGCTAGCCCCGCAATTGATATGACCGCCTCTACTCTAGAGTTTATATGCATCATCATAGCAATGTGCTAGGGTCTTTGTTTGTAAACAGGCCTCAGGGCCATGGTTTATCATCACGGTTTCCTTCCTTCTCTGCATTTTGACCCTGGAAAGCCCATCTAATAGGCCTGGCCACATATGGTTTGGATCTTGCTAAAATGAAAATTTTCATTACTCTCACAAAGAATTCCGACCAATGGAGGACAAAGTTGAACTAGGTGCTGGAGGAATGTCATCACAATTATCAACCAGTAGGAAGGACTGTCTCTTTTTCAACAGAGGGAATATGGGGACTTGCTTAAGAAGGGGATGGAAGATTGAAAAAGCAAAAGGGAACGTTGGGAAAACACAGTGCTGATAACCACAGGAATCAGAGCCCCCACTTCTGTAAGACTTGGGGAGCAAAGGAAACAGGTTAGAATAAAATAAACTGAGAAGGCCATAGGAGGGGGTCCTGAGCAGGGGAACCCAGAGCTCTGAGGGGAGGGTGCGTCTCCACTTCCCTCCCTGAGCAGGTGGAAGGAGTGTTGTGCTGAGGCAGGTCTAGGATGAGGGAGAGCGATGCTGTTGCCAGGGTGGAGAAGCGCTGCTGAGGGAGACAGCTCACAGGCAGGAAGAAACAGGTCTCCTGCTTCTCCTCCTGCCCTCAGGGGTCTCCCTATCTGCAGCACCTGACACAGAAGCCTCAGCAGGGTATATAATGGTGAATTCAGAGCTAAGAGACAGTAACTTAATCATTAGATTGAAATTTTTTTGTCTAAACAATGCCACATATTTCCTTTGCTCCCCCAGTCCTACAGAATTGAGGGCTCTGATTCCCGTGGTTATCAGTATTATTGCTTTATCAATTTTCCCTTTTGCTTTTTCAATCTTCCATCCCCTACTTAAACAATTCCACAGTTAACACTACAATGCACCCACAGATTCTAGTTCATCAAGTCAGGGTCAAGAAGGACAAGATGTGGCCTGGACATCTCCTATAGATCCTGCACTTCTGTTTGAAGAAACCATGCATTTATGTTTCTTTGCATGAGGGGTGGCTGTATCATCAAGCGGAAATGTTCACTGATGATGTTTGTTTTGAGGTTAAGTAAGAGAAGAAGGGCCTATCCCAAGGCATCAACTTCTCCCCACTGTCTGTGCCATGAGGGGGATTTTTCTAGAAACAAAAATAACAAATTATGTTTAAAAGCTTCATCACTTAAACAGAAATTCGTTAAATTTAACAAAAAGGTGCTTTATACCATAGAAGTCCCCACACCAGCACTACATAAAGAATGGTCTGCGGGCTCACATCAGTCTGCAAACTGTCCACAATGAGATAAGAATGGAAATTGAGAGTAAATGGTCAGATGCATTTTGGACAATTAACATTGTCACGAAGTCCAAGCACATGACCAAGCATGTGGGTCCACTCAAGTGTCATGGAACACTTGGGTTGGGTTGCAGGTGGTACGAACCACTAACTAATGATCACATTACAACAAGTGATGCTTTAAGGTTTGTTTGGCAATCTTTAGCCAAAAATGCCTAAAAATCGGAACAACTGAAAGTGTATATTTATTTTTCTAATTTATTTCTTTTACCATGAAGTTATTTTTTATTCAAGCCTTTCAAAATTTAAAGCTTAACATTATCATCTAACTTGGAGGCATAAAAATTTGCTTTGTGTATTCTTCGGCCTGAATTACAGGCTGGTAAACAAACCCCATTGGAAATTTTTTGTCAAGAAATTACTGTAAATATATCAGCTTCCTTTCCCAACAGCATTTTAGACTGGTTTTTCAATCAGGAGTGTTTGTAAAAGATAGCTGAGAAGCTGATACATTATCCCTTGTTAATGGGACAGTTATCAACATGAGCTAGCTGAAAAAAGATTAAAAGAATCATACTCATTTATTATATTATAAACCTTAATACTGATAAAACAGTATTCATTCAAAAGTGGGTCTCAGTGTTTAGTACAGAAAATCACCACTTACCTATCTTTTTACTATTTGGTTAGTTATAGCTGCCGAACTATGAAAGTTGAATTTAACAACGAGTCTCCATACTAAATGCCCTAGGCACATTTTCAATGAATAATGGGTACTGTCTTCATAAAGCTTTTAGTTTTCCCTATGTTTGTTCTTATATTTTAAAATGCAATTTAATGTCTGTTGAATCCAATAAAATTTGATATTATATTTTAGTTTCCTTTGCTTTGCATTTTATTTTTTCTCATAATTTGGTGTTATGGTATTTTATAAAAATATTGACTCATGATGAATTGATAAAAATGCAAAATATGACCAACCAGTTATCACTGAGAGTTGAGAAGTGGCAATCATATATGTCTGTAAAGCCCCAGAGGCTTGGCTGGCTGTTGTCATCTGGCTGAGCCTTCCCTCTTCATCCCTGGGACAATTATGGTGGGTGGGGATTCCATCCTTGAGAGCACAGCCACTGACAGGGACCAGGGGCTAGACCACAGCTGATGGGCTGAGGGGCCTACTTACCTGGTTCCTGAGCCCTGCAACTTTACCTGCTTTGGCTGGTCGGTTCCAGTTTCTGCAGAACACCAGAACAGCTGAGAATACAGTACAGTTGCTTTTTCCGGGGCCTGAGGGTGGCAGGAGACACCACTGTTGGGGGTCAGGCACCCAGGAGAGGCAGGGGTTGGATATGGCTACAGCTATTCAAGGCCTTAGTGTCACAGGTAATAGAGGCCCCGAGGAGGACTGTGGGCTTATATATTTTGGGGTGTGGAAGAACAACACATCTCTTTTCTGTTCTTTCTCTTCTAAGAAGAGGTCCCTAAACCTTTGGCTGTAGTTCAGAAATATCCTCTTCCAATGGCTTCCCTGGAAACTCATGGAAACCTTGATGGATTCTGCCTTGCCTTTCATTTCCCAGGTTCCTCTCTTGCTTCCTTTTCCTGGATTTGTCTCATCTGCTATGTGTTGCTGAGCTGCTGGTCCCCAAGTTGCTGATCTAAGCTACAGGTCCAGATTTCCCTCACTGGTTTAAGTTCTTCGGGGCTTCAGAGCAAGATTAGCCTAGCATGGTGTATGCTAGATACCATTCAACAAACATTTTAGTCCTGGATTTAATCACTGTGCTGGGCTTTATGGGGCTTGGAAAATACAGGCTAAATGTTAAGGCGAGGCCTGGGGCTATAGTTCCGTGGTAGAGTGCCTCCCTAGCATGCATGAGGCACTGGGTTCAATCCTCAGCATCACATAAAAATAAAGGCATTCTATCCATCTACAACTACAAAAAAATTTAAATGTTGAGGAGGAAAAGGGTCATAATGCCTGTAACTTATTTGCAAATGTTTGGGGTGGGGGTGTAAAAGGAAGATGCATTAATTAGGTGGGCTAATTTCAAAAGGTGGGAAATACCCTAATAACACAGAGCATTTTGTAAACTATTTTTTAAGATGCTTTCCTTTGATCCTGGGAATGGCAGGAGGGTGTGCAAGTGGTTTCCTCTCAATCTGTGATGTTTCTTCTCTTCCATCCACACCCGTGGGTAAGTGTTCTTCTTGGCCAGACATGCCTCCCTGCACTTCACCTGGAGGACATCAACCAGGCCTCCCAACTTCCTGCCCCCAAAGCAGAGGGACTCATTCAAATGTCCCCATGACCAGTTCAACTGCCCATGTACAGGGAGGCCCTCTCTGGATCCCCAGAGGAGCATGGAACTGAGATATGACTGAGTGGGAAGAGTGGGAAGAACCCTGAATCGGGTGGGAAGACCTGCAACCTAGGGAGTCCTTGCCGGTCTGGCATTGCCCACCTACCCCCAGGCAACTGCAGCCTCGAGAACCCACTGACGCTCTAGAAAGGATCCGGAATGTGAGGGGCCGAGTCTCCTCCATTGGCATTTCCTCCCACCGTGCACCCATGACAAACTGTTTCCTGGCAGGTGGTGGTGTAGAGGGGTTGGGAGGTTCAGCTCCTGCCCTGGATCTCTTCTTCTTAGGAAAGCAAACCCCACATACCTGATCTTGTGCTTCCATCATTAGAGCCAATTCCTTCAAGTTTTCTGCTGTCTCCAAGTGCCCTCTACTGGCTACAGGAAATTCTACCACTCGGCCTGCGCAGTGGTTTCATTAATGAGGTTCTAGGCATAAAGTTAGTTAGAAGAGATCGAAATAAAAATACAAGACTCAATTACCTTATTTCTATTGCTAGGTCCGAGATGGCTCCCCTCTCTGGTTCGCTTCTCTAAACTGCCCAGCAGGACAGCAGGGATTACTCAGGGCTAGCAGGAGAGAGAGAGAGAGAGAGCATGCTGGGGACTAGCCTTTTATTAGGGAACAAGAGATTCAGGGTAGAATTCCATCCAATGAAGGTTGAGGGGGGACTGCACTCCAAGGTCAGGGTCAGTGATTGGGTCCCCTGGGTCAGTGGTCAGGCACACCCCCACACGGATGGGCTCTCTCATCAGGAAAGGGCCGGGAAAAACTTCGACTTTTGCCAAAGTGCCTCAGACCCTTAACGGGAGGCACCCGATCACGTGTGAGAATGGCTCCCCACAGTTTATGTGAAATGTTCAGAAAATGCAAAACAATGGGAAGCAGATCATTGGTTGCTTGGCTTGGAGTATGAAAGACTATATGCCATGAGGGAACTTTTTCAAGTGGCAGAAATGTAGTTTGTGGACATGGCTATGCAACTCTAAATGACTAAAGATTGAATTGTACACTTGAGTGAATGTTGCCAAGCATGGTCATACACACCCAGACACTTGGGAGGCTGAGGTAGGAGGACTGCAAATTCATGACCATCATGAGCCAACTTATCAAGACCCTATCTCAAAATAAAAATTGTGCTGGGGATGAAGCTCAATGTTAGAAAACCCCTAGGTTCATCCAAAGTACCAACAAACACATACATTTAAAAAAAATTTTTTAAAGAATTGGGGATATAACTCAGTTGAAGAGCACTTGCCTAGACTGTAAGAAGCCCTGGGTTCAATCACTAATACTGCCAAAAAGAAAAGAAATAAGTGAATTTTACAGTTTTTGAGTTATACCTCTTAATAAAGCTGTAGAAAGAAGTTTAAATTTAATGTATGTTTGAAGTCTCAAGGAATAGTAGTAAATCCCTAAGGGCCGGGTATGTAAAAGGAATTTAAAAGGTAGCAACTGCCTTGGAGGGAGAAGGTAGAGTACTGACATTGGTAGTGAAGAGGCTTGGGTCTTATCACCTGTGTTAGCTAGGGCTGCCATAACAAATGACAGACTGGGTGACTTAAAGCAACAGTTTATTTTCTCACAGTTCTGGGGCCAGAAGTCCAAAATCAAGGTGTGTTGGCCCGGAAGAGCACATGTCCCATGCCATTCTCTCAGTTCCTGGTGTTGCCAACAATCCTTTGTATTCCTTTGCTTGTAGAAGTGTCACTCCATTCACAGTATCACATATATCATGGGGTTCTCCCTACTGCTCCCCGCCTTTTATCAAACCCAAGACCTTATGCATGCTAGATAATCACCCTACCACCAAGCTGCACACGCCCCTGCACCGCTTTTCTTATGAGGACCCAGTCATATTGGATTAGATTATTGCGATTACATGTGCAATTACCCTATTTCCAAATAAAGTCACGCTTACAGCTACCAGCAGTTAAGACCTTAACCTATCTTTTTAGGGGACACAATTTAACCCGTAACATCACTCATAGCAAGGAAAGAAGACAAGGTAGTCCTCAGGACATGGAGTTAGGATTGAGAACCCAAGGAGTACAGGGATCTGGTCTTACGCATCCAGGTTACTATGATGCTTGGAACAGGAAGGGCCTGGCCCAGATTATGTGCTCATTTGTTTGAACAGAAGAAAAGACAGGCACAGAGGAATGGACACCATGAAAAGAAACGACACTGAGGCAAGGCTGGAGAAAAAAGGGTGGCAGAAGGCACTCATTGCCCAGGTCATCACAGCCCCCACCATCACCCCAGGGGCTTCATGCTTTAAAATTCCCTCTTTGCCCCCTTTTAGATTATGACATCTGGCTCTTCTAGGTGAGGAGGAGTCTAGGGTTTCCCAGAACTCAATGGATCATTTTTTTGCTTATAAGCCATCTTTAAGTTTTGTTTTAATTTTTTTAAGTAAATGTGGAATGGGAGATTCCCCTCGTTTACCCAGTTGAGGCAATTCTGGCTTGCATCGTTTTTTAGTAAGTTTGTCCACAGTGTATTCAAACATCTGTAGAAAGGTCACAGATGAGTTGGTCGCACTATCCAGTGCTGCAGCAGGAACAGAAAAAGGCATGTATTTTTCTGCCCTGACAAAGTCCTGTGAGGAGACAAGTATGCTGCAGGATGCCCATGTGCACTTAGAACAACAGTTACTTAAAGCTTTGCTCCTCAGTGTGGTCCTTTAACCAGTAGCACTGCTACTGTCTTGGAGGAGCTCGTTAGAGCCTCAGTCCAGCTCCAGATAGCTTCAATGCAATGCCCTGCACTAGGCCTTAGACATCTGAAAACAACTGAATGTGTAATTAACTATCCTCAAGGAGCTGGCAGGCTAGTACAGATAGACAACCAGAGGAACCACCACAGGACTGGTGAAAATTTCAGAGCAGGTGGCTTGAAGATGCTCAACTGCTAGTCCTAGAAAAGACATTGTTTGTTCTAAGAGAACCCCTTGTACATTATGTAGTCTTGATCAGGCAGACACCACTTGATTTCTTGAAGATTCAAAGAAAGGAATTTTAAGGGGAACACTTTTTGAGCGGGGGTTTACTTTATTTTTTCTGAGCTTCAATTTTCTCATCTGCAAAATGGGACAGTCTGTACCTCATAAGAGTTACAGGGATCATCCATGATTTTATTTGAGCCACAAACCACTCTATGGGCGAAGCAAGGTGGCACACAAAGACTTCCATGAAAACTCCCAGAACAGGGAACAGAATGCTGTTGAACATTATGTGTGCTGTGAAATCATTTGTGTTTTAGAAAAGTCCCAGGCTGGCGAGGTAGTTCACCTCACCTGCTGAGCATGCGAGGAGGAGGCGAGGGATTGATTCAATTCTCAGCATGGAAGCTGGGGGATGGGGTGGGCTGGGGATCCCATATATAAAATACTTTTAACATTTGTACTCTATATAACTAAATATGCATAGAGAAAAAGTACTAATTTTCCTGGAGAGTGGAAATAGCATACATTCCAACAGTTCTATGATTTCAAGAAAATGCAGTTTTTAAATGACATTATAAAGACACATAATTGCATAGAAGATCAGAGGTGACGTTGATCTGAGCAGAGTGACTACGGACGACTTCTCACTGCCTACCCTCAGGTTAACTTCCCACGTAGGGCGGCGCACCACCCTCTCTCCACCCCAGCCTCCTTTCTCAGTCCGGAGGTGTCCAGCGCCCTCTGTCGAAGCAGCTCTTCACTGTACGTGTCTGGACCTAGAAAGAACAGGTGAGCGGGCAGGAGGCGTGGGAATGCAGGTGACTCGCGGTTCCGACGAGTCAGGACTGGGCATGAATACGCTGCGGGGGTCGGTGCAGGGCAGCGCTGTGTGGCCGGGGTTGAGGCCGCAGGTTGCAAGCGGCTGTCGTTCCGCACCCACAGCCGCCACGCGGGCCCCGGACCTGGCGTCTACACTGCGGACCTGGCACCACCCTGCGTAAGACGGGAGCTGCGGACGACGGGCTCACGTAAGCACGTCACGTGGCCGCCTCCGGAGCGTGGACCGTCACGTGGGCACGTCCTCAGCGCTCGGGCTCCGGCGGGCGGGCGCGCGGCTGACAGCCGGCGGCGGGCAGCGGGTGGCAGGCATCATGGCGGCGCGGTCGCTGCCGCAGCCACAGCCGCAGCCCCCTAGGGGCGCCGTGTCGGCCACCGCCTACCCCGACACGCCAGCCGAGGTGCCCCCGCACCTGCAGGCCGGCGCGATGCGGCGCCGCTTCTGGGGCGCGTTCAACTGCCTGTGCGCCGGCGCGTTCGGGGCCCTGGCCGCCGCCGCCGCTAAGCTGGCCTTCGGCAGCGAGGTGCAGCCCGGGGCGGGCGGCGGGGGGCGGCGGGCGGGCTCCGGGGCGGGCGGGGGGCCTGCAGCCGGCGCCGCAGTGAGCCGGGCAGGCGGGAGCGGCCTCCTCCCGAGTCGCGCCGACCGGGGTCCCGCGCGGGCGGTAAGAGACGGCGGACGAGGCCTCCTCCTGACAGGTCTAAAACCTTCCCTGCGGTTGGGCTAGTTCCGCTCTGGGGGAGACCGCCACCTCCCACCTCTCATTTTAAGTCCCCTGTGCCTCAGACTTTCTCTGCACGCGATTCCAAGGTGAGAAACCCGCTGCCCATCGCTCTTCTGTCATTATCGGGTGTTCTGGCCGGTCTACCCTATTGCCAGGAAAATTGGGCGTGTGGGGTACCCTAGGCATACGGGGATACTGGAAAGAACCGTCTGGAAATTCCCCTGAACTGAGAACCCTCCCCCCCCCCAGCAGCCTCCCTCCAGGGCTCAGGTGCATCCCCTTCGCCTCCCATCCCCAGTCTCTGCTTGATAGAGGAGTCTCATTGCATCCCCAACCCAGAGTTGGGCTCAAACCCGACCGTCTGTTTAGGGCTAAGTCAGTGGGAGCTGCCACGCTTGCAGTTGGTGTACTGTGGAGTGTGATTCTTGGGGTAAGTGGTCCAAAGTAAAACAAATGACTCTGTGGACTGGGAAGTTTTTTAGTCTTTATCAGTTGCCACCCAGCCTTCATAACCGTGTATGTCAGCAGGCTGCCACTGGACCATAAGATGCCTTGTGTAAATTCTAAGGAAGCACTCTCAGTTAGTAGAGTGCTTGCCTTGTATGCACAAAGCCCTGAGTTCAATCCCCAACACCACCACCACCAAAAAAAAAAAAGGCACTCTTTTCTCAAATATTTAGCTTCTGGTAAACCTAAGAGAAATAAGTAGGAGGTCTAGATAGGCCCAATCCATGGAAGAGGCATGCATGTCTGCAGGCAGTTTCCTTATTCTCAGCCAAGCAAGAAGGTCTATATAGGTTTTGTATAGGAGGCTTCTAAAGATTCCCTTTTCTCTCAAGGTTTTTTCTTTAAAAAAAAAAAAAGAAGAAGAAGAAAGAAAAAATTCTTTAGGTCCTTGAAGTGATGCTTGGAATGACTCACATCACTTCCGATGGTGTATCCCCAGTCAGGACTGTGTCCTGGTTAAAAGCGTGGAACTACAGTGTCTAGGGTTGAATCCTATGGGCTCTCATACTGAGGCACTTTAGGCAAGTTATACAGTGCCCCTGGTTCTTTATCTGTAAAATGAAGTTAAGGAATAAGCAAGAATGCACCGAAAACACCTGCACAGGTAAAGTCTTAGCACAAAAGAGGCCCAGGAATGCCCTGAGGAGCTGGCCTGAATGAACTTGTAACTTGGGGATTGGGGTGCCTCGTGGAGGGAGGTATGGCCAATTTGTGCCTTACCTGATCCTGGGAAGTAAGGACTCCCCCACACACACACTTATAAGCACATACCAAGTAATAACTACCAGGCCCTGTGGTCTGCAAGCGTTGGTTCCTGTGGGACCAGTAAGAGAGGTCTGTGTTCACAGGAAAATACTAATTCTGGGTTAGTGTTTCACAGCCAGCAAGAGTCTTCTCTGACTGTTCCGTCTGGAAGATGGGTCTGCTGCCCACTGAGGGTTAAGTGAAAATCTGCCCTAGATTGTTTTGAGTCTCCATGGGCTGTGGTGCCATCTTAGTAGGGGTCTGGCTGCCACAGTTATGTCCCTGGGTGAGCTGTAAGGGGAGCTGCAGGTGGATGGGCATGGCTGCAGCGACACTTTCTCCCACAGGTGAACATGAGCTTATGCATCTTAGGCATTATTGTGATGGCAAGCACCAATTCCCTGATGTGGACCTTCTTCAGTCGGGGCCTCAGTTTCTCCATGTCTTCAGCCATTGCATCTGTCACAGTGACTTTTTCAAACATCCTCAGCTCAGTGAGTAGCCTGAGGGTCTCAAAAAATACTTTTTAAGGTGGAGTTGGTCTGTGACATGCACTTCCCAGGCTGGTGCGCTAAATCGGGGAACAAAACATATTCCTTGCATCCAAGTATACCACAGTAAAAACAAAACTCCAGCACAGCCCTGAGCAGATGCAAGAAGTGATGAGCTACCTTGTTAACTGGATCTGGGTGAGGAAGGTGGTCCCTCAAAAAACGACCACATTTTTGAGCACTGGTCTGCAGAACATCAGATCCCAGCTTCCGGCCCAATCCAGCCAGGGTTCCTCATCATATTCCTGGGCCAGTAGTGGATCCAGTTCCAGGGGGAGGTGCTAATGGGTCTTGGGGGTAAATTTGGTTTTCCTGCACAGAGGTCAGGATCTGCTTTCTTCTTTTGTTGCTTTACATGGGCAAACAGGTGCCAAAACTCGGCCCAGGGGAGGGGATGGAGCGGGCGGGGAGAGGCACTTGGCACCTGGCAGTTAGGCAAGGCTTGTGCTGCTCCCTTTTCTGCTCACACAAAAAGGGGCGCGGGAAGCTGGCTCCACTACTGTCCACCTGTGATTGACATGGTGGGAGGTGGCCATCTCAGCAGCCTCAACAGCAACCTGGCAAGAGTTCCAGAGTTCAGGGCCCTCTGGGGTGCCCCAGCTCCAGGACAGTGTCTGACACACAGTGGTGCAAGTGGCATCACTGCTCCCTCCTTGACACCTCCCCCTGGCTCCTTTCTTGCCATTTCTAGGATGTCTGATTTCAAGTGAAGTCGAGAGAGCAACAAGGGATCCTCAATTTATTTCCTTTTAATGTTCTAATAGGTGGTTGTTGAGGCGACTGAAGATTGTGGTCTGGAGCAAAGTAAACTCACAGGTATTAAGACCATGCATCAGAAAGCTGGTGAAGGAACAAGTAGTCATGAGACATCATGATTGTAGAGGTCATCCTCATTCATAACTCAAGCATTAGGGGAAAAAAAAGAAAAAGAGAAAAAAAAAAAAAGAGGCTGCACCAAAAAGCATGCACAATGATGTCCTGGGATGATCCCCCGACCCTCCCTACCCACCTGTGCCCCTGCAGCAGCTCAGCCCCCCAGAGACCTCCTGGGAGAAAACGGATTAGGATCTCAGGGGCCATGAGGAGTCAAAGGCCAGGAAGATTCCAAAGGCTGTGAACTAGAAACTTCTAGCTCCTTATGGGACGTTTTCTCTCGGGTTTGACAAAAAAAAGAAAAGAAAAAGGCAAACAAAACATAACTGATTGGTGCCCCAAACCCTACAGATCCACACACAGCTGACTATGTCATAAAAGAAAACCAGGAACCAGATGAAACAAACAACAAATGATAACCAAAAAAACAAAAAAAAAATGGGAGGCACATACATTGAAGGAAGTGAGGACAAAGCCAAAGCACAAAAATGGTGAGCGGGGCCAGAGGAGCAAGGCAAGACTGCAATGCCCCAACTGTGGTCTGGTGGGGCTCTGTGTGTCAAAGGAGGCTCCCGTGGCGCCTGGTACGGCAAGCAGCCTCACAGCCACTGGGAGCTCCAGGCAAATGGGAGGGAGAGGGGGAAAAAAACATTTAAAATAGGCTTTATGAATCTTTGTTCCCCAAGCAATAAATGAAATGGTTCAGGAACTCAGATAACCGAGAAATTGCTGCAAGCCAAACAAAAATGGACGAAGCTATGAAGAGAAGGCAACCGAACAATCACGATTCTCTTGCTGCGATAAGGTCTAGAAACAGAAGCAACAGAAGGCCTGGAAAAGCCATCCCAAATATCAGGGATGATGGGTTATTCAGGAAGGAGAGGGGGGAAAAGCAGTCAACAGGTAGAATTAAGACAAAACAGGTGAAAGAGAGAGAACATTAAAAAAAAAAAAATCAAATAAGGCAAGGCTGAATTTAACATTAGAAATATACCCCCATCAAAACACATGGCCAGAAGATCAAATGAAAAGGTCACAAATGCACACTTTCTCCTCCACCCCATTAAGTATTAGATCTTTGATCACAACAGGTAGGGTAAGAAGGATGTTTTAGAGATACAGTTGCATCAACAGAAGCAAAACCCATCTTAAACAAATGGGTTTTGGGGATAAGAAAAGGCTGCTAAAAATTCAGAAGTCACCACTCCCCAGAGCAATGGATAGCTTTAGAAGACCAAGGAAGATCAACGAGGGTCAAAAGTGCCAAAGCGGGAGATTCGGCCCCTCCAAAATACCACTGGGATGCCTGGATGCGGGAGCTCTCCCGTGTCACCATGGATGGCCTGGCCGCTGCTGCACCTCCCTTCCTTGGGATGACACAACACAGAGACAGTGAGTCACCTGGGGATGGGCTTGCCAGAGCTCCTCGTGCTTGCCACAGAGAAGCAAAGGGATGCTTGCGACAGCCCTGGGTGCAGGAAGAGAGGAGATTCCCAAAGCAAGAGACACGTAAAACCTTCTTCTTGGCAGGCAGCAGGGGCTCAGGGTGAGGGTTCACTCCGGAAGTCACCAAGACTATTTCACACACCAAAGCCCCTGCCCCTCTAAACAAGTTCTTTTCAGAGAATGGTAATGTGGGTTCATCTCATGCTGCTCACTTTGGGGACATGAAGGACAGGACTTCTTAGAATTAATGCTTTCTCTACTTAAATTCTTCCTCTCTCTCAACCTGACCAGAAAGTTCCTGGGTGCTACAGTGGATGGGGGAGGTATTACACTTGATCTCAGTCAAAAGGCTGAGATGCGATTAATGTGCAGGGATTAAAATGTATTAATTTACATTTACCAATAAAGAGCCCCAGACTTTTCTTATATTCAATTGCTATTCCTCTCCCTGAATTCTGATGCTGATATAGAATTTGGTAAGTTTTAAATTCAGTTAATCCTCGATTATTCAAACTCTTCTACGCTGGCAAACTGTAGGTAGTTGGCTTGCAGGTTTTTTCTTCTAAAAACATATCACACATAAGCACACACAGGGTCACTCACTACCAGATCAGATGCCAAGGACTGCATGATTCCAGATATTTCCCCAGGTAAAAGGGCTCCATGTGTATAAATGCTGAATAGACTGACCTGCAACATCTTCTGTGGGCCTAGCTTTAATCTCACACTTTCTTCACCTTTAAGGATCTAGGCATCCAAGATAATTCACCTGAATGGTCCATCCGGCCAGCCAACTACTGACTTAACTGTGTGAACTTAACTCTGAATCGTATGCCACATAGAGGCTCTTCCCTACACATAAAAATCTAAAATACAGAACACTGTCAGGACAAGATATGGACTGTTTCTAATCAAGTGCATTTCCTATGTGAATTAGAACAAAAAACATGTGACTGAAATAAAGTAAAACTATAATCTAAATATTGTTTAAAACAATCCATTTTAATCATCTAAATTATTTACAATACAATAACATGGATCATTTTAAAGACATTGGATTTTAAAAAATCACCAAGTGATGCTTCAAATAACACATTAAAATATATTAATAAAATTTTTTCAGTGCTCAAAACTCCCCTCACCCCTGACATGGGACAGCAAGCTCTAGACAAAAGTGCCTAAAATACAAGTCTTCCCAGTTTGCCCATCACACCAGTTGTTAAGAAAAAGGGTTAATCAATTTGTTTTCAAAATTTCTCCCTATGAAATTTTCCTGGAGAGAATGGTGGATCCCAGGACTGTGGCTAAGTGTGGATGATGGACCAAAGCAGAGACCAGACCAGCTGGATACAAATCCCCAAACAGAGGATGCCCCAAGTCTTCCCACCGAGGCTCATCTGTCTGCCTGTGACTCACTGGTTGTATACAGAGAGCCACCTGGAGCCTCGAGGATGATTTATGTACAGAGTAAAATGCTTCCCACATTCCAAACATCAAAATGGTTCTGTCATTCCCAACAGAGAAAAAAAGAGCCAAATCAGAGTACATCCTTCCCCCTCGGATGAGCTTTTAGAGATGAGTCTTATCAGGAAAACAAGTTCAAAAGAACTCTAGGTCATTCAAACAATGAGACCATCCCTAAATTAATTTTAACAACCTAGATAATTCCTTTTTGAATTCACATATCTTGAGCCTGACCCTTCTACAGTTTCAACTGTAACTGTGCATGCCTCACCTCAAATAACATTGCTGGGGTGGATTTGCTGCAGGTTTCAGTAAGGAGGGCCTAGGAAGAACGGTCACTGCCTATGGTGACTTTTTAGTCCTCATGACTAGTTTCCTGGCTCCTTTCCACCAGGAGCTGCTCCCTTCCTTTTTACGTAAGCCAGTGCTTATGGTTGGGACTTTAGTCCCATCACCAGTTCCCTCTCTCCCTCGGACCTCCAAGAGAAGTTGTTTGTCAGCATGATAGCTTCTGTTCAACTTCTCAAAGATGCACCCAGTGGTGGTCCTTGAACTTCCTGGATTCACCTTCTACCTGTAAAGCTGTGGGGAGGGCACTGTCTACCCTTTCAGCACAAGTCACTCAGATACTGTTCTTCAAGGACACCTGCCTGCCAGATGGCCACTAGGACAGGGGTAGGATGGCTAACACAGCCAGTTGCCCTTGGTTGACTGTGTAGATACTACATAGATAAGCATCTTCATTTTTGCACAAACTTAATCCGGTAACTTAATTGCTTAAAAAAAAACAAACCATAAATAAATCTAAATGCTAAACCATTGTCAACTTTACCCATGACTCCTTGGAAGTTGACAACAAAGGAAAAAGAAAAGTCAGGCCAATTCAAGTCTCTTGACCACAGCTGTCAGAAATTAGCCAGGGGATGGGAGACACCACCAAGAACCTTGGCTCCTTCCTGCCTTGTGTTTTTGTGGGGAGTGTTGGAGTCTCTGCAGATGAACATTGTGAATCACAAAGATGAATGTCCTTCCTTCAAAGGTGGTGACTCAGAAATGTTACAAGGATGACAGCACTGGGTCAATTCATCTTTTTCAGGGTCTGTCCCCTTATCACACAGAGCTTTGCAGCATGTGGATCTGGGAGATCCAGGAAGAGTAAAGGGTAACTATCTGGGGCATAGGGTGACCACAGACCCTTGCTCCCAGGGCCCTGAGTAGAAAGCTTCCCATTCTAGAGGCAACTGAGATGGGTCATTCTACAAACTCAGGCTCACCTTCAGAGACTGGGGTAGGGGAGTGGGGATGCAAGATCAGCTCAATGTCTTTTCTAGATTCATCTAGAGTCTCCTGGAAGAATTTAATGACATTCTGTTAGGGTTTATTTGGTTAATCACTTTGAAAAATTCCACTTTGAACATGTGTAAGCTAGAAAGAAAGTGACATATATGCCTTCATTGAAGTAATTAAAGTCAAAAGGCTGGTCTATCAAGTGTTGTCAGGAATCCTGAAAGTTTTCCGGGCTTCTCTCTCTCTCAGTGCTACCCACAGGTAACAGATTCTGTCATTTGCTTTCAGAATGACCCAGAACTCACAATTCCCCTAGCACTGCCCAGGACATAAACTCAAATGGGGAGTTAAGAAAACCTCCATGAAGAAGGTGACACCAGAGGTCAGGTGCTGGATAGGCAGCTCATTATAGAGTCACACTGGTGCAGAAGGCCGAGCTGGCTGAATTAAGGTGAAAGTACAGAGTGTCCAGAAGGGCTCCTCCTATTCTGTGCTGGACACCAGGCAAAGGAGGCACCTGGCTGTGGTCCCCTGACAAGTGTCCAACAGACAGTCTGTAATGACTTGGATTTGAACTTGAGCAGAGAGGAAAGCTCCCAGAGAACTTGTTCTAGAATGTTCTTCAGGTTTCCTAGGAGATGGGGGCACAACAGAAACAGCACATCCACACACAAAGAAAGAAGCCAGGAGGAGGCATCTCCTGCTCCACCTCAGTCCCTCGGCCCCTCCTAGAGCCGAGATGTTGTCAAAGCCCTGTCTTCTGACTGAATAAGTCTCCAGCAGAATCCAGGCTGGGCCACACTTATAAAAGAAGGACAGAAAGCTCCTGTGTCTCCTTCTGAGAGGTTTCTCTCTACTTTGGGGAAGAAGGACTTCAAATTACAAGTGATGAGCTAGTAAGATGGGTTTCCAGTGAACACCAGAAGCTGCAGATTACAAAACCAAATGGTTATTCTCTTCCTGACTGGAAAACAAGTGTGGAGTTGGAGCTTGAATAAGACAAACTTTGGCCTCAAATGGAACCTCTGTAGTATACAATTTTTTTTTCATCCATTCACTCAAATGCTATTTTCTGAGATGATTGTGGTCCAGGCACTGTGCTGCGCACCAGAGATGCTGAAATGAGAGCTGAAAGGGACTGACATCAGGCTTCCTCATTCTAGTGGGAAGTGATAAATCAAGTCAAAGAGCAAAGATTTGGAATCATTTGCACTTGAACACCTAGTGACCTTTCAAAGTCAACTGTGCATATACTTCAACTCATGGATTTCTCCGGAAACTTTATCCACCTAATACCTTCCCCAACTCAACCGATGGCAACTCCATCCTTCCAGCTGCTTAGGTCAAAAGCCCTGGGACGATCTTTGACTCCTCTCAACTTCCATCTAATCCTCAGCAAACCTTTTTGTCAGATTGGCTTCAAAATGCATTTAGAATTTGCCCTCTCTTCACCTCTTTCTCCACCACCACCTGGAACAGAGCCACGAACTATCCGTCTCCTGGATGATTGTGCTAGCCCCGCAATTGATATGACCGCCTCTACTCTAGAGTTTATATGCATCATCATAGCAATGTGCTAGGATCTTTGTTTCTAAACAGGCCTCAGAGCCATGGTTTATCATCACGGTTTCCTTCCTTCTCTGAATTTTCGACCCTGGAAAGCCCATCTAATAGGCCTGGCCACATATGGTTTGGATCTTGCTAAAATGAAAATTTTCATTACTCTCACAAAGAATTCTGACCAAGGAGGACAAAGTTGAACTAGGTGCTGGAGGAATGTCATCACAATTATCAACCAGTAGGAAGGACTGTCTCTTTTTCAACAGAGGGAATATGGGGACTTGCTTAAGAAGGGGATGGAAGATTGAAAAAGCAAAAGGGAACGTTGGGAAAACACAGTGCTGATAACCACAGGAATCAGAGCCCCCACTTCTGTAAGACTTGGGGAGCAAAGGAAACAGGTTAGAATAAAATAAACTGAGAAGGCCATAGGAGGGGGTCCTGAGCAGGGGAACCCAGAGCTCTGAGGGGAGGGTGCGTCTCCACTTCCCTCCCTGAGCAGGCGGAAGGAGTGTTGTGCTGAGGCAGGTCTAGGATGAGGGAGAGCGATGCTGTTGCCAGGGTGGAGAAGCGCTGCTGAGGGAGACAGCTCACAGGCAGGAAGAAACAGGTCTCCTGCTTCTCCTCCTGCCCTCAGGGGTCTCCCTATCTGCAGCACCTGACACAGAAGCCTCAGCAGGGTATATAATGGTGAATTCAGAGCTAAGAGACAGTAACTTAATCATTAGATTGAAATTTTTTTGTCTAAACAATGCCACATATTTCCTTTGCTCCCCCAGTCCTACAGAATTGAGGGCTCTGATTCCCGTGGTTATCAGTATTATTGCTTTATCAATTTTCCCTTTTGCTTTTTCAATCTTCCATCCCCTACTTAAACAATTCCACAGTTAACACTACAATGCACCCACAGATTCTAGTTCATCAAGTCAGGGTCAAGAAGGACAAGATGTGGCCTGGACATCTCCTATAGATCCTGCACTTCTGTTTGAAGAAACCATGCATTTATGTTTCTTTGCATGAGGGGTGGCTGTATCATCAAGCGGAAATGTTCACTGATGATGTTTGTTTTGAGGTTAAGTAAGAGAAGAAGGGCCTATCCCAAGGCATCAACTTCTCCCCACTGTCTGTGCCATGAGGGGGATTTTTCTAGAAACAAAAATAACAAATTATGTTTAAAAGCTTCATCACTTAAACAGAAATTCGTTAAATTTAACAAAAAGGTGCTTTATACCATAGAAGTCCCCACACCAGCACTACATAAAGAATGGTCTGCGGGCTCACATCAGTCTGCAAACTGTCCACAATGAGATAAGAATGGAAATTGAGAGTAAATGGTCAGATGCATTTTGGACAATTAACATTGTCATGAAGTCCAAGCACATGACCAAGCATGTGGGTCCGCTCAAGTGTCATGGAACACTTGGGTTGAGTTGCAGGTGGCATGAGCCACTAACTAATGACCACATTACAACAAGTGATGCTTTAAGGTTTGTTTGGCAATCTTCAGTTAAGGAAGCCTCCATGAAGAAGGTGACATCAGAGGTCAGGTGCTGGATAGGCAGCTCATTATAGAGTCACACTGGTGCAGAAGGCCGAGCTGGCTGAATTAAGGTGAAAGTACAGAGTGTCCAGAAGGGCTCCTCCTATTCTGTGCTGGACACCAGGCAAAGGAGGCACCTGGCTGTGGTCCCCTGACAAGTGTCCAACAGACAGTCTGTAATGACTTGGATTTGAACTTGAGCAGAGAGGAAAGCTCCCAGAGAACTTGTTCTAGAATGTTCTTCAGGTTTCCTAGGAGATGGGGGCACAACAGAAACAGCACATCCACACACAAAGAAAGAAGCCAGGAGGAGGCATCTCCTGCTCCACCTCAGTCCCTCGGCCCCTCCTAGAGCCGAGATGTTGTCAAAGCCCTGTCTTCTGACTGAATAAGTCTCCAGCAGAATCCAGGCTGGGCCACACTTATAAAAGAAGGACAGAAAGCTCCTGTGTCTCCTTCTGAGAGGTTTCTCTCTACTTTGGGGAAGAAGGACTTCAACTAACAAGTGATGAGCTAGTAAGATGGGTTGAACACTAGAAGCTGCAGTTTACAGCACCAAATGGTTATTCTCTTCCTGACTGGAAAACAAGTGTGGAGTTGGAGCTTGAATAAGACAAACTTTGGCCTCAATTGGAACCTCTGCAGTATACAATTTTTTTTTCATCTATTCACTCAAATGCTATTTTCTGAGATGATTGTGGTCCAGGCACTGTGCTGCGCACCAGAGATGCTGAAATGAGAGCTGAAAGGGACTGACATCAGGCTTCCTCATTCTAGTGGGAAGTGATAAATCAAGTCAAAGAGCAAAGATTTGGAATCATTTGCACTTGAACACCTAGTGACATTTCAAAGTCAACTGTGCATATACTTCAACTCATGGATTTCTCCGGAAACTTTATCCAACTAATACCTTCCCCAACTCAACCGATGGCAACTCCATTCTTCCAGCTGCTTAGGTCAAAAGCCCTGGGACAATCTTTGACTCCTCTCCCCTTCCATCTAATCCTCAGCAAACCTCTTTGTCAGATTGGCTTCAAAATGCATTTAGAATTTGCCCTCTCTTCACCTCTTTCTCCACCACCACCTGCAACAGAGCCACGAACTATCCGTCTCCTGGATGATTGTGCTAGCCCCGCAATTGATATGACCGCCTCTACTCTAGAGTTTATATGCATCATCATAGCAATGTGCTAGGGTCTTTGTTTGTAAACAGGCCTCAGGGCCATGGTTTATCATCACGGTTTCCTTCCTTCTCTGCATTTTGACCCTGGAAAGCCCAT
This sequence comes from Urocitellus parryii, assembly GCF_045843805.1. Lineage (NCBI taxonomy): Eukaryota > Metazoa > Chordata > Mammalia > Rodentia > Sciuridae > Urocitellus > Urocitellus parryii. Next base: position 197,629,241 of record NC_135533.1, read on the forward strand.
CTAATAGGCCTGGCCACATATGGTTTGGATCTTGCTAAAATGAAAATTTTCATTACTCTCACAAAGAATTCCGACCAATGGAGGACAAAGTTGAACTAGGTGCTGGAGGAATGTCATCACAATTATCAACCAGTAGGAAGGACTGTCTCTTTTTCAACAGAGGGAATATGGGGACTTGCTTAAGAAGGGGATGGAAGATTGAAAAAGCAAAAGGGAACGTTGGGAAAACACAGTGCTGATAACCACAGGAATCAGAGCCCCCACTTCTGTAAGACTTGGGGAGCAAAGGAAACAGGTTAGAATAAAATAAACTGAGAAGGCCATAGGAGGGGGTCCTGAGCAGGGGAACCCAGAGCTCTGAGGGGAGGGTGCGTCTCCACTTCCCTCCCTGAGCAGGTGGAAGGAGTGTTGTGCTGAGGCAGGTCTAGGATGAGGGAGAGCGATGCTGTTGCCAGGGTGGAGAAGCGCTGCTGAGGGAGACAGCTCACAGGCAGGAAGAAACAGGTCTCCTGCTTCTCCTCCTGCCCTCAGGGGTCTCCCTATCTGCAGCACCTGACACAGAAGCCTCAGCAGGGTATATAATGGTGAATTCAGAGCTAAGAGACAGTAACTTAATCATTAGATTGAAATTTTTTTGTCTAAACAATGCCACATATTTCCTTTGCTCCCCCAGTCCTACAGAATTGAGGGCTCTGATTCCCGTGGTTATCAGTATTATTGCTTTATCAATTTTCCCTTTTGCTTTTTCAATCTTCCATCCCCTACTTAAACAATTCCACAGTTAACACTACAATGCACCCACAGATTCTAGTTCATCAAGTCAGGGTCAAGAAGGACAAGATGTGGCCTGGACATCTCCTATAGATCCTGCACTTCTGTTTGAAGAAACCATGCATTTATGTTTCTTTGCATGAGGGGTGGCTGTATCATCAAGCGGAAATGTTCACTGATGATGTTTGTTTTGAGGTTAAGTAAGAGAAGAAGGGCCTATCCCAAGGCATCAACTTCTCCCCACTGTCTGTGCCATGAGGGGGATTTTTCTAGAAACAAAAATAACAAATTATGTTTAAAAGCTTCATCACTTAAACAGAAATTCGTTAAATTTAACAAAAAGGTGCTTTATACCATAGAAGTCCCCACACCAGCACTACATAAAGAATGGTCTGCGGGCTCACATCAGTCTGCAAACTGTCCACAATGAGATAAGAATGGAAATTGAGAGTAAATGGTCAGATGCATTTTGGACAATTAACATTGTCACGAAGTCCAAGCACATGACCAAGCATGTGGGTCCACTCAAGTGTCATGGAACACTTGGGTTGGGTTGCAGGTGGTACGAACCACTAACTAATGATCACATTACAACAAGTGATGCTTTAAGGTTTGTTTGGCAATCTTTAGCCAAAAATGCCTAAAAATCGGAACAACTGAAAGTGTATATTTATTTTTCTAATTTATTTCTTTTACCATGAAGTTATTTTTTATTCAAGCCTTTCAAAATTTAAAGCTTAACATTATCATCTAACTTGGAGGCATAAAAATTTGCTTTGTGTATTCTTCGGCCTGAATTACAGGCTGGTAAACAAACCCCATTGGAAATTTTTTGTCAAGAAATTACTGTAAATATATCAGCTTCCTTTCCCAACAGCATTTTAGACTGGTTTTTCAATCAGGAGTGTTTGTAAAAGATAGCTGAGAAGCTGATACATTATCCCTTGTTAATGGGACAGTTATCAACATGAGCTAGCTGAAAAAAGATTAAAAGAATCATACTCATTTATTATATTATAAACCTTAATACTGATAAAACAGTATTCATTCAAAAGTGGGTCTCAGTGTTTAGTACAGAAAATCACCACTTACCTATCTTTTTACTATTTGGTTAGTTATAGCTGCCGAACTATGAAAGTTGAATTTAACAACGAGTCTCCATACTAAATGCCCTAGGCACATTTTCAATGAATAATGGGTACTGTCTTCATAAAGCTTTTAGTTTTCCCTATGTTTGTTCTTATATTTTAAAATGCAATTTAATGTCTGTTGAATCCAATAAAATTTGATATTATATTTTAGTTTCCTTTGCTTTGCATTTTATTTTTTCTCATAATTTGGTGTTATGGTATTTTATAAAAATATTGACTCATGATGAATTGATAAAAATGCAAAATATGACCAACCAGTTATCACTGAGAGTTGAGAAGTGGCAATCATATATGTCTGTAAAGCCCCAGAGGCTTGGCTGGCTGTTGTCATCTGGCTGAGCCTTCCCTCTTCATCCCTGGGACAATTATGGTGGGTGGGGATTCCATCCTTGAGAGCACAGCCACTGACAGGGACCAGGGGCTAGACCACAGCTGATGGGCTGAGGGGCCTACTTACCTGGTTCCTGAGCCCTGCAACTTTACCTGCTTTGGCTGGTCGGTTCCAGTTTCTGCAGAACACCAGAACAGCTGAGAATACAGTACAGTTGCTTTTTCCGGGGCCTGAGGGTGGCAGGAGACACCACTGTTGGGGGTCAGGCACCCAGGAGAGGCAGGGGTTGGATATGGCTACAGCTATTCAAGGCCTTAGTGTCACAGGTAATAGAGGCCCCGAGGAGGACTGTGGGCTTATATATTTTGGGGTGTGGAAGAACAACACATCTCTTTTCTGTTCTTTCTCTTCTAAGAAGAGGTCCCTAAACCTTTGGCTGTAGTTCAGAAATATCCTCTTCCAATGGCTTCCCTGGAAACTCATGGAAACCTTGATGGATTCTGCCTTGCCTTTCATTTCCCAGGTTCCTCTCTTGCTTCCTTTTCCTGGATTTGTCTCATCTGCTATGTGTTGCTGAGCTGCTGGTCCCCAAGTTGCTGATCTAAGCTACAGGTCCAGATTTCCCTCACTGGTTTAAGTTCTTCGGGGCTTCAGAGCAAGATTAGCCTAGCATGGTGTATGCTAGATACCATTCAACAAACATTTTAGTCCTGGATTTAATCACTGTGCTGGGCTTTATGGGGCTTGGAAAATACAGGCTAAATGTTAAGGCGAGGCCTGGGGCTATAGTTCCGTGGTAGAGTGCCTCCCTAGCATGCATGAGGCACTGGGTTCAATCCTCAGCATCACATAAAAATAAAGGCATTCTATCCATCTACAACTACAAAAAAATTTAAATGTTGAGGAGGAAAAGGGTCATAATGCCTGTAACTTATTTGCAAATGTTTGGGGTGGGGGTGTAAAAGGAAGATGCATTAATTAGGTGGGCTAATTTCAAAAGGTGGGAAATACCCTAATAACACAGAGCATTTTGTAAACTATTTTTTAAGATGCTTTCCTTTGATCCTGGGAATGGCAGGAGGGTGTGCAAGTGGTTTCCTCTCAATCTGTGATGTTTCTTCTCTTCCATCCACACCCGTGGGTAAGTGTTCTTCTTGGCCAGACATGCCTCCCTGCACTTCACCTGGAGGACATCAACCAGGCCTCCCAACTTCCTGCCCCCAAAGCAGAGGGACTCATTCAAATGTCCCCATGACCAGTTCAACTGCCCATGTACAGGGAGGCCCTCTCTGGATCCCCAGAGGAGCATGGAACTGAGATATGACTGAGTGGGAAGAGTGGGAAGAACCCTGAATCGGGTGGGAAGACCTGCAACCTAGGGAGTCCTTGCCGGTCTGGCATTGCCCACCTACCCCCAGGCAACTGCAGCCTCGAGAACCCACTGACGCTCTAGAAAGGATCCGGAATGTGAGGGGCCGAGTCTCCTCCATTGGCATTTCCTCCCACCGTGCACCCATGACAAACTGTTTCCTGGCAGGTGGTGGTGTAGAGGGGTTGGGAGGTTCAGCTCCTGCCCTGGATCTCTTCTTCTTAGGAAAGCAAACCCCACATACCTGATCTTGTGCTTCCATCATTAGAGCCAATTCCTTCAAGTTTTCTGCTGTCTCCAAGTGCCCTCTACTGGCTACAGGAAATTCTACCACGCGGCCTGCGCAGTGGTTTCATTAATGAGGTTCTAGGCATAAAGTTAGTTAGAAGAGATCGAAATAAAAATACAAGACTCAATTACCTTATTTCTATTGCTAGGTCCGAGATGGCTCCCCTCTCTGGTTCGCTTCTCTAAACTGCCCAGCAGGACAGCAGGGATTACTCAGGGCTAGCAGGAGAGAGAGAGAAAGAGAGCATGCTGGGGACTAGCCTTTTATTAGGGAACAAGAGATTCAGGGTAGAATTCCATCCAATGAAGGTTGAGGGGGGACTGCACTCCAAGGTCAGGGTCAGTGATTGGGTCCCCTGGGTCAGTGGTCAGGCACACCCCCACACGGATGGGCTCTCTCATCAGGAAAGGGCCGGGAAAAACTTCGACTTTTGCCAAAGTGCCTCAGACCCTTAACGGGAGGCACCCGATCACGTGTGAGAATGGCTCCCCACAGTTTATGTGAAATGTTCAGAAAATGCAAAACAATGGGAAGCAGATCATTGGTTGCTTGGCTTGGAGTATGAAAGACTATATGCCATGAGGGAACTTTTTCAAGTGGCAGAAATGTAGTTTGTGGACATGGCTATGCAACTCTAAATGACTAAAGATTGAATTGTACACTTGAGTGAATGTTGCCAAGCATGGTCATACACACCCAGACACTTGGGAGGCTGAGGTAGGAGGACTGCAAATTCATGACCATCATGAGCCAACTTATCAAGACCCTATCTCAAAATAAAAATTGTGCTGGGGATGAAGCTCAATGTTAGAAAACCCCTAGGTTCATCCAAAGTACCAACAAACACATACATTTAAAAAAAATTTTTTAAAGAATTGGGGATATAACTCAGTTGAAGAGCACTTGCCTAGACTGTAAGAAGCCCTGGGTTCAATCACTAATACTGCCAAAAAGAAAAGAAATAAGTGAATTTTACAGTTTTTGAGTTATACCTCTTAATAAAGCTGTAGAAAGAAGTTTAAATTTAATGTATGTTTGAAGTCTCAAGGAATAGTAGTAAATCCCTAAGGGCCGGGTATGTAAAAGGAATTTAAAAGGTAGCAACTGCCTTGGAGGGAGAAGGTAGAGTACTGACATTGGTAGTGAAGAGGCTTGGGTCTTATCACCTGTGTTAGCTAGGGCTGCCATAACAAATGACAGACTGGGTGACTTAAAGCAACAGTTTATTTTCTCACAGTTCTGGGGCCAGAAGTCCAAAATCAAGGTGTGTTGGCCCGGAAGAGCATATGTCCCATGCCATTCTCTCAGTTCCTGGTGTTGCCAACAATCCTTTGTATTCCTTTGCTTGTAGAAGTGTCACTCCATTCACAGTATCACATATATCATGGGGTTCTCCCTACTGCTCCCCGCCTTTTATCAAACCCAAGACCTTATGCATGCTAGATAATCACCCTACCACCAAGCTGCACACGCCCCTGCACCGCTTTTCTTATGAGGACCCAGTCATATTGGATTAGATTATTGCGATTACATGTGCAATTACCCTATTTCCAAATAAAGTCACGCTTACAGCTACCAGCAGTTAAGACCTTAACCTATCTTTTTAGGGGACACAATTTAACCCGTAACATCACTCATAGCAAGGAAAGAAGACAAGGTAGTCCTCAGGACATGGAGTTAGGATTGAGAACCCAAGGAGTACAGGGATCTGGTCTTACGCATCCAGGTTACTATGATGCTTGGAACAGGAAGGGCCTGGCCCAGATTATGTGCTCATTTGTTTGAACAGAAGAAAAGACAGGCACAGAGGAATGGACACCATGAAAAGAAACGACACTGAGGCAAGGCTGGAGAAAAAAGGGTGGCAGAAGGCACTCATTGCCCAGGTCATCACAGCCCCCACCATCACCCCAGGGGCTTCATGCTTTAAAATTCCCTCTTTGCCCCCTTTTAGATTATGACATCTGGCTCTTCTAGGTGAGGAGGAGTCTAGGGTTTCCCAGAACTCAATGGATCATTTTTTTTGCTTATAAGCCATCTTTAAGTTTTGTTTTAATTTTTTTAAGTAAATGTGGAATGGGAGATTCCCCTCGTTTACCCAGTTGAGGCAATTCTGGCTTGCATCGTTTTTTAGTAAGTTTGTCCACAGTGTATTCAAACATCTGTAGAAAGGTCACAGATGAGTTGGTCGCACTATCCAGTGCTGCAGCAGGAACAGAAAAAGGCATGTATTTTTCTGCCCTGACAAAGTCCTGTGAGGAGACAAGTATGCTGCAGGATGCCCATGTGCACTTAGAACAACAGTTACTTAAGGCTTTGCTCCTCAGTGTGGTCCTTTAACCAGTAGCACTGCTACTGTCTTGGAGGAGCTCGTTAGAGCCTCAGTCCAGCTCCAGATAGCTTCAATGCAATGCCCTGCACTAGGCCTTAGACATCTGAAAACAACTGAATGTGTAATTAACTATCCTCAAGGAGCTGGCAGGCTAGTACAGATAGACAACCAGAGGAACCACCACAGGACTGGTGAAAATTTCAGAGCAGGTGGCTTGAAGATGCTCAACTGCTAGTCCTAGAAAAGACATTGTTTGTTCTAAGAGAACCCCTTGTACATTATGTAGTCTTGATCAGGCAGACACCACTTGATTTCTTGAAGATTCAAAGAAAGGAATTTTAAGGGGAACACTTTTTGAGCGGGGGTTTACTTTATTTTTTCTGAGCTTCAATTTTCTCATCTGCAAAATGGGACAGTCTGTACCTCATAAGAGTTACAGGGATCATCCATGATTTTATTTGAGCCACAAACCACTCTATGGGCGAAGCAAGGTGGCACACAAAGACTTCCATGAAAACTCCCAGAACAGGGAACAGAATGCTGTTGAACATTATGTGTGCTGTGAAATCATTTGTGTTTTAGAAAAGTCCCAGGCTGGCGAGGTAGTTCACCTCACCTGCTGAGCATGCGAGGAGGAGGCGAGGGATTGATTCAATTCTCAGCATGGAAGCTGGGGGATGGGGTGGGCTGGGGATCCCATATATAAAATACTTTTAACATTTGTACTCTATATAACTAAATATGCATAGAGAAAAAGTACTAATTTTCCTGGAGAGTGGAAATAGCATACATTCCAACAGTTCTATGATTTCAAGAAAATGCAGTTTTTAAATGACATTATAAAGACACATAATTGCATAGAAGATCAGAGGTGACGTTGATCTGAGCAGAGTGACTACGGACGACTTCTCACTGCCTACCCTCAGGTTAACTTCCCACGTAGGGCGGCGCACCACCCTCTCTCCACCCCAGCCTCCTTTCTCAGTCCGGAGGTGTCCAGCGCCCTCTGTCGAAGCAGCTCTTCACTGTACGTGTCTGGACCTAGAAAGAACAGGTGAGCGGGCAGGAGGCGTGGGAATGCAGGTGACTCGCGGTTCCGACGAGTCAGGACTGGGCATGAATACGCTGCGGGGGTCGGTGCAGGGCAGCGCTGTGTGGCCGGGGTTGAGGCCGCAGGTTGCAAGCGGCTGTCGTTCCGCACCCACAGCCGCCACGCGGGCCCCGGACCTGGCGTCTACACTGCGGACCTGGCACCACCCTGCGTAAGACGGGAGCTGCGGACGACGGGCTCACGTAAGCACGTCACGTGGCCGCCTCCGGAGCGTGGACCGTCACGTGGGCACGTCCTCAGCGCTCGGGCTCCGGCGGGCGGGCGCGCGGCTGACAGCCGGCGGCGGGCAGCGGGTGGCAGGCATCATGGCGGCGCGGTCGCTGCCGCAGCCACAGCCGCAGCCCCCTAGGGGCGCCGTGTCGGCCACCGCCTACCCCGACACGCCAGCCGAGGTGCCCCCGCACCTGCAGGCCGGCGCGATGCGGCGCCGCTTCTGGGGCGCGTTCAACTGCCTGTGCGCCGGCGCGTTCGGGGCCCTGGCCGCCGCCGCCGCTAAGCTGGCCTTCGGCAGCGAGGTGCAGCCCGGGGCGGGCGGCGGGGGGCGGCGGGCGGGCTCCGGGGCGGGCGGGGGGCCTGCAGCCGGCGCCGCAGTGAGCCGGGCAGGCGGGAGCGGCCTCCTCCCGAGTCGCGCCGACCCGGGTCCCGCGCGGGCGGTAAGAGACGGCGGACGAGGCCTCCTCCTGACAGGTCTAAAACCTTCCCTGCGGTTGGGCTAGTTCCGCTCTGGGGGAGACCGCCACCTCCCACCTCTCATTTTAAGTCCCCTGTGCCTCAGACTTTCTCTGCACGCGATTCCAAGGTGAGAAACCCGCTGCCCATCGCTCTTCTGTCATTATCGGGTGTTCTGGCCGGTCTACCCTATTGCCAGGAAAATTGGGCGTGTGGGGTACCCTAGGCATACGGGGATACTGGAAAGAACCGTCTGGAAATTCCCCTGAACTGAGAACCCTCCCCCCCCCAGCAGCCTCCCTCCAGGGCTCAGGTGCATCCCCTTCGCCTCCCATCCCCAGTCTCTGCTTGATAGAGGAGTCTCATTGCATCCCCAACCCAGAGTTGGGCTCAAACCCGACCGTCTGTTTAGGGCTAAGTCAGTGGGAGCTGCCACGCTTGCAGTTGGTGTACTGTGGAGTGTGATTCTTGGGGTAAGTGGTCCAAAGTAAAACAAATGACTCTGTGGACTGGGAAGTTTTTTAGTCTTTATCAGTTGCCACCCAGCCTTCATAACCGTGTATGTCAGCAGGCTGCCACTGGACCATAAGATGCCTTGTGTAAATTCTAAGGAAGCACTCTCAGTTAGTAGAGTGCTTGCCTTGTATGCACAAAGCCCTGAGTTCAATCCCCAACACCACCACCACCAAAAAAAAAAAAGGCACTCTTTTCTCAAATATTTAGCTTCTGGTAAACCTAAGAGAAATAAGTAGGAGGTCTAGATAGGCCCAATCCATGGAAGAGGCATGCATGTCTGCAGGCAGTTTCCTTATTCTCAGCCAAGCAAGAAGGTCTATATAGGTTTTGTATAGGAGGCTTCTAAAGATTCCCTTTTCTCTCAAGGTTTTTTCTTTAAAAAAAAAAAAAGAAGAAGAAGAAAGAAAAAATTCTTTAGGTCCTTGAAGTGATGCTTGGAATGACTCACATCACTTCCGATGGTGTATCCCCAGTCAGGACTGTGTCCTGGTTAAAAGCGTGGAACTACAGTGTCTAGGGTTGAATCCTATGGGCTCTCATACTGAGGCACTTTAGGCAAGTTATACAGTGCCCCTGGTTCTTTATCTGTAAAATGAAGTTAAGGAATAAGCAAGAATGCACCGAAAACACCTGCACAGGTAAAGTCTTAGCACAAAAGAGGCCCAGGAATGCCCTGAGGAGCTGGCCTGAATGAACTTGTAACTTGGGGATTGGGGTGCCTCGTGGAGGGAGGTATGGCCAATTTGTGCCTTACCTGATCCTGGGAAGTAAGGACTCCCCCACACACACACTTATAAGCACATACCAAGTAATAACTACCAGGCCCTGTGGTCTGCAAGCGTTGGTTCCTGTGGGACCAGTAAGAGAGGTCTGTGTTCACAGGAAAATACTAATTCTGGGTTAGTGTTTCACAGCCAGCAAGAGTCTTCTCTGACTGTTCCGTCTGGAAGATGGGTCTGCTGCCCACTGAGGGTTAAGTGAAAATCTGCCCTAGATTGTTTTGAGTCTCCATGGGCTGTGGTGCCATCTTAGTAGGGGTCTGGCTGCCACAGTTATGTCCCTGGGTGAGCTGTAAGGGGAGCTGCAGGTGGATGGGCATGGCTGCAGCGACACTTTCTCCCACAGGTGAACATGAGCTTATGCATCTTAGGCATTATTGTGATGGCAAGCACCAATTCCCTGATGTGGACCTTCTTCAGTCGGGGCCTCAGTTTCTCCATGTCTTCAGCCATTGCATCTGTCACAGTGACTTTTTCAAACATCCTCAGCTCAGTGAGTAGCCTGAGGGTCTCAAAAAATACTTTTTAAGGTGGAGTTGGTCTGTGACATGCACTTCCCAGGCTGGTGCGCTAAATCGGGGAACAAAACATATTCCTTGCATCCAAGTATACCACAGTAAAAACAAAACTCCAGCACAGCCCTGAGCAGATGCAAGAAGTGATGAGCTACCTTGTTAACTGGATCTGGGTGAGGAAGGTGGTCCCTCAAAAAACGACCACATTTTTGAGCACTGGTCTGCAGAACATCAGATCCCAGCTTCCGGCCCAATCCAGCCAGGGTTCCTCATCATATTCCTGGGCCAGTAGTGGATCCAGTTCCAGGGGGAGGTGCTAATGGGTCTTGGGGGTAAATTTGGTTTTCCTGCACAGAGGTCAGGATCTGCTTTCTTCTTTTGTTGCTTTACATGGGCAAACAGGTGCCAAAACTCGGCCCAGGGGAGGGGATGGAGCGGGCGGGGAGAGGCACTTGGCACCTGGCAGTTAGGCAAGGCTTGTGCTGCTCCCTTTTCTGCTCACACAAAAAGGGGCGCGGGAAGCTGGCTCCACTACTGTCCACCTGTGATTGACATGGTGGGAGGTGGCCATCTCAGCAGCCTCAACAGCAACCTGGCAAGAGTTCCAGAGTTCAGGGCCCTCTGGGGTGCCCCAGCTCCAGGACAGTGTCTGACACACAGTGGTGCAAGTGGCATCACTGCTCCCTCCTTGACACCTCCCCCTGGCTCCTTTCTTGCCATTTCTAGGATGTCTGATTTCAAGTGAAGTCGAGAGAGCAACAAGGGATCCTCAATTTATTTCCTTTTAATGTTCTAATAGGTGGTTGTTGAGGCGACTGAAGATTGTGGTCTGGAGCAAAGTAAACTCACAGGTATTAAGACCATGCATCAGAAAGCTGGTGAAGGAACAAGTAGTCATGAGACATCATGATTGTAGAGGTCATCCTCATTCATAACTCAAGCATTAGGGGAAAAAAAAGAAAAAGAGAAAAAAAAAAAAAGAGGCTGCACCAAAAAGCATGCACAATGATGTCCTGGGATGATCCCCCGACCCTCCCTACCCACCTGTGCCCCTGCAGCAGCTCAGCCCCCCAGAGACCTCCTGGGAGAAAACGGATTAGGATCTCAGGGGCCATGAGGAGTCAAAGGCCAGGAAGATTCCAAAGGCTGTGAACTAGAAACTTCTAGCTCCTTATGGGACGTTTTCTCTCGGGTTTGACAAAAAAAAGAAAAGAAAAAGGCAAACAAAACATAACTGATTGGTGCCCCAAACCCTACAGATCCACACACAGCTGACTATGTCATAAAAGAAAACCAGGAACCAGATGAAACAAACAACAAATGATAACCAAAAAAACAAAAAAAAAATGGGAGGCACATACATTGAAGGAAGTGAGGACAAAGCCAAAGCACAAAAATGGTGAGCGGGGCCAGAGGAGCAAGGCAAGACTGCGATGCCCCAACTGTGGTCTGGTGGGGCTCTGTGTGTCAAAGGAGGCTCCCGTGGCGCCTGGTACGGCAAGCAGCCTCACAGCCACTGGGAGCTCCAGGCAAATGGGAGGGAGAGGGGGAAAAAAACATTTAAAATAGGCTTTATGAATCTTTGTTCCCCAAGCAATAAATGAAATGGTTCAGGAACTCAGATAACCGAGAAATTGCTGCAAGCCAAACAAAAATGGACGAAGCTATGAAGAGAAGGCAACCGAACAATCACGATTCTCTTGCTGCGATAAGGTCTAGAAACAGAAGCAACAGAAGGCCTGGAAAAGCCATCCCAAATATCAGGGATGATGGGTTATTCAGGAAGGAGAGGGGGGAAAAGCAGTCAACAGGTAGAATTAAGACAAAACAGGTGAAAGAGAGAGAACATTAAAAAAAAAAAATCAAATAAGGCAAGGCTGAATTTAACATTAGAAATATACCCCCATCAAAACACATGGCCAGAAGATCAAATGAAAAGGTCACAAATGCACACTTTCTCCTCCACCCCATTAAGTATTAGATCTTTGATCACAACAGGTAGGGTAAGAAGGATGTTTTAGAGATACAGTTGCATCAACAGAAGCAAAACCCATCTTAAACAAATGGGTTTTGGGGATAAGAAAAGGCTGCTAAAAATTCAGAAGTCACCACTCCCCAGAGCAATGGATAGCTTTAGAAGACCAAGGAAGATCAACGAGGGTCAAAAGTGCCAAAGCGGGAGATTCGGCCCCTCCAAAATACCACTGGGATGCCTGGATGCGGGAGCTCTCCCGTGTCACCATGGATGGCCTGGCCGCTGCTGCACCTCCCTTCCTTGGGATGACACAACACAGAGACAGTGAGTCACCTGGGGATGGGCTTGCCAGAGCTCCTCGTGCTTGCCACAGAGAAGCAAAGGGATGCTTGCGACAGCCCTGGGTGCAGGAAGAGAGGAGATTCCCAAAGCAAGAGACACGTAAAACCTTCTTCTTGGCAGGCAGCAGGGGCTCAGGGTGAGGGTTCACTCCGGAAGTCACCAAGACTATTTCACACACCAAAGCCCCTGCCCCTCTAAACAAGTTCTTTTCAGAGAATGGTAATGTGGGTTCATCTCATGCTGCTCACTTTGGGGACATGAAGGACAGGACTTCTTAGAATTAATGCTTTCTCTACTTAAATTCTTCCTCTCTCTCAACCTGACCAGAAAGTTCCTGGGTGCTACAGTGGATGGGGGAGGTATTACACTTGATCTCAGTCAAAAGGCTGAGATGCGATTAATGTGCAGGGATTAAAATGTATTAATTTACATTTACCAATAAAGAGCCCCAGACTTTTCTTATATTCAATTGCTATTCCTCTCCCTGAATTCTGATGCTGATATAGAATTTGGTAAGTTTTAAATTCAGTTAATCCTCGATTATTCAAACTCTTCTACGCTGGCAAACTGTAGGTAGTTGGCTTGCAGGTTTTTTCTTCTAAAAACATATCACACATAAGCACACACAGGGTCACTCACTACCAGATCAGATGCCAAGGACTGCATGATTCCAGATATTTCCCCAGGTAAAAGGGCTCCATGTGTATAAATGCTGAATAGACTGACCTGCAACATCTTCTGTGGGCCTAGCTTTAATCTCACACTTTCTTCACCTTTAAGGATCTAGGCATCCAAGATAATTCACCTGAATGGTCCATCCGGCCAGCCAACTACTGACTTAACTGTGTGAACTTAACTCTGAATCGTATGCCACATAGAGGCTCTTCCCTACACATAAAAATCTAAAATACAGAACACTGTCAGGACAAGATATGGACTGTTTCTAATCAAGTGCATTTCCTATGTGAATTAGAACAAAAAACATGTGACTGAAATAAAGTAAAACTATAATCTAAATATTGTTTAAAACAATCCATTTTAATCATCTAAATTATTTACAATACAATAACATGGATCATTTTAAAGACATTGGATTTTAAAAAATCACCAAGTGATGCTTCAAATAACACATTAAAATATATTAATAAAATTTTTTCAGTGCTCAAAACTCCCCTCACCCCTGACATGGGACAGCAAGCTCTAGACAAAAGTGCCTAAAATACAAGTCTTCCCAGTTTGCCCATCACACCAGTTGTTAAGAAAAAGGGTTAATCAATTTGTTTTCAAAATTTCTCCCTATGAAATTTTCCTGGAGAGAATGGTGGATCCCAGGACTGTGGCTAAGTGTGGATGATGGACCAAAGCAGAGACCAGACCAGCTGGATACAAATCCCCAAACAGAGGATGCCCCAAGTCTTCCCACCGAGGCTCATCTGTCTGCCTGTGACTCACTGGTTGTATACAGAGAGCCACCTGGAGCCTCGAGGATGATTTATGTACAGAGTAAAATGCTTCCCACATTCCAAACATCAAAATGGTTCTGTCATTCCCAACAGAGAAAAAAAGAGCCAAATCAGAGTACATCCTTCCCCCTCGGATGAGCTTTTAGAGATGAGTCTTATCAGGAAAACAAGTTCAAAAGAACTCTAGGTCATTCAAACAATGAGACCATCCCTAAATTAATTTTAACAACCTAGATAATTCCTTTTTGAATTCACATATCTTGAGCCTGACCCTTCTACAGTTTCAACTGTAACTGTGCATGCCTCACCTCAAATAACATTGCTGGGGTGGATTTGCTGCAGGTTTCAGTAAGGAGGGCCTAGGAAGAACGGTCACTGCCTATGGTGACTTTTTAGTCCTCATGACTAGTTTCCTGGCTCCTTTCCACCAGGAGCTGCTCCCTTCCTTTTTACGTAAGCCAGTGCTTATGGTTGGGACTTTAGTCCCATCACCAGTTCCCTCTCTCCCTCGGACCTCCAAGAGAAGTTGTTTGTCAGCATGATAGCTTCTGTTCAACTTCTCAAAGATGCACCCAGTGGTGGTCCTTGAACTTCCTGGATTCACCTTCTACCTGTAAAGCTGTGGGGAGGGCACTGTCTACCCTTTCAGCACAAGTCACTCAGATACTGTTCTTCAAGGACACCTGCCTGCCAGATGGCCACTAGGACAGGGGTAGGATGGCTAACACAGCCAGTTGCCCTTGGTTGACTGTGTAGATACTACATAGATAAGCATCTTCATTTTTGCACAAACTTAATCCGGTAACTTAATTGCTTAAAAAAAAACAAACCATAAATAAATCTAAATGCTAAACCATTGTCAACTTTACCTATGACTCCTTGGAAGTTGACAACAAAGGAAAAAGAAAAGTCAGGCCAATTCAAGTCTCTTGACCACAGCTGTCAGAAATTAGCCAGGGGATGGGAGACACCACCAAGAACCTTGGCTCCTTCCTGCCTTGTGTTTTTGTGGGGAGTGTTGGAGTCTCTGCAGATGAACATTGTGAATCACAAAGATGAATGTCCTTCCTTCAAAGGTGGTGACTCAGAAATGTTACAAGGATGACAGCACTGGGTCAATTCATCTTTTTCAGGGTCTGTCCCCTTATCACACAGAGCTTTGCAGCATGTGGATCTGGGAGATCCAGGAAGAGTAAAGGGTAACTATCTGGGGCATAGGGTGACCACAGACCCTTGCTCCCAGGGCCCTGAGTAGAAAGCTTCCCATTCTAGAGGCAACTGAGATGGGTCATTCTACAAACTCAGGCTCACCTTCAGAGACTGGGGTAGGGGAGTGGGGATGCAAGATCAGCTCAATGTCTTTTCTAGATTCATCTAGAGTCTCCTGGAAGAATTTAATGACATTCTGTTAGGGTTTATTTGGTTAATCACTTTGAAAAATTCCACTTTGAACATGTGTAAGCTAGAAAGAAAGTGACATATATGCCTTCATTGAAGTAATTAAAGTCAAAAGGCTGGTCTATCAAGTGTTGTCAGGAATCCTGAAAGTTTTCCGGGCTTCTCTCTCTCTCAGTGCTACCCACAGGTAACAGATTCTGTCATTTGCTTTCAGAATGACCCAGAACTCACAATTCCCCTAGCACTGCCCAGGACATAAACTCAAATGGGGAGTTAAGAAAACCTCCATGAAGAAGGTGACACCAGAGGTCAGGTGCTGGATAGGCAGCTCATTATAGAGTCACACTGGTGCAGAAGGCCGAGCTGGCTGAATTAAGGTGAAAGTACAGAGTGTCCAGAAGGGCTCCTCCTATTCTGTGCTGGACACCAGGCAAAGGAGGCACCTGGCTGTGGTCCCCTGACAAGTGTCCAACAGACAGTCTGTAATGACTTGGATTTGAACTTGAGCAGAGAGGAAAGCTCCCAGAGAACTTGTTCTAGAATGTTCTTCAGGTTTCCTAGGAGATGGGGGCACAACAGAAACAGCACATCCACACACAAAGAAAGAAGCCAGGAGGAGGCATCTCCTGCTCCACCTCAGTCCCTCGGCCCCTCCTAGAGCCGAGATGTTGTCAAAGCCCTGTCTTCTGACTGAATAAGTCTCCAGCAGAATCCAGGCTGGGCCACACTTATAAAAGAAGGACAGAAAGCTCCTGTGTCTCCTTCTGAGAGGTTTCTCTCTACTTTGGGGAAGAAGGACTTCAAATTACAAGTGATGAGCTAGTAAGATGGGTTTCCAGTGAACACCAGAAGCTGCAGATTACAAAACCAAATGGTTATTCTCTTCCTGACTGGAAAACAAGTGTGGAGTTGGAGCTTGAATAAGACAAACTTTGGCCTCAAATGGAACCTCTGTAGTATACAATTTTTTTTTCATCCATTCACTCAAATGCTATTTTCTGAGATGATTGTGGTCCAGGCACTGTGCTGCGCACCAGAGATGCTGAAATGAGAGCTGAAAGGGACTGACATCAGGCTTCCTCATTCTAGTGGGAAGTGATAAATCAAGTCAAAGAGCAAAGATTTGGAATCATTTGCACTTGAACACCTAGTGACCTTTCAAAGTCAACTGTGCATATACTTCAACTCATGGATTTCTCCGGAAACTTTATCCACCTAATACCTTCCCCAACTCAACCGATGGCAACTCCATCCTTCCAGCTGCTTAGGTCAAAAGCCCTGGGACGATCTTTGACTCCTCTCAACTTCCATCTAATCCTCAGCAAACCTTTTTGTCAGATTGGCTTCAAAATGCATTTAGAATTTGCCCTCTCTTCACCTCTTTCTCCACCACCACCTGGAACAGAGCCACGAACTATCCGTCTCCTGGATGATTGTGCTAGCCCCGCAATTGATATGACCGCCTCTACTCTAGAGTTTATATGCATCATCATAGCAATGTGCTAGGATCTTTGTTTCTAAACAGGCCTCAGAGCCATGGTTTATCATCACGGTTTCCTTCCTTCTCTGAATTTTCGACCCTGGAAAGCCCATCTAATAGGCCTGGCCACATATGGTTTGGATCTTGCTAAAATGAAAATTTTCATTACTCTCACAAAGAATTCTGACCAAGGAGGACAAAGTTGAACTAGGTGCTGGAGGAATGTCATCACAATTATCAACCAGTAGGAAGGACTGTCTCTTTTTCAACAGAGGGAATATGGGGACTTGCTTAAGAAGGGGATGGAAGATTGAAAAAGCAAAAGGGAACGTTGGGAAAACACAGTGCTGATAACCACAGGAATCAGAGCCCCCACTTCTGTAAGACTTGGGGAGCAAAGGAAACAGGTTAGAATAAAATAAACTGAGAAGGCCATAGGAGGGGGTCCTGAGCAGGGGAACCCAGAGCTCTGAGGGGAGGGTGCGTCTCCACTTCCCTCCCTGAGCAGGCGGAAGGAGTGTTGTGCTGAGGCAGGTCTAGGATGAGGGAGAGCGATGCTGTTGCCAGGGTGGAGAAGCGCTGCTGAGGGAGACAGCTCACAGGCAGGAAGAAACAGGTCTCCTGCTTCTCCTCCTGCCCTCAGGGGTCTCCCTATCTGCAGCACCTGACACAGAAGCCTCAGCAGGGTATATAATGGTGAATTCAGAGCTAAGAGACAGTAACTTAATCATTAGATTGAAATTTTTTTGTCTAAACAATGCCACATATTTCCTTTGCTCCCCCAGTCCTACAGAATTGAGGGCTCTGATTCCCGTGGTTATCAGTATTATTGCTTTATCAATTTTCCCTTTTGCTTTTTCAATCTTCCATCCCCTACTTAAACAATTCCACAGTTAACACTACAATGCACCCACAGATTCTAGTTCATCAAGTCAGGGTCAAGAAGGACAAGATGTGGCCTGGACATCTCCTATAGATCCTGCACTTCTGTTTGAAGAAACCATGCATTTATGTTTCTTTGCATGAGGGGTGGCTGTATCATCAAGCGGAAATGTTCACTGATGATGTTTGTTTTGAGGTTAAGTAAGAGAAGAAGGGCCTATCCCAAGGCATCAACTTCTCCCCACTGTCTGTGCCATGAGGGGGATTTTTCTAGAAACAAAAATAACAAATTATGTTTAAAAGCTTCATCACTTAAACAGAAATTCGTTAAATTTAACAAAAAGGTGCTTTATACCATAGAAGTCCCCACACCAGCACTACATAAAGAATGGTCTGCGGGCTCACATCAGTCTGCAAACTGTCCACAATGAGATAAGAATGGAAATTGAGAGTAAATGGTCAGATGCATTTTGGACAATTAACATTGTCATGAAGTCCAAGCACATGACCAAGCATGTGGGTCCGCTCAAGTGTCATGGAACACTTGGGTTGAGTTGCAGGTGGCATGAGCCACTAACTAATGACCACATTACAACAAGTGATGCTTTAAGGTTTGTTTGGCAATCTTCAGTTAAGGAAGCCTCCATGAAGAAGGTGACATCAGAGGTCAGGTGCTGGATAGGCAGCTCATTATAGAGTCACACTGGTGCAGAAGGCCGAGCTGGCTGAATTAAGGTGAAAGTACAGAGTGTCCAGAAGGGCTCCTCCTATTCTGTGCTGGACACCAGGCAAAGGAGGCACCTGGCTGTGGTCCCCTGACAAGTGTCCAACAGACAGTCTGTAATGACTTGGATTTGAACTTGAGCAGAGAGGAAAGCTCCCAGAGAACTTGTTCTAGAATGTTCTTCAGGTTTCCTAGGAGATGGGGGCACAACAGAAACAGCACATCCACACACAAAGAAAGAAGCCAGGAGGAGGCATCTCCTGCTCCACCTCAGTCCCTCGGCCCCTCCTAGAGCCGAGATGTTGTCAAAGCCCTGTCTTCTGACTGAATAAGTCTCCAGCAGAATCCAGGCTGGGCCACACTTATAAAAGAAGGACAGAAAGCTCCTGTGTCTCCTTCTGAGAGGTTTCTCTCTACTTTGGGGAAGAAGGACTTCAACTAACAAGTGATGAGCTAGTAAGATGGGTTGAACACTAGAAGCTGCAGTTTACAGCACCAAATGGTTATTCTCTTCCTGACTGGAAAACAAGTGTGGAGTTGGAGCTTGAATAAGACAAACTTTGGCCTCAATTGGAACCTCTGCAGTATACAATTTTTTTTTCATCTATTCACTCAAATGCTATTTTCTGAGATGATTGTGGTCCAGGCACTGTGCTGCGCACCAGAGATGCTGAAATGAGAGCTGAAAGGGACTGACATCAGGCTTCCTCATTCTAGTGGGAAGTGATAAATCAAGTCAAAGAGCAAAGATTTGGAATCATTTGCACTTGAACACCTAGTGACATTTCAAAGTCAACTGTGCATATACTTCAACTCATGGATTTCTCCGGAAACTTTATCCAACTAATACCTTCCCCAACTCAACCGATGGCAACTCCATTCTTCCAGCTGCTTAGGTCAAAAGCCCTGGGACAATCTTTGACTCCTCTCCCCTTCCATCTAATCCTCAGCAAACCTCTTTGTCAGATTGGCTTCAAAATGCATTTAGAATTTGCCCTCTCTTCACCTCTTTCTCCACCACCACCTGCAACAGAGCCACGAACTATCCGTCTCCTGGATGATTGTGCTAGCCCCGCAATTGATATGACCGCCTCTACTCTAGAGTTTATATGCATCATCATAGCAATGTGCTAGGGTCTTTGTTTGTAAACAGGCCTCAGGGCCATGGTTTATCATCACGGTTTCCTTCCTTCTCTGCATTTTGACCCTGGAAAGCCCATCTAATAGGCCTGGCCACATATGGTTTGGATCTTGCTAAAATGAAAATTTTCATTACTCTCACAAAGAATTCCGACCAATGGAGGACAAAGTTGAACTAGGTGCTGGAGGAATGTCATCACAATTATCAACCAGTAGGAAGGACTGTCTCTTTTTCAACAGAGGGAATATGGGGACTTGCTTAAGAAGGGGATGGAAGATTGAAAAAGCAAAAGGGAACGTTGGGAAAACACAGTGCTGATAACCACAGGAATCAGAGCCCCCACTTCTGTAAGACTTGGGGAGCAAAGGAAACAGGTTAGAATAAAATAAACTGAGAAGGCCATAGGAGGGGGTCCTGAGCAGGGGAACCCAGAGCTCTGAGGGGAGGGTGCGTCTCCACTTCCCTCCCTGAGCAGGCGGAAGGAGTGTTGTGCTGAGGCAGGTCTAGGATGAGGGAGAGCGATGCTGTTGCCAGGGTGGAGAAGCGCTGCTGAGGGAGACAGCTCACAGGCAGGAAGAAACAGGTCTCCTGCTTCTCCTCCTGCCCTCAGGGGTCTCCCTATCTGCAGCACCTGACACAGAAGCCTCAGCAGGGTATATAATGGTGAATTCAGAGCTAAGAGACAGTAACTTAATCATTAGATTGAAATTTTTTTGTCTAAACAATGCCACATATTTCCTTTGCTCCCCCAGTCCTACAGAATTGAGGGCTCTGATTCCCGTGGTTATCAGTATTATTGCTTTATCAATTTTCCCTTTTGCTTTTTCAATCTTCCATCCCCTACTTAAACAATTCCACAGTTAACACTACAATGCACCCACAGATTCTAGTTCATCAAGTCAGGGTCAAGAAGGACAAGATGTGGCCTGGACATCTCCTATAGATCCTGCACTTCTGTTTGAAGAAACCATGCATTTATGTTTCTTTGCATGAGGGGTGGCTGTATCATCAAGCGGAAATGTTCACTGATGATGTTTGTTTTGAGGTTAAGTAAGAGAAGAAGGGCCTATCCCAAGGCATCAACTTCTCCCCACTGTCTGTGCCATGAGGGGGATTTTTCTAGAAACAAAAATAACAAATTATGTTTAAAAGCTTCATCACTTAAACAGAAATTCGTTAAATTTAACAAAAAGGTGCTTTATACCATAGAAGTCCCCACACCAGCACTACATAAAGAATGGTCTGCGGGCTCACATCAGTCTGCAAACTGTCCACAATGAGATAAGAATGGAAATTGAGAGTAAATGGTCAGATGCATTTTGGACAATTAACATTGTCACGAAGTCCAAGCACATGACCAAGCATGTGGGTCCACTCAAGTGTCATGGAACACTTGGGTTGGGTTGCAGGTGGTACGAACCACTAACTAATGATCACATTACAACAAGTGATGCTTTAAGGTTTGTTTGGCAATCTTTAGCCAAAAATGCCTAAAAATCGGAACAACTGAAAGTGTATATTTATTTTTCTAATTTATTTCTTTTACCATGAAGTTATTTTTTATTCAAGCCTTTCAAAATTTAAAGCTTAACATTATCATCTAACTTGGAGGCATAAAAATTTGCTTTGTGTATTCTTCGGCCTGAATTACAGGCTGGTAAACAAACCCCATTGGAAATTTTTTGTCAAGAAATTACTGTAAATATATCAGCTTCCTTTCCCAACAGCATTTTAGACTGGTTTTTCAATCAGGAGTGTTTGTAAAAGATAGCTGAGAAGCTGATACATTATCCCTTGTTAATGGGACAGTTATCAACATGAGCTAGCTGAAAAAAGATTAAAAGAATCATACTCATTTATTATATTATAAACCTTAATACTGATAAAACAGTATTCATTCAAAAGTGGGTCTCAGTGTTTAGTACAGAAAATCACCACTTACCTATCTTTTTACTATTTGGTTAGTTATAGCTGCCGAACTATGAAAGTTGAATTTAACAACGAGTCTCCATACTAAATGCCCTAGGCACATTTTCAATGAATAATGGGTACTGTCTTCATAAAGCTTTTAGTTTTCCCTATGTTTGTTCTTATATTTTAAAATGCAATTTAATGTCTGTTGAATCCAATAAAATTTGATATTATATTTTAGTTTCCTTTGCTTTGCATTTTATTTTTTCTCATAATTTGGTGTTATGGTATTTTATAAAAATATTGACTCATGATGAATTGATAAAAATGCAAAATATGACCAACCAGTTATCACTGAGAGTTGAGAAGTGGCAATCATATATGTCTGTAAAGCCCCAGAGGCTTGGCTGGCTGTTGTCATCTGGCTGAGCCTTCCCTCTTCATCCCTGGGACAATTATGGTGGGTGGGGATTCCATCCTTGAGAGCACAGCCACTGACAGGGACCAGGGGCTAGACCACAGCTGATGGGCTGAGGGGCCTACTTACCTGGTTCCTGAGCCCTGCAACTTTACCTGCTTTGGCTGGTCGGTTCCAGTTTCTGCAGAACACCAGAACAGCTGAGAATACAGTACAGTTGCTTTTTCCGGGGCCTGAGGGTGGCAGGAGACACCACTGTTGGGGGTCAGGCACCCAGGAGAGGCAGGGGTTGGATATGGCTACAGCTATTCAAGGCCTTAGTGTCACAGGTAATAGAGGCCCCGAGGAGGACTGTGGGCTTATATATTTTGGGGTGTGGAAGAACAACACATCTCTTTTCTGTTCTTTCTCTTCTAAGAAGAGGTCCCTAAACCTTTGGCTGTAGTTCAGAAATATCCTCTTCCAATGGCTTCCCTGGAAACTCATGGAAACCTTGATGGATTCTGCCTTGCCTTTCATTTCCCAGGTTCCTCTCTTGCTTCCTTTTCCTGGATTTGTCTCATCTGCTATGTGTTGCTGAGCTGCTGGTCCCCAAGTTGCTGATCTAAGCTACAGGTCCAGATTTCCCTCACTGGTTTAAGTTCTTCGGGGCTTCAGAGCAAGATTAGCCTAGCATGGTGTATGCTAGATACCATTCAACAAACATTTTAGTCCTGGATTTAATCACTGTGCTGGGCTTTATGGGGCTTGGAAAATACAGGCTAAATGTTAAGGCGAGGCCTGGGGCTATAGTTCCGTGGTAGAGTGCCTCCCTAGCATGCATGAGGCACTGGGTTCAATCCTCAGCATCACATAAAAATAAAGGCATTCTATCCATCTACAACTACAAAAAAATTTAAATGTTGAGGAGGAAAAGGGTCATAATGCCTGTAACTTATTTGCAAATGTTTGGGGTGGGGGTGTAAAAGGAAGATGCATTAATTAGGTGGGCTAATTTCAAAAGGTGGGAAATACCCTAATAACACAGAGCATTTTGTAAACTATTTTTTAAGATGCTTTCCTTTGATCCTGGGAATGGCAGGAGGGTGTGCAAGTGGTTTCCTCTCAATCTGTGATGTTTCTTCTCTTCCATCCACACCCGTGGGTAAGTGTTCTTCTTGGCCAGACATGCCTCCCTGCACTTCACCTGGAGGACATCAACCAGGCCTCCCAACTTCCTGCCCCCAAAGCAGAGGGACTCATTCAAATGTCCCCATGACCAGTTCAACTGCCCATGTACAGGGAGGCCCTCTCTGGATCCCCAGAGGAGCATGGAACTGAGATATGACTGAGTGGGAAGAGTGGGAAGAACCCTGAATCGGGTGGGAAGACCTGCAACCTAGGGAGTCCTTGCCGGTCTGGCATTGCCCACCTACCCCCAGGCAACTGCAGCCTCGAGAACCCACTGACGCTCTAGAAAGGATCCGGAATGTGAGGGGCCGAGTCTCCTCCATTGGCATTTCCTCCCACCGTGCACCCATGACAAACTGTTTCCTGGCAGGTGGTGGTGTAGAGGGGTTGGGAGGTTCAGCTCCTGCCCTGGATCTCTTCTTCTTAGGAAAGCAAACCCCACATACCTGATCTTGTGCTTCCATCATTAGAGCCAATTCCTTCAAGTTTTCTGCTGTCTCCAAGTGCCCTCTACTGGCTACAGGAAATTCTACCACGCGGCCTGCGCAGTGGTTTCATTAATGAGGTTCTAGGCATAAAGTTAGTTAGAAGAGATCGAAATAAAAATACAAGACTCAATTACCTTATTTCTATTGCTAGGTCCGAGATGGCTCCCCTCTCTGGTTCGCTTCTCTAAACTGCCCAGCAGGACAGCAGGGATTACTCAGGGCTAGCAGGAGAGAGAGAGAAAGAGAGCATGCTGGGGACTAGCCTTTTATTAGGGAACAAGAGATTCAGGGTAGAATTCCATCCAATGAAGGTTGAGGGGGGACTGCACTCCAAGGTCAGGGTCAGTGATTGGGTCCCCTGGGTCAGTGGTCAGGCACACCCCCACACGGATGGGCTCTCTCATCAGGAAAGGGCCGGGAAAAACTTCGACTTTTGCCAAAGTGCCTCAGACCCTTAACGGGAGGCACCCGATCACGTGTGAGAATGGCTCCCCACAGTTTATGTGAAATGTTCAGAAAATGCAAAACAATGGGAAGCAGATCATTGGTTGCTTGGCTTGGAGTATGAAAGACTATATGCCATGAGGGAACTTTTTCAAGTGGCAGAAATGTAGTTTGTGGACATGGCTATGCAACTCTAAATGACTAAAGATTGAATTGTACACTTGAGTGAATGTTGCCAAGCATGGTCATACACACCCAGACACTTGGGAGGCTGAGGTAGGAGGACTGCAAATTCATGACCATCATGAGCCAACTTATCAAGACCCTATCTCAAAATAAAAATTGTGCTGGGGATGAAGCTCAATGTTAGAAAACCCCTAGGTTCATCCAAAGTACCAACAAACACATACATTTAAAAAAAATTTTTTAAAGAATTGGGGATATAACTCAGTTGAAGAGCACTTGCCTAGACTGTAAGAAGCCCTGGGTTCAATCACTAATACTGCCAAAAAGAAAAGAAATAAGTGAATTTTACAGTTTTTGAGTTATACCTCTTAATAAAGCTGTAGAAAGAAGTTTAAATTTAATGTATGTTTGAAGTCTCAAGGAATAGTAGTAAATCCCTAAGGGCCGGGTATGTAAAAGGAATTTAAAAGGTAGCAACTGCCTTGGAGGGAGAAGGTAGAGTACTGACATTGGTAGTGAAGAGGCTTGGGTCTTATCACCTGTGTTAGCTAGGGCTGCCATAACAAATGACAGACTGGGTGACTTAAAGCAACAGTTTATTTTCTCACAGTTCTGGGGCCAGAAGTCCAAAATCAAGGTGTGTTGGCCCGGAAGAGCATATGTCCCATGCCATTCTCTCAGTTCCTGGTGTTGCCAACAATCCTTTGTATTCCTTTGCTTGTAGAAGTGTCACTCCATTCACAGTATCACATATATCATGGGGTTCTCCCTACTGCTCCCCGCCTTTTATCAAACCCAAGACCTTATGCATGCTAGATAATCACCCTACCACCAAGCTGCACACGCCCCTGCACCGCTTTTCTTATGAGGACCCAGTCATATTGGATTAGATTATTGCGATTACATGTGCAATTACCCTATTTCCAAATAAAGTCACGCTTACAGCTACCAGCAGTTAAGACCTTAACCTATCTTTTTAGGGGACACAATTTAACCCGTAACATCACTCATAGCAAGGAAAGAAGACAAGGTAGTCCTCAGGACATGGAGTTAGGATTGAGAACCCAAGGAGTACAGGGATCTGGTCTTACGCATCCAGGTTACTATGATGCTTGGAACAGGAAGGGCCTGGCCCAGATTATGTGCTCATTTGTTTGAACAGAAGAAAAGACAGGCACAGAGGAATGGACACCATGAAAAGAAACGACACTGAGGCAAGGCTGGAGAAAAAAGGGTGGCAGAAGGCACTCATTGCCCAGGTCATCACAGCCCCCACCATCACCCCAGGGGCTTCATGCTTTAAAATTCCCTCTTTGCCCCCTTTTAGATTATGACATCTGGCTCTTCTAGGTGAGGAGGAGTCTAGGGTTTCCCAGAACTCAATGGATCATTTTTTTTGCTTATAAGCCATCTTTAAGTTTTGTTTTAATTTTTTTAAGTAAATGTGGAATGGGAGATTCCCCTCGTTTACCCAGTTGAGGCAATTCTGGCTTGCATCGTTTTTTAGTAAGTTTGTCCACAGTGTATTCAAACATCTGTAGAAAGGTCACAGATGAGTTGGTCGCACTATCCAGTGCTGCAGCAGGAACAGAAAAAGGCATGTATTTTTCTGCCCTGACAAAGTCCTGTGAGGAGACAAGTATGCTGCAGGATGCCCATGTGCACTTAGAACAACAGTTACTTAAGGCTTTGCTCCTCAGTGTGGTCCTTTAACCAGTAGCACTGCTACTGTCTTGGAGGAGCTCGTTAGAGCCTCAGTCCAGCTCCAGATAGCTTCAATGCAATGCCCTGCACTAGGCCTTAGACATCTGAAAACAACTGAATGTGTAATTAACTATCCTCAAGGAGCTGGCAGGCTAGTACAGATAGACAACCAGAGGAACCACCACAGGACTGGTGAAAATTTCAGAGCAGGTGGCTTGAAGATGCTCAACTGCTAGTCCTAGAAAAGACATTGTTTGTTCTAAGAGAACCCCTTGTACATTATGTAGTCTTGATCAGGCAGACACCACTTGATTTCTTGAAGATTCAAAGAAAGGAATTTTAAGGGGAACACTTTTTGAGCGGGGGTTTACTTTATTTTTTCTGAGCTTCAATTTTCTCATCTGCAAAATGGGACAGTCTGTACCTCATAAGAGTTACAGGGATCATCCATGATTTTATTTGAGCCACAAACCACTCTATGGGCGAAGCAAGGTGGCACACAAAGACTTCCATGAAAACTCCCAGAACAGGGAACAGAATGCTGTTGAACATTATGTGTGCTGTGAAATCATTTGTGTTTTAGAAAAGTCCCAGGCTGGCGAGGTAGTTCACCTCACCTGCTGAGCATGCGAGGAGGAGGCGAGGGATTGATTCAATTCTCAGCATGGAAGCTGGGGGATGGGGTGGGCTGGGGATCCCATATATAAAATACTTTTAACATTTGTACTCTATATAACTAAATATGCATAGAGAAAAAGTACTAATTTTCCTGGAGAGTGGAAATAGCATACATTCCAACAGTTCTATGATTTCAAGAAAATGCAGTTTTTAAATGACATTATAAAGACACATAATTGCATAGAAGATCAGAGGTGACGTTGATCTGAGCAGAGTGACTACGGACGACTTCTCACTGCCTACCCTCAGGTTAACTTCCCACGTAGGGCGGCGCACCACCCTCTCTCCACCCCAGCCTCCTTTCTCAGTCCGGAGGTGTCCAGCGCCCTCTGTCGAAGCAGCTCTTCACTGTACGTGTCTGGACCTAGAAAGAACAGGTGAGCGGGCAGGAGGCGTGGGAATGCAGGTGACTCGCGGTTCCGACGAGTCAGGACTGGGCATGAATACGCTGCGGGGGTCGGTGCAGGGCAGCGCTGTGTGGCCGGGGTTGAGGCCGCAGGTTGCAAGCGGCTGTCGTTCCGCACCCACAGCCGCCACGCGGGCCCCGGACCTGGCGTCTACACTGCGGACCTGGCACCACCCTGCGTAAGACGGGAGCTGCGGACGACGGGCTCACGTAAGCACGTCACGTGGCCGCCTCCGGAGCGTGGACCGTCACGTGGGCACGTCCTCAGCGCTCGGGCTCCGGCGGGCGGGCGCGCGGCTGACAGCCGGCGGCGGGCAGCGGGTGGCAGGCATCATGGCGGCGCGGTCGCTGCCGCAGCCACAGCCGCAGCCCCCTAGGGGCGCCGTGTCGGCCACCGCCTACCCCGACACGCCAGCCGAGGTGCCCCCGCACCTGCAGGCCGGCGCGATGCGGCGCCGCTTCTGGGGCGCGTTCAACTGCCTGTGCGCCGGCGCGTTCGGGGCCCTGGCCGCCGCCGCCGCTAAGCTGGCCTTCGGCAGCGAGGTGCAGCCCGGGGCGGGCGGCGGGGGGCGGCGGGCGGGCTCCGGGGCGGGCGGGGGGCCTGCAGCCGGCGCCGCAGTGAGCCGGGCAGGCGGGAGCGGCCTCCTCCCGAGTCGCGCCGACCCGGGTCCCGCGCGGGCGGTAAGAGACGGCGGACGAGGCCTCCTCCTGACAGGTCTAAAACCTTCCCTGCGGTTGGGCTAGTTCCGCTCTGGGGGAGACCGCCACCTCCCACCTCTCATTTTAAGTCCCCTGTGCCTCAGACTTTCTCTGCACGCGATTCCAAGGTGAGAAACCCGCTGCCCATCGCTCTTCTGTCATTATCGGGTGTTCTGGCCGGTCTACCCTATTGCCAGGAAAATTGGGCGTGTGGGGTACCCTAGGCATACGGGGATACTGGAAAGAACCGTCTGGAAATTCCCCTGAACTGAGAACCCTCCCCCCCCCAGCAGCCTCCCTCCAGGGCTCAGGTGCATCCCCTTCGCCTCCCATCCCCAGTCTCTGCTTGATAGAGGAGTCTCATTGCATCCCCAACCCAGAGTTGGGCTCAAACCCGACCGTCTGTTTAGGGCTAAGTCAGTGGGAGCTGCCACGCTTGCAGTTGGTGTACTGTGGAGTGTGATTCTTGGGGTAAGTGGTCCAAAGTAAAACAAATGACTCTGTGGACTGGGAAGTTTTTTAGTCTTTATCAGTTGCCACCCAGCCTTCATAACCGTGTATGTCAGCAGGCTGCCACTGGACCATAAGATGCCTTGTGTAAATTCTAAGGAAGCACTCTCAGTTAGTAGAGTGCTTGCCTTGTATGCACAAAGCCCTGAGTTCAATCCCCAACACCACCACCACCAAAAAAAAAAAAGGCACTCTTTTCTCAAATATTTAGCTTCTGGTAAACCTAAGAGAAATAAGTAGGAGGTCTAGATAGGCCCAATCCATGGAAGAGGCATGCATGTCTGCAGGCAGTTTCCTTATTCTCAGCCAAGCAAGAAGGTCTATATAGGTTTTGTATAGGAGGCTTCTAAAGATTCCCTTTTCTCTCAAGGTTTTTTCTTTAAAAAAAAAAAAAGAAGAAGAAGAAAGAAAAAATTCTTTAGGTCCTTGAAGTGATGCTTGGAATGACTCACATCACTTCCGATGGTGTATCCCCAGTCAGGACTGTGTCCTGGTTAAAAGCGTGGAACTACAGTGTCTAGGGTTGAATCCTATGGGCTCTCATACTGAGGCACTTTAGGCAAGTTATACAGTGCCCCTGGTTCTTTATCTGTAAAATGAAGTTAAGGAATAAGCAAGAATGCACCGAAAACACCTGCACAGGTAAAGTCTTAGCACAAAAGAGGCCCAGGAATGCCCTGAGGAGCTGGCCTGAATGAACTTGTAACTTGGGGATTGGGGTGCCTCGTGGAGGGAGGTATGGCCAATTTGTGCCTTACCTGATCCTGGGAAGTAAGGACTCCCCCACACACACACTTATAAGCACATACCAAGTAATAACTACCAGGCCCTGTGGTCTGCAAGCGTTGGTTCCTGTGGGACCAGTAAGAGAGGTCTGTGTTCACAGGAAAATACTAATTCTGGGTTAGTGTTTCACAGCCAGCAAGAGTCTTCTCTGACTGTTCCGTCTGGAAGATGGGTCTGCTGCCCACTGAGGGTTAAGTGAAAATCTGCCCTAGATTGTTTTGAGTCTCCATGGGCTGTGGTGCCATCTTAGTAGGGGTCTGGCTGCCACAGTTATGTCCCTGGGTGAGCTGTAAGGGGAGCTGCAGGTGGATGGGCATGGCTGCAGCGACACTTTCTCCCACAGGTGAACATGAGCTTATGCATCTTAGGCATTATTGTGATGGCAAGCACCAATTCCCTGATGTGGACCTTCTTCAGTCGGGGCCTCAGTTTCTCCATGTCTTCAGCCATTGCATCTGTCACAGTGACTTTTTCAAACATCCTCAGCTCAGTGAGTAGCCTGAGGGTCTCAAAAAATACTTTTTAAGGTGGAGTTGGTCTGTGACATGCACTTCCCAGGCTGGTGCGCTAAATCGGGGAACAAAACATATTCCTTGCATCCAAGTATACCACAGTAAAAACAAAACTCCAGCACAGCCCTGAGCAGATGCAAGAAGTGATGAGCTACCTTGTTAACTGGATCTGGGTGAGGAAGGTGGTCCCTCAAAAAACGACCACATTTTTGAGCACTGGTCTGCAGAACATCAGATCCCAGCTTCCGGCCCAATCCAGCCAGGGTTCCTCATCATATTCCTGGGCCAGTAGTGGATCCAGTTCCAGGGGGAGGTGCTAATGGGTCTTGGGGGTAAATTTGGTTTTCCTGCACAGAGGTCAGGATCTGCTTTCTTCTTTTGTTGCTTTACATGGGCAAACAGGTGCCAAAACTCGGCCCAGGGGAGGGGATGGAGCGGGCGGGGAGAGGCACTTGGCACCTGGCAGTTAGGCAAGGCTTGTGCTGCTCCCTTTTCTGCTCACACAAAAAGGGGCGCGGGAAGCTGGCTCCACTACTGTCCACCTGTGATTGACATGGTGGGAGGTGGCCATCTCAGCAGCCTCAACAGCAACCTGGCAAGAGTTCCAGAGTTCAGGGCCCTCTGGGGTGCCCCAGCTCCAGGACAGTGTCTGACACACAGTGGTGCAAGTGGCATCACTGCTCCCTCCTTGACACCTCCCCCTGGCTCCTTTCTTGCCATTTCTAGGATGTCTGATTTCAAGTGAAGTCGAGAGAGCAACAAGGGATCCTCAATTTATTTCCTTTTAATGTTCTAATAGGTGGTTGTTGAGGCGACTGAAGATTGTGGTCTGGAGCAAAGTAAACTCACAGGTATTAAGACCATGCATCAGAAAGCTGGTGAAGGAACAAGTAGTCATGAGACATCATGATTGTAGAGGTCATCCTCATTCATAACTCAAGCATTAGGGGAAAAAAAAGAAAAAGAGAAAAAAAAAAAAAGAGGCTGCACCAAAAAGCATGCACAATGATGTCCTGGGATGATCCCCCGACCCTCCCTACCCACCTGTGCCCCTGCAGCAGCTCAGCCCCCCAGAGACCTCCTGGGAGAAAACGGATTAGGATCTCAGGGGCCATGAGGAGTCAAAGGCCAGGAAGATTCCAAAGGCTGTGAACTAGAAACTTCTAGCTCCTTATGGGACGTTTTCTCTCGGGTTTGACAAAAAAAAGAAAAGAAAAAGGCAAACAAAACATAACTGATTGGTGCCCCAAACCCTACAGATCCACACACAGCTGACTATGTCATAAAAGAAAACCAGGAACCAGATGAAACAAACAACAAATGATAACCAAAAAAACAAAAAAAAAAAATGGGAGGCACATACATTGAAGGAAGTGAGGACAAAGCCAAAGCACAAAAATGGTGAGCGGGGCCAGAGGAGCAAGGCAAGACTGCGATGCCCCAACTGTGGTCTGGTGGGGCTCTGTGTGTCAAAGGAGGCTCCCGTGGCGCCTGGTACGGCAAGCAGCCTCACAGCCACTGGGAGCTCCAGGCAAATGGGAGGGAGAGGGGGAAAAAAACATTTAAAATAGGCTTTATGAATCTTTGTTCCCCAAGCAATAAATGAAATGGTTCAGGAACTCAGATAACCGAGAAATTGCTGCAAGCCAAACAAAAATGGACGAAGCTATGAAGAGAAGGCAACCGAACAATCACGATTCTCTTGCTGCGATAAGGTCTAGAAACAGAAGCAACAGAAGGCCTGGAAAAGCCATCCCAAATATCAGGGATGATGGGTTATTCAGGAAGGAGAGGGGGGAAAAGCAGTCAACAGGTAGAATTAAGACAAAACAGGTGAAAGAGAGAGAACATTAAAAAAAAAAAAATCAAATAAGGCAAGGCTGAATTTAACATTAGAAATATACCCCCATCAAAACACATGGCCAGAAGATCAAATGAAAAGGTCACAAATGCACACTTTCTCCTCCACCCCATTAAGTATTAGATCTTTGATCACAACAGGTAGGGTAAGAAGGATGTTTTAGAGATACAGTTGCATCAACAGAAGCAAAACCCATCTTAAACAAATGGGTTTTGGGGATAAGAAAAGGCTGCTAAAAATTCAGAAGTCACCACTCCCCAGAGCAATGGATAGCTTTAGAAGACCAAGGAAGATCAACGAGGGTCAAAAGTGCCAAAGCGGGAGATTCGGC
Source organism: Urocitellus parryii (assembly GCF_045843805.1). Lineage (NCBI taxonomy): Eukaryota > Metazoa > Chordata > Mammalia > Rodentia > Sciuridae > Urocitellus > Urocitellus parryii. The sequence continues at coordinate 197,660,583 of NC_135533.1, forward strand.
CCCTCCAAAATACCACTGGGATGCCTGGATGCGGGAGCTCTCCCGTGTCACCATGGATGGCCTGGCCGCTGCTGCACCTCCCTTCCTTGGGATGACACAACACAGAGACAGTGAGTCACCTGGGGATGGGCTTGCCAGAGCTCCTCGTGCTTGCCACAGAGAAGCAAAGGGATGCTTGCGACAGCCCTGGGTGCAGGAAGAGAGGAGATTCCCAAAGCAAGAGACACGTAAAACCTTCTTCTTGGCAGGCAGCAGGGGCTCAGGGTGAGGGTTCACTCCGGAAGTCACCAAGACTATTTCACACACCAAAGCCCCTGCCCCTCTAAACAAGTTCTTTTCAGAGAATGGTAATGTGGGTTCATCTCATGCTGCTCACTTTGGGGACATGAAGGACAGGACTTCTTAGAATTAATGCTTTCTCTACTTAAATTCTTCCTCTCTCTCAACCTGACCAGAAAGTTCCTGGGTGCTACAGTGGATGGGGGAGGTATTACACTTGATCTCAGTCAAAAGGCTGAGATGCGATTAATGTGCAGGGATTAAAATGTATTAATTTACATTTACCAATAAAGAGCCCCAGACTTTTCTTATATTCAATTGCTATTCCTCTCCCTGAATTCTGATGCTGATATAGAATTTGGTAAGTTTTAAATTCAGTTAATCCTCGATTATTCAAACTCTTCTACGCTGGCAAACTGTAGGTAGTTGGCTTGCAGGTTTTTTCTTCTGAAAACATATCACACATAAGCACACACAGGGTCACTCACTACCAGATCAGATGCCAAGGACTGCATGATTCCAGATATTTCCCCAGGTAAAAGGGCTCCATGTGTATAAATGCTGAATAGACTGACCTGCAACATCTTCTGTGGGCCTAGCTTTAATCTCACACTTTCTTCACCTTTAAGGATCTAGGCATCCAAGATAATTCACCTGAATGGTCCATCCGGCCAGCCAACTACTGACTTAACTGTGTGAACTTAACTCTGAATCGTATGCCACATAGAGGCTCTTCCCTACACATAAAAATCTAAAATACAGAACACTGTCAGGACAAGATATGGACTGTTTCTAATCAAGTGCATTTCCTATGTGAATTAGAACAAAAAACATGTGACTGAAATAAAGTAAAACTATAATCTAAATATTGTTTAAAACAATCCATTTTAATCATCTAAATTATTTACAATACAATAACATGGATCATTTTAAAGACATTGGATTTTAAAAAATCACCAAGTGATGCTTCAAATAACACATTAAAATATATTAATAAAATTTTTTCAGTGCTCAAAACTCCCCTCACCCCTGACATGGGACAGCAAGCTCTAGACAAAAGTGCCTAAAATACAAGTCTTCCCAGTTTGCCCATCACACCAGTTGTTAAGAAAAAGGGTTAATCAATTTGTTTTCAAAATTTCTCCCTATGAAATTTTCCTGGAGAGAATGGTGGATCCCAGGACTGTGGCTAAGTGTGGATGATGGACCAAAGCAGAGACCAGACCAGCTGGATACAAATCCCCAAACAGAGGATGCCCCAAGTCTTCCCACCGAGGCTCATCTGTCTGCCTGTGACTCACTGGTTGTATACAGAGAGCCACCTGGAGCCTCGAGGATGATTTATGTACAGAGTAAAATGCTTCCCACATTCCAAACATCAAAATGGTTCTGTCATTCCCAACAGAGAAAAAAAGAGCCAAATCAGAGTACATCCTTCCCCCTCGGATGAGCTTTTAGAGATGAGTCTTATCAGGAAAACAAGTTCAAAAGAACTCTAGGTCATTCAAACAATGAGACCATCCCTAAATTAATTTTAACAACCTAGATAATTCCTTTTTGAATTCACATATCTTGAGCCTGACCCTTCTACAGTTTCAACTGTAACTGTGCATGCCTCACCTCAAATAACATTGCTGGGGTGGATTTGCTGCAGGTTTCAGTAAGGAGGGCCTAGGAAGAACGGTCACTGCCTATGGTGACTTTTTAGTCCTCATGACTAGTTTCCTGGCTCCTTTCCACCAGGAGCTGCTCCCTTCCTTTTTACGTAAGCCAGTGCTTATGGTTGGGACTTTAGTCCCATCACCAGTTCCCTCTCTCCCTCGGACCTCCAAGAGAAGTTGTTTGTCAGCATGATAGCTTCTGTTCAACTTCTCAAAGATGCACCCAGTGGTGGTCCTTGAACTTCCTGGATTCACCTTCTACCTGTAAAGCTGTGGGGAGGGCACTGTCTACCCTTTCAGCACAAGTCACTCAGATACTGTTCTTCAAGGACACCTGCCTGCCAGATGGCCACTAGGACAGGGGTAGGATGGCTAACACAGCCAGTTGCCCTTGGTTGACTGTGTAGATACTACATAGATAAGCATCTTCATTTTTGCACAAACTTAATCCGGTAACTTAATTGCTTAAAAAAAAACAAACCATAAATAAATCTAAATGCTAAACCATTGTCAACTTTACCTATGACTCCTTGGAAGTTGACAACAAAGGAAAAAGAAAAGTCAGGCCAATTCAAGTCTCTTGACCACAGCTGTCAGAAATTAGCCAGGGGATGGGAGACACCACCAAGAACCTTGGCTCCTTCCTGCCTTGTGTTTTTGTGGGGAGTGTTGGAGTCTCTGCAGATGAACATTGTGAATCACAAAGATGAATGTCCTTCCTTCAAAGGTGGTGACTCAGAAATGTTACAAGGATGACAGCACTGGGTCAATTCATCTTTTTCAGGGTCTGTCCCCTTATCACACAGAGCTTTGCAGCATGTGGATCTGGGAGATCCAGGAAGAGTAAAGGGTAACTATCTGGGGCATAGGGTGACCACAGACCCTTGCTCCCAGGGCCCTGAGTAGAAAGCTTCCCATTCTAGAGGCAACTGAGATGGGTCATTCTACAAACTCAGGCTCACCTTCAGAGACTGGGGTAGGGGAGTGGGGATGCAAGATCAGCTCAATGTCTTTTCTAGATTCATCTAGAGTCTCCTGGAAGAATTTAATGACATTCTGTTAGGGTTTATTTGGTTAATCACTTTGAAAAATTCCACTTTGAACATGTGTAAGCTAGAAAGAAAGTGACATATATGCCTTCATTGAAGTAATTAAAGTCAAAAGGCTGGTCTATCAAGTGTTGTCAGGAATCCTGAAAGTTTTCCGGGCTTCTCTCTCTCTCAGTGCTACCCACAGGTAACAGATTCTGTCATTTGCTTTCAGAATGACCCAGAACTCACAATTCCCCTAGCACTGCCCAGGACATAAACTCAAATGGGGAGTTAAGAAAACCTCCATGAAGAAGGTGACACCAGAGGTCAGGTGCTGGATAGGCAGCTCATTATAGAGTCACACTGGTGCAGAAGGCCGAGCTGGCTGAATTAAGGTGAAAGTACAGAGTGTCCAGAAGGGCTCCTCCTATTCTGTGCTGGACACCAGGCAAAGGAGGCACCTGGCTGTGGTCCCCTGACAAGTGTCCAACAGACAGTCTGTAATGACTTGGATTTGAACTTGAGCAGAGAGGAAAGCTCCCAGAGAACTTGTTCTAGAATGTTCTTCAGGTTTCCTAGGAGATGGGGGCACAACAGAAACAGCACATCCACACACAAAGAAAGAAGCCAGGAGGAGGCATCTCCTGCTCCACCTCAGTCCCTCGGCCCCTCCTAGAGCCGAGATGTTGTCAAAGCCCTGTCTTCTGACTGAATAAGTCTCCAGCAGAATCCAGGCTGGGCCACACTTATAAAAGAAGGACAGAAAGCTCCTGTGTCTCCTTCTGAGAGGTTTCTCTCTACTTTGGGGAAGAAGGACTTCAAATTACAAGTGATGAGCTAGTAAGATGGGTTTCCAGTGAACACCAGAAGCTGCAGATTACAAAACCAAATGGTTATTCTCTTCCTGACTGGAAAACAAGTGTGGAGTTGGAGCTTGAATAAGACAAACTTTGGCCTCAAATGGAACCTCTGTAGTATACAATTTTTTTTTCATCCATTCACTCAAATGCTATTTTCTGAGATGATTGTGGTCCAGGCACTGTGCTGCGCACCAGAGATGCTGAAATGAGAGCTGAAAGGGACTGACATCAGGCTTCCTCATTCTAGTGGGAAGTGATAAATCAAGTCAAAGAGCAAAGATTTGGAATCATTTGCACTTGAACACCTAGTGACCTTTCAAAGTCAACTGTGCATATACTTCAACTCATGGATTTCTCCGGAAACTTTATCCACCTAATACCTTCCCCAACTCAACTGATGGCAACTCCATCCTTCCAGCTGCTTAGGTCAAAAGCCCTGGGACGATCTTTGACTCCTCTCAACTTCCATCTAATCCTCAGCAAACCTTTTTGTCAGATTGGCTTCAAAATGCATTTAGAATTTGCCCTCTCTTCACCTCTTTCTCCACCACCACCTGGAACAGAGCCACGAACTATCCGTCTCCTGGATGATTGTGCTAGCCCCGCAATTGATATGACCGCCTCTACTCTAGAGTTTATATGCATCATCATAGCAATGTGCTAGGATCTTTGTTTCTAAACAGGCCTCAGAGCCATGGTTTATCATCACGGTTTCCTTCCTTCTCTGAATTTTCGACCCTGGAAAGCCCATCTAATAGGCCTGGCCACATATGGTTTGGATCTTGCTAAAATGAAAATTTTCATTACTCTCACAAAGAATTCTGACCAAGGAGGACAAAGTTGAACTAGGTGCTGGAGGAATGTCATCACAATTATCAACCAGTAGGAAGGACTGTCTCTTTTTCAACAGAGGGAATATGGGGACTTGCTTAAGAAGGGGATGGAAGATTGAAAAAGCAAAAGGGAACGTTGGGAAAACACAGTGCTGATAACCACAGGAATCAGAGCCCCCACTTCTGTAAGACTTGGGGAGCAAAGGAAACAGGTTAGAATAAAATAAACTGAGAAGGCCATAGGAGGGGGTCCTGAGCAGGGGAACCCAGAGCTCTGAGGGGAGGGTGCGTCTCCACTTCCCTCCCTGAGCAGGCGGAAGGAGTGTTGTGCTGAGGCAGGTCTAGGATGAGGGAGAGCGATGCTGTTGCCAGGGTGGAGAAGCGCTGCTGAGGGAGACAGCTCACAGGCAGGAAGAAACAGGTCTCCTGCTTCTCCTCCTGCCCTCAGGGGTCTCCCTATCTGCAGCACCTGACACAGAAGCCTCAGCAGGGTATATAATGGTGAATTCAGAGCTAAGAGACAGTAACTTAATCATTAGATTGAAATTTTTTTGTCTAAACAATGCCACATATTTCCTTTGCTCCCCCAGTCCTACAGAATTGAGGGCTCTGATTCCCGTGGTTATCAGTATTATTGCTTTATCAATTTTCCCTTTTGCTTTTTCAATCTTCCATCCCCTACTTAAACAATTCCACAGTTAACACTACAATGCACCCACAGATTCTAGTTCATCAAGTCAGGGTCAAGAAGGACAAGATGTGGCCTGGACATCTCCTATAGATCCTGCACTTCTGTTTGAAGAAACCATGCATTTATGTTTCTTTGCATGAGGGGTGGCTGTATCATCAAGCGGAAATGTTCACTGATGATGTTTGTTTTGAGGTTAAGTAAGAGAAGAAGGGCCTATCCCAAGGCATCAACTTCTCCCCACTGTCTGTGCCATGAGGGGGATTTTTCTAGAAACAAAAATAACAAATTATGTTTAAAAGCTTCATCACTTAAACAGAAATTCGTTAAATTTAACAAAAAGGTGCTTTATACCATAGAAGTCCCCACACCAGCACTACATAAAGAATGGTCTGCGGGCTCACATCAGTCTGCAAACTGTCCACAATGAGATAAGAATGGAAATTGAGAGTAAATGGTCAGATGCATTTTGGACAATTAACATTGTCATGAAGTCCAAGCACATGACCAAGCATGTGGGTCCGCTCAAGTGTCATGGAACACTTGGGTTGAGTTGCAGGTGGCATGAGCCACTAACTAATGACCACATTACAACAAGTGATGCTTTAAGGTTTGTTTGGCAATCTTCAGTTAAGGAAGCCTCCATGAAGAAGGTGACATCAGAGGTCAGGTGCTGGATAGGCAGCTCATTATAGAGTCACACTGGTGCAGAAGGCCGAGCTGGCTGAATTAAGGTGAAAGTACAGAGTGTCCAGAAGGGCTCCTCCTATTCTGTGCTGGACACCAGGCAAAGGAGGCACCTGGCTGTGGTCCCCTGACAAGTGTCCAACAGACAGTCTGTAATGACTTGGATTTGAACTTGAGCAGAGAGGAAAGCTCCCAGAGAACTTGTTCTAGAATGTTCTTCAGGTTTCCTAGGAGATGGGGGCACAACAGAAACAGCACATCCACACACAAAGAAAGAAGCCAGGAGGAGGCATCTCCTGCTCCACCTCAGTCCCTCGGCCCCTCCTAGAGCCGAGATGTTGTCAAAGCCCTGTCTTCTGACTGAATAAGTCTCCAGCAGAATCCAGGCTGGGCCACACTTATAAAAGAAGGACAGAAAGCTCCTGTGTCTCCTTCTGAGAGGTTTCTCTCTACTTTGGGGAAGAAGGACTTCAACTAACAAGTGATGAGCTAGTAAGATGGGTTGAACACTAGAAGCTGCAGTTTACAGCACCAAATGGTTATTCTCTTCCTGACTGGAAAACAAGTGTGGAGTTGGAGCTTGAATAAGACAAACTTTGGCCTCAATTGGAACCTCTGCAGTATACAATTTTTTTTTCATCTATTCACTCAAATGCTATTTTCTGAGATGATTGTGGTCCAGGCACTGTGCTGCGCACCAGAGATGCTGAAATGAGAGCTGAAAGGGACTGACATCAGGCTTCCTCATTCTAGTGGGAAGTGATAAATCAAGTCAAAGAGCAAAGATTTGGAATCATTTGCACTTGAACACCTAGTGACATTTCAAAGTCAACTGTGCATATACTTCAACTCATGGATTTCTCCGGAAACTTTATCCAACTAATACCTTCCCCAACTCAACCGATGGCAACTCCATTCTTCCAGCTGCTTAGGTCAAAAGCCCTGGGACAATCTTTGACTCCTCTCCCCTTCCATCTAATCCTCAGCAAACCTCTTTGTCAGATTGGCTTCAAAATGCATTTAGAATTTGCCCTCTCTTCACCTCTTTCTCCACCACCACCTGGAACAGAGCCACGAACTATCCGTCTCCTGGATGATTGTGCTAGCCCCGCAATTGATATGACCGCCTCTACTCTAGAGTTTATATGCATCATCATAGCAATGTGCTAGGGTCTTTGTTTCTAAACAGGCCTCAGGGCCATGGTTTATCATCACGGTTTCCTTCCTTCTCTGCATTTTGACCCTGGAAAGCCCATCTAATAGGCCTGGCCACATATGGTTTGGATCTTGCTAAAATGAAAATTTTCATTACTCTCACAAAGAATTCCGACCAATGGAGGACAAAGTTGAACTAGGTGCTGGAGGAATGTCATCACAATTATCAACCAGTAGGAAGGACTGTCTCTTTTTCAACAGAGGGAATATGGGGACTTGCTTAAGAAGGGGATGGAAGATTGAAAAAGCAAAAGGGAACGTTGGGAAAACACAGTGCTGATAACCACAGGAATCAGAGCCCCCACTTCTGTAAGACTTGGGGAGCAAAGGAAACAGGTTAGAATAAAATAAACTGAGAAGGCCATAGGAGGGGGTCCTGAGCAGGGGAACCCAGAGCTCTGAGGGGAGGGTGCGTCTCCACTTCCCTCCCTGAGCAGGTGGAAGGAGTGTTGTGCTGAGGCAGGTCTAGGATGAGGGAGAGCGATGCTGTTGCCAGGGTGGAGAAGCGCTGCTGAGGGAGACAGCTCACAGGCAGGAAGAAACAGGTCTCCTGCTTCTCCTCCTGCCCTCAGGGGTCTCCCTATCTGCAGCACCTGACACAGAAGCCTCAGCAGGGTATATAATGGTGAATTCAGAGCTAAGAGACAGTAACTTAATCATTAGATTGAAATTTTTTTGTCTAAACAATGCCACATATTTCCTTTGCTCCCCCAGTCCTACAGAATTGAGGGCTCTGATTCCCGTGGTTATCAGTATTATTGCTTTATCAATTTTCCCTTTTGCTTTTTCAATCTTCCATCCCCTACTTAAACAATTCCACAGTTAACACTACAATGCACCCACAGATTCTAGTTCATCAAGTCAGGGTCAAGAAGGACAAGATGTGGCCTGGACATCTCCTATAGATCCTGCACTTCTGTTTGAAGAAACCATGCATTTATGTTTCTTTGCATGAGGGGTGGCTGTATCATCAAGCGGAAATGTTCACTGATGATGTTTGTTTTGAGGTTAAGTAAGAGAAGAAGGGCCTATCCCAAGGCATCAACTTCTCCCCACTGTCTGTGCCATGAGGGGGATTTTTCTAGAAACAAAAATAACAAATTATGTTTAAAAGCTTCATCACTTAAACAGAAATTCGTTAAATTTAACAAAAAGGTGCTTTATACCATAGAAGTCCCCACACCAGCACTACATAAAGAATGGTCTGCGGGCTCACATCAGTCTGCAAACTGTCCACAATGAGATAAGAATGGAAATTGAGAGTAAATGGTCAGATGCATTTTGGACAATTAACATTGTCACGAAGTCCAAGCACATGACCAAGCATGTGGGTCCACTCAAGTGTCATGGAACACTTGGGTTGGGTTGCAGGTGGTACGAACCACTAACTAATGATCACATTACAACAAGTGATGCTTTAAGGTTTGTTTGGCAATCTTTAGCCAAAAATGCCTAAAAATCGGAACAACTGAAAGTGTATATTTATTTTTCTAATTTATTTCTTTTACCATGAAGTTATTTTTTATTCAAGCCTTTCAAAATTTAAAGCTTAACATTATCATCTAACTTGGAGGCATAAAAATTTGCTTTGTGTATTCTTCGGCCTGAATTACCGGCTGGTAAACAAACCCCATTGGAAATTTTTTGTCAAGAAATTACTGTAAATATATCAGCTTCCTTTCCCAACAGCATTTTAGACTGGTTTTTCAATCAGGAGTGTTTGTAAAAGATAGCTGAGAAGCTGATACATTATCCCTTGTTAATGGGACAGTTATCAACATGAGCTAGCTGAAAAAAGATTAAAAGAATCATACTCATTTATTATATTATAAACCTTAATACTGATAAAACAGTATTCATTCAAAAGTGGGTCTCAGTGTTTAGTACAGAAAATCACCACTTACCTATCTTTTTACTATTTGGTTAGTTATAGCTGCCGAACTATGAAAGTTGAATTTAACAACGAGTCTCCATACTAAATGCCCTAGGCACATTTTCAATGAATAATGGGTACTGTCTTCATAAAGCTTTTAGTTTTCCCTATGTTTGTTCTTATATTTTAAAATGCAATTTAATGTCTGTTGAATCCAATAAAATTTGATATTATATTTTAGTTTCCTTTGCTTTGCATTTTATTTTTTCTCATAATTTGGTGTTATGGTATTTTATAAAAATATTGACTCATGATGAATTGATAAAAATGCAAAATATGACCAACCAGTTATCACTGAGAGTTGAGAAGTGGCAATCATATATGTCTGTAAAGCCCCAGAGGCTTGGCTGGCTGTTGTCATCTGGCTGAGCCTTCCCTCTTCATCCCTGGGACAATTATGGTGGGTGGGGATTCCATCCTTGAGAGCACAGCCACTGACAGGGACCAGGGGCTAGACCACAGCTGATGGGCTGAGGGGCCTACTTACCTGGTTCCTGAGCCCTGCAACTTTACCTGCTTTGGCTGGTCGGTTCCAGTTTCTGCAGAACACCAGAACAGCTGAGAATACAGTACAGTTGCTTTTTCCGGGGCCTGAGGGTGGCAGGAGACACCACTGTTGGGGGTCAGGCACCCAGGAGAGGCAGGGGTTGGATATGGCTACAGCTATTCAAGGCCTTAGTGTCACAGGTAATAGAGGCCCCGAGGAGGACTGTGGGCTTATATATTTTGGGGTGTGGAAGAACAACACATCTCTTTTCTGTTCTTTCTCTTCTAAGAAGAGGTCCCTAAACCTTTGGCTGTAGTTCAGAAATATCCTCTTCCAATGGCTTCCCTGGAAACTCATGGAAACCTTGATGGATTCTGCCTTGCCTTTCATTTCCCAGGTTCCTCTCTTGCTTCCTTTTCCTGGATTTGTCTCATCTGCTATGTGTTGCTGAGCTGCTGGTCCCCAAGTTGCTGATCTAAGCTACAGGTCCAGATTTCCCTCACTGGTTTAAGTTCTTCGGGGCTTCAGAGCAAGATTAGCCTAGCATGGTGTATGCTAGATACCATTCAACAAACATTTTAGTCCTGGATTTAATCACTGTGCTGGGCTTTATGGGGCTTGGAAAATACAGGCTAAATGTTAAGGCGAGGCCTGGGGCTATAGTTCCGTGGTAGAGTGCCTCCCTAGCATGCATGAGGCACTGGGTTCAATCCTCAGCATCACATAAAAATAAAGGCATTCTATCCATCTACAACTACAAAAAAATTTAAATGTTGAGGAGGAAAAGGGTCATAATGCCTGTAACTTATTTGCAAATGTTTGGGGTGGGGGTGTAAAAGGAAGATGCATTAATTAGGTGGGCTAATTTCAAAAGGTGGGAAATACCCTAATAACACAGAGCATTTTGTAAACTATTTTTTAAGATGCTTTCCTTTGATCCTGGGAATGGCAGGAGGGTGTGCAAGTGGTTTCCTCTCAATCTGTGATGTTTCTTCTCTTCCATCCACACCCGTGGGTAAGTGTTCTTCTTGGCCAGACATGCCTCCCTGCACTTCACCTGGAGGACATCAACCAGGCCTCCCAACTTCCTGCCCCCAAAGCAGAGGGACTCATTCAAATGTCCCCATGACCAGTTCAACTGCCCATGTACAGGGAGGCCCTCTCTGGATCCCCAGAGGAGCATGGAACTGAGATATGACTGAGTGGGAAGAGTGGGAAGAACCCTGAATCGGGTGGGAAGACCTGCAACCTAGGGAGTCCTTGCCGGTCTGGCATTGCCCACCTACCCCCAGGCAACTGCAGCCTCGAGAACCCACTGACGCTCTAGAAAGGATCCGGAATGTGAGGGGCCGAGTCTCCTCCATTGGCATTTCCTCCCACCGTGCACCCATGACAAACTGTTTCCTGGCAGGTGGTGGTGTAGAGGGGTTGGGAGGTTCAGCTCCTGCCCTGGATCTCTTCTTCTTAGGAAAGCAAACCCCACATACCTGATCTTGTGCTTCCATCATTAGAGCCAATTCCTTCAAGTTTTCTGCTGTCTCCAAGTGCCCTCTACTGGCTACAGGAAATTCTACCACGCGGCCTGCGCAGTGGTTTCATTAATGAGGTTCTAGGCATAAAGTTAGTTAGAAGAGATCGAAATAAAAATACAAGACTCAATTACCTTATTTCTATTGCTAGGTCCGAGATGGCTCCCCTCTCTGGTTCGCTTCTCTAAACTGCCCAGCAGGACAGCAGGGATTACTCAGGGCTAGCAGGAGAGAGAGAGAGAGAGAGCATGCTGGGGACTAGCCTTTTATTAGGGAACAAGAGATTCAGGGTAGAATTCCATCCAATGAAGGTTGAGGGGGGACTGCACTCCAAGGTCAGGGTCAGTGATTGGGTCCCCTGGGTCAGTGGTCAGGCACACCCCCACACGGATGGGCTCTCTCATCAGGAAAGGGCCGGGAAAAACTTCGACTTTTGCCAAAGTGCCTCAGACCCTTAACGGGAGGCACCCGATCACGTGTGAGAATGGCTCCCCACAGTTTATGTGAAATGTTCAGAAAATGCAAAACAATGGGAAGCAGATCATTGGTTGCTTGGCTTGGAGTATGAAAGACTATATGCCATGAGGGAACTTTTTCAAGTGGCAGAAATGTAGTTTGTGGACATGGCTATGCAACTCTAAATGACTAAAGATTGAATTGTACACTTGAGTGAATGTTGCCAAGCATGGTCATACACACCCAGACACTTGGGAGGCTGAGGTAGGAGGACTGCAAATTCATGACCATCATGAGCCAACTTATCAAGACCCTATCTCAAAATAAAAATTGTGCTGGGGATGAAGCTCAATGTTAGAAAACCCCTAGGTTCATCCAAAGTACCAACAAACACATACATTTAAAAAAAATTTTTTAAAGAATTGGGGATATAACTCAGTTGAAGAGCACTTGCCTAGACTGTAAGAAGCCCTGGGTTCAATCACTAATACTGCCAAAAAGAAAAGAAATAAGTGAATTTTACAGTTTTTGAGTTATACCTCTTAATAAAGCTGTAGAAAGAAGTTTAAATTTAATGTATGTTTGAAGTCTCAAGGAATAGTAGTAAATCCCTAAGGGCCGGGTATGTAAAAGGAATTTAAAAGGTAGCAACTGCCTTGGAGGGAGAAGGTAGAGTACTGACATTGGTAGTGAAGAGGCTTGGGTCTTATCACCTGTGTTAGCTAGGGCTGCCATAACAAATGACAGACTGGGTGACTTAAAGCAACAGTTTATTTTCTCACAGTTCTGGGGCCAGAAGTCCAAAATCAAGGTGTGTTGGCCCGGAAGAGCATATGTCCCATGCCATTCTCTCAGTTCCTGGTGTTGCCAACAATCCTTTGTATTCCTTTGCTTGTAGAAGTGTCACTCCATTCACAGTATCACATATATCATGGGGTTCTCCCTACTGCTCCCCGCCTTTTATCAAACCCAAGACCTTATGCATGCTAGATAATCACCCTACCACCAAGCTGCACACGCCCCTGCACCGCTTTTCTTATGAGGACCCAGTCATATTGGATTAGATTATTGCGATTACATGTGCAATTACCCTATTTCCAAATAAAGTCACGCTTACAGCTACCAGCAGTTAAGACCTTAACCTATCTTTTTAGGGGACACAATTTAACCCGTAACATCACTCATAGCAAGGAAAGAAGACAAGGTAGTCCTCAGGACATGGAGTTAGGATTGAGAACCCAAGGAGTACAGGGATCTGGTCTTACGCATCCAGGTTACTATGATGCTTGGAACAGGAAGGGCCTGGCCCAGATTATGTGCTCATTTGTTTGAACAGAAGAAAAGACAGGCACAGAGGAATGGACACCATGAAAAGAAACGACACTGAGGCAAGGCTGGAGAAAAAAGGGTGGCAGAAGGCACTCATTGCCCAGGTCATCACAGCCCCCACCATCACCCCAGGGGCTTCATGCTTTAAAATTCCCTCTTTGCCCCCTTTTAGATTATGACATCTGGCTCTTCTAGGTGAGGAGGAGTCTAGGGTTTCCCAGAACTCAATGGATCATTTTTTTTGCTTATAAGCCATCTTTAAGTTTTGTTTTAATTTTTTTAAGTAAATGTGGAATGGGAGATTCCCCTCGTTTACCCAGTTGAGGCAATTCTGGCTTGCATCGTTTTTTAGTAAGTTTGTCCACAGTGTATTCAAACATCTGTAGAAAGGTCACAGATGAGTTGGTCGCACTATCCAGTGCTGCAGCAGGAACAGAAAAAGGCATGTATTTTTCTGCCCTGACAAAGTCCTGTGAGGAGACAAGTATGCTGCAGGATGCCCATGTGCACTTAGAACAACAGTTACTTAAGGCTTTGCTCCTCAGTGTGGTCCTTTAACCAGTAGCACTGCTACTGTCTTGGAGGAGCTCGTTAGAGCCTCAGTCCAGCTCCAGATAGCTTCAATGCAATGCCCTGCACTAGGCCTTAGACATCTGAAAACAACTGAATGTGTAATTAACTATCCTCAAGGAGCTGGCAGGCTAGTACAGATAGACAACCAGAGGAACCACCACAGGACTGGTGAAAATTTCAGAGCAGGTGGCTTGAAGATGCTCAACTGCTAGTCCTAGAAAAGACATTGTTTGTTCTAAGAGAACCCCTTGTACATTATGTAGTCTTGATCAGGCAGACACCACTTGATTTCTTGAAGATTCAAAGAAAGGAATTTTAAGGGGAACACTTTTTGAGCGGGGGTTTACTTTATTTTTTCTGAGCTTCAATTTTCTCATCTGCAAAATGGGACAGTCTGTACCTCATAAGAGTTACAGGGATCATCCATGATTTTATTTGAGCCACAAACCACTCTATGGGCGAAGCAAGGTGGCACACAAAGACTTCCATGAAAACTCCCAGAACAGGGAACAGAATGCTGTTGAACATTATGTGTGCTGTGAAATCATTTGTGTTTTAGAAAAGTCCCAGGCTGGCGAGGTAGTTCACCTCACCTGCTGAGCATGCGAGGAGGAGGCGAGGGATTGATTCAATTCTCAGCATGGAAGCTGGGGGATGGGGTGGGCTGGGGATCCCATATATAAAATACTTTTAACATTTGTACTCTATATAACTAAATATGCATAGAGAAAAAGTACTAATTTTCCTGGAGAGTGGAAATAGCATACATTCCAACAGTTCTATGATTTCAAGAAAATGCAGTTTTTAAATGACATTATAAAGACACATAATTGCATAGAAGATCAGAGGTGACGTTGATCTGAGCAGAGTGACTACGGACGACTTCTCACTGCCTACCCTCAGGTTAACTTCCCACGTAGGGCGGCGCACCACCCTCTCTCCACCCCAGCCTCCTTTCTCAGTCCGGAGGTGTCCAGCGCCCTCTGTCGAAGCAGCTCTTCACTGTACGTGTCTGGACCTAGAAAGAACAGGTGAGCGGGCAGGAGGCGTGGGAATGCAGGTGACTCGCGGTTCCGACGAGTCAGGACTGGGCATGAATACGCTGCGGGGGTCGGTGCAGGGCAGCGCTGTGTGGCCGGGGTTGAGGCCGCAGGTTGCAAGCGGCTGTCGTTCCGCACCCACAGCCGCCACGCGGGCCCCGGACCTGGCGTCTACACTGCGGACCTGGCACCACCCTGCGTAAGACGGGAGCTGCGGACGACGGGCTCACGTAAGCACGTCACGTGGCCGCCTCCGGAGCGTGGACCGTCACGTGGGCACGTCCTCAGCGCTCGGGCTCCGGCGGGCGGGCGCGCGGCTGACAGCCGGCGGCGGGCAGCGGGTGGCAGGCATCATGGCGGCGCGGTCGCTGCCGCAGCCACAGCCGCAGCCCCCTAGGGGCGCCGTGTCGGCCACCGCCTACCCCGACACGCCAGCCGAGGTGCCCCCGCACCTGCAGGCCGGCGCGATGCGGCGCCGCTTCTGGGGCGCGTTCAACTGCCTGTGCGCCGGCGCGTTCGGGGCCCTGGCCGCCGCCGCCGCTAAGCTGGCCTTCGGCAGCGAGGTGCAGCCCGGGGCGGGCGGCGGGGGGCGGCGGGCGGGCTCCGGGGCGGGCGGGGGGCCTGCAGCCGGCGCCGCAGTGAGCCGGGCAGGCGGGAGCGGCCTCCTCCCGAGTCGCGCCGACCCGGGTCCCGCGCGGGCGGTAAGAGACGGCGGACGAGGCCTCCTCCTGACAGGTCTAAAACCTTCCCTGCGGTTGGGCTAGTTCCGCTCTGGGGGAGACCGCCACCTCCCACCTCTCATTTTAAGTCCCCTGTGCCTCAGACTTTCTCTGCACGCGATTCCAAGGTGAGAAACCCGCTGCCCATCGCTCTTCTGTCATTATCGGGTGTTCTGGCCGGTCTACCCTATTGCCAGGAAAATTGGGCGTGTGGGGTACCCTAGGCATACGGGGATACTGGAAAGAACCGTCTGGAAATTCCCCTGAACTGAGAACCCTCCCCCCCCCAGCAGCCTCCCTCCAGGGCTCAGGTGCATCCCCTTCGCCTCCCATCCCCAGTCTCTGCTTGATAGAGGAGTCTCATTGCATCCCCAACCCAGAGTTGGGCTCAAACCCGACCGTCTGTTTAGGGCTAAGTCAGTGGGAGCTGCCACGCTTGCAGTTGGTGTACTGTGGAGTGTGATTCTTGGGGTAAGTGGTCCAAAGTAAAACAAATGACTCTGTGGACTGGGAAGTTTTTTAGTCTTTATCAGTTGCCACCCAGCCTTCATAACCGTGTATGTCAGCAGGCTGCCACTGGACCATAAGATGCCTTGTGTAAATTCTAAGGAAGCACTCTCAGTTAGTAGAGTGCTTGCCTTGTATGCACAAAGCCCTGAGTTCAATCCCCAACACCACCACCACCAAAAAAAAAAAAGGCACTCTTTTCTCAAATATTTAGCTTCTGGTAAACCTAAGAGAAATAAGTAGGAGGTCTAGATAGGCCCAATCCATGGAAGAGGCATGCATGTCTGCAGGCAGTTTCCTTATTCTCAGCCAAGCAAGAAGGTCTATATAGGTTTTGTATAGGAGGCTTCTAAAGATTCCCTTTTCTCTCAAGGTTTTTTCTTTAAAAAAAAAAAAAGAAGAAGAAGAAAGAAAAAATTCTTTAGGTCCTTGAAGTGATGCTTGGAATGACTCACATCACTTCCGATGGTGTATCCCCAGTCAGGACTGTGTCCTGGTTAAAAGCGTGGAACTACAGTGTCTAGGGTTGAATCCTATGGGCTCTCATACTGAGGCACTTTAGGCAAGTTATACAGTGCCCCTGGTTCTTTATCTGTAAAATGAAGTTAAGGAATAAGCAAGAATGCACCGAAAACACCTGCACAGGTAAAGTCTTAGCACAAAAGAGGCCCAGGAATGCCCTGAGGAGCTGGCCTGAATGAACTTGTAACTTGGGGATTGGGGTGCCTCGTGGAGGGAGGTATGGCCAATTTGTGCCTTACCTGATCCTGGGAAGTAAGGACTCCCCCACACACACACTTATAAGCACATACCAAGTAATAACTACCAGGCCCTGTGGTCTGCAAGCGTTGGTTCCTGTGGGACCAGTAAGAGAGGTCTGTGTTCACAGGAAAATACTAATTCTGGGTTAGTGTTTCACAGCCAGCAAGAGTCTTCTCTGACTGTTCCGTCTGGAAGATGGGTCTGCTGCCCACTGAGGGTTAAGTGAAAATCTGCCCTAGATTGTTTTGAGTCTCCATGGGCTGTGGTGCCATCTTAGTAGGGGTCTGGCTGCCACAGTTATGTCCCTGGGTGAGCTGTAAGGGGAGCTGCAGGTGGATGGGCATGGCTGCAGCGACACTTTCTCCCACAGGTGAACATGAGCTTATGCATCTTAGGCATTATTGTGATGGCAAGCACCAATTCCCTGATGTGGACCTTCTTCAGTCGGGGCCTCAGTTTCTCCATGTCTTCAGCCATTGCATCTGTCACAGTGACTTTTTCAAACATCCTCAGCTCAGTGAGTAGCCTGAGGGTCTCAAAAAATACTTTTTAAGGTGGAGTTGGTCTGTGACATGCACTTCCCAGGCTGGTGCGCTAAATCGGGGAACAAAACATATTCCTTGCATCCAAGTATACCACAGTAAAAACAAAACTCCAGCACAGCCCTGAGCAGATGCAAGAAGTGATGAGCTACCTTGTTAACTGGATCTGGGTGAGGAAGGTGGTCCCTCAAAAAACGACCACATTTTTGAGCACTGGTCTGCAGAACATCAGATCCCAGCTTCCGGCCCAATCCAGCCAGGGTTCCTCATCATATTCCTGGGCCAGTAGTGGATCCAGTTCCAGGGGGAGGTGCTAATGGGTCTTGGGGGTAAATTTGGTTTTCCTGCACAGAGGTCAGGATCTGCTTTCTTCTTTTGTTGCTTTACATGGGCAAACAGGTGCCAAAACTCGGCCCAGGGGAGGGGATGGAGCGGGCGGGGAGAGGCACTTGGCACCTGGCAGTTAGGCAAGGCTTGTGCTGCTCCCTTTTCTGCTCACACAAAAAGGGGCGCGGGAAGCTGGCTCCACTACTGTCCACCTGTGATTGACATGGTGGGAGGTGGCCATCTCAGCAGCCTCAACAGCAACCTGGCAAGAGTTCCAGAGTTCAGGGCCCTCTGGGGTGCCCCAGCTCCAGGACAGTGTCTGACACACAGTGGTGCAAGTGGCATCACTGCTCCCTCCTTGACACCTCCCCCTGGCTCCTTTCTTGCCATTTCTAGGATGTCTGATTTCAAGTGAAGTCGAGAGAGCAACAAGGGATCCTCAATTTATTTCCTTTTAATGTTCTAATAGGTGGTTGTTGAGGCGACTGAAGATTGTGGTCTGGAGCAAAGTAAACTCACAGGTATTAAGACCATGCATCAGAAAGCTGGTGAAGGAACAAGTAGTCATGAGACATCATGATTGTAGAGGTCATCCTCATTCATAACTCAAGCATTAGGGGAAAAAAAAGAAAAAGAGAAAAAAAAAAAAAGAGGCTGCACCAAAAAGCATGCACAATGATGTCCTGGGATGATCCCCCGACCCTCCCTACCCACCTGTGCCCCTGCAGCAGCTCAGCCCCCCAGAGACCTCCTGGGAGAAAACGGATTAGGATCTCAGGGGCCATGAGGAGTCAAAGGCCAGGAAGATTCCAAAGGCTGTGAACTAGAAACTTCTAGCTCCTTATGGGACGTTTTCTCTCGGGTTTGACAAAAAAAAGAAAAGAAAAAGGCAAACAAAACATAACTGATTGGTGCCCCAAACCCTACAGATCCACACACAGCTGACTATGTCATAAAAGAAAACCAGGAACCAGATGAAACAAACAACAAATGATAACCAAAAAAACAAAAAAAAAAAATGGGAGGCACATACATTGAAGGAAGTGAGGACAAAGCCAAAGCACAAAAATGGTGAGCGGGGCCAGAGGAGCAAGGCAAGACTGCGATGCCCCAACTGTGGTCTGGTGGGGCTCTGTGTGTCAAAGGAGGCTCCCGTGGCGCCTGGTACGGCAAGCAGCCTCACAGCCACTGGGAGCTCCAGGCAAATGGGAGGGAGAGGGGGAAAAAAACATTTAAAATAGGCTTTATGAATCTTTGTTCCCCAAGCAATAAATGAAATGGTTCAGGAACTCAGATAACCGAGAAATTGCTGCAAGCCAAACAAAAATGGACGAAGCTATGAAGAGAAGGCAACCGAACAATCACGATTCTCTTGCTGCGATAAGGTCTAGAAACAGAAGCAACAGAAGGCCTGGAAAAGCCATCCCAAATATCAGGGATGATGGGTTATTCAGGAAGGAGAGGGGGGAAAAGCAGTCAACAGGTAGAATTAAGACAAAACAGGTGAAAGAGAGAGAACATTAAAAAAAAAAAAATCAAATAAGGCAAGGCTGAATTTAACATTAGAAATATACCCCCATCAAAACACATGGCCAGAAGATCAAATGAAAAGGTCACAAATGCACACTTTCTCCTCCACCCCATTAAGTATTAGATCTTTGATCACAACAGGTAGGGTAAGAAGGATGTTTTAGAGATACAGTTGCATCAACAGAAGCAAAACCCATCTTAAACAAATGGGTTTTGGGGATAAGAAAAGGCTGCTAAAAATTCAGAAGTCACCACTCCCCAGAGCAATGGATAGCTTTAGAAGACCAAGGAAGATCAACGAGGGTCAAAAGTGCCAAAGCGGGAGATTCGGCCCCTCCAAAATACCACTGGGATGCCTGGATGCGGGAGCTCTCCCGTGTCACCATGGATGGCCTGGCCGCTGCTGCACCTCCCTTCCTTGGGATGACACAACACAGAGACAGTGAGTCACCTGGGGATGGGCTTGCCAGAGCTCCTCGTGCTTGCCACAGAGAAGCAAAGGGATGCTTGCGACAGCCCTGGGTGCAGGAAGAGAGGAGATTCCCAAAGCAAGAGACACGTAAAACCTTCTTCTTGGCAGGCAGCAGGGGCTCAGGGTGAGGGTTCACTCCGGAAGTCACCAAGACTATTTCACACACCAAAGCCCCTGCCCCTCTAAACAAGTTCTTTTCAGAGAATGGTAATGTGGGTTCATCTCATGCTGCTCACTTTGGGGACATGAAGGACAGGACTTCTTAGAATTAATGCTTTCTCTACTTAAATTCTTCCTCTCTCTCAACCTGACCAGAAAGTTCCTGGGTGCTACAGTGGATGGGGGAGGTATTACACTTGATCTCAGTCAAAAGGCTGAGATGCGATTAATGTGCAGGGATTAAAATGTATTAATTTACATTTACCAATAAAGAGCCCCAGACTTTTCTTATATTCAATTGCTATTCCTCTCCCTGAATTCTGATGCTGATATAGAATTTGGTAAGTTTTAAATTCAGTTAATCCTCGATTATTCAAACTCTTCTACGCTGGCAAACTGTAGGTAGTTGGCTTGCAGGTTTTTTCTTCTGAAAACATATCACACATAAGCACACACAGGGTCACTCACTACCAGATCAGATGCCAAGGACTGCATGATTCCAGATATTTCCCCAGGTAAAAGGGCTCCATGTGTATAAATGCTGAATAGACTGACCTGCAACATCTTCTGTGGGCCTAGCTTTAATCTCACACTTTCTTCACCTTTAAGGATCTAGGCATCCAAGATAATTCACCTGAATGGTCCATCCGGCCAGCCAACTACTGACTTAACTGTGTGAACTTAACTCTGAATCGTATGCCACATAGAGGCTCTTCCCTACACATAAAAATCTAAAATACAGAACACTGTCAGGACAAGATATGGACTGTTTCTAATCAAGTGCATTTCCTATGTGAATTAGAACAAAAAACATGTGACTGAAATAAAGTAAAACTATAATCTAAATATTGTTTAAAACAATCCATTTTAATCATCTAAATTATTTACAATACAATAACATGGATCATTTTAAAGACATTGGATTTTAAAAAATCACCAAGTGATGCTTCAAATAACACATTAAAATATATTAATAAAATTTTTTCAGTGCTCAAAACTCCCCTCACCCCTGACATGGGACAGCAAGCTCTAGACAAAAGTGCCTAAAATACAAGTCTTCCCAGTTTGCCCATCACACCAGTTGTTAAGAAAAAGGGTTAATCAATTTGTTTTCAAAATTTCTCCCTATGAAATTTTCCTGGAGAGAATGGTGGATCCCAGGACTGTGGCTAAGTGTGGATGATGGACCAAAGCAGAGACCAGACCAGCTGGATACAAATCCCCAAACAGAGGATGCCCCAAGTCTTCCCACCGAGGCTCATCTGTCTGCCTGTGACTCACTGGTTGTATACAGAGAGCCACCTGGAGCCTCGAGGATGATTTATGTACAGAGTAAAATGCTTCCCACATTCCAAACATCAAAATGGTTCTGTCATTCCCAACAGAGAAAAAAAGAGCCAAATCAGAGTACATCCTTCCCCCTCGGATGAGCTTTTAGAGATGAGTCTTATCAGGAAAACAAGTTCAAAAGAACTCTAGGTCATTCAAACAATGAGACCATCCCTAAATTAATTTTAACAACCTAGATAATTCCTTTTTGAATTCACATATCTTGAGCCTGACCCTTCTACAGTTTCAACTGTAACTGTGCATGCCTCACCTCAAATAACATTGCTGGGGTGGATTTGCTGCAGGTTTCAGTAAGGAGGGCCTAGGAAGAACGGTCACTGCCTATGGTGACTTTTTAGTCCTCATGACTAGTTTCCTGGCTCCTTTCCACCAGGAGCTGCTCCCTTCCTTTTTACGTAAGCCAGTGCTTATGGTTGGGACTTTAGTCCCATCACCAGTTCCCTCTCTCCCTCGGACCTCCAAGAGAAGTTGTTTGTCAGCATGATAGCTTCTGTTCAACTTCTCAAAGATGCACCCAGTGGTGGTCCTTGAACTTCCTGGATTCACCTTCTACCTGTAAAGCTGTGGGGAGGGCACTGTCTACCCTTTCAGCACAAGTCACTCAGATACTGTTCTTCAAGGACACCTGCCTGCCAGATGGCCACTAGGACAGGGGTAGGATGGCTAACACAGCCAGTTGCCCTTGGTTGACTGTGTAGATACTACATAGATAAGCATCTTCATTTTTGCACAAACTTAATCCGGTAACTTAATTGCTTAAAAAAAAACAAACCATAAATAAATCTAAATGCTAAACCATTGTCAACTTTACCTATGACTCCTTGGAAGTTGACAACAAAGGAAAAAGAAAAGTCAGGCCAATTCAAGTCTCTTGACCACAGCTGTCAGAAATTAGCCAGGGGATGGGAGACACCACCAAGAACCTTGGCTCCTTCCTGCCTTGTGTTTTTGTGGGGAGTGTTGGAGTCTCTGCAGATGAACATTGTGAATCACAAAGATGAATGTCCTTCCTTCAAAGGTGGTGACTCAGAAATGTTACAAGGATGACAGCACTGGGTCAATTCATCTTTTTCAGGGTCTGTCCCCTTATCACACAGAGCTTTGCAGCATGTGGATCTGGGAGATCCAGGAAGAGTAAAGGGTAACTATCTGGGGCATAGGGTGACCACAGACCCTTGCTCCCAGGGCCCTGAGTAGAAAGCTTCCCATTCTAGAGGCAACTGAGATGGGTCATTCTACAAACTCAGGCTCACCTTCAGAGACTGGGGTAGGGGAGTGGGGATGCAAGATCAGCTCAATGTCTTTTCTAGATTCATCTAGAGTCTCCTGGAAGAATTTAATGACATTCTGTTAGGGTTTATTTGGTTAATCACTTTGAAAAATTCCACTTTGAACATGTGTAAGCTAGAAAGAAAGTGACATATATGCCTTCATTGAAGTAATTAAAGTCAAAAGGCTGGTCTATCAAGTGTTGTCAGGAATCCTGAAAGTTTTCCGGGCTTCTCTCTCTCTCAGTGCTACCCACAGGTAACAGATTCTGTCATTTGCTTTCAGAATGACCCAGAACTCACAATTCCCCTAGCACTGCCCAGGACATAAACTCAAATGGGGAGTTAAGAAAACCTCCATGAAGAAGGTGACACCAGAGGTCAGGTGCTGGATAGGCAGCTCATTATAGAGTCACACTGGTGCAGAAGGCCGAGCTGGCTGAATTAAGGTGAAAGTACAGAGTGTCCAGAAGGGCTCCTCCTATTCTGTGCTGGACACCAGGCAAAGGAGGCACCTGGCTGTGGTCCCCTGACAAGTGTCCAACAGACAGTCTGTAATGACTTGGATTTGAACTTGAGCAGAGAGGAAAGCTCCCAGAGAACTTGTTCTAGAATGTTCTTCAGGTTTCCTAGGAGATGGGGGCACAACAGAAACAGCACATCCACACACAAAGAAAGAAGCCAGGAGGAGGCATCTCCTGCTCCACCTCAGTCCCTCGGCCCCTCCTAGAGCCGAGATGTTGTCAAAGCCCTGTCTTCTGACTGAATAAGTCTCCAGCAGAATCCAGGCTGGGCCACACTTATAAAAGAAGGACAGAAAGCTCCTGTGTCTCTCTCTGAGAGGTTTCTCTCTACTTTGGGGAAGAAGGACTTCAAATTACAAGTGATGAGCTAGTAAGATGGGTTTCCAGTGAACACCAGAAGCTGCAGATTACAAAACCAAATGGTTATTCTCTTCCTGACTGGAAAACAAGTGTGGAGTTGGAGCTTGAATAAGACAAACTTTGGCCTCAAATGGAACCTCTGTAGTATACAATTTTTTTTTCATCCATTCACTCAAATGCTATTTTCTGAGATGATTGTGGTCCAGGAACTGTGCTGCGCACCAGAGATGCTGAAATGAGAGCTGAAAGGGACTGACATCAGGCTTCCTCATTCTAGTGGGAAGTGATAAATCAAGTCAAAGAGCAAAGATTTGGAATCATTTGCACTTGAACACCTAGTGACCTTTCAAAGTCAACTGTGCATATACTTCAACTCATGGATTTCTCCTGAAACTTTATCCACCTAATACCTTCCCCAACTCAACTGATGGCAACTCCATCCTTCCAGCTGCTTAGGTCAAAAGCCCTGGGACGATCTTTGACTCCTCTCAACTTCCATCTAATCCTCAGCAAACCTCTTTGTCAGATTGGCTTCAAAATGCATTTAGAATTTGCCCTCTCTTCACCTCTTTCTCCACCACCACCTGGAACAGAGCCACGAACTATCCGTCTCCTGGATGATTGTGCTAGCCCCGCAATTGATATGACCGCCTCTACTCTAGAGTTTATATGCATCATCATAGCAATGTGCTAGGATCTTTGTTTCTAAACAGGCCTCAGAGCCATGGTTTATCATCACGGTTTCCTTCCTTCTCTGAATTTTCGACCCTGGAAAGCCCATCTAATAGGCCTGGCCACATATGGTTTGGATCTTGCTAAAATGAAAATTTTCATTACTCTCACAAAGAATTCCGACCAATGGAGGACAAAGTTGAACTAGGTGCTGGAGGAATGTCATCACAATTATCAACCAGTAGGAAGGACTGTCTCTTTTTCAACAGAGGGAATATGGGGACTTGCTTAAGAAGGGGATGGAAGATTGAAAAAGCAAAAGGGAACGTTGGGAAAACACAGTGCTGATAACCACAGGAATCAGAGCCCCCACTTCTGTAAGACTTGGGGAGCAAAGGAAACAGGTTAGAATAAAATAAACTGAGAAGGCCGTAGGAGGGGGTCCTGAGCAGGGGAACCCAGAGCTCTGAGGGGAGGGTGCGTCTCCACTTCCCTCCCTGAGCAGGCGGAAGGAGTGTTGTGCTGAGGCAGGTCTAGGATGAGGGAGAGCGATGCTGTTGCCAGGGTGGAGAAGCGCTGCTGAGGGAGACAGCTCACAGGCAGGAAGAAACAGGTCTCCTGCTTCTCCTCCTGCCCTCAGGGGTCTCCCTATCTGCAGCACCTGACACAGAAGCCTCAGCAGGGTATATAATGGTGAATTCAGAGCTAAGAGACAGTAACTTAATCATTAGATTGAAATTTTTTTGTCTAAACAATGCCACATATTTCCTTTGCTCCCCCAGTCCTACAGAATTGAGGGCTCTGATTCCCGTGGTTATCAGTATTATTGCTTTATCAATTTTCCCTTTTACTTTTTCAATCTTCCATCCCCTACTTAAACAATTCCACAGTTAACACTACAATGCACCCACAGATTCTAGTTCATCAAGTCAGGGTCAAGAAGGACAAGATGTGGCCTGGACATCTCCTATAGATCCTGCACTTCTGTTTGAAGAAACCATGCATTTATGTTTCTTTGCATGAGGGGTGGCTGTATCATCAAGCGGAAATGTTCACTGATGATGTTTGTTTTGAGGTTAAGTAAGAGAAGAAGGGCCTATCCCAAGGCATCAACTTCTCCCCACTGTCTGTGCCATGAGGGGGATTTTTCTAGAAACAAAAATAACAAATTATGTTTAAAAGCTTCATCACTTAAACAGAAATTCGTTAAATTTAACAAAAAGGTGCTTTATACCATAGAAGTCCCCACACCAGCACTACATAAAGAATGGTCTGCGGGCTCACATCAGTCTGCAAACTGTCCACAATGAGATAAGAATGGAAATTGAGAGTAAATGGTCAGATGCATTTTGGACAATTAACATTGTCACGAAGTCCAAGCACATGACCAAGCATGTGGGTCCACTCAAGTGTCATGGAACACTTGGGTTGGGTTGCAGGTGGTACGAACCACTAACTAATGATCACATTACAACAAGTGATGCTTTAAGGTTTGTTTGGCAATCTTTAGCCAAAAATGCCTAAAAATCGGAACAACTGAAAGTGTAAATTTATTTTTCTAATTTATTTCTTTTACCATGAAGTTATTTTTTATTCAAGCCTTTCAAAATTTAAAGCTTAACATTATCATCTAACTTGGAGGCATAAAAATTTGCTTTGTGTATTCTTCGGCCTGAATTACAGGCTGGTAAACAAACCCCATTGGAAATTTTTTGTCAAGAAATTACTGTAAATATATCAGCTTCCTTTCCCAACAGCATTTTAGACTGGTTTTTCAATCAGGAGTGTTTGTAAAAGATAGCTGAGAAGCTGATACATTATCCCTTGTTAATGGGACAGTTATCAACATGAGCTAGCTGAAAAAAGATTAAAAGAATCATACTCATTTATTATATTATAAACCTTAATACTGATAAAACAGTATTCATTCAAAAGTGGGTCTCAGTGTTTAGTACAGAAAATCACCACTTACCTATCTTTTTACTATTTGGTTAGTTATAGCTGCCGAACTATGAAAGTTGAATTTAACAACGAGTCTCCATACTAAATGCCCTAGGCACATTTTCAATGAATAATGGGTACTGTCTTCATAAAGCTTTTAGTTTTCC
Source organism: Urocitellus parryii (assembly GCF_045843805.1). NCBI lineage: Eukaryota > Metazoa > Chordata > Mammalia > Rodentia > Sciuridae > Urocitellus > Urocitellus parryii. Next base: position 197,686,484 of record NC_135533.1, read on the forward strand.
CTATGTTTGTTCTTATATTTTAAAATGCAATTTAATGTCTGTTGAATCCAATAAAATTTGATATTATATTTTAGTTTCCTTTGCTTTGCATTTTATTTTTTCTCATAATTTGGTGTTATGGTATTTTATAAAAATATTGACTCATGATGAATTGATAAAAATGCAAAATATGACCAACCAGTTATCACTGAGAGTTGAGAAGTGGCAATCATATATGTCTGTAAAGCCCCAGAGGCTTGGCTGGCTGTTGTCATCTGGCTGAGCCTTCCCTCTTCATCCCTGGGACAATTATGGTGGGTGGGGATTCCATCCTTGAGAGCACAGCCACTGACAGGGACCAGGGGCTAGACCACAGCTGATGGGCTGAGGGGCCTACTTACCTGGTTCCTGAGCCCTGCAACTTTACCTGCTTTGGCTGGTCGGTTCCAGTTTCTGCAGAACACCAGAACAGCTGAGAATAGAGTACAGTTGCTTTTTCCGGGGCCTGAGGGTGGCAGGAGACACCACTGTTGGGGGTCAGGCACCCAGGAGAGGCAGGGGTTGGATATGGCTACAGCTATTCAAGGCCTTAGTGTCACAGGTAATAGAGGCCCCGAGGAGGACTGTGGGCTTATATATTTTGGGGTGTGGAAGAACAACACATCTCTTTTCTGTTCTTTCTCTTCTAAGAAGAGGTCCCTAAACCTTTGGCTGTAGTTCAGAAATATCCTCTTCCAATGGCTTCCCTGGAAACTCATGGAAACCTTGATGGATTCTGCCTTGCCTTTCATTTCCCAGGTTCCTCTCTTGCTTCCTTTTCCTGGATTTGTCTCATCTGCTATGTGTTGCTGAGCTGCTGGTCCCCAAGTTGCTGATCTAAGCTACAGGTCCAGATTTCCCTCACTGGTTTAAGTTCTTCGGGGCTTCAGAGCAAGATTAGCCTAGCATGGTGTATGCTAGATACCATTCAACAAACATTTTAGTCCTGGATTTAATCACTGTGCTGGGCTTTATGGGGCTTGGAAAATACAGGCTAAATGTTAAGGCGAGGCCTGGGGCTATAGTTCCGTGGTAGAGTGCCTCCCTAGCATGCATGAGGCACTGGGTTCCATCCTCAGCATCACATAAAAATAAATAAAATAAAGGCATTCTATCCATCTACAACTACAAAAAAATTTAAATGTTAAGGAGGAAAAGGGTCATAATGCCTGTAATTTATTTGCAAATGTTTGGGGTGGGGGTGTAAAAGGAAGATGCATTAATTAGGTGGGCTAATTTCAAAAGGTGGGAAATACCCTAATAACACAGAGCATTTTGTAAACTATTTTTAAGATGGTTTCCTTTGATCCTGGGTATGGCAGGAGGGTGTGCAAGTGGTTTCCTCTCAATCTGTGATGTTTCTTCTCTTCCATCCACACCAGTGGGTAAGTGTTCTTCTTGGCCAGACATGCCTCCCTGCACTTCACCTGGAGGACATCAACCAGGCCTCCCAACTTCCTGCCCCCAAAGCAGAGGGACTCATTCAAATGTCCCCATGACCAGTTCAACTGCCCATGTACAGGGAGCCCCTCTCTGGATCCCCAGAGGAGCATGGAACTGAGATATGACTGAGTGGGAAGAGTGGGAAGAACCCTGAATCGGGTGGGAAGACCTGCAACCTAGGGAGTCCTTGCCGGCCTGGCATTGCCCACCTACCCCCAGGCAACTGCAGCCTCGAGAACCCACTGACACTCTAGAAAGGATCCTGAATGTGAGGGGCTGAGTCTCCTCCATTGGCATTTCCTCCCACCGTGCACCCATGACAAACTGTTTCCTGGCAGGTGGTGGTGTAGAGGGGTTGGGAGGTTCAGCTCCTGCCCTGGATCTCTTCTTCTTAGGAAAGCAAACCCCACATACCTGATCTTGTGCTTCCATCATTAGAGCCAATTCCTTCAAGTTTTCTGCTGTCTCCAAGTGCCCTCTACTGGCTACAGGAAATATATTCTCCCATGATTTTAAAATTACCACCCTTCCATTTCGATGCGATTTCCCTCCCACCTCTCATTCCTGTTTAATGTAAATCTTCTTCTCAAGCTCTTCGTCCCTACCTTGTCCTTGTTTACTCCCCTTATATCAAAGGAGTCATTTGGTATTTGTTTTTTAAAGATTGACTAAGTTGATGTGATACAGCAATCTGTATGCGGGGTAAAATTGGGAGTTCATAACCCACTTGTAACAAACTGTGAAATATGATGTAGTAAGAACTATGTAATGTTTTGAACGACCAACAATAAAAAAAAAAAAATTACCACCCTCCCCGCCTACACACACACCACCTCAATTCAATCCCTAATATGAGCCTTGGAATCAGTTCAGATAATTCAGACAGACTTTTCCTCTCCACCAACTTTTCCCCGGGTGGTATCATATCTGGGTGGAGGCACTTTGTAGAGCTGTGGGGGAGGCTGTGTTATTTCCTTTGTACTGTTTGCAAGGCCCCCTGGGACATACCTGCCTGCCTACCTGCTCCTAGGCAATGTATGGAAGTGACTCCCACAGGGATCTGGGGCCAGGTACTTTGAGATCTCCTGGTACTTCCCTGCTGAGGCCCACCTGCTGCCATTTCTAACTTTCTCATTGCCCAATGTGGTTGCTGCCCCGTGATGGGTGAGAGTCACCCATGCAGGAAGGGTTCTAGAACATCCTCACTTTCCCAGGCTCCCTGCAAAACTAGCTCATCTGTCCTTGGATCCTCAGACTCATCCGGGGCTTCTCCTATTACCTGGGACTCAGCTCATGGACAGGGATAGGTGAAGGGCTCTTACATCTGATGTAAGTGGAATCCTTCTCCAAACTCCTCCTTCCCTTGTCTACTTGAAGAACATTTATCCAGTTCTTGTCCTAGGTGATTGGCAAGTGGGATTAGCAGGGTCAAATAAGCAAAGAAAAGAACTGGCTCAGCAAGTTTCCCTTCCAGATTATTTGGTCGTCTTACTCCAAACATACACTTGGGTTTTTCTTTCATCATAACCAGAAACCAAGAATTTGACATCTTTATTTTTGGGTCCTGGCAACAGTCTCTTTGACAATTCCCCCCTGGAGCCACAGCGTCCCCTGATTGAACTCTCTGGGCAGGAGGGTTGCTTGGGACCCACACAAAGAAATTCAGCAGAGAACAGGAAAGAAACAGAACCACCTCAGACATCCTCCTGCCACACCCACACGACAGAAGAATGCACTTTGTAGACTGTGAAACCTCTATTAGGGTGCCTCTAACATTTATTTTTTTTGCATCTTCTTTTTGAAAAACTTTTTTTTTTTTTTTTTTTTTTTTTGCTTTTTTCCAAAAACACTTGAAAGTGACTTGTGGACATGAAGTGCCTTTATCTTAATTAATTAGCACACATCTCCTAGGAAACAGGCCAGGCTCTCATATATCCACAGTATAAATTATTGAAATTTCATATTGATGTAATATTTTAAAATATATGCTCTATATTCAAATTTCTCGGACTGTCCCAACATTATCTTTTTAAAGCATCTTTTCCAGCTCAGTATCCAATTCAGATCTGAGTTGTGTTAGTTGTCTCTTTATCCTCCTTTAATCCAGAACGTTTCAACCTTTCTTTCATGTCATTGCCGTTTTAAAAAACACAATATTGTATCACCTTCATGATTCAGGTTTTCCATTTGTGGCAGGAACAGCACAGAAATAATGTGTGTGCCTTCCAATATGTCACACATCAGGGGACACTAGTATCACTTTGTCCCATTTTGGGGTAATGAACCTTACATTTCATGATGAACTTAAAGTGGGGTGTCACAATTCTCTCCACTGCAAAGATGCTAGCCCCCGCCTTTTGTAAATTAACAAACATTCTGTAGGAAGATATGGCTCTCCTGCTCCCTAACAAATTCTCACACAATGGTTTTAGTATAAATTCCTGTCTGAAATAGCTATGAGAATTATAGCTGAACATGCTAGGTCTTTCTAAATTCCCACTTGGTAAAGTGGGAAGAACAACACCAGGTCACCAGGCCTCAAAGCCTTGCCTGCCCCTGCTGAGCAGATAAGCCACCCATTCATTCTCTACCCTTCAAGCAAGTTAGAATGAAGTTGTGTGGCCTTCTCAAGGACAGCCTGGGCAGGGAACCAGCCCTCCTACATAGAACTCCCACCCTACACAGCACTTCTCAGACTTCAGTGTGCCCTAGAATCACCTGGAGAGCTTTTTAAAACAGCTCCCTGTTCCCTCCCCTGGGGATTCTGGGACACCCTCCAAAAATATTACTGGTTTGACACAAACGCTTAGTTCTCTTTCACATGACAGGTCTAACACAGGTTCAAGGGGAATACTCGTTTACGTACTTGGAGATGCTGGATGATGGAGACTCCACCATTCCAGTGTATGGCTTTGAGCTTTAACCCACAGGAAGAGAGGAGCATGCAGAACCGTGCCTGGGATTCCTGCTGCTCACAGCCCACTGGCCTGCTCAATGGCAGTGGCTGGGAAATATGGTGATCAGATGGACTCTTTGGTGAGTATCATGGTTTCTTTGACCCCACAGCATTCCATTATCCTACCAGCAAATGACCACATGGGCCTTCTTTCTGTGATCCTCACTTTTCTATTCATGGGTCTTTGCACCAGCTCCTCTCTCTGCCCAAACACACCCAGGCCAGATCTCACATGGCTGATTCAATGCCCCTCCCTGGAGAGGCTTTCCCTGACTGCCCAATCAGAAGTGACTGCCCCTCCCTCACACCCCTCTGCTGTAATTCTCTGCATAGCCCTTCTTATTCTGTGGGGTGTTGTCCTTCTCCATTTGGTAGATTGCATACTCCATGACAGCAGGACTCCTCTTGTTCATCACTGTCCCTCTAGTACCTAAAACATCTGGTACGTGGTAAATGCTCAAAAAATACTTTCTCAACTGATGAACCCCAAGGTGGATTACTATCCCCATTTCACAGATTCAAAAGGGAGGGCCCAAGGAGGACAAGTGGTTTGCCTGAGGTCGCACCAATACTGAATGGTGGTACCTGGTTTTTAATCTATGTGCCATGTCCCACTAGTGATGGCAGGGTTTCACAGCCTTCACCTACCAAGGTGGCAGAATAAGTTGCATCCGATCCTTTCCTTCTTCTCTCAACTGCCCCTCGGGTGGGCCTCCACTGTTCTTGGTTCTTAAGTCTCTTAACACGACTCCCCAGAAAGCAGTTGGTAATGTTTGTCTGGGAACTGGTTTCACAGATGTGCTCACATCTGTGGGAAATCACATAGATGCAAGCTTTTTCCACTCCAGTGCTGTGATAGCCAAAGATTAGAACTGACTCCATGACCATCTGTACTGCACAGAGGAACAGGGTGTAGCCCTGAGAAGGGAATCAGATTTTGACTGGGAAAGTGTCTCACCATCAGATATGGTCTCCTGTAGGAAGAAAGGGAGGCGATCGCAGCACGGGCGGTGTATGCCTTTCATTTACTTTCCCCAAAAGAGATGAACACCCTCAAGTCTGAGAAACCCATCTCCTGGATGATAAGATGAGAAGACACTAGTCAGGAAACTAGGGTGGTTTCCATCATTTGAATTTATTTTATTGATACTCGTTAGCGAATAAAATTTTACTGATTTTTTTGATGCATTACAACTCACTATTTGGTAGTGGTTGCATAATGTTGATCATTTAATTTATTTACTATACTAAATACTGCAACCTCTGAATTGCCCATTTTTACACTGGTGTTCCTGATGGGTGGGTCCTCTCTGAATACATAAAGTGGTCCGATCAGTCCATGGTTTTTCATATTCCTTTGTTATTCAACCTACTGCTTTAAAATACATTCAAATAAAAAGGTGTAAGCTACTTGCAGAGAGTACGGACACACTAGGGGGAGAGGAAATTGAGAACATAACCAGCGCTCTCACAGTCAGAGGACAAATGGTTTTGAAATCATGGGACCGAAGCTGGCTCTTCAGGGACTTCCTCAAAGAATCCTTGGTGGACATAAAGTTAAACTCACTCAACTGAAGCTCACATCTTTAGCTGGGAGGGAGGGCACAGAATGACAATTTCGTGTATAGAGGATATTATCCTTCCACAAATATCCGGGTGGTCATGGAACACCTTGGTGGGCAGTGTTCCCAGATGAGAATAAATGAGTTATCTGCTTGGACTGCAATGCCACAGACACACGACTGGAGCTGGAAGGGTATGTGCTTAAAATACAGCACACACGGGTAATAAATAAAAGTTCACAACTTAATCGGCTACAGCAACAAGACCAGGCTCTCTTGTGGGCTGGTGGTTCTTTTCATAAGCACCTCTAATCTCTCCCTAAGCACAAAAGGAGGCACAAGGAGACTAAGGGCTTTGGGGGGAAGAAACTATCTCACTGTGACCATCCTGTTGTGAAACAAGAGGGTAAATGTGTGGGCACTGAGTGGCGACCCCATGAGTAAGAGTGGGTTGCCCATTTCAGAGCAAGAGCTTGAGCCAGCAGAAGGCCGATGCCCGATTCCTGCCCTGACCAGGTGGGTACGGTTTAGCTGGGTTTCTTCTCCTTTCCCTTTACGGTTGGCAAATTTCTTGAAGAAGTCTTTTTCCTATCCCCTTTCCTCAGTCCTGCTGTTAGAGTTGTCTTGGGTCTGGCATTCAATTAACCTGCTTGTGACACTGGGTCCCAGGAATAAGCTGCTCTCTCATTAGCAACTCGGTGTGTTTGAAATTTGCATTTTGGTGTCATGGAACCAAACAGACAACAGACACTGCCGGTACCATGGCTTCCCTGCGTGTATGTATAAAAATAAAAGGAAAAAATAAAACAAAACGTCACACAGAACACAGAGGGACTGCTGAACAAAGGTGTGGGAGTGTGAATACATTCTCTTCCGGGTGAGCCGTGTGGCCTGACAGCTGATTACAAAACACAGGATGACTTCAAGTTGTAGGCATGAAAAGAAAAGATCACACCTAGAAAAGGGAAACAACTGTCCACTGAGGCAGAGTAGTGACGGTCTTGAAGAAGCTGGGCAACCCGTAAAAGAAAGAAAATCTGTGATTGTGAAAAGCTACGCGAGGTGCCTGTGGCCAGGATGGAGGCCCCTTAGGCTCTTAGGGTGGGCGAGGCATCCAAGGACACCCCGGGGCGCCAGATGCAGTATGACCTGGGCCGCTTGACAGCCCCTGGGGTGCGGTGGGGAGCTGTCAGACATGGGATTCACTGGTTCCTATCCATGGGATAAGAACACACTTGGGAGTTTCAGTGCTTCTCAAAAGGAAAGAAGAAAGGTCACCACCATTCCCAGACTCCACAGGTGAAGTCCTCACCAGAGGACAGCGCGGGGGCACTTCCTGTGGGACTGGAAGAAAGGGCGGGGCAGACACAAGGTCTCCAAGTCCTATGTACACACTTGACAAAGTCCCACTCTTCCCCCTTAGGCACAAGGTTGATTTGTCTAGCTCAGGAGGTGGACAGGGACGAGAAGAGGGGGAGAGTGCGCTGCAGGGGGAAGGGGAGGCAGGGAACAGGGTGGAGAATGCCCATCTCCTCCGGGGCACAGGCCCCCCAACCTCACCGCAAGCTAGTTTGTTTGGGGAGCTTAGCACCCATCAAGATGCCCGAGGTGAGAGTCACAGGGGCTTTCATCTGCATGCTGGATCCCACCATGGTGGGGAAGCTGCGATTCCGTCGGATGCCACTGTTGAGCTGCAGTCCACCGATGGCACTGGTGACGGTGGGACATCCGAGAGGCAGGCCCTCGGGTACCAGGCCTCCAGGAACAAGGGCTTGTGCTGGCCCTGGGGGCCCCAGAGGAAAGGTCCCTGATCTTCAGTCAAGGTGGGGACATGGGCTCGCCCTGAGTTCACCACTTTGGCCACCCCAAACCTCCTGACTTTGTCCACGAGGTTGAGGTTGGAGACGGACACGTCCGTCTGGCTCTCGCTGCTCCTGACGTTCTTCTTTTCTCTCACCTCCCTCAGGATGGAGCTGGCTGGCTTGGAAGCCAGGAAGTTGTCCTAGGGAGGGCTCGTGCACTTGAACTCAAAGGAAGGCAGGGAGGACGTGGGCGTCTGCATAGGCGAGTTCGGAGGGGTAGAGGGGATCACGGCCATCTTGGGAGTGTAGGAGTGCAGGAGGGAGCCCCGGGCGGCCCTGTCCCAGCTCTGTGGGTCATACACAGCCGCAGAAATGCCCCGCTCCTTGAGCAGCCACACCAGCCCCAGGGATGTGCTCATGGTGATCGTAGATTCCCGGATGTTAGTGAAGGACTCGGCCAGGCTCGGTCTCCGTGGGGTGCACGGAGTGGCCACTGGTGTGGACTTCAAGTGGCTAGTGCTGCCACAAGCTGGAGTCGGGGCCGAGTTAAGGCTGAAAGCAAAAGATGACAGGTTACCCACCAGAAATGCCCGTGAGCACCAGGGGAAGGGTCAGTGGTCATTCCATAGGGTTGGACCTGGGACATAATAGGAGGACTCCGTGCAATGGGAGCCCCAGACACCTCTGTCCACATCTGTTTCTTCCCCTCACCCATGGAGGCTTGGGAATCCCTTAAGTAGGGCCCTGCTCTGAGTGGATGGAAGATGCATGTGATTCTCTTTGCTCTCCTCTGCTGGATGGTATAACTGTTCCCTTTGCAGACCAAGAAACAGCTCCAAGTTTACATGGCTTCCTAGTCACACCTGGGTATTAAGTGGATAACCCAGATTGAAAGTCTGAGTGACACCAATGCTCTCAGATGGGGAAAGAAGTTCATTGGCAAAGAGGCCTTCCTCCCCCACCCAATCCACTCAAATTCCAGTGTTCCCTCCTAATCCCTACTTCTCCCTCAGGCAAGACACTAACCAGAACCATGGGATACAATGACTTATTTTAGAAATGGCAAAAATGGCCCCAGGGGTGGGCCAAGGCCAGGTGGTGAGCACCTCAGCCTCCTGACCACGAGGACAGAGCCCTCTCCTCTGCACCTTGTTGCCCCTCACCACCTTCACATGCTGTCCAAACCCATTTTGATGAGCGGAGTTATGGGGTCAGTGGAAGGAAGCCATGCCCTGTATTATGGGACCTTCATTTACAGAGTTTCCCAGCTTAAGGCTTCGGAGTGACTAAATGAAAGCTGAAGGATCCTTCCTTCACTCAGTGTCATGCTGAGGACCCTTGGGGCCCAGCAGACAAAGATGTCTACAGGAGGGGAAGCAGGGGGAAAGGCTTCTGGGTCTGCTTATGAAAACAAGGAAGACTGATTTTTAACAGCTGCTCCAGGGATGGGGCGGGGGGGCAAATAGGCACTAGCCCTGCCCTGCTTCTGAATGAGCAGCCAAGGGCAAAGGAGTACCTCCTTCCAAAGGTCTCCTGGGACCTGCCCTCCGATTTGGCAGGGGTAGGTCAGGTGAGTGTCCCCAGCCTGGCCAGGGGAGGCCCAAATACCATGGGCAGAGCACCAACCACATAAAGGGAAGGTAGGGACCCCTTCTGGAGCAGGTCCCTGGAGTGACCAAAGGGGCCCTTCCTGGGAAACTGTTCAACCGGAAATACAGGCTGGAAACACCATGTGGCTCCACACTCAGGTGACCTCCCCACTGGCCAATCATCAAGGGCAGTGACCACAGAACAGGGCCATCTCCCACAAGCTAAGGTGGGAGTAAGCGGGCGATCAGGAGTACTCTGAGAAATGTGAGATTAGAAACCACAGCATATTCCTGTGGTTGAAAATGTGGATTTTGTAAAGGCACAGGGAGAATTTTACAAATGTTGATGTATCCTTAAGACAGGGTAAAAAAAAAAAATTCTAGACTTAAAACCTTGTGTGAACATCCTCAGGGAAATTTCATTGTGTTTCTGGCTACCTTTCTTTCCAACTCTGGTAAGAAAGCCCTTCCATACTCCTGACTTCCTATGGTTTTCCTGGTCCGGGACACAGCTGGGTGGTCTTCCAGATGAAGATCCACTTGGGTGCAGTCTGCATTGTGAGGCTGTAGTTAGAAAGGGCATCTAGTTGCCCTGCACCAGCCTTCATTGGGGAGCTGAGTTCTGTGGCTTTTTCCAAACACAGAGCCACAGGATGGGAAAACCAGGTTCTTCTGGGCCAGAGGAGAGACAGAGAAGACAGAACTAAAATTTAGAGATCCACAGGATGATGAGACCTTCGGGTTAGGCCTGTATTAGCGCTGGCACTCGACTTGCTGGGGCAGTTTAGAGGGTTAGGGGTGTGGACAGTCAAGGCTCTGTTAGCCAGGCACAACCACAGAGACACATCCAAGCCTCAGTCCCCGGGTTAGTGGCGGCCACGCGTGCACACACAGCTCTTTCCATGTGACCTGCCAGGGCAGGCACTACTGGCCGTGTGCTCACCCCCTGCCTCGCCCGTGGGCTCAGACTCTCTGCCCTACATCTCCTCTCAGCTCAGCGGGACACAGGGCTGCTTCGTGGTCCTCCTCACATGACCTGCGGAGAATTATTCATAGTTGAAGGTGCTCCTGGGGATGGCTGCTCCCTCTAAGCTGGCCCTTCTCACCTCCCTCCCTTTCAGCCTTACCTTCCATAAACCTCAGAATCTTGCTTGACTGCACCACAGAGGGAACGGCTGAGGGGGGCATTCTGTTATGTTGGGGAGACCACTTTCCCTTTCACTGGAAGGTGTGGAGGGAAGTTGTGCAGCTGATCAAGCCAAACAGACCAACCCACGACATACAAGGCCTCTTTCCAGATGCTGCACTAGAAGGAATTGACCATGCTGGGCTCTGGCTTGGTCTTGGAGTTTTATCATTTGTGTCATTATAGTCTGGCTGTGGTGCATGGTTCCTGGGGCCTGTTCCAGAGGTACAAGAGCTCCATAACTCCACCATGAAAGAACGCCATGCTCTACTGGCAAGCTCTGGGGCAAACATCCAGCAGATTTGGCTGTAGGTCTGTTGGATTTCAATTTTTCGCCTGTTCGGGAAGGGCCTGAGAGTAATTCCAGGGCCAAGAAAAGGGCAATGAAAGGTGGGTTGAGGTTTCTGCATGTGCGCTGCATCTGAATCAACAGGAGCTTCAATTCAAAAGCAAAGATCTGACTCAGCACAGGTGACTTATTATAAATGCTCCTAAAGTGCTCAAGCTGGCTAGAGTTGGCTTTTGAATGAGCTCCTTGACCTCACTTTGCTCCATAGGAAGCCTTGCAGGAAAGGGAGTGCCTGGGTTCACCCCACCTCTGCCCACCAGGGGCCAGGGACCCTTACCTTGGTGTGACCCGCGTGAGCTCGTCTGAAGGATGCAGGATGCGACAGGTGGTGAAGGTGAAGGTGGAGTTGGTCTGTGACATGCACTTCCCAGGTTGGTGCGCTAAATCGGGGAACAAAACATATTCCTTGCATCCAAGTATACCACAGTAAAAACAAACTCCAGCACAGCCCTGAGCAGATGCAAGAAGTGATGAGCTACCTTGTTAACTGGATCTGGGTGAGGAAGGTGGTCCCTAAAAAACGACCACATTTTTGAGCACTGGTCTGCAGAACATCAGATCCCAGCTTCCGGCCCAATCCAGACAGGGTTCCTCATTATATTCCTGGGCCAGTAGTGGATCCAGTTCCAGGGGGAGGTGCTAATGGGTCTTGGGGGTAAATTTGGTTTTCCTGCACAGAGGTCAGGATCTGCTTTCTTCTTTTGTTGCTTTACATGGGCAAACAGGTGCCAAAACTCGGCCCAGGGGAGGGGATGGAGCGGGCGGGGAGAGGCACTTGGCACCTGGCAGTTAGGCAAGGCTTGTGCTGCTCCCTTTTCTGCTCACACAAAAAGGGGCGCGGGAAGCTGGCTCCACTACTGTCCACCTGTGATTGACATGGTGGGAGGTGGCCATCTCAGCAGCCTCAACAGCAACCTGGCAAGAGTTCCAGAGTTCAGGGCCCTCTGGGGTGCCCCAGCTCCAGGACAGTGTCTGACACACAGTGGTGCAAGTGGCATCACTGCTCCCTCCTTGACACCTCCCCCTGGCTCCTTTCTTGCCATTTCTAGGATGTCTGATTTCAAGTGAAGTCGAGAGAGCAACAAGGGATCCTCAATTTATTTCCTTTTAATGTTCTAATAGGTGGTTGTTGAGGCGACTGAAGATTGTGGTCTGGAGCAAAGTAAACTCACAGGTATTAAGACCATGCATCAGAAAGCTGGTGAAGGAACAAGTAGTCATGAGACATCATGATTGTAGAGGTCATCCTCATTCATAACTCAAGCATTAGGGGAAAAAAAAGAAAAAGAGAAAAAAAAAAAAAAAGAGGCTGCACCAAAAAGCATGCACAATGATGTCCTGGGATGATCCCCCGACCCTCCCCACCCACCTGTGCCCCTGCAGCAGCTCAGCCCCCCAGAGACCTCCTGGGAGAAAACGGATTAGGATCTCACAGGCCATGAGGAGTCAAAGGCCAGGAAGATTCCAAAGGCTGTGAACTAGAAACTTCTAGCTCCTTATGGGACGTTTTCTCTCGGGTTTGACAAAAAAAAAAAAGAAAAAGGCAAACAAAACATAACTGATGGGTGCCCCAATCCCTACAGATCCACACACAGCTGACTGTGTCGTAAAAGAAAACCAGGAACCAGATGAAACAAACAACAAATGATAACCAAAAAAAAAAAAAAAAAAAAAAAATGGGAGGCACGTACATTGAAGGAAGTGAGGACAAAGCCAAAGCACAAAAATGGTGAGCGGGGCTAGAGGAGCAAGGCAAGACTGCTATGCCCCAACTGTGGTCTGGTGGAGCTGTGTGTGTCAAAGGAGGCTCCCGTGGCCCCTGGTGCGGCAAGCAGCCTCACAGCCACTGGGAGCTCCAGGCAAATGGGAGGGAGAGGGGGAAAAAAAACCATTTAAAATAGGCTTTATGAATCTTTGTTCAGAGCATGCCTTACAGCCTTACCTGTGCAGAGTTCCACCACCATCCAGAGATGATTGCTGGTTTCATACCATTCGTGAAAAGTTACAATATTCTTGTGTTTAATTTCATGGGTGAGACGGACCTATAAAAACATACAGCATTCACTTTAAGAAGTTCTTAAACTCTTAGATATGAGAGGCACCTAACTATGTAATTGGGACATGGATAAGAAAATAGTGGAAAATGGACTGGGGTTGTAGCTCAGTGGTAAAGCACCTGCCTCACATGTGTGAGGCACTGGGTTGGATCCTCAGTACCACATTAAAAACCAAAGATACTGTGTATTTATTTACAACTAAAAATATATTAGAAAAGTGGTGGAATTTACTTACAGACATTAGAAATAATGGTTAGGAAGGCCAGTCACATGGAAAAATGCTTAAAAAACATGCATCTGGGGGCTGAGGATATAGCTCAGTTGATAGAGTACTTGCCTTGCATGTACAAGGCCATGGGTTCAAACCCCAGCACCGCAACAACAAAAAAGATATGCATCTGTGTAAATACAGATTGTACAAGATTTACGGTTAATAACTAGAAGATGTACACGCAGCTGTTAGTAGAAATATAGATGCTCCTTGACTTATGAGGTTGTAGTCCAATAAATCCATCCTAAATTGAAGATACTGTAAGTAGAAAATGCATTTAATAGATCTAAACTATTGAACATCATAGCTTAGCCTCACCTACCTTAAAGGTGCTCAGAACACAAAGCTTAGTTAATAACTGTTACACCTTATATACACAGAGAATAGATATGATGGGATACTAAAAAATAAATAAAGCCATCACACATTGTGGTGGTGCTTGCCTGTAATCCCAGCCACTTGGGAGGCTGAGGTAAGAAGGTCTCAAGTTCAAGGTCAGCTTGGGCAACATCATAATACCCCATCTCAAAGAAAAAAACAAAGACAAACCAAAACTAACAGCGATTGTCTTCAGTGCACCTTTTTTTTCTATCCATTTTTCTATGTTGTCCAGATTTTCTATTATGAGTATGCATTACTTTTATAACATTTAAAAGAACTCAGGATTTTACAATCTTTTTCAAAAATATTCTTAATGAGTCCGAGTATCAATTTATCCAGATTATTAAAAGAAATCACAATGAACACAGTGATCTTAAAACTGTATATTTTTATTTGACCTTAATACTTGTGCACTAAAAACAAATAAAAATGCAAAAGTCTGTCAATTTAAAAATACTAAATTGCTTCAGGGGCTTTGCTTTAAAATTCCATTAAATATGAAAACTAAAATCACAAAGCTATGTGCATTAGAAGTCAATCATCAAGACTTAGAATTAAATCTTTTTAAAAAGTGGATTATAAACCAGGTATAGTCGCACATGCCCAGTCATTCTGGAGGAGGGAAGATCACAAATTCAAAGTCGGCCTCAGCAACTTAGCAAGGCCCTATCTCAAAATAGAAAATGAAAAGAGCTGGAGATGTAGCTTAGTGGTTAAGCATCCCTGGATTCAATCCCCGGGGATTGAAAATAATCTACCAAAAAAGTGGATTATGTAAATACAAAATAGAACAGAGGCTAACCAGAAGTGGGAGGGAGAGAGAAATGGGGAGATGAAGGTCAAAAAGTACAAAATTCCAGTTATGCAAGATGAATAAGTCTAAAGACCCAAAAATACAGCATGTGGACTGTAGCTAATACTGTAGTTTTATTGAAAATTATCCAAGAGACTAGATCATAGGTGCTCTACAGAGATACACACACACACACACACACACACACACACACACACACACCTTCACTATATAAAATGACAGTTATGTTAAATTGCTTACCTGTAGTAATCATTTCACTATGTAGATGTAAGTGAAAACATGTTGTATATTTTAAATTTATACAATTTTAAGAAGTCTTTGAAAATACCTAGAATGGCTGACAAGTACAAAAGTGTCTCAGATTCTTTTTTTAAAAATGGATCACAAATCCTATTGTCACTTTATTTAGAAATAGAGTTTTTTTAAAAATGGAATATGTGGTACACTCTCAGAACTAGATAAGCTCATAGTGTAACACAATTAGAGGAAAATGATTTAGAAAACAGATGAGAAAAACAATAATCAGTGATCAAGAAAGAATTTAAGGACTAAGAAACCATAAAACTAAAAAGACCACTAAAGAATGGTGAAGGCCATGTGGCAAGCATGTTTAAGGATGCCCACTGATTCAGGCACAGGAACACAGAGGTCCCGATGGAAAAAGATGAAATTCCCACAGATTCACCATCAGAATTCAGTTCTCAGCACACTCTGACACTCCCCAGCATTCGACTTCCACCCAGTACCTACTTACTCTTCCAGTGTTCATTACAGGGCCTCATCTCTGGCAACCTTGCCACCTACCCCCACCTCAACCACCCATAGTTACTCTGCAGACCCGTACTATACAATATAGGAGCTGCTTGCCATACAGGGCAATTACAAAGCAGCCAATATGAACAGATGTGTTCTAAGTGTCAAATATACACCAGATTCTGAAAACTTAATACCTGAATGAATGGAAATGACCAAGTTTTGATTAAAAATTACGTGTTGAAATAAGGTACTGTATTTATTGGGTTATAATACATTTAAGTTAATTTCACCCTTGTGTTTGTGTTGCCTGAGATCAAATCTCAAACCTGAACCTTGCACATATAAGGCAGGTGCTCTACCAAACTACACCCCCAGTCCCTTTTTTCTTTTTCAATGTGGCTACTAGGAAACATACAATTAGATTTGTGGCCCCCATTATATTTGAGAGAGTTTTTCCTAATAATCATGACCTCCAAAATCTACCACACATGCCTGTGAGCACACTCACTTCCCTTTCCCTTGTCCTAGATCCCAATTCCAGTTAAATTCAGCCTTCTACAATCCTGCATGTACTCAAGCAGCTGAAGGAAACACAAACAACCAGGTCACAATCTCAAAAGGCCCCCAATTACCTGACCTACAAGAGGCTATTCTCACCTCCTCTTTCCTCTAACACTGCCTTCCCCTCCTCCCACCTCTTAATTGATGACTGCTACTTTCAGAGACAGCAAAATCCCTCAGGACTTTCTCTTGCTCCTGACACCAGGCTATCAAGCAGCATCCTTATCTCTATCCCATTCTCCTCTCAACTGTCCACCATCCTTTCAAAAGCCACTGTTTCCTCGGGTATACAAGATCCCATGCAAACTTGACTTTGACAGCCATCTCCTCCTTACCCTACATTCATTTTCCCTTCATACTGGCTCATTCCCTGCAATTATCTCTGTGGAGAGGTTCCAGTGGCTTACCTAATACCCCTTTCACCTATATGCTTAATACAGAGTTCCTATATTGCCAAAGACAGCCTCATGCCTGGCCAGAAAAAACACTTCCTCACTTTCTGTACAGGTGACGGGGCAGAGGAAAGGCACCAAGATGGTAGTCAAGTCACTGGCTGAAGTTTCCTAGGCAACTTTAAAGGGGTTTTATTCAAGACACCAAGGAACACCTAAGCACCCTCTTCCTACCCAGGAAAACTGGCATGATGGCTAAAAGGTATTGTCACCCAGCAACTGAGAAGTGGCCTTAAGCACAGAGTCAAGCAATAAAGACAGCAGAGACAAACAACAGCTAAGAGGCATTTGGTGAAACCAGGTTATAAATCTAAGACTTCCTTCACCTAAGAAAACAGGCCATCTGCTTCAAGCCCTGGGATTTGAGGTCTTTCATCAGGAGTCACATGTAACTCCTAATGCCCCATATTGCCATCCAGCTGTCACCCTATTTCTCTGCTCCTTGCTTCATCAAAACTCAAGAGTGGCCTCCACCTCCTCCGGCTTCCTCTTAAACCAGTTCTGGCTTTTATCCACAGCAATTCACCAAAACCACCGTCTTTAAGGTCATCAGTGGCCTCTGTTGTCAAATCCTCAGTCCTCACCTTATCAACTGCATTTCACACAACTGCATCACTTTCTTCGTGATTTCATGACAGCACATATTTGGCCAAAGTTTTCAGCTTCAGAAAACTGAATTCACTCTGGCAACAAAAGAAACCCCTCAGGGGCATTGGAAACTCAAACAATTGAGTTTCAATGAACAATTGAGGTTCATTGAAATCTTCTAAGCTGAACTTCCAGAAAAGATTCCCAAAAATCACACCATAAAACTAAGCCACAACCAGAAACAGCTGTCAGCTAATGTGTTACCTCTGCCACCACTAAGACGGACATCCAGCACCACCAGTCTCAGCCCAACCTGAACTGACAAATTGGTCCCTTGAGGCCTCTCTCATCACTTCAGTTTGGAAACCAAGTCTCCTCTAGTACATCTAAAGTGGATAATTTCGTCAAGAATTTTATAAATTGGAGAATTGCTGTTTGTAGCTTCCCCAAGTCTGAAGAACAGAAAAGCATGCCAGAATGGGCAATGACCAAGTCAGTCCCAGCACATCATCCCATTGTTTTCCAGCTCTCCTTTCACTGGATGCTCCCTTTCATACTACTTTGCTACTTCTGCTTATGCTATGTGTTGCAGTGAAGGTCCTTGGTGCTCACCCATCTTCTCAGGTTTACCTAACACCTACCAGCTGATGACACTCAAATATTCAACTCCACCCTGAACTTCCCCCTAAATGCAGACTCGAACACTCAATGTCTTTACATATCCATTTGTCTTTACATAAAATGGGCACCTCAAAATGGTAAGTGCCCAATGAACCCTCATACCTAGACTTTCCCCTCTTAGGAAATGACATCACCATCAATTCAGTCACCTGGCCCAAAACTATAGAATAATCTTTGACTTCTCTTTCATACCTCATATCCAATTCATGACCCAAACTCTCAGCTCTACTTTACAGAACAACCCAAAATTATCTGTTCACATAAGCTCAAAACCAGCAAGACAATATCTGTAATGTAAGAAGCCAGGACCGTCATCATGCTTGGGGAGTAGAGGGTCTGAAAAGAGGTATGAACGGTCTGTAGAATAATGCTCATGTTCTGTGGCTGGCTGGATGCTAAGCACATCTTCAGGAAATTTTGAACAATTATGATTGTATACTTTTTTGCATGTATGCTTTATTTCTATTTAAAAACTCAAGCTGGACACAGTGGAACATACTTGTAATTTGTAATTCCAGTTGCTCAGGAGATTGAGGCAGGAGTATCATGAATTCAAAGCCAGCCTCAGCAACTTAGTGAATCTCCAACTTAGGGAGACCCTGCCTCAAAATAAAATATAAAAAGGGCTGGAGATATAGCTCAGTGGTTAGCACACCTGGATTCAATCCCAAGCACGTGCATACACACACACACACACACACACACACACACACACACACTCAAAATGTATACTTTTAGTAAATAAAGTGACTAAAGTACTTGCAATAACAGATAAATCTCAAAAGAATGATAATAAAAAGAAGTACAACACAAGAGACACCACAGGAATCCATTTATTTGAGGTTTAAGAAATAAAATCTTCAATGCCCAGAAATAAGGGTAGTCGTTACAAAAGGGTATTGAAGAATAAGATATTTGTGAAGAGGCATGAGGTACTTTCTGGAAAGAGGGATATACTCTAGCTTGACTTGGAGATTTGTTACAAGACTATATACATTTGATTGAAGCATCTTCAACAAATGGTGCTGGGAAAATCGAAATCCATATGCATCAAAATGAAACTGAATCCCTTTCTCTCGCCATGCACAAAAATTAACTCAAAATGGATCAAGGAGCTTGATATCAAATCAGAGATACGGCGTCTGATAGAAGAAAAAGTTGGCTATGATCTACATACTGTGGGGTCGGGCTCCAAATTCCTCAATAGGACACCCATAGCACAAGAGTTAATAACTAGAATCAACAAATGGGACTTACTCAAACTAAAAAGTTTTTTCTCAGCAAAAGAAACAATAAGAGAGATAAACAGGGAGCCTACATCCTGGGAACAAATCTTTACTCTTCACACTTCAGATAGAGCCCTAATATCCAGATTATACAAAGAACTCAAAAAATTAGACAATAAGATAACAAATAACCCAATCAACAAATGGGCCAAGGACCTGAACAGACACTTCTCAGAGGACATACAATCAATCAACAAGTACATGAAAAAATGCTCACCATCTCTAGCAGTCAGAGAAATGCAAATCAAAACCACCCTAAGATACCATCTCACTCCAGTAAGATTGGCAGCCATTATGAAGTCAAACAACAACAAGTGCTGGCGAGGATGTGGGGAAAAGGGTACACTTGTTCATTGTTGGTGGGACTGCAAATTGGTGCAGCCAATTTGGAAAGTGGTATGGAGATTTCTTGGAAAGCTGGGAATGGAACCACCATTTGACCCAGCTATTCCCCTTCTGGGTCTATTCCCTAAAGACCTAATAAGAGCATGCTACAGGGACACTGCTACATCGATGTTCATAGCAGCACAATTCACAATAGCAAGACTGTGGAAGCAACCTAGATGCCCTTCAATAGACGAATGGATAAAAAAAAAATGTGGCATTTATACACAATGGAGTATTACTCTGCATTAAAAAATGACAAAATCATAGAATTTGGAGGGAAATGGATGGCATTAGAGCAGATTATGCTAAGTGAAGCTAGCCAAGCCCTAAAAAGCAAATGCCAAATATCTTCTTTGATATAAGGAGAGTAACTAAGAACAGACTAGGGAAGAAGAGCACGAAAAGAAGACCAACATTAAACAAGGATGAGAGGTGGGAGGGAAAGGGAGAGAGAAGGGAAATTGCATGGAAATGGAAGGAGACCCTCAGGGTTATACAAAATTACATACAAGAGGAAGTGAGGGGAAAGGGAAAAATAATACAAGGGGGAGAAATGAATTACAATAGAGGGGGTAGAGAGAGAAGAGGGGAGGGGAGGGGAGGGGGGACAGTAGAGGATAGGAAAGGCAGCAGAATACAACAGACACTAGTATGGCAATATGTAAATCAATGGAAGTGTAACTGATGTGATTCTGTAATCTGTATACGGGGTAAAAATGGGAGTTCATAACCCACTTGAATCAAAGTGTGAAATATGATATATCAAGAACTATGTAATGTTTTGAACAACCAACAATAAAAAAAGAAATATTTCCAAATTATTTTTTATTTTATTTATTTTTTTTATGTGGTGCTGAGGATCAAACCCAGTGCCTCACACATGCTAGGCAAGCACTCTACCACAGAGCCACAACCCCTGCCCTGTTGAACAAACTTTTAAAAAGACAAATGGAAACATATCCCATGTTCATGAAGAAGATTTAAGATGTCAATACTAGCCAACACAACTTAGCCATTCAATGTAATCCCTACCAAAATTCCAGATTTTTTGCATAAGTACAAAAACCTGAACAAAAATTCACACAATCTCAAGGCGTGCCAAATAACCAAAATGATATTGCAAAAGAACAAGTGGGAGGATGCACACTTCCTAATATCAACACTTAACTTCAAAGCTATAATAAGTATAATAAGAACAAGACACAGGCCAATGGAATAGTACAGAGCCAAGAAATGAATTCTCACAGATACAGTCAAATGACTTTCAAACAAAAGTGCCAAAAGTATTCAATGGGGGAAATAACAGTCTTTTCAACAAATGATACTAGGAAAACTGGATGTTCACATGCAAAAACTCAAATTGGGACCCTTATCTAATACCATATAGAAAACTAACACAAAATGAATCAAAGACCTATACACAAAAGTTAAAACTAGGGCTGAGGTTGTAGCCGAGTGGTAGAGAACTTGCCTAGCAGATGTGAGGCACAGGGTTCAATCCTCAGCACTATATAAAAATAAAAGTATTCTGTCTATCTACAACAAAAAGTTTTAAAAACTTAAAACTATATAACTCAAAAGAAATTATAGGACAAAAACTTCACAACATTAGATTTGGCAGTGATTATTGAATATAACACCAAAAGGGTAGGCAATGAAAGAAAAAACTAGACTTCTTAAAAATTAAAAACTTTTGTACAAACTATCAGTGAAAAATTCAATCTAGGGAATGAGAAAACATTTGCAAATCATATGTGATGAGATCAATTTTTTGAGAACTTGTAAAACTTAATCACATTAAAACCCGGGCAAAGAACCAGGTACATACTTATAATCCCAACAACTTGAGAGGCTGAGACAGGAGGATCATAAGTTCCAGCCAGCCTCAGCAACCCCTGGATTCAAGCACTCAGTTCCACAAAAAGAAAAATAAAATGGGCAAATAACTAGAATAGATACTTCTCTAAAAATATATAGAGCTGGGATGTAGCTCAGTGATATAGCGTTTGTCCAGCTTGCACCAGGCCCCTAGGTTTGCTCTCCAGCACCACCCCCCAAAAAAAAAAAAAAAATAGTCAATGATCACATGAAATGCTATGCAACATCACTCGTCATTAGAAAAATGCAAATCAAAACAATGTTTTAGCCATTAAAAAAAACACCATAACAAGTATTGGTGGTGATATGGAGATACTGGAACCCTCATACACTGTTGGTTGAAAGGCTAAAATGTATATCCACTATGGAAAACAGAATAGTGGTTCCTCAAAATATGGAGTATTACCATAGGATCCAGCCATACCACCTCTCAGTATATTTGTAAAGGAACTGAAAGCAGGAGATAGTTGTACATGCATATTCATAGCAATATTATCCACAATAGTTAAAACATGGAAGCAACTCAAATGGATATTGATATATGAAGCAAAATGTAGCATGTACTAGGTTGGTCTAAAAAGGAAAAATTCTGGCATGCTACAACACAGATGAACCTTGACGACATTATGCAAAAATGAATCAATCACACAAAAACTGTATGATACCACTTATAGGAGGTACCTACAGGTATCAAAAGCCTAAGGACAAAATAGAGTGGTGGTTGCGAGGAGCTGGAGGACAGGACAGAATTGATTTTTCAATTTTTCTTTAGTTGTAAATGGACACAATATATTTTTATGTGGTGCTGAGGATCAAACCAAGGGCCTCACACATGTGAGGCAAGTGCTCTACCACTAAACTATGACCCCAGTCCCAGAATTGATTTTTTTATGGGTATAGAGTTTTAGTTTTACAAGATGAATAGTTATGACAGAGGATGGTGATGGTGCTAGCATAACAGTATGAATGTACTTATCACTGAACTGTAAAATTTAAAACACCAAGGTGGTCAACTTTATATTTTAATACAATTTTTTTTTTAAAGGTAGAGTCCAAGAAGCCTAGGCTGTAGAGTGACAGTTACTTCAAAGCCAAGTCACTTTGACCCAATGTCCTTTCCAAAAGTTTCATATACATACACTAAATTATAGAAGAATACAGCTTCCCTTGCACCAAAAAACAACAAAAAGCCTTAAGTTGGTGATAACCTGGTTATGTTTAATTGCCATTTTTCAGGACTGGTGGCACTGAATAGACAGGTAACCCATCCAGGTGGGAAATGTGGCATTTGACAAAAGGAGTTCAGTAGATTCCATTCATATGCCACATTTGCTTGGTTGTAGCTTCGTCCCTCCTCAGATGAGAACACACTTGACTCACCCAGTTGGTTATTTCAGGCCTTTTGCACTTTTCAGTACAAAGAATCGCCACAAAATTGATTGTTCCCTTCCGTCGCCCTTTGTAGACAACAGTCTTGCTTCCTCTGCCAATCTCCTCATACAGAATAAAGTTTTCCATCTCTGGTCCAACTTCTTACATATGATAAAACAGCATCTTTAGCTCCTAAATAGTAAATAAAAATGGAATTTATAAATGTAAGCTAGCTTCACGATTAGCACAGAATAATTATTGAAGGATAATATGTTAGTAAACCTAAATTCTATAAACTCAAAATTCACCTTTTATAGAATAAACAAAAGCTAAGGAAAAGATAAAAGGAAAATTCACAAACCAATATTCAACTTCCTATCAACAAGAGCTGAAGAAAAATAGTGCAGATAAGTCATTTTGAACATAAGTAAACAAATTCAGAATGGATGTTTTTCTCCAATACATCTTGATATCTTTTTTACCATGAAAACCTGGTACAATGCAAAGATCAAGTCAACGTTTACTTTCCACATTTTTATTGGTACATCATGGTTGTATATAATGGTAGGATTTGTTGCTACATGCACACAATATAACAATGTAATTTGCCTAATATTGTTTCCCTGTATTTCCCCTTTCCCTCTCCTCCCTCCCTTTCCTCTATTAATCTCCCTTGTCATGAGATTCCCCCACCAAAACCTTTTTCCTTTCTGGCTTCCATCTGTAAGACAAACATACAATTTCCCACTTTGAGTTTGAAGTATTTCACTTAACATTCTCAAGTTCATCCATTTTCCTGCGAATGACAATTTCATTCTTTATGGCTGAATAAAACTTTGTGTATACATACATTTTCTTTATCCATTTGTCCACTGACACCTAGGTCAGTTCTATACTCAGCTACTGTGAATTGTGCTGCTATAAACATGGGTATGCATGTACTATTATTTAATTCTTTAGGATAAATACTCAGGAGTGGTATAGCTGGATCACATGGTGGTTCCATTCCTAGCTTTTTGCAGAATCTCCATACTGATTTCCATAGTGGTTGTACGCCAATAATGCCAAAGTGTTCCTTTTTCTACATATCCTCTCTAGCATTTTATTGTTTGTATTCTTGATGACTGCCATTCTGACAGGTGTTAAGATGAAATCTCAGTTGTAAAAAAAAAAAAAAATGCAGAAAGTTAAAAAAAATAATTTCTGTTCAAAGGACCCTATCAACAGAAAGCCAGTGAATGGGAAAATGTTTTTCAAATCATACCTGATATTAATACCCAGAACATATAATGAACTCCAACAAAAATTCAAACAAAGGCAAAAAATATGCATATACATTTCCCCAAAGACAATAAACCAATTGTCAACACATAAATGTTCAACATCACTAATCTTTGGGGGAAAGTAAATCAACTGAGAGCCAGGGGCAGTGGTGCCACCTGTAATCCCTTTGTTACCAAGGCTGGCCTCGAACTGGGCAATTCTCCTGCCTCTGCCTCTGAGTGTGGCTTACAACATTCAAGCAATTCTCTCTCTGGAGCTGTTTCTTAGAGTAATATGAATTTGATCATAGGCAATGCCTACACCTATAGTCCCAGCTACTTCTTGTGCCCAGGAGTTTCTGACAACCTTGGCAACACAGGGAAACCATCTCAATTAAAAAAAAAAAAAAATCAGATAAATTTTAAACTTATGTTCCAAGTTTGAAGTTTCAAACTTTAAGGTTATTCTTAGTCCAAAAACATTCCCCACGGAAGACTTCCTAATGCACTTTTTAAAAAATCTGTTAACTCCTTACATGTAAAATAAAATGCAGAAAACTCCACAACATAATAAATATCTTAATAAATTATGAGGAACACCCTGGTAATTACCACCCAGGGAAGGAAACGGCACCTTGCCAGCCTCAAAAGAAGCCCCTCAGTTAGCCTATCCGAATCACAACCAGTTCTCCAAAAGTAACCACTCCCCTGACTTTCATCCTCCACTTCCTTAGATTGCTCTATAAATCTCACCCAAGTGTGTTCTTCCCACAGTTTATTCTTCCTCATTTCCTCAAAATGTGGTGCATCTTCTGTGATTTCTTAGATCTACAAGTTCACTCAGGAAACTTCTGAGAAGCCAGAAATCAGAGCCACTTACACACGTGCATTCAGTGAACATTGAAACAGATCACGTGATGGGAACACGCAGGTAAAAATCACCTCACCCTGACTTGAAAGTATCCGCTTCACCTGGGAAATCAACAGAAACGCAAATCCTCGGGCGCCTCCCAAATGCACAGCATCTACTCAAGAGGCGAGGCCGGGAGGGCGGTTAATACACAGCCTCTAGGCGACTCAAGGCATGCCCAGGTTTGCAAATCAACCTTACACGTGGACTTAACAGGCAGCACTACTGTGCTAACCACTCACAGGTGATCCTCTTCGCAGCCCTTTACAGACTGATGAAGCGCAGGCTTGGAACCACTACGTAATGACCAGCCCCTCGTGGCCCGAGCAGCTTCTCCCGCCTCCCAGGTCGGTGAACATCAGCCAGCCAGGACAGTTTGGAGAGCTGGAAATGCTGAGGGGCTATTAAGACGCGGCCGCTCTGAATTTTAAGAAGTGGTCCCGGTATCGCCGGAACCAAAGAGCACCTTGGTCCTGGAACAGGTGACCCGTATGTCCCGAACCAAAGCCCCATGAAGTTGTGTAGAATTTTAGTTCAATAACTGCAAAACAGACAGCAGAGAGAGGCCTAGTGGTCGCGGTGGGCGAAGGCTCAGGAGAGGGCTGCCAGACCGCGCCCCTCCAGGTCCATACTCTTTTCACGTCCGCTAAGATTCTAGTCTGGACTCGCAACCACTACAGCCACTACCTCACGCACCTGGTCGCTGGATCCGGAGAAGGCGCCAGGCCACAGGACCGCTTGCTTGAGTGGGCGCGCCTTGGCCTTGGGGTGGAGCAGTCCACTGGCCCACTACCGGGGGGGAAAAAAACAACGAAGAATGACGGAGGTGCGGATGCACTCTCTGGCCCAGCTCCCCTCCGCATTTGGATTAGCCCGCGCTGTCTCCAGGGCAGCACGCAGAACGCCGGAAGAACAGCAGGGAGCTCACTGGTGCTCAGTCTCCTTTCCCATTGGCCGGAGCACGGAAGTGAGGGGCCACCAGGCAGCCTCCCTTAACTTTAAGGACCTCACACCCTACCCTAGGTGAAACCACGGCTGGAGACCGGGGTGAGACATGCTAGAGAAGGAGGGACTCACAATGGCAGCTTACGGGTTTGCAGGCCGATCACCCCCTCAGCATTTAGATTCGCCCGCGCGTATCCATGGCAGCACGCAAACGCCGGAAGGAAGGCGGGGCGCTAACGGACCGAGCCTTATAGTTCCTAGTGACTGAAATTGCAAGGCCCCGCTGCGTGTTCAGTCTTAACAGGTCGCGCAACTGGGCTGTGGTACAGGTAGATCTGACCTGTCTGGACAGTTGTTCCAGAGTTGGGGGCCGTGGAGGCCTGCCTTCACTGTCCTCCAGGAGCTGAGGTGTACGTGTCCCATAGTCCGTGCAACTGAGCGCTCAAAAGCGGGTTCCTCACCCTTGAGACAAGAAAAGGCTGTGGAATATCATCCTAATTTATAGATGAGGAAACCGACCACTTCTTCTTGAGTTGATGGCTTAATAAACAACGCTCCACGCTTTCAAATTCCCGCCAACCAGACACGTGAGAACCACCTGCCCCTCTTCTGCCTCCTTCCACCCAAGATAGCGCAGTGATTTTCAAACTTGAGCATCAAGATCACCTGGAGCACTAGTTAGTTAACAAAACACAGCTTTCCAACTTCATCCACAGAAGTAATGATTCTGTAAATCTAGGGGCTAAATATTTACACTTCTATCAGATTATCAGGAGATGTCAATATTGCTAGTCAAAGGCCACACTTTGTAAGCCAATAACCATTCTCTGGTCTCAGGTGAATCATGTCTCGTATTATTTTCCTTCAGACCCTTTCTGCCTTCTCAAGAATCTTACCATTTTGTGCATTTTAACAACTTTGGTATGGAAAATATTTCTTCCTGGACCACTCCCAAATTAGCGAATACAATATTTCAGTTTATTCCGAGTTTTGATAACTAAGAGTTTATTTAGAAAAAGTATTAAATCATGGGGACTCTTAGCCTGGTTTCCTTGGATGCTTCCAGGTAATTCATGAACCTGCTAAGACAGGTAAAATTTTTGTAAACGTGTACATTTTTCTGACTAGAATCCACAGGTTTAACAGAGGTGCTAATGACCCAGAAAGATTTAAGAATTCCTGCTACAGATAATTTTAAGACAATATCAAAAAGATAAGCTGAAAAACACATGGACATGACTCAGTGGCTACTTCTGGTCCAGACTTTAACAAACTAATTAATCTTAAAAAAAAAAAAAACAAAAAAAACCAAAAAAACTTTGAGCCCGGCACAGTGGCGGACTCCTGTAATCCCAGAGGCTCAGGAAGCAGAGCAGGAGGATCAGGAGTTCAAAACCAGCCTCAGCAATGGCAAGGCACTTAGCAACTCAGACCCTGTCTCCAAATAAAACACAAAATAGGGCTGGGGATGTGGCTCAATGGATGAGTGCCCCTGAGTTCAATCCCTGGTACCCCACTGCCCACCCAAAAAAAGTTGAGTACTGAACAGTCAACAGCTGAAACATGTTTTAAATTTCTTAAATTCACTAATTGGACACAGCGGTGCATGCCTATAATCCCAACTACTTGGGCAGCTGAGGCTTAAGGATCTCAAGTTGGAGGCAACCTCAACAACTTGGTGAGACCTGTCTCAAAAAACAAAAAGGGATGAGGATGTAGCTTAGTGGTAAAGTGACCTTGGGTTCAATCCCCAATACAAAAACAAAAAAGAAAAAATGTCAAATGCTTTCAAATGGTGAGTTTCTCGGTCAACCTTATTTTCTCAGAAGCCCCTAATACATCATCTTCCTCGCCTCCAGATTAACATATAGAATGTCTTCATTCAACACAGGAATTTCTTAAGGACAAAGCATTGTGTTAGATGTTGCATAAGAGGAGAAAAAAATCATTTATTTTAATTCATACAAAGGAGTGTATCAATAATAATAATGCATTTAAAGTCATCAAAAAATTTTTTGAGCCAAAAAATAAACTCATAAAATTCAGTTGAATCCTGAAGAGACATTAGAACAAAACATACATTTTGAAGACTGAAGGATTGTAGGTATTCAGAGTGGGCCCCCAGAAAGACACTCTACTTCCACTTAGAAGGGAGACAAAACAAAACACTTGGGAAGGGCTGTGATTGTCTTCACAAAATAATTTGGACTTGAAGTTCAATAGGAGGAGCTGAACATATGAATTTACCATGAGGCCTCCCAAAACCTCACTGAAATGATTGAGATTGAAACCATCAGGGCACTTAGGAACAAAGAAGGGAACCATCCTTAGATGAAAATTATGAGGCACATCTGGAGCACAGAAAGGACAAACAGGATCCATAGCAGAGGCAATCCCAACTCCACCATTAAAAATCTGAGGACCTAAGCACTTAATCCTTTTCTTGATAATGGATGAAAGGAATGCAATCTCCACTATCAAGAGACCTCATCACCCAGGGCAGTGGCTCATGCAGTAACTTGCTTTATTTATTTATTTAGGTACTGAGCTACATCCCTAGCCCAGCCCTTTTTATTTTGAGACAGGGTCTCACTTCCTTGCTGAAACTGGCCTCAAATTTCTAACCCTTCTGTCTCATCCTCCTGGGTCACTGGGATTGCAGGGGTGCTGGCTCCCTGCAATAGCTTTTGCTTACAAGATAAAATGTATAAATACTATCTAAGCAACATGAATAAAAGGTCAGGGTAATAGAGAATGAGTACAAATCTGCCTTCTGAACTATGAGGCCTTTCCTTAGCCCCCTGTCCTTCACAAATTATGGCAGCTAGTCAAAAGACTAGAATAAACTGAAATTGCTGTTGCAGTAGTGCATGCCTGTAATCCCAGTGTCTTGGGAGGCTGAGGCAGGACGATCATGAGTTAAAAGCCAGCCTTAGCAAAAGCAAGGCGCTAAGCAACTCAGTGAGACACTGTCTCTAAATAAAATACAAAATAGGGCTGGGGATGTCGCTTAGTGGTCGAGTGCCTCTGAGTTCAATCCCTGGTATCCCTAAAAAAAAAAAAAAAAAAAAAAAAAAAACTGAAATCAATTTCCATGCATGTATGAGTTTGTCAGGATGAACCCACTATGTATAACTATAAAGCTCTAATTTAAAAATACTGCAATTTTTTTTTGTTGGTAAAAGAGATTTACATGAAAAAATACCAACATCTGGGAGAAGGGAGAGTCTGCGGTTTAAAAAAAAAAAAAAAAGCTACCTCACTGCCTCATCACCTCAAAATGAAAGTTCATAATTCCCTAAATATACAACAAATACTGAGCCTATTAGGTCCTAACTCTTGCATATGAACACACAGATAACAATATCAAGGGCTGGGGATATAGCTCAGTTAGTTGGTAGAGTGCTTGCCTTGTATGCACAAGGCCCTAGGTTTAATCCCCAGCACCACAAAAATAAATAAATAAGTGTGTGTGTGTGTGTGTGTGTGTGTGTGTGTGTGTGTGTGCGTGTGTGTGTGAGAAGACATCAAAGAAAGACTCTAACATGAAGGAGATTGAAATAAGCAAACCTATAAAAAAACAAAATAATGCTAAAATCAGATGAAAAAAACTTTTAAACTTATGATTGATGTCCTCAAAGTCGTGATAAGATATAACATTCATAGTTTGCACTTTAGTTTAAACCAAGATACTTAAGTGTTGTGGATATTTTTAAATAAGCAATTAGATTTTTTTGTTGACCTACATGTTATTTGGATGTGGGAATTTATTAAAATTTTCTTTGTGGCCTAATGAATGGCTACTACAGTTGCTTCCTCTTGTCCTCAGGGGCTACATTTCAAGACCCCCAGAGGATGCCTGAAATAGCAGATAATACTGAACACAAGTACACTTTGCTTTTTCCTATTCATATATAAATGTAATGACTTTTCCATCTTCACTAAGCATTTAATATCCATGAAACTGTAACTTTTGCTGTTTGAGATGTGATAGCAAAACTACCACAATTTTTTTCCTCCTTCACAATTTTAGGGATATAAGATTCCTTCTTATCGAGATCGTAACAAATTTCCCACACGTTTTTTCCTTATTAAGTCAAAAACTTTCACTTTTTCCCTTAAAGGAGGTACTTTATGGCCTCCCTCTGGAGTATCCAAATTGCTAGTATCACTGATCTTGCACTTTGGAACCATTATTAAGTAAAATAAGTGTTACTTGAACATAAGCACAGCAACAATTAATCAAACCAAAATATCTACAAAGTTACTAACAGTCTGATGAAGTATACAGAATAGATACACTGGACAAAGACATGATTCTCATCATGGATGGGATAAAGTGGAAAGATGTGAGCTTGCATTATGCTTCTCAGAACAATATGCAATTTAAAATTCATGAATTATTTTTGGGATTTTCCATTTTATATTTCCAGATCATAATTAACTGCAAATAAATGAAACCATAGAAAGTGAAGCTGTGGGTAAGGAGGGAGGGGACTACTATAGTTTTTTAATGTTTTGCAGAAGTTTAAAAGGAATATATTTTTCTCACTTGGGGGGTTTAAATTTTTATATGCATATTTTCAAGCTTATTAACTGATATGTTCAAGTCCTCTAAATCTCTTTGTATGTTTCTTTTTTTTTCTCTACTTCTCTGCCAGTTCCTGAGAAAAGTATTTTGAAGTTGCTCATTGTGGATTTGCCAATTATTCGTTCAGTTTAGTTCAAGGACAATGAAAAACAAGAATAAAATGATCATAGTAGAAACAGAAGGAAAACATTACTAAAGAAAAAACAAATGAATGAGATAGAGGGGTGTTGGGAAATCTACTAGGCAGAGGCAGAAATTCAGAGGGTAGGAGATAAGTTTCCTTTGGTAAACTTCTGGATTGTAATTCCCCACAGCACTAGACAGAAGCTGGCCAGGAAGTGATGGGGTCTCTAGCCATCCTTAGGAGATAGCATGCTCTGCTAGAAGTTACCAGCTTGGGGAACTTCTTTGCCTTGAGAAAGAAACTGGAGTCTGGGAACCTCAGATTGCTGCAACCCTTTGCTCTGGAAGGACCTAGAAGGAGCATGATCCTTCTACAAGCACCAGCTTGTCAGTGATCTTCAGCACATTCTCTTTGCCTCTTGGCCTTATTCCCCTCACATTATTGACAGTGTAGTCCTCCAAATTTGTAAATTCTGTGATTGGGGACCTTTTAATTAAACTAACAAAAGAGATTTTTTTTCTTATATACATGACTCTAGTGGAGTGCATTACAATCATAATTATCCATTCATAGCACAATTCTTCATAACTCTGTATATAAGTATGTTCACACCAAATTATGCCATTATACATGAGCTCTCTTATTATTTTTTTTGCATTACAATTCTTAATACACCTTTATACCATAATTTATCATATCTCTGTATATAAGATATGTTGACACCAAATTCACATCTTCATACATGTATTTTGTATAATGAGGGACAAAAGAGATTAACGGGAGAAAAGCATGCAAATTTCATTTGATGTTAATATTTTAATTTCTTTTATGTGCACATCAGGATCTTCACAGGAAAGAATTGAAGTGGAAAATGAACATTATTTTAATAAGATTTATTGGTATAGATTCACTTTGGCATTAACTCCCCATCAGCAGTGATAAGAATGTTTTTCCTGCTACAGGGAGAGTACTTTTCTCACAAGAATTTATGCTATTTTTAGATAGAAAGATACAGGTACAAGCCCTACAAGTATCTGCTGTTTCTCAATCACCTTTAATTCAAAGTAATCAGTATGCCAAAGCAGCATGTTTTGAGATGGCATGTTTTGATTCCCCTCAATGATACTTCTAATAGGACTTTCCTCCACTTTCATTCTCTAAAATCCATGTCACTGTGTGAAATGGAGTTTTACTTAAAATATGGCAATAACAGATAGCAGTTACAGCACAGAAAGGGAGCAACTTAAAACTATTAGATAGAGTGGTGGTAAAGGAGTTAGAAAGCAGAAATTTGCCCATTACTAATAAGGGAGCACTTTAGCAGTATCTAGAAAATCACAAATCATATACAAATTATATCCCTATGGTCATCAATTCCATTTCCAGGAATATTTATAACCAGATCTCTCTCTCTCTCTCTCTCTCTCTCTCTCTCTCTCTGTACAGGGATTGAAACCAGGTACAAAGCCACATTCCCAGTCCTTTTTATTTTTTTTATTTTTTATTTTGAGACAGGGTCTCACAATTGTTTAGGGCCTCTCTGAGTTACTGAAGCTGGCTTCGATCTTTTCCTCCTGCCTCCACTCCCAAGCAATTGTGATTATAAGTGTGTACCATAGTGCCTGATGCAATAGATATAATGTTATCCTTTCAAAATTTTATCTGCAGAAGTATATTTATTGTGGCTCCATTTGTAATTTTAAAAAGTCAGTTAAAACTCAAATGTCCATCAGCAGGAGACAAATTAAGTTAGAAACAAGCCATTCATGGGGATGCATGCCTGTAGTCCCAGCTGCTTAGGAGGCTGGGGCAAGAGGACCACTTGAGCCCAGGCTCTGGGGTCAGTCCAGGCAATACAGTGTGAAGTAGGGGTGGGACAAATTAGAAGTAAATTTACTCTTCTTGCATTGATATGCAAGTATCTCTAAGGTAGGGTATTAAGAAGAAAAACCAGGAGAAGGGTTGTGGCTCTGTGGTAGAGCGCTTGTCTAGCACATGTGAGGCCCTGGGTTTGATCCTCAGCACTACATAAAAATAAATAAATAAAAATTAAAAAAATAAGTTTCATAACATTTAGTACACTACAATTTGTGGAGAGAAAAATAAAGAAGGAAAACTACATGTAGGTATTTTCTTATATATGCAATGAATATTCCCAATATTTCCCGAAGTATATGCAAGAAACCAGTAACTACTGATAGAAGGAGAGTAGGCAGGTACAAGAGATACATGTTGCACATTTTGAATTTAGAACCATATACTGTAGTCTTTCTGCATATCATATTATTTAAATTAATGTATACTTTTAATTATATATATTATATGTGTATACAGTCATATATGTGTGTATTATGATATACATGTATGTAGCATGCAAACATGTATATAGTATGTGTATACATACCTATATCTTATATACATAAATATTAAAATGGACAAAATGGAGTTTGGCAAATCTAGTTCCCACAAGCCTCTGAGGACTATGCCTGCAGCTCTTTCTATTTTTACCTTCTCATCTCTTCTACTCAGTCCAGGACTTACCCCTCTTTTCTCCTTGTCTTCAGGGAAAAGCTATAAGACTGACATGTGGTCTAATATAGCACTTAATTCTCTATTAATCACTTTCCTCTAGAAAGAACTGACCTGATCTAATCTTTCATCACCTATAAGAGTCAGTAAGGAGTGTTTCTAAAGACAGTGTTTTAGGACTCTGGTTTTGACCTTTAACAAAGCAAAAAATATGCACATTATTTGAATTTAGAGTTTTCTCTTCCAAATTGAGTTCAAATTCTTAGGCTAAACTCCCTTAACAGATTTTGAGGCAGGAGTCGAAGGGGAGGTACACTCTCTTGGCACCTCCAGAATAAAATCTATTTTCTTTTCATCATTCCTAATACATAGGTAACACTGAAATGATCATTCTTATTCATCAGTCTCGGCAAGGATCTTTGCTTTTATTTTTGAGGATAAATTCCTATGTAATAGAGTGATGTCAAAAGTTTAGAATTTCCTCTATGATTTAAAAAAAATGATTATTTTTGCAGCTCTGGGTGTCAAACCCAGGGCCTCAAACATGCTAAGCAAGTGTTCTACCACTGAGCTACTCCCTCAGCCCTAAAAAATAATTTTTAATCTTGGAAAGGCATTTTCTATTTGGAGATTAGATATTTGCCTATTTTTCTACTTTGTTTCACCTTTTACATCAGATTATTTAATTTATATGAAATTTATTTTGGTGAAAATTGGGAATTAGGATATAACTTTATTACTCCTCTGAATAATTAGCTAATTATACCAGCACTAAAATTCTCCCATTTTTAGGAATTTATGTTATCTCCCTCACTGTAGACCAGTTTTTTAATATACGCATTAAGGTCTGTTTCTAGCTCATTAATTTTGCTCCGTGGAGCTATTTTTGCACTAGTTGGAGACAGTTTTTAATTTTGATTTTAAATTTTTATAATAAAAAGGGAAGAAAAATTGCCTAGTGCCAGGTACAGTGGCTTGTGCCTGTATCCCAGCACTTTGGGGCTGAGGCAGGCGGATTGTGTGAGCCCGGGAGTTGGAAGACAGCTGGGCCAAATAGAAAGAAGGTCCTTTCTTAAAAAAAGAAAAAAATCTACAGAGAAAGGGGCCTGGGATGACCATGAAGACATAAAGGGGAGGGATATGGTTAAGACAAGGCAGTGCAGATGCAGAGTGTGTGTCAAGGAGTCATTTAGAGTTAATAACTGAGGAGCTTAGCGGCACTAATGGCCTGTGTGATAAAGCTCATCAAATTGTTGCAAGAGGAAAAGTCTCACATCAAGACCCTCAAATCTACAGCAATCTAAGAGCAAAATCAGAGGAATCCTATGTATTACCCTTCTATTTGATCCATAAAGGTATATTGAGACCTGCTATGTGTCAGACACTATATTAGCCTGAGCCTAAGGCAATGAACAGAGGATCTGCTTCCAGGAGCCCCCTGCAAGTAGAGAGAGATGTTGACCCTGCAGCAGAATATTTAGTTAATGGGAATTATGCCTCTTGTTTTCTATTGTGGATGTTTGTCAATTTTACCATCTCAGAACCTGAATCTTCTTATGTTTGGGTTATTACTTACTGTCTGAGGTTTAATTATTTAAAAAGTAGTACCCTAGGAGAGTATCATGCTTGAGATTTATTGGAAAGGGGTTCTTAAGAGAAGGGAGATGGGCCCATTCTATCTGCAAGGATGATAAGAAACATCATCTCTTAGCTGGGCACATTGCTGCCATGAATAAAATCAATGTTTAAAAAAAAGGAGGAGAGTAAAGAAAACAGGACAGGTCATGGGGAAAAGCTAAGCAAGGAAGTGGTATAGCTGGAGACCCTTTGGGAGCTCTGAACCATAAACTGTACTTCAGACTTGGTCCCACCTTGAGGCAAGGATGTCACTTTTGAATGTCTGAATCAGTCAACCATTGATTGAAGGCTACTAATGATAAGTAACCTAATTTCCATAGCTAAGGTTATCACCATTAATACAGGAAAAGTTATGAGATGTGTACTAGCCAGATAAAGAAAACCTAGGTGAAGGGTCCAGGTCTGCCCCTTTGGAGATTATGCAGCCTCAGAGGCTAGCCTGTTTACTCTGTGGGTGGGATAGTGAGCAGCAACTGCTCCTAAGGTTTGGCTCTAGCATCTACTACTGATGCCACCACTAACAGTTCTACTACAATGCTATTTACCTCAATATCAAATGCTTTTACATTCATAACTGCCATGGAGCTCTCATTTGGTACTCCGACAACTTCCGCTAGAATACTTGGTGGTATAACTTTGGGATTTGGATTAAAGTTCCCTGGAGTGGGTGGAGCAGCACGCATTGCATCTACTACAATTTCCACAACTACCACCACCGCTGTCACTGCCATAGCTACTACCACAATCACGAGTGACTTTAACCTGAATCTAAGACCACTGACATCAACTGGGATTAATAACAATGATCCAATCAGTGTTTCTTCTGTATCCCTTACTTCAACTGTTAATTTAATAATAACTCCACTGATAATATACGGGCAGCTGGGATGGTCTGATAAATAAGTGATGCCTTGAGTTAGAGGATCAACAGAAGTATTTTCTTCACCAGGCCAATGCTTGAAACTGCACATTGATTGAGAGCAGTGAAGAGATTACTATTTCACATGGAAAAGTGGAAAAAGTGAAACTGAATCAGAGAAGGTTAGAATGAGATTTTTATCTTGTCACAGCAGAAGGAACTCAAAGATCTGTTGACTCGTTTAGAGAAGTCTGTGAGGGACCAGAGTGTGTCTGTTTACCTGCAGCAAGCAGATGAGGAGTGTGAGAGGACTCTTGATACAAAAGAAAGTAGAAGAGAGAACAAAGATTTTTTTAATATTTGTTTTTAGTTGTAGTTGTCAATACCTTTATTTTATTTATTTATTTTTATGTGGTACTGAGGATCAAACCCAGGGCCTCGCACGTGCTAGGTGAGTGCTCTACTGCTGAGCCACAACCCCAGCCTCAAGAAAAACAAAGATTTTTAAGGACTGTCATTGCAAGGAGCAGGAAAACAATATGAAGATTGCCTTTGACTCAACAACCATATCTTTAGCAGGTTGATTGTGGATTGTTACCTATATATTCCAAAGATGTTAAATAGTGTTTACAGTTACCTAATCTTTGTGCATGCTTTTTCCCCATCAAATTACTATGTTGTTAAGAATTATACTTTATTTTTTTCTCAGAATTAAATAAAAGTTATATCAGCCCTTTTGCTGAAGCAGCAACCCATTAGATGTTGATTCTGCATGTGCAATACATATCTTACTCTCCTAGATTCCACATGCTACCACCAATACACATTTTCCTTCTCACTCCAACTTAAATGTGAAAAGATGTCTACCAAAATATACACATCAATGAATCTTTACTGTGTGCTAGTTAAATTCACTGTCAAGTGCTAGATATTTCAAAGTCTCTCTCTTCAATGGAGCATACTGTATAGTTGGAGAGGGATAATTAGTTAAGATATGTATAAATATTGTATAGACAAAACAAGGAACTATTTTATGAATTACAGAATGTATGTTATAGAATTTCAGAGAAGGGCCAGGTACCATGGCTTATACCTGTAATCTTATTGGCTCAGGAGGCTAAGGCAGGAGAATTGCAAGTTCGAGGCCAGCCTGGACAACTTAACAAGACCTTGTCTCAAAATAAACAACAAAAGGAGCTGGGGGTACAGCTCAGTGGTAGTGTATTCCTGGGTTAAAACTTCAGTACCACCAAAAGGAAAAAAAGAAAGAAATTCAGAAAAGGAAGGAACAGTTAAGAGAGATTAGGACTCAAATAGATTTTTGTTGTTGTTGTTCTGA
Organism: Urocitellus parryii; assembly: GCF_045843805.1. NCBI lineage: Eukaryota > Metazoa > Chordata > Mammalia > Rodentia > Sciuridae > Urocitellus > Urocitellus parryii. The sequence goes on from NC_135533.1 coordinate 197,723,069, forward strand.
TGATGTTGTTTTATGTGTGTGTTGTGGTACTAGGGATCCTATACATACTAGGCAAGTGCTGTACCATTGAACTATACCCCCAGATTTAAACTAGATTGTTTTTAGAAGAGTAAGGTTTAGGGCCAGGGTTGTTGCTCAGTGGTACAGCACTTGCCTAGCGTGCGTGAGGCACTGGGTTCGATCTCTACAACATATAAAAACAAATAAAATAAAGGTATTGTGTCCATATACAACTAAAAAAATACTTTTTTAAAAAGAGTAATGTTTAGAAAATTCAAGGTTTGTTTGTTTTTTATTGTACACACATCCTGGTGTTTTATTTGATTTTATGATATATAGTTGTAGATCTTTGTGTATTTCTTTATTTGCTTCTCAAGAAAATGGCTTCTTGTTAGTTTTGAAACATTGGAATTTCTTGTGTTTTACTTAGGTCATATATAAATGTTATGTTCTAAAAAATAAAAACATGACACTAAAATAAAATAGACCACTTATAAGAAAAGAAAACTAGGTGAGACTCAAACCCTGTTCTGCATTCACCTTATGACCTGTATTACTGCCCTGTGACCATGATCATAACCGTAGCACTAAACAAGGCTCAAGCAATAAGGCTCTCTTTGAACTTACATTTAAAAAGCTCTCAGCCTAACACAAGCCAAAACCCTGAATCTGGCTCTTGCAACCACAGATTTAACTCTAGCCCTTAAACTAATCCTAGTCCCCTTGTTTTTTGTTTTTGTTTGTTTTTGATACTGGGATTGAATCCAGGGTACTTTAACACTGAACTACATCCCCAGTTGTTTTTTTTTTTTTTAATTTTGAAACAGGGTCTTTTTGAGTTCCTGAGGGTCTTGCTAAATTGCTTAAGCTGGCCTGGAACTTACAATCCTCCTGCCTCAGCCTTCCAAATAGCTGGGATGACAGGTGTGCACCACCATGTCTGTCTTCCTTGTCTTACTGTAACCCTAACTTTAGTCATATTCCAAACATACCTCTGCCCCTAGCCTTTGCCCTATCCCCAGCCCTAAACCCTATGGTATCTCTAACCCTAACTTGATGGCTTTGTTTATATTTTCTGTTAAGCCCAGTTCTCCATTCTTTTTTTCTTTTAATTTTTTATTTGTTCTATTTAGTTGTACATGACAACAGAATGCATTTCAATTAATCGTACACAAATGGAATGTAACATTTCAATTCTCTGGTTGTACATGGTATAGAGACTCACCATTCTTGCAATCATACATATGCCTAGGGTAATGATATCCATCTCATTCCACCATCTTTCCTATCCTCATAACCCCTCTCCGCCCTCCCCTTTGCCAAATGCAAAGATCCTCCATTCTTCCCATGCCCCCATTCCATCATAGATCAGCATCCACTAATCAGGGAAAACATTCAGCTTTTAGTTTTGGGGAATTGGCTTACTTTGCTTAGCATAATATTCTCCAACTCCATCTGTTTACCTTCAAATGCCAAAATCTTATTCTCTTTAAATACTGAATAATATTCCTTTGTGTATATAAACACCACAGTTTTTTATCCATTTATCTATTGATGGGCATCTAGATTGTTTTCACAGTTTAGCTATTGTGAATTCAGCTAGTATAATTGATGTGGCTATGTCACTATCGTATGCTGATTTTAAATCCTTTGGGTATAGACTGTGGAGTGGGATAGCTAGGTCAAATGGTGGTTCCATTCCAAGTTTTCTGAGGAATCTACACACTGCTTTCCAAAGTGGTTGCACCAATTTGCAGTCCCACCAGCAATGTATGAGGGTACTTTTTTCCCCACAACTTCTCCAACACTCATTATCACTTGTATTCTTGATAACTGTCATTCTGACTGGGGTGAGATGATATCTTAGATTTGCATTTTGATTTGCATTTCTCTAATTACTAAAAATGTTGAACATTTTTTTCATATATTTGTTGATCACTTGTATGTCTTCTGAGAAGTATCTGTTCAGTTCCTTAGCCCATTTGTTGATTGGGTTGTTTGGGGTTTTTTTTGTATTATTTTTTTTTAATTCTTTATGTATCTTGGAGATTAGTGCTCTATCTGATGTATGTGTGGTAAAAATTGGCTCCTGTACTGTAGGCTCTCTTTTTACCTCTATGATTGTCTCTCTTGCTGAGAAGAAGCTTTTTAGTTTGAATCCATCCCATTTATTGATTCTTGATTTTATTTCTTGGGCTTTAGGACTCTTGTTAAGGAAATTGGGGCCTAATCTGACATGATGAAGATTTGGGTCTACTTTATCTTTTATTAGGTGTAGGGTCTCTGGTCTAATTCCTAGTTGAGTTTTGTGCATGATGAAAGATAGAGGTTTAATTTCACTTTGCTACATATGGATTTCCAGTTTTCCCAGTACCCCTTGTTGAAGAGGCTATCCTTTCCCCAATGTATGTTTTTGGCGCCTTTGTCTAGTATAAGATAACTGTATTTATATGGGTTTGTCTCTGTCTTCTATTCTGTACCATTGGTCTACATATCTGTTTTGGTGCCAATATCATGCTGTCTTTGTTACTGTTGCTCTGAGTATAGTTTAAGGTCTGGTATTGTGATGCCTCCTGCTTCACTTTTCTTGCTAAGGATTGCTTTGGCTATTCTGTGTCTCTTATTTTTTCCAAATAAATTTCATGATTGATTTTTCGAGTTCTATGAAGAATGTCACTGGGATTTTAATAGGAATTGCATTAAATCCATATAACAGTTTTGATAGTATGGCCGTTTTGACAAAATTAACTCTGCTTATCCAAAAGCATGGGATATCTTTCCATCTTCTAAGGTCTTCTTCAATTTTCTTCTTTAGTATTCTGTAGTTTTCATTGTAGAGGTCTTTCACCTCTTTTGTTAGATTGATTCCCAAGTATTTTTATTTATTGAGGCTATTTTGAATGGGGTAGTTTTCCTAATTTCTCTTTCAGTGGATTCATCAGTTATGTATAGATTTTATATCCTGATTTATGGGTATTGATTTTATATCCTGCTACTTTGCTGAATTCATTTATTAGTTCTAGAAGTTTTCTTGTGGAATTTTTTGGATCTTCTAAATATGTCTTTGGCAAATAGTGATAGTTTGAGTTCTTCTTTTCCTGTGCGTATCCCTTTAATTTCTTTTGTCTGTCTGATTGCTCTGGCTAGAATTTCAAGGACTATGTTGAATAGAAGTGGTGAAAGAGGGCGTCATGGTACACTATCTTTTACATATGTTTTTGTATGGGATTGACCATGATTTTATTGAGAATTTTTGCTTCAATGTTCATCAGGGATATTGGTCTGAAGTTTTCTTTCCTTGATGTGTCTTTGTCTGGTTTTGATATCAGGGTGATGCTAGCCTCATAGAATGAGTTTGGAAGGGTTCCTTCCCTACTTTTCTATTTCATATAATAATTTGAGGAGTATTGGTATTAGTTCTTTTTGGAAGATCTTGTAGAACTCGGCTGAGAATCTGTCTGGTTCCATTCTTCTTATTAAATCAGTGAGCTGACCAGCATTTTTGCAATATACTCTTTTTAAAAATATTCATTTTAGTTGTAGTTGGACACAATACCTTTATTTCATTTATTTATTTTTATATGGTGCTGAGGATCAAACCCAGGGTCTTGCATGTGTGCAGTGAGCACTCAACCGCTGAGCCACAACCCCAGCCCCTGCAATATACTCTTGTTTTGCTTAAATCAATCAATGATCAGTTCTATTCCTTCCAATTAATAACCCTTACTAATGCAGGAATTGTTACCATGAGTAGATGCTGGCAAAAGGCCCTCAGTTATTGGAGCAAACTTAGAGTAGATATCTAGTCTGCTTGGGGACAAAGGCAATGAAATCCAGATCATGTTAAGGTATGGGGATTTGGCAGCCTTTCACAGAATGTTAGAAAATGATTGTGTAAGGCTGGGGGTGTAGCTTAGTGGTAAAGCATTGCCTAGCATGTGTAAAGTCCTTGGGTAAATTCCCAGCAAAACACACACACACACACACACACACAGAGTTATTCAAATTGTTATCACAGTTGTTTAAATTTTCACATGGAATGAACATTCATTGGAAGAAAATGCTTAGAGCAATAAGTGATTGTCAAAGAACATACATATACATTTTTTAAACCACAAAGAATTTAAGACTCAGAGGTTGAGATTACTCTTTCTAGTGAGTCTGGAGAGAGTTAAATTCTTAAACTCTTGATTTAAGACATGGATTCAAACCCAGGGAATCTCAAAGACTGTGATAAAAGAATCCTCTAAAACTACAAGGCTTAAGCAGAAAAAAGTTGAATTGTATGACTCTTGAATCACATCTGCTGAATTTGCAGTCCTATTTTCTTAGTAGTCTAGCTGAAAGCCAGATTCAACAATGGTCTATATTAAATATGGTTGTGATGTCTGAAATTCTAGGATATAATAAGACCAGAAGTTCTCCAATTTTTCTGGTCTCAGGGTATCTCTACACTCTTCAAATACTGAAGACCTTAAAGAGCTTTTGATCAAGTGTGCTCTACCTTTAGATATTTATCATATTAGAAATTCAAACAGAAATCTGAAAATATTTTAGTAATACTTAACTAAAGAAAAAACTCATATTTTTGCATAAAACATTTTAATAAAAATAACTTCAAAATAAAAAAGAGTAGCATTGTTATAATTATAAGTCTCTTTAGTGTCCAATTTAATCAGAGAGAGCTGGATTCTCCTACCTGCATCTGTTTTCACTTTGCTGAGATGTCCACTGAACACTCATGAGAGAATAGTACTATTATGAAAATGGGTTTGAGCTCATACATTCCCTGAAAGGGTCTCTGGGACACACTTTGAAAGCCATGAATATAGAGAAAGTTCTCCAAAGACTTTGAGAGATTCTAACTACTGCTTAAATATGTGCCACAATTAGAGTCTGAAAGAATTTCCTTCATCAAAGTCTTGAGAAATAAATTGATTGAGAGAAGAGCATAAACACTTTTTTAAAGCACTTGGGTGGTTTTTCTCTGTAGGCTGTAGATACTAATGCGAAATGTTATGGCTAGAATGAACTCTTTCATTTCAGGAGGAACAGCAGGATCCCAGGAAGGTCTGAACCAACAGCAGCTCTTGACTGTGAGAGCCAAGGTGGGCATGATTGTGGTAGTAGCCAGCAGGTACAGAGATAAAATTCTGACCCATTGGGATATCTAGTATTGGCTATTTGAATATGGAGCCTTTATTACTCGACCAGGTGGCAGTATACTAAGATATAATTGATTTTATGACCCAACAAAAAAATTCAGGTAAGAGCCAGGTGTGGTGGCACACACCTGTAATCCCAACGGCTCCGGAAGCTGAAGCAGAAGGATTGGGAGTTGAAAGCCAGCCTCAGCAATTTAATGAAGTCCTAAGCAACTCAGTGAGCCCCTGGCTCTAAATAAAATACAAAAAAGAAAAAAAAAAGTGCTGGGGATGTGGTTCAGTAGTTGAGTAGCCCCTGGGTTCAATCCCCTGTATAAAAAAAAAATGAGGTAAGGAAAACAGGTATACTTTGAGATGCTGTGATAGAGCATCATGGCCCCTTCCCAGAGTACCAGACCTAAGATTTAGTAGAACAAAAAGTCTTTGAATGAAAGGGAGGCACATGAGAAAACATGATGATAGCATAAAGAAATTTACCATCCATCTTCTTCCTGGGTGTTCCCAGTAGTATTTAAGTGGCCCATAGCAGTAACAGTGAATGAGAAAAAGGGAAATGCCCAGACTGCTGAGGGAAATTGATTGGGCACTAGTTTGGGGATAAGAGTACCAGTAGGGTTCCCCTCCATTTGTTCCTCTTGGTCTGCCTCCTCTGATCTGCACTTGCTCCTTCAATTCTCCCCTTTTTCTCCTGAGTCATCAGTTCATTTCTCTGCCATTAACTCACTGTATTTTAAATTTTTCCTCCAAATAAGTTTGATAAACATTGATATATTTTAGCAAAATTGAAACTAAGCCTATGACCTCAAAAAGAGATTAGAAATCAGAACAAAACAATATCCAGCCGGGTGTGGTGGTGCGTACCAGTAATCTCAGTGGCTCCATAGGCTGAGACAGGAGGATTATGAGTTCAAAGCCAGCCTCAGCAATGGTGAGGTGCTAAGAAACTCAGTGAGATCCTATCTCTAAATAAAATACAAAATAGGGCTGCAGATGTGGCTCATGGTCAAGTGCCCCTGTGTTCAATCCTTGGTACCCCACAAAGAAAAAAATCAATAACCAAAGAAGAAATTGAAAATTTTTCAAAAGATCTTCAGGCCCCTCAACAAGCAAAGTCATACTGACTTTTTTCACACCAGATTCACTAATCATATGGATGTTCTAGGCAAACTTGTCACAAAAAGACTTCTTATCTTTTAGAGATACATACAGAAATATTTATGAATGAAATTAATATCTGCGATTGAGATTTTCTCCAAAATAATTTCAGGAATAAGGGAAGTGGCTGAGGACGGGAAGTGACTGATAGAAATAGACTGGTTCTGCATAAATAGTCGTTGAAGCTGGTGATGAGTAGTACATGGGGAATAATATACTATTCTCTCTATTTTTATGTTTAATTTTTTTCATATAGAATGTGTTTAAAAAAAAAAGAAAAACTGCTGAAGTGCTAGGTGCGGTGGTACATTCCTATAATCCCAGCAGCTGAGGCAGGAGGACTGCAAGTTTAAAGCCAGCTGAAAGTATAGCTAAGTGGCAAAACATCTGCCCTTCATGTGTGAGGCCCTGGGTTTGATCCCTAGCACTAATATGCATGTGCTGGTGCGCATGCACACACAACACATGCTTGCTGAATATATGCTGATATTGTTGATTGGAACCCCCCAAAATGAGACAAGTTCCATAGAGAAATAATATCATAATCATAGCTTTCACAAGAGAAAGAAGAACGAGGCAGCAAATAGAGAATGAAATACACAGAAAATCCTTCTGGAAATTACATACTCTGAATTGAATGGTTTCTGAGATTTTGCCTAAAACTCATGTCTCAGTGGACACCCTATGATTAATAAAACGTCTAAAGATTTTCTTCTAGTAAAAAAAAAAAAAATGGTTTCTATTTGAATTATCCAGGAACACAAAGAACCTAAGCTACTGAAAGGAGGGAGAAATGTGGCCTGCTAGCCAGAGAGCTAAATTCTCCCACATTATTCTGTTTTGCATCTCTCCGTTCTCTGTTGTTGATGTATTTGTCTATTTCTACAAATGAAATAATACCTTCATTTCTCTAACTTTATTTTTCTATATAACTTTATGTTTCTAGTTGGGATTAGTATCCCTTGATTGTTTTTTAATTGTCAGATATTCTTTTTTATGTTTTATTTTTTTTTCTAGTTGTAGATGGACACAATATCTTTATTTTTATGTGGTGCTGAGGATTGAACTCAGTGCCTCTCATGTACTAGGCAAGCACTCTATCACTGAGCTATACCTCCAGTCCTGTCTTAAATATTCTTATGGATTTTTCTTCCCATATGAACTTTAGACTACAGTGTCGTTCCCTTAAACTTTTCTTGGCATTTCATGGGAATTATATAAAATTCACTGATCCACTTGAGGATAAATGACATATCACAACATTGGGTCTTTCCATCTGGTTAACTTGGTTAGCATGTAATCATTATCCTCGGGTCTTAGTCAACTCTAATTAAACATGACAGCCTTATATTAGCTGAGCTTGGGCAGACAGCTGGGGGGCCTCGAAGTAGAATAGACTGCAAAGATCCACAGAGGTCAGAGACCTGCAATGAGTCATTGCCAGGCCCAAGGCAAAACACAACAAGAATCATGGAATGGACTTCTGAAAAGTGTAAACATCTTTCAAGATTCTCAGCCTTACTAAAATGGGCAGAATGGGCTGATCGGGACTGATGGGGACTGAGGCTGTGTGTGAGCTGGGAAAGGCAAGCGGAGGGAAACTGAGGATGCTGCTATTTCAGTAATAGTGTGCCTGTCTCTGGTTTCTTGTTTTTGTCTTAATTTATTACACATTCTTTCTGCATACTTTTGCCATTGTTTGGTACACTCACCATTGTTTTCCACTTTTTAAAAATCATGTTCTTTCAGACGTCTCTTTTGTAAACATCTTAAAGCTGGATTTTTTTCTCACTTGTTTCCACCCACTCTGAGAGTCTTCTTTTTCTGAAGAGGGATTTAACCTTTTAATATTTACTGTGACCATGGATTAATCATTGGCCTTATTCTTGTCACGTTTCAGAGTTTGGTTTTATTATGCTTTATCGGTTTCCCTTGTGTTGATTTGGGTGTCCTGTAGCTATTTCTATTTCTATTTCTCTAGCAATAAACCCTAACAATCTAAAAAAAATTGTACTTCTCCATATATTTATACATTATGCAGGTTGAAATCTTTACACTTGCCCGTTTCATCCTTTTCTATCACATTCCAGATTTTTTTGGAAATAGTATATTTTCATTGAAAATTATAATTATTTTTATGCTTAAATAATTCTTTAATAATACATGCATTAACTATCCTAATCACATTAAAAATATTTACACTTTATGCTGGTTTCAGCACTTACAGGTTTTTTTGTTTGGTTTTTGATGTTTAGGGTTGAACTAAAAGACTTAGACATGCAAAGCATGTGTTGTACTACTGAGCTATACTTCCAGCCATTTTTTAAAAAATAATCTTTTTTACATTAGAAAAATTTTAGATTAATAGAAAAATTGTAAATATAGGACAAATGGTTCCTATAGGCCCCACATCCAGTTTCCCCTATTATTAACATCTTACAATTATGGAATATTTGTCTCAATTAATGAACAAATATTGATGCATTATTATAAACTCAAGCCCACATTTTACTCAGATCTAGTGAATATCCTTTATTCTGTTCCAGGATCCCATCCATGATACCACCTTACATTCAGTAATCATGCCTCCCTCCTTAGGCTCCCCATGACAATTTCTCAGGCTTTGGAGCCCTTGACAGTTTTGGGAATACCAATCAGTTATTTTTAGAATGCCTCTCACCTGGTATTTGTCTGATATTTTTCTCACAACTAGACTGTGGTTATGGGGTTTTGTGAGGAAGACCACAAAGTCCTATTCCCCACACATACTATTAACAGGACACCACTGTTGAGTCAGCCTGACCACCTGTCTGAGGGAGTTTGTCAGGCTTCTCCCCTGTGAAGTTACTCCTCCCCCTTCCCATACTCTACTCCTCAGAAGGAAGTCACTGGGAGAACTTACTCTACCTTTCCAGAGCAGAGATCTACATAGTTTGGAGTTCTTCTGCTTGGAAGATTTTTCTCTTCTTCCCCCTGTATTTCTTTAGTTATCCATTCACATTTATTTATGTCAACATAGATTCACAGACGTTTGTTTTGTACTTTGGACTGTAACCCAATATTACTTTATTTTGTTGACCAAATTGCTCCGGCTTTGATCACTGGGAAGTTTTCAGTTGACTTCTGTGTCCCTTTGACATGAACTCTATAATTATGCCTTTAAAAAAAAAAGAAACACTTTCCTTTCTGGCACTACCAACTAACTATTGAAGGCTCATCTTGAATTTTATCATTTTGCCATGCATATAATTCTTTAGCCTCTTTATTTGGGTTATTGTTTGTTTTCCTAGTGTATACCCTTAGTTAACAATATTACTGTCTCATTTTGATAAGAAATACACAATTGTTGAATTTTTAAGGTTAAATATTAAAGAAATAGAAACAGATTGTAAAACTTTCAAAATAGTTAAGAGTGGAGGAAAAGAACCAATAAAATATGTTTTATTAAATAAAATTTATAGGAGCCATTGCTTTGGAGCAAGTCCTAACAGTCTCCACCATAACAGACCACGATGGGTTCACTCATGCTAAGTGCCACCCAATCACACTGACCCTTTGAGGGCTTCATCTGGATCTGGAATGCCCCCAAAGACCACATTAAAGGTTTAGTCCCTAGCTAGGTGCTGTTGGAGGATAGTGAAAACCTTTACAAGACAGAGCTTAATTGGAGGTTTTAGGTCATTGGAATTCTGTCCTCAAAGTACGTCTTAGAAAGCCGGTCTTCTCTCTTTCATGCTTAGCGGTGAGATGAATGGGCTTCCTCCACTCTGTTTTCTTGCCATGCAGTGGTGCTGCCTCACCACAAGCCCAAAACAACAGGACAATCAACCATGGCTGAAACCTTCAAAATTGAGCCCAATTTTTTTAATTTAATTTTTTTCTTTTTAGATATACATGACTGTAAAGTGTGTTTTGACATATTATACATACATGGAGTATAACTTCTCATTTTGGCGGTTGTGCATGATGTGGAGACCTTTCCTCTTTAAGTTGATTATCTCAGGTATTTTGTTGTGATAATGCAAAGTTGACCAATACATTAAGCAGAAAAACCTTCAAATAGAAGATATAAAACTCTCCCTAAAAAATAGGAGATTTGCAGCAACCCATGAGAAGAGCCCCAGTCAACCCGAACCAGCTTTAACCCTTACATAGAAAGAAATCTAATGTTAACAAATCCACTATTTGTATTATTCTATTTCCTTGTTCCCAAACTTAGTACATTATAAAAAAATAACTGTTCTGCCATATTCAGAGGAATGCTTATGTATTCTGTAGGGGAGATGCTGCCTGACTCATGAATTACTAAAAGAAGCCAACTTGATTTTTAAACTAAATTTGCTAAATTTTATTTTAAAAACATATCTGACAAATTTCAGAAAAGGAGGGTCAGGGAAGGAAACAATGATCTAATCAAGCTTCATCTACTCGTGTATCATTTCCTTTGCTTGGCACTGTGCAATCTGGAAGGAAGCATGGGATGATGTATCTGCCTGAAAGCACAGTTTGAGTTCTTGTCAGGAATAAGACTGACCCTTTCTGCAGCATGTCCAAGATCAACAGACAGAGGCATTCCTGCTCTTCGTTCTTGGCTGTGTTGCCAAAAATGTCAATCCATGTTGACTGAGGTGGCTTTTGTGTCCCATCACATTCTGTGATTCAAAAAATGAAAACACAAGCACTTTGTCCTGTTCCTGAAAAGTCCTTCTTCATCAACTTGGCTAACAAATAGGGCCTAGACCTTGGTTTATGAGCCTATTGCTGCTGAGTTTGCTAGTCAGCTTTTCCAGATGGGATGAGTTTTTCAGGAATAAAGTAATCTCTGTTCCTCCCACTACCTTGTTTAAGTCAGCCTCATCATTGCCAAGTTCTACCCATTTCTTACTGGTGTATGTATTCTTAAGCCTCTGTAAGAGAAACAGTCTATTCACAGTGGGTCAATGGATTTACTTTGCTCAATGTGATAAATTTAGAAACACCAGGAGAAAAATATTCTACTGTTGGAGCTGAGCAGTGCAAGATTGTTACATTTGTTTTCTTCTCAGGGTCCTTGCAGAAACAGCTGGCCCTGCTTGTCCTCACTTATCTCCAAGTGTGACATAAAAAACAATATCTAAGAAGTTTCTTTATAAGCTCTGCTCTTTGCTTTGACAGTTTCCAACACAGGTGAGTGCTAAAGCTAAACAACGACCAATACACAAACTGGTAATAACAGGATAGGCCTCTATGTTATCCTGTTAGGGATGGATTCCCCGGAAGGTAGCCAATGAGACAGTTTATTTGGGAATGATCCCAGGCAAAGTAGCAGAAAAGCAAGACAGAAAAGAAGTGTGTTTTATCAAGTACAAATAACTGGGATCTTATCTCATTAAGGTAGTCTGGGAGCCAGAATAGAACATACATTTCCTGAAGGAGTGAGGGAACAGGGACTTCTGGAACAAGCTCTTCAGTTCCCCAGAATGTCCATGCCACTGCCTTGAGCACAGCAGGGTTTTGTAGCCAGCGAATGCTAGCAAAAGAGATGCAGGTGCTGGCAGCTGGTACTGGCTGTTGATTACAACTGTATGGCTTGCAGGGGATGTAGGCAGAGCCCCAGTAGTGTCCCCAGTTCTGATCAACAAGTAATTATTTCAGATGTCAGAACATGGTGTAATGTTTGTTCCTTTCCTGACCATATATGGCATCTTCCTTTGGTAATAGGCTCCAAACCCTACTCGTACTAGTCACATGACCCAGCAGGGCCAATCATATAATCACATGCTTCCCAGTGAAGCATGAAGCGGAGTAAAATATAATCTTAAAACTTGATCTGATGAGACAGTTTTTATTTATAAAACATTTTCCAAATAAATCAAAATATATTAGGTGTGTGTGTCCATTTCTCATACCCCATATAGCAAAAATGCTAGCTGAATGTCACAATCTGCTCTCCCCTTCTTCCCAGTTGCTCATTTAGACTCTATTTCCCAACCTCCCTTGCAGTGAAGTGTGGCCATGTGACTAAGACCCCTCATACACGTCCCTTCATGCTCTTTCCCCCATCTGAAATTGGGGTGACCATGCCAAAGTGACAGAACCATGTCACTAAGATGGCAGAACCATGAGTAGCTCAAGTCCTTGAATGAATGAATGCAACAGAGCTCCTCTACCAAGCTAGAGTCACTCTGGACTGTTCCTTTAGCAGTGTTGAGACCTTCCTCTTACATTCTAGGTTTCCTTGTTACTTCAGTTTAGTTCACCTACTGAGTATCTGCTCTGATGCCTCCCTTGAGCCTCCATGGACACAGCATGAAGAATCCCAACTCAAGGGAAACAAAATATACACATGTGACAGTAGGAAACTGGGGCTAGAACCATGTTGGCTCATCCAGGAAGATGAATGCTTCATGAGTCAAGAGGGAGGAGACAGAAAATAATAATAAAAAAGTTTATATTAAAATGTGCTAAATTTTAAGAACTAGAGAAGAGTAACAGGCATTTGGAGTGCTAGGGGGAAAGAAGTATCAGTATTAAATGAGATGGCTCAAGGAGGCCTGTTTTGGGGTCTGCTGTGACTTAAAGGACTCAACCACAACTATAGGGGAGGAAAAGTTTGAGGGCTCATGGTTTCAGAGGCCCTAGTCCATAGAAGGGTGGGCTCCATTCCTTAGGGCTCAGGTGAGGCAGAACATTATGGTGGAAGAGTGTGGCAGAGGGAACCAGCTCACACAGTGATCAAGAAGCAGACAAAAGACTGTACTCTCCAGATACAAAATATATACCCCACAGCCACGCCCCCAATGAACCACTTCCTCCAGCCACACCCCACCTGCCTCTAGTTACCACTCAGTTAATACCATCAGGGATAAAGTCACTGATTAGGTTGAGGCTATGACCCAATCATTTCTTCTCCAAACCGTCTTGCATTGTCTCACATGTGAGGTTCTGGGGGACACCTCACATTCAAACCATAACAACCCTTCATGAGGAGGTGAGAGGAAGCTCCATAGCACATGTACAAAAAGAACATTACAGGCAAAGCGAAGTGGCATGGTAAGAGTTCTGAGGTGAGAGTGTTCCTGGCATGTTTCCCTTGAGTTAGTATTCTTGACTGCTCCTGTGTGGTGAAGTGAATTGGAAAGAAGAGAAAATGAGCTCAGTGGAATCAGAGAAGGAGACCATGTTGGTCTCTTAGACCACTGTAGAGATTTTTGCGTATAAGGGAAAACACTGGAAGGTTTTGAACAGAGGATATACATATTACCTACCCTTAAATTTAAAAAAAAATAACTGAACCCAGGTCTTGCATGTGCTAGGTACACACTCCTGAGTAGGTGTCTTAGTTTCCTAGGGCTGCCATAATCAACTACATACCCAGCCTCATTTTACTCTGATTTTATAGTATCATAGCTCCTATGTTGACAAAATACTGAGGTTGGGAGGATCAGGGAAGTAAGCAAGGAAAAATTTAGGAGGCTCTTGCAGAAATCCAGGAGAGATGATGGCAGTTTGGTCCAGATTGGAAGCTGCATAGGTGGTGAGAAGTAGATTATGGATTACATTTTAAAGGTAGAACCAACAGGAATTCCCTGATAGATCAGATATGGGGTGGGGAAAAAAAAGAGAAATGAGAAAAGATTGTAGGGTTTGGGGCCTGCATTATCTGGTAGGCAAGAGTCTGTGGGACAGCAGAGCATGGTGGAAGACCTGGAGTGTAGTCTGGGAGTGGTAAGGTAGAGACACCTATTAGACATCCAAATGGCAGTGTCAAGAAGTTTGCTTATGTGATCTGGAGTTTGGGGGTTGGGGGGAGTCTTGGCTGGAAATATAAATGTGGAAGTTATCTGTAGATAGATGGCGCTTAAGGTCTTGAGATTAGATGAGATCACTCCTGGAGTGAGCGTGGTGGAGTATGACTTGCTAGAAGCCATGTTAAGAAAGTGTCACCAGTGTACAAGTGACAGAGCTTGTATCAAATGCTGCTGAAGATCAAGCAAAAAGAGTAGAGAGGATAGATCCCTCAGTTTGGCAATGGGAGGTTAGTGGTCCAGACAAGAGCCTCGGTGGACTGGGTTTAAGGGGGAAAACAGAGGAGAAGAACTGGAGACTCTGAGAATAAGCAACTCTTTTAAGGAGTTTTGCAATAAAGTAGAGCCAAGAAATGGGATGGTAATTGGAAATGGAAATGAAGTCGTTTTCTTTTCAAGGAAAAAAGTAACAATATGGTGTTTGCTGGTGAGAATATGCCCAGTAGAGAGGGAAAACTACTGGTGGAATAAAAGGTGGGAATTATTTTTGTGATGTACCTAAGTGTCTTAGTTTCCTAGGGCTGCCATAATCAACTGCTCCACACTTGATGGCTTAGAAAACCAGAAATTTATACTCTCACAAATCTGGAAGTCAGAAATCAAGCTTTGGCTAAGATGCATTCCCTCGAAATGTTCTAGAAGAGAATCCATTTATTACCTCTTTTCATCTTCTAGCAGCTAATGGCATTCCATGGCTTGTGACCACATCTCTTTTTTCTGCCTGTACACTTCACCAATTGACATTTTGGGGCCCACTTATGTTACAGTGGGGTTTTAGCATGTTCCTGAAGTTTTACTGGTTGCAGTAGTAGCAATGGAGGTGGAAGCCATGGGAGCCCAGACTTGTATGAGATGGCCTTGAAGTGGTCTGGTCTTCCTCTCCCCCATAGCCACTCGCTGTTCCTGATAATCCACTGGAGTCCATCCTCCACACAGCAGCCAGAGGGGGATTTTATTTTTTATGTTTATTTTTTGGTACTGGGAATTCAACCCAGCGGTGCTTAACTACTGAGCCACATATCCAGCCCTTTTAATTTTTTTAATTTTAAAGAAGGGTCTTGCTAAGTTCCTGAGGGCCTCGTTAAGTTGCTGAGGCTGGCTTTGAACTTGTAATCCTCCTGCCTCAGCCTTTGGAGCCACTGGGATTATAGGAGTGTGCCATCGAGCCTGGCTGGATGGGGCTTTTAAAGATGTGAATTTGATAATGTTACTCCTATACCTAAAACTCTTTATTCCTTCCTTTTTTTTTTTTT
Source organism: Urocitellus parryii (assembly GCF_045843805.1). NCBI lineage: Eukaryota > Metazoa > Chordata > Mammalia > Rodentia > Sciuridae > Urocitellus > Urocitellus parryii. The sequence continues at coordinate 197,738,429 of NC_135533.1, forward strand.
TTAATACCATCAAGGCCCATGGTCTGCCTCTTTCTTGAAACCCCACCCACCACAGCTCCAGCCATGGAGGGTCTTTCTTGCCTCTGGGTCTGATGCTACCCTTTCTCCTTGTATGACTGGCTCCTGATCTTCCTCTGAATCTTAAATGTCATCTCCTTAGACAGGTCCCCTGATCCACTAATCAATCATAATCCTCCTGTTATCCTATTTATGCTGCCTACATCCTTTTATTCTCAGCGCCTCTCACAAGCTGATTGAATATGGGTGTGTGTATGATATTATGGAACTACTCTCCTGGACAAAAGGCCCATTATAGGCAGGAATGTACCTGTTTTGTTCACTATTCTATTAGCCTAGCCTCTTCCAGTGCCTGCCATAAGCAGATGCACACATATAAAATATTGTTGAAAAATAACTTATGCAACTTTTTCTTTTTTTTTTTTTTTTGAGATGGGGTCTTGCTATGTTGTCTAGGCTATGTTGCTAAGTTGTCTTCAACTTCTGGGCTCAACTGATTCTCCCATCTTAATCTCCTGAATGCTGGAACTACAGGCATGTGCCACCATGTCTGCAACAAATTTTTATGATTTTTTTTCTGTTATTGATCCACACTACCATTTCATTCATTCTGTGTCTACTGACAGAGCATCTACTCTGAGCCAGGAGCTGTATTTGGTCCTGGGAATGCAGCAATGAAGTAAGTAGACAAAAATCCCAGACCACAGGATGCTTTTTTCCTGGTGACTCAGGTATCTTTGATGTATGTCTCATGTCACATCTTAGTCCCCCCCCCTTTTTTTTTGTTCAGCAACCAGTTGAGACAGGAGTTGGTGGGTAAATACTCCATATTCAGTCTTGCATTCTCCCCAGTTCCTCAGAATTCTTAGTCCATGGGACTAAGTCCCAGTTGCTCAAAGAGTTTATATACTCTAGAATAGGCTTTCTCTCTTTCACTATTTCATCCTTTCTGCATCAAATTCCCTTTTCCACCCCTATTCCATGGGCTCACTTCTCATAAGAAACTTCTTGTCTGTAAGTCCTTTTCCAATACTGCTTTGGGGGGAACCCAAGGTATCTCTTTTTGTTGACTCATTTTCTTCATTTTCAACTTGGGTCCCTGTTTGCATTTCAGGTTCCTAAATGGCACAATCAGATATACTTTGTGTGTCTTCCCATGGTTACTAATTTAGAGCCTGGAAAATATCAATAAATGTATGTTGATTTTTTATTTGATTCAACAAAAGAATGCAGTGGCTATCAGTGGCTCAAGAGAAGCCTGTCATTTCTGGTGCAGAGACCTCTGCCTGATGTTGCATAAAGCCAGGACATGCCAAGGAAATTACTGTTTTCTCTTTGATGTAGCCATTCTGCTTCCTTCCTGGGATGTGTTCCCTGTACCTTGCCTTCCAGCAGCAGCAGGTTAGCAGCTGCTCCAACTAGCTCTTGAGCTTGGGCAGATTTGGAGCTAGGGCACTCACTTAAGAGGGTTCTGCCTGCCACCTGCTTCCTCCCAGCTGGGGTGAGAGAGAGGGAAACTAGCCCCTCCTCTTCAGGGGTAGGATCTACAGATCCTTCAGTTGGTGCTGGAAGCCAGATGTCAGAACCCTGTGCTGGAACAAGGCCACTGTCAGGCACTCAAATGAATTGAAAGACTTCAACATTCTGTACCAACCTTGACTGAATGCATATATAGAAAGTGACAGGCAGCTGGTGAAGGTGCAAAGAGCATAGGACAAGAGTTGTAGTTATGGGTTTACCACTAATTTTATTCTTCTGTGGTCATGTACCACTTTTCTGCCCACAGTTTCCTAAAAATGAGAAGGTTGAATGAGATGGTCTCAAAAGACATCCCTGGCTTTAGTATTCTTAAATTGCAGAACTGGAAGGAATCTGATCTGTCAGTATATGTCAGATAGTCTATTTTCTACTCATTAACACCTTCTCTGTTGGTTACAGCATCATGTCTATTCTAATCCCACTATGAGACTGACAGCTCTAGCCTATTTACTCTTGTACATTCTCAGGCAGTCACACCTGTTTACATACAAACTTAGCACATTTTTGATGATGTTTTGTAACTGAAATTTTTCTCAAGATAATTGTAGATCCACATTCAGTTGTTAGAAAAAATACTTTGCTTAGTGTTGTTTCCTCCAATGATTATATTTTGCAAAACCTTAGTATGATGTCACAATTAGTATGTTGATAAAACTCACCTTTTTATTCAGATTTCTCCAGTTTTATTTGTAATAATATGTGTCCAAGTTCTACACAATTTTATCACTTCACCATAATCAAGAAACTTAGTTCCAAAGTCCCAGGATCCCTTTTATAACCATACCTACCTTTTCCTACCTAATTTCAGCCCCCACTCGATTTTTTTTTTCAAAATGGTTTAGAAACGAACTTGAACTTACAGAAATGTGTCAGTGCACCCTGTATCCAGAGCACCCATAAAAGTTTGCCTATTTGTTTTATCACCTTTTGCTCTCAAGATGTCTTTTCTCCTATAATGATGTAAGCTAAAGTTGCTTGCATCATGATCCTTCACCCCTTAATGACACTTTGGTATGTATTTCCTAAGAATAGAGACATTTTTGTGTATAAATGCAGTATAAGATATCAACGTTAGTAAATTTAACATTGATCCAATCTACCATATGGATTTCTATTTTATCAATTGGAATGTCCCTTATAACACTTCCTTCTGCCCCATTCAGGATCTAGTGCAGGTAACACATTTAGTTGTTAGACTCTGGCACTTTTAAAATCTGAAACACTTTTCAAGATTTCTTTTGTCTTTCATGACACTGGAAAATACGGCCCCCACCCGCTTTTAGTAGATGTTCCTCATTTTAGGTTTTTCTGAGTTTTCATCATCATTGGATTCAGGCTATGCATTCTCCTGAGTATACTGCATAAGTGATGTTCCCAACGACATGATACCTATCTGCTATCATTGGTAACGTTAACCTTGAATTGCCTAGTCAAGATGTTGTCCACCTGCGCTTTTGCATAGTTACTATTTCCCCTTTGCTACTAATAAGCAAGTCGACAGGTTCCAGGCAAAAATCTAGTTCTCAATAACATTCTCCTTAGAGTTAGTATCTATTAAGCTCCCCACAATCAATTTTTACTATTTACTTGATCTCAGATCTTTTTCCAGTATGGGAAATTAAATTTTGTAGGGTTTAGTTTCCCTGCGTTTTAGGTTCTAGTTTGAGTCCTCTCCAAGTCCTCCCAATGTCCTGTATATTCTCTGAGCAGAGATGAGGCTGGAGACTTAGTCTAGGCAGCCTCAACTGGAAATGATCTAACGTGGGCTGTTCCCGTTAAACCGTCCACAAGTGATTTGCATAAGAGTGTGGCCTGGGAGCGCTCACTTCCTGGATGGTTTCCTGAGCTCCCCTCCTCTGCCCAACCCCACCTTTACCCTTACTCTTTGGTAGCATCTTGTTCAGATTGCCGGTCCGCATTCCCCCTCTCCTGGGTCAGTACTCCCAGGGTGTAAGCCTGACAGGGGACGGCCGACCCTACAGACACCCAGCGTCCGGATTTCCACTGCATTCATTACATACACCCCGAGCGCGGGACAGGTCGCCGGAGTCCCATTCTTTGCTTTGACTCTTAGATCGACACCGAGAAGTACCAGAAGTAAATAAATGCTCAGGAGAGATGCGATAAGCTTTTCTCGACCCAGATATTTCCAGGACACTTCTACGTGCCCAGCGGCGCCGGTAAAAAGCACCTGGGTGGCAGAGGGCTGCCTGGAGAGGCGGAAGGGGAGCGGCTGCGCGCGGCTCAGACGCGCCCGGGGCATCCTGGAGGGCCGCCCGCAGGTGGCGGCGCGGGGCGGGCGGGGCCGGGGGGAAGGGAGGGCTCGGCGCGTCGGGCGGTGACGGCAGCGCGGAGGGGAGGTGCGAGCCGCCGGCCGCGGGGAGCCATGGCGAGAGGCCGCGCCGCGGCGCCCGCTTCAGTGCCCGAGTCCGCAGCAGCGCCCCCGGCCGCCGACCCCGGACCCACCCGGCCGCCGCCCCGGCGCACCCCGAGCCCGTGACACTCGCGCGCCGGGAGCGAGGCGCCCCGGGAGAGGGCCCTCGCGCGGGAGGGTGGCGCGGTGGACTCAAGTGCATCCCTAACGCGCCGGGGAGTCTCAAGCAGCCCGTCGACCCCCAAGTCCCGGATCCCCAGCCCAGGAGCGCCAGGTCGGCGAGCGATCGACCGGAGGAGGCGGCGCCGAAGCCGAGCTCCGCCGCCGGTGTCCTGGTGCCGCCCGGCCGGCTGTAGCGGAGGGGACCGGAGCCGCCGGGCGGCCGGGCCGGACCGAACACCACGCGGAGGCAGCGGCCGGCCGGGAGAGCCCCGCGCTGGGATAGCCTGCTTCAGAGGCCCCGGGACCTTGTCTGCTTCGGGGCCGCGTTCCGGCCGCTTCTTGTGGGTAAGCCCGGGGTCTGGAGACCGGTGCTTCAGGCGCGTCTAGCGCGGGGTGGGGAGGGACGCGGGTGTTCCGAAAGTGGCGGCGGGAGAGGCTGGGCCCGGGCCCCTGCGGGTACGACCCTTTGCGTTGGCCGCACCTGTCGGAGGCCCTTGGGGGCCCAAAAAGGTATCCCTAGGGTATCGTGTCGTCCACGACGCGTGGCCTGGATTCCGGACGCTGGCACTCCCGAGGTGACAGTGAGGCGACCTTCAAGGAGCCCAGGGCTGAGCCAGGCCAGAGCGCGGCAGCACCCGGATTCCACTCAGAAGCGTAACTTAATGCAAATTACACCTGAACATGTCAGGGACCAGACATATAGCCTTATAGGGTCCCCCTAGATATCCTGAGAACTAACAAGTTCACTTTGTCACTTTTTTGACCCGAGTTTTAAAATTCTAACCTCCAAGGTCAGCCTTTTGCAGGTGAAAACAGATTTAGTGAAATGAATTGTTTATTTTTATTTTTTGGTAAAGTTGTGTTTAGGGAAGCTTTCAAAGTTAGGCAACCAGGAACTGGATGACCTATCCCTTAAACCTTCCTGTTTGAGAACACTGTCGCTGCACTTGCTCAGACACAAATTAGCGTCCACTTTGAGAGCCTGCAAAAGATGAGTGTTTAGGCCTCTGATTTTTATTTTTTTCTGATGTGTTTCACTAGAACTTTGTTTGCTTCAGTGGAATGTGTAAACCTTATCAATACTGCCTGCAGAGTGTAGCCAGGACTGATACCCTTTTCTGCAGGGTCTTTTGGTGATCTGGGGGTGAGTCTGAGCAGACACTATAGGGAAACAAGGTAGTTCCAGTATTCTTTCTGATTTCCAACTACCAGAGCAGCAAGAGGGAGGTGGCCAGACTGCATGCACTGGCTGATCAGCCCTGCTGTGGGTCTGCAGGGGAGAGGATTTCCCAAGACAGGGAGCTTAACTAGGAGGTTTTCGGAGAGGTAGACCTAGGGTGACAGATGGCTGTTTCCCTCTTGGGTCATGCTTTAGTGCTCTTTGATCTGTGACTCCAGCTTTATCACCGAGGATCCCAGACAAGTGTAGAGCCCCTGGGGAGCTGAGTTGGCTCTGGGTGATGCTGAGTTGGGTTAGAAAGCCCAAGTCTGGGTGCAGGGGGTTTGGCAAGAGCTGGGTTTCAGCTTGGCCCCAGCACCAGAGTTGTTTCCTGTTTGATGCTCCAGGGACCTGTGGGATTCAGTTTCCCATGGAGAGCTCAGCTCTCCATGGAGGGTGTCTCCATCCTGGCTCTTGCTTTTGCTCCTCACTCCGGTGAGTTAAGGACATTGGCCTTGGAGTGGGATTCAAATTCTAGCTCCTTGCTCTTGCTGCCCTTACTGGGTATGTGATATTGGGCCCTAACTTAATATCTCTTTATCCTTCTGGATTGCCCCTTCCTTGCTAGCCCCATGTTCCTCCCCCAACCCCCAACAAACTAAATTGAAGTGTTGTAAGGCTTAAGGAGACAGTGTTTTAAATCAAAGTATCCATAAAAATTTGACAGAATGACCCGGGAGGGTTTTTGAGTCTCATTCTGACTGGACTATGTGACTTAATAATCTTCTCTGAGTACTAGTAGGTATAATAAAGCAGGTGTTAGAGTAATTATTACCTTTTTTCCTTTTTAGTTTTTTTTTTTTGTGTGTGTGTGTCAAATCAGAAAATGTAAAAGGGCTCTGAAAATAATAGAGCATCATTCACATTGAAAGGAGATCTAAACTTTCAGTTTCCAAATAACTGCCCCGCATGGTTTGCCATCTAACGCGGGCCTTTGTTCCTGTCGTTGCATTTGGAGGCCCTGCCCCTGGCTTTGCACGCAGTAGGCCTCTGTGATTATTTGATCATTCTTGGATTAGCCATCTGGGCTCCCCATCTTGACTTCATGCTCCCAAGGTGAAGCATGAACCTTGGGCTCCTCTGCTTCATCCACTGTGGGTGACATGATTGTTCTGTTGTCTCATATAGCTCATGAGAGAGCTGGGGAGAGTGAGCAGGCAGGTGGCCACTTTTCTTCTCCTGTAGGGCTCACATGAGGAAGGCATTGGGTGGCGAACAGTTTACTTAAACTCACTGCAGGTTGCACATACTCACTCATGCCTTTTGTGCACACTGCATTTTAACACTAGATGGTTGGGAGGTTTGATAAACTTGAGGTTAATGTCATAATGATCAATCTCTTCAAAATGATGATTCTGTGATCCTTGTGTTAGAAAATGGACTCTGGGTATTCATTTGTATCCAGTATGCACTATGACTTTTGTGAGGGAAGACAAAATCATGCTTCTTTTTGAAGATGGAGATGGTAGGGGGAACTGTCTTCATATGAAGAAACATGTGGGTTCTTAGACTTTATAGTCTTAGATTAGTGTCTGTCACACATAGACACACTGTCAACGGGCTCCTTCTCCTTGTCTCCTTCTTTCTGAACAATGATCCCTATTCTGACCTGCCTTCTTATTAGGTGTATCCAAATGGAGGCCACTTTCAGTATTGAAAAGTTCAAAATCTTAGTGAACAGACCGTACATAATAGCATGTATATACATCTGGATGTCTCTGAGGTATGATGTGCAGCTTCTTAAAGAAAGGCTTTTGTTTTATAAAGGGCTGCGTGGCATTATTCATTGGGAAGCCCCGCTCATTATGTGATTGTTAGTGTGCCTGAGTGGAAGAGAGTGAAAGGGAGGGGGACTCTTAAATCCTTGTTTAGGCTCTGGTTCAGCATTCTAGGAAGGACTGCTCCCCACCCTCAATCTGTTTTTTGATCAGTTTTTCTAAGAAGCAATGGACATCCACTTGATAAAGACTGACAAATGGCAGTGACTTCTCAGGTGGCCACTAACATCCTTGGGAGAGTTCCTGGTCTCAGGGTGTGAGGCTGTGAAATGGATTATGTTGATGCTTCTTGAATTTGTCCCTATTACCTTCAGGGCAAAGGAAACCTGAAAAGGGAATTTTCAGAGCTTAGCCTGGGGTTTCTAACACTTTTCAGTGTTAACTGAATAGTTCCTTTGATAAGAATAGAATGAAGGCTTCTTATTTATTTATTTATTGAGACTGGGTCTTATTATGTTGCTCAGGGGCTCCTCCTGCCTCAGCCTTCTGAGTGCTGGGACTAAGGTATATACCATCACACCCAGCTTGGATATATCTTGTTTTAATATGAAAATATTTTACTGTCAGAGTCAAAAAGCACTTGAAGATGCACCTTGTCTTCTTGAGGTCCTGGGAGAGCCCCTCAGCTCGAGTATGTGTACCCTAGTTTGGGAATCCTGGAGCTCAATTTCTAGGGTCTCTTCTAGTTCCAGAATTTATTAGGACATTCAAAAGCAGAAGGCAATCTACTCAGAGGAATTGGATTTTGTACAAATATCTGAAAAGGATGCTCCAACATTGAGGGGAAATAGGTCTAGTAGTAAATTTAAAAACCGCCAGAATATAAATTACCTGGATTTCAATGTTAAGTAAGATTATGCTAGGGGTATTCAGGGGACTTTAGAATCTTTCTTTAGAAAAAAATTATTTGAAAATAACCATGAAAACTTGGATTAAATGGTTTGACATTTGCAGAATAGCATCTCTTTAGCTTACCTTTCAAAGCACTTCATTCTTATTGCATTCCTTAATGACTAGACTTCTTTACTAGATAGCTGCTTATGTTGATTAAAAAATGCCACTGTCTCCTGACTTATGTTCACACAGATTAGCTGTTAGGAAATCCTACAGTGAGTCACAATGCCACAGGCTTAATTTGTGTCTCTTAAAATGGATATTAGCTAGGGATATGGGATTTTATTTTTTCTTTCTTTCTTCTTTCTCTGGGTTTTGAGAGAAAAAGCACGAATACATGTGGAGAACTGTAGATTTTTAGAAGTTCTCCACTGGTTCTTTTGGTGGTTTGGTAAAAATCAATCAGTCCTTGCCAGTGGTTCTTTAATGTCAACAACATACACTATGAGTCTGAATTTTTCAATGGTAACTTAAGTTTTGCAAAAAAACTAGAATAGATATGGTCTTGTGTAGACTTTCCTCCTTTTATTGTGGGTCATTATCAAATAATTTCTCATTTTGAATGTGACCAAAGATAAAATGTTTCCCTAGAATGTAGGAGACATCACCTGTCTTATGGAATCATGAATTTGGACCTTGAGGAGCAAGTGAGCAACAAATGTAGAAACCATCCTTGAATTTGAGGACCACTGGGGAACTTTTGGGGAGTGGGGAGGACAATTTCCTTTGATCTCCAGGAGCATCGACTGAGGATCAGTGTGATGAATGACCACAAGACAGCTAATCTGTTTATGCCAAAACTTCATGGTGGAATCAAGTGTCTGTGTTCTGGCGAGAACAGCAGTGGAAGACGACAGTATTTATGCGGGGGGTGGGGGTACCTTGACCTTTGCAGTTTCTGCATGACTTTTGGTTCCCTTTGTCCTGGGTCAAGCTTATTGCAGCTACTCAAACCAGGGATAGTGGGCCAGCTGCAACAGCACGACCTGGAAACTTCTTAGGCCTGCAGAATCTCAGGCCCCCACACCTGCTAAATCTGAGTCTACATTTTAAACGTGTCCTCAGGTGGGATGCTTCTTTGTGTGTGCAGAGATGCATTCTTTTCAAAGCCACTTTGCAGATGTTGGGAAGAGCGAGTGGCAGCACACACATGCCCCCTTTCCTACTTGAGAGAGCTGGTTCAGCCTCCTGTCCTACAATGAAAGGAAAGGGATTAGGGTTTCTTAGAAAAGATTGCTGAACCCATTCTGTCCCCATCCCCTCTCCTTTAATTCTGTGCAGTGAACTGTAAAATGAGAGGATCTAAGAGGGAAGGGACACGGCCCCGTACACCCTCCCCTCCCTCAACACACACCCAAAACTTTGGGTGATATTTTTATGTTAGTGAAAATATGTCAGAGCAGGAATAGACATTTTCTAGTAGTAGATGCACCCACCCACCCACTCTTTGTTGAGCAGATCTGAAGTGCTGGGTCATTCACCCTAATTTTGAGAGATCACAAGCGCAGAATGACAGAACGGGAACTAGGTAGAGAATAAATAGATCTGAGCCCAGCACATGCCTCCCATCCTGCCTTCCCAGCAGGTACAGAGCTCTCAGCCCCCTCTGTATTCCCCACACTGTGCAGATGGAAGAAGTAACCAGTTTTTGTTAAATTCTTCTTTTCTTGCCCCTGGGGTGCCCAAGTCCCCCAGTCTGAGAGCTAACAGAATATCCCTAGTGCAGTGTCTATTATTCCATTTTTTTAAAAAAAACCCTGATAAAACATATACATATCAGTATTGACCATTTTAATCACTTTTAAGTGTACAGTTTGGGTAGCCTTAGGTCCATCTACATTGTTGTGCAGTTATGACCACCCTCTATCTCTAGAACCTTCAGTTTTCCCCAACCAAAACTCTGTATGCATTAAACACTAACTCTCCCCATTTCTCCAGGCCAGCCCCTGGCAACCACCATCCTGTTTTCAGTCTCTGTGAACTTGACTGTGTTGGGTATCTCATGTAAGTGGAATTGTATAGTATGGCCTTCTGCATCTGACTTATTTCACCTAACAATGTCCCTAAGGCTCTTTCATGTTGTAACATGTGTCTGAATTTCCTTATTTATTTATTTGGTTGTAGATGGACATAATATCTTTATTTTGTTGTTGTTGTTGTTGTTGTTGTTTGTTTTTTTATGTGGTGCTGGGGACCAAACCCAGGGCCTCATGCGTGCAAGGCAAGCGCTCTACCACTGAGCTACAACCCCAGCTCCCGAATTTTCTTTTTTTTTTTTTTTGTTAATATTTATTTTTTAGATGTAATAGGACACATTACCTTCATTTTATTTCTTTGTTTTTATGTGGTGCTGAGGATCGAACCCAGGGCCTTGTACATGCTAGGCAAGCGCTCTACCGCTGAACCACAACCCCAGCCCCTGAATTTTCTTTTTAAGACTGGATAATATTCCATTGTGATTATATACCATATTTTGTTTATCATTTCATCCACTGAGGGACAGACACTTGGGTTTCTTCCATCTTTTGGCCACTGTAAATAATGCTGCTATGCATGTTGGTTTACAGAGATCTATTTGAATCCCTTTCTTTCACTTCTGGCCATTTACCCAGAATGTGAATTGCTGGATAATATGATAATTCCATGTTTAATATTTGGAGGAATTGCTGTGCTGTTTTCACCAATGGTTGTTATCATTTCACATTCCCATCAGCAGTGCACAAAGATTTTAGTTTCTTCACATCCTTATTAACACTTATACTGTGTGTGTGTGTGTATGTATGTGTGTGTGTGGTGTAATAATATCCATCCTAATGGGTGTGAGGTGGTTATTTCTTTTGAAATATAACCACTTTTCTCCCTTCATCCTCGTATTTTCCCAGCACCAGTCATAGTCTGCCTTGCTTTGAGCTGGGGGAAATTCCTGAAAAGCAGTGGGATATTAGGAGTCCTTGCTTTGATTCACGCTCCTCCTGATTACTGTTAAACTCTTGGGGCAGCACATTTAATTTATGTTAATAAGTGCAGAGGGATGTGAATAAATATGATTCCTAGAAGCTGCAAGTGTTTGAGGTCTTTCCCTCCATTCTTTGCCCTCATGTTTTATATTTTAAATTGGAGTCAGTTGATGGATTAAAGAGGAAAGAAAGGTAACTCAGTAAACCAGTATATTGATTTTTTTTTTTTTTTTTTGGGTGCTGGGGATTGAACCCAGGGCTGTGTGCAGGGTAGGCATGAGCTTTACCACTGAGCTACATCTCCAACCACATTTCATGATTCTGAATATAGAATTCTTACAATAACTTTGATTAGCCTGTTGGACTTTGAATTTGAGTTGGTGATTTGGTATCTCCGAGATTTGGAAATACAGTGAGAATATCAAGGGCCATTTTTTTTTTTTTTTTTAATCAAGTGAAAGGACTAAAGATGTGGGCCTTATCTGCACTGCAGAAATTCAATCCTGAGAAGAAAATGGGAGGTTTACTTAAACTAAAGGGACAGGAAGATTCTTGTCATGTTACAAAGTTAGAAATTATGCCAAGGGATGTAAAACACCAAGTAAACAAACAAAAAACCAAACCTGTGATTGAGGACACACTATAGTGATTTGGAGGGAGGGTGGGAAGAGGAAAAGGAACAATTTGCTGTATGTATGACTCACCAGTTTGGTCTGTGAGTGACATAGCTGGAGTCAGACTTTCTGAGACAGCTGGTTTACTGGCTTTCAGGATAGAGGAGAAAAAATAAAAAAGTGTCCCCCAGGCAGAGGGTATATCATTTCAACTTTTGCATTCAGAATATATTTTAAATAAAATGCTGAGTATTATGGGTGTGGTTCTGGGCTGTAGCTTTGTTTTCATTCATTAGTTAAAAGATAAAAAAAACTTCAGATTTAACAGTCTGGGTGAAGTGCACCACACCATCCATATATATGAAGCGTGTTTCTTTTTTCCCCCTTGAAGATTGCTGCTTAGATGTGTTAACCCAGAAAACCCCTGCCCCAAACAAACATCAATAACAACAACAAACAAATCCTGTTTCTATTTGCCATTCTGGGTGTTGAATCCAAGGCCTTACGCATGCTAGACAAGCACTGTACCCTGAGTTACATCCCAACCCCCAAACTCCTCTTTCTGTAGTCCTGAATCATTGCCTCGTATGTTTACCTCATATAGTTATTAAGAAGATTACATGAATTAATACACGTGACCAGCTCCAGCAAGCATTTTGTGTTAGCTATTATTATTGTTGTTAGTGGGCTCCTTCTGATCCATTCATCCACACATAATTTGGGAGCATCACTGTGCGCCAGGCCCTGGGGGAGTGTGCTGGCCTTTACCTTTGTAGCACTAACCAGAACAGCCCCTGTGGCCTAAGGCATTGTGTGACGGATGGTTTTTGCTCACTGGATGACTAATTTCCCTGCCTTGGATCTCAGAAGAAAGGGTTAACTTTGCAGTGGTCCCAAGGCATTAGAAAATTCCCTTTGTACTTGGTATTTGGACACAAATCTCAAGACATTCCAAAGATCTCTTGTGGGAAAAAAATGTAGTTTGTTATTATATATTTGAGAAAACAGCTCTCTGTTTGAGAAAAACAAGCAGAATGTTTTTATTATTACAACAGTGGGTAAAAGGCGTGAAAAAGCAAATCATTGGGCAATAGATGTGTTTATTCTGTACTTGGAAGATAGGAAAGTAGTTTACATAAAAAGAAAACAGATTACTTTAGTACAAGAGGAATGTTTTAACCTCTATTGAATGTTACCTGGTCTCCTGATGTTAGAAATGATAGAAAGGAATAAAAACAATTATAAATATTTCTGGGACTTTGGTTATCTTATGATCAGTTCTTCATGGTATACTGAAATCTGTGTTTGTTAGGAGGCAGCATGGCAGAGATCATCAGCAGATTCGAGAATTTCCCTCATAAACTCAGAAGCTGCATCCACATTTGGTCACTGGGGTAGAAAAGGGATAAAGTTTGCAGAGTTCCCAAGGGAAGGCCTTATGGCAGGTCTGGGTGGCATTAGGAGAGGTGTCTGGCTTCACCTTGGGAACATGTCCCAGGCCAGTGTATGGTGGGTGCTTGGCCTCCTTTACCTCCTCTGTGACTGAGCCCTGCCACAGAAACTCTGGCTATACTCAAGGTGACAGGGTGCTGACTTCAATTGGGAGAGTTAGTGATAGTGTGGATGGAAGGAAGTGGGTGTGTTTGAGTGGCACTGAGGAGAAAAGCTGAGGCTCAATTGCTAAGGGGGCCGGGCGGTAGAATGAGGGAGGGGCAGAGCCAAGGGTGAGACTGAGGTTTCTGAGTCAGACTGCAGTAACTCAGTTGTACTGGTGCAAGGACCCAGAGGGCACTGTTTAAAATGTGCCATGAGGTGCTCCTGATTTCCAAATGGAGATGTTCAGGGTAGTGGGACATTTGAGACTGACACTGGGAACGGAGATCCAAGATTGAGGTGAGGGATTGGGGACCATACTGTGGACACTGTAATGATGTCACAGTAGAAAAACTTAGAGGAGGGAGCAAAGTCTGGGACTAGATCAGAAATGCTGGGGGTGGAGGTGGGGGTTGGGTGGGGGCAGGGGTGGGACAGTTCTCTTGGCAACAGGTTGCTGGAGGCCTAGTGAGATAAAGGCTGACATGTCTTTTGAGTTTGTTTATATGTAGTAGGTGTGCAAATATTTGTGGTTGTATCACTTGGTTTTCCATTGTTCAGAAGGGATGTTGACTTAGCCATTTTATAGCAACCTGTTGAATACAGGAGTTCTCGTGGTGTTGGTAACATTTTGCAAGTTTCCTTGCCAACACATCTATGCTGTCTCTCTCTCTCACAGATATTTATATTTTATGATTCTTGAAATTAGCCCTGAATAGAGAGTTTACTGTACCTTTTTGTGATTTTTTTTTAATATCTTACTTAAGGTTTTATAGTTTGCATTCTTGGAACTATAGAATCATGGTAAAATTAGAGAAATTGTAATTTGCTTGTTTGAGCAAGGAGACCTCTGCAGTTCCCACGAGAACGGATAAAATAAGAAATTTGACAACACCAAGTGCTGGGAAGGGTGTGGACCAACTACAAGCATCACACACTACGTACAAAGAATAGCCACTTGGAAATCTGTTAATATTTATTACAGTTGAACATACATATGCCTTATGACCCAAAGATTTACTGACTTCTCCTGGTCAAGTAGTCAACAGAAACAAGCAATTATATACCTAGTTCATAGCAACTTTACTCACAGTAGTCCCCAACTGGAAACAACCCAAATGCCATCAATGGGTGACTTTATAAACAAATTGTGATGTAATCATATACTGTGGTATTCCTCAGCAGTGAAAAGGAGAGAAGCACTAATACATGCAACAAATGGATGAATGTTGCAGACAGAATGTTAAGCAAAAGACACCATAAACAGAAGTACTCACATATGACTTTGGAAACAGGCAAAACTTTCCTATGGTGTTGGAGGCTAGAAGTGTGGTTACATAAAAAGTGCATCCATAGTATAAGATGTACATGTTAAGTAAAAATTAATGGGGTTCATTCAGTGTATAAGAAAATGGAAGGGTCTAATTGATTTGTCAACTATCAGATAGTAATGCAAAAGGATGTAAAATATTTCTTCCATGGAATTTCACTATTCTCTGACTTGTGTTTTCCATACCACTTACCCCTTAAAGGCATTTAGAACACACATACCCTGGTAGATGGTTTTGGAGGCAGCTGTTGTTCAGTCTTCGGGGTAGTTAATGAAGCCTGGGTATTGTCTGTCTGTCTTCGGTCTGCCCAAGGATGTATTGTTTTTATTGGGGCCCAGGGCTTGGGCTAGGGTGAAGCTATTGAAGGCACTTACCTAGGGTACAAAATTTAAGAGAGGGTGTCATAAACTCAGTAATTAAATATTTTTTTTGTGTGTGTGTGGTGTTGGGGATCAAATTGAGGGCATTGCTGATAGTAAACATGCTCAACCACTGAGCTACACCCCCAGTCTCAGATAAGTAATATTTTAATACAATACTTAAAAAAACCCCAAGTGCTAACAAAATCCATGATAAACAAAATATAAAAGTTAAAAGACAGGATCAATATTTATGTATTTTCCTTTTGCCTCAGGTGCCCAACAGGGTTTGGCAGGGGCTGAAGATGGAGCTGGGGGAATCTCTTGAGACTTGACCTGGATGTGAGACCTAAAAAGAGGAAAAAGACAGGTTGGAAGGACAGAGACTGAAGTTGTGATTGATTATGTTGAGGCCTTTCAGGGTTTTATGAATGCAAACAGCTGTGTGGTGTCTTGCAGAGGGATCTTCTCAGTGTACTAAACATTCAAGAGAATGACCTATGAAGTATTTATGGTAGCTCTTAAATAGTTGAATCATTGTCTTTGAATTTTCACAAGTTTTGTAGTTTTCATAGCAAGAGTGATTCACAGCTGATGTTATAAATCAAAATATGGAACTGTTAAAGGTTTACATAACTCATTTAGGTAACTTATTATTATGGTATTAACAAGGAGTAAAACACAGTCTTTCAGTATGTAACAGTGTTTAGCAGTAGGGAAGGTTAATGATTGCTCACTTCTAACTCTCGTGTGATTTTTTATTGCATAATTACCTGCAGGCAGGAATGGAATTTAGTAATTTGTTAACCTTAGTACTGCATGCCTACAAACCCATCCATGCTATTGCATGTCACCAAGTGTGGGTTTGGAAGTGTAGCCACCTTTGTCTTTTTCTGGTGAATAAGCCTCATGTTTCATATCCACTTGGCCCTTCGTGGCAGTCAGGATGCGTTGCTGGACCAAGAGTGAGAGATCCCAGGTTTCTCGGCTCCTCTTCCAATTGCTATGGAGACAGCCAGCATCAGTGCCAATTGGAGTCTCCCTTTTGGCACTTCCAGTTCGGCTTCCCCTTAGAGCTGAAATTCTTCCCCGTTCTGTGCTTAGGTGTAGTTTCTTAAAATGATAGCGGGCCTTTAAAAGTGTACTGTGATAGGAATTTGTTTGAAGACTTGCACAAGTGAGGGTTAAAACTTCCCAGCCGGGTGAACCACTTCTTGGTTGACCTCCCGCCTCCTTCCCTATTCTCCTGTGCTGCTTTTCCTCCTAGCAACACTTCTCATATAGGAAAGGCTCCTGGGTCTCAGACTCGCCTCCCCAGACCTGGAGTCCCCTGTGCTTCTGGAGGGGGCCATACCCTGGCAGCAGGGCGCACTGGGGGCACACTGGCCTCTCCTTGTATTGTGGAAAGGGTTTTCATTAGGAGCTCTATTTCTTGAATAGATGAAGGGTTGTTCAGATCTTCTTTTTCTAGTTGTTAGTTTTGGTAAGTAGTCTATCTCAAGGACTTTGTCCATGCCATCGGTGTTGAATTAATTGGTATAACTACTCTTCTTTTATTTCCTGTAAGATCTGTAGTGATGTCCCCACCTTTGATGTCTGATATTTGCCTTTCTTGTTAAGGAGATGCCTCTTGAGAGGAACTGCTGAATCTGAGTAACTCAGCCCAGGAAAGCGGGTGGGAGTGGTTTCTGGAAGGAAAGAATGGAGGCCCTGGGGAAATAGAGCCAGGCCCGGGAGGGCGGGCAGAGGGCGGGACTTTCCCCGGGTACCTCCTTTCTCTGGAGGGGCTGCCAAGGAAGGAGCAGTCACGTGGGCGGTGAGCTCATGCGGCAGAGGACACCAGCTGTGCTATTATTAGGGCTCTTAAAGTCAGCAGCAGATGTTATTAGGCGGAGTTCCAGGCTTGTTCACTTCCCACATATGGCATAATACAGTACATGGAACAAGAGGGGCTCTAACACCAGCTTCTCCATGATATAGATCACTATTCTTTCCCCAGGAACTTTCTCTTCCTCTCTCCATCCTTTTTCCCTTGTGTCTCTCCTAGCCTCTGTGTTTGTTAAACTCCCTGCTGTTTTTTTTTCACTTTCTCCCTCAATCTCTGTGTTTTCTCTTTCTTCTTCTATCCTGGGCTCTGACTGGTTTTCTCTCCTCTCTTCCTTTTCTTTCTTTTTCCCCTCAGCCCCTCTTTCTCTGTCCTCCCCCACTTCTTCCTCTGTTTTACTGTGTTCTCACTGTTATCTGTGGATCCACCTTCTACTTCCTCCTTTTCTCCTTTAAGGGCATTTTCATTTAACCCCATGTGGAACTAGAGCAGGACATAGTGGGACAGGAAGAAAGTTCTCTCATCTTAGATTAAAAGGGAATCTTGGCCTTTTCATAAAAAGTGTTAGGAGTGTAGGTAAATCTGAGGGTGGTGTGATCTTTTTTGACAAGGACCTGTTTGAATTGTACAAGCAGTGGCAGCTGTCCTGAAGGACCACTTTAACCTGAACAGACTGGAGAGCCAGCCTGGGTCGCACATGATTTTCACACACCCATTTGTGTGTTGTTGTTGACCTATCACCTCTCCTGCTGCCGTTGCCCTGGTTCTTATTGATCAGCTTTATCAGAAAGCTTCCATGTGGCCTCACCCTCTCTCCTCCCTTTTAGAGTAACCACATGTCTCAGAATCACAAGGTAGAACCAATGTCAAACTGATATAAATTATTGCTCTGGAGGACTATATTTCTACAGCAAATGGACTGTTAGGTGAGATTACCTCAGTGTATACTCTAAAGCTCAGAATGCTGGCAGCTTTATTATGGAAAGTTTCCTACTTTTTATTTTGAAATGCAGATGTTTTGATGTTAATTTTCTAACTATGACAAAATTACCTGATCATATTTATATTTCAAAAATAATGAAATAATATATGCATACATTAGGGGTATTTCTTATTCTAAGTTGCAACTTTCAGAAGCACCTTTTAAGAAAACTTTCTATAATCTGGGCATTTTTTTTTAAATAAAGTTAAATATTTATTTTGGAAAAATACTTTTGGATTTAAAACATTGCTCAGTTTTTAAAAAAGATTGGGAAAACAACAACAAGCCAAAATTTAACACTGTAAGGTCAGAGTGAGAAGAGAGATCCTGAACTGGGCAACTGAATTCAAGAGTTCCTCTCTCCTACTTCAAGAACAGCCCTTTACTTCTTGGCTTTGTCTGGAGAAGGGGGATCATAAAGGAGGAGGCCTTTCCTTGCATCAGCAGCCACTCCTGCTTGTACAGACTAGTGGATGTGGGCGCCAGAGCTCCCAGCTTCCCCGGGCAGCACGGTTACCTGCAGTATCCAGGTGTATTTGCTGAGTGGTTTCTGCTTATTCCAAAAAACATGTGATCCTGACCTCATAGATCATGAGCTGATAAGAACCATCTTTGGTTGGAGTCAGGGGTTTCCTGGCAAAATGGGTCGATGAATGATTGCTTAGTATATGTGGAGTGGCTTTCCTAGGCCAGTCATTACAGTGTGACATTGACCGCAGATGTGACAGACACACGGATGAGTAACCAGTGTAGGCTGTGGTCCCAGGTAGTGACTAGGGGAGAGGACAAAGTGGTGGGAGCAAGGCATCTCTTGGAGGTTTTGGGACAACAGAGACTGAATAGAGGGGAATGAGCCATGGGAAAATATGGAGGCCTGGCTTCCCAGGCAGAGCAAACAGCATGTACAGAAGGCCCTGCAAGAAGACCAGTGCTGGCTGGAGGGTATGGGACTTCAGGAGAAAAGATGTGAGGGAGGCCCTGAGATGATCAGGGTAGCTACATCCTATTAGCCTGCCAGGCCTGGTAGGAGTTGAGATTTAATCTCTGTGTATTGAAGCTGCTGGAGATGCTGAGCAAGGGGAATTCCATCGATTGATTGACTTTTTTTTGGGGGGGGGTACTGGGAATTGAATTCTGGGGGTGCTCTACCACGGAGCTATAGCACAGGCCCTTTTTAAATTTTGAGATAGGATCTCCATAAGTTGCCTACACTGGCCTCGAACTTGCAATCCTCCTTCCTCAGCTTCCCGAGTCCTTGAGATTATAGGTATGCACCACCATGCCTGGCCAATTGATTGACTTAAAAATGATTCCATGTGGATCTGTGCCAGGTGAGGTGAGGCAGGAGTGGAAGTCTGAGAAGGGGAGTGGTGGTAGCTCAGTGGAAGGGTCTGATATACCCCTGGGGTGGAGGCTCAGGACAGCTGCACATAGGAGAAGTCCTTGTAGGGAGAGCCTCGCCTGAGACCCTAGATCTTATAGACATTCTCCATGGATTTTGTAGAATTAGAGCACATTTGCACAATTTAAAAATGCTGGTGTTATGAAGAAAAGATTAACATTAAACAGAGACAAGTGGGGGGAGAGAAAGGGAGAGAGAAGGGAAATCATATGGAAATGGTAGGAGATCCTCAATGTTACACAAAATTACATATAAGAGGTTGGGAGGGGAAAGGGGGGGGAAACAAGGGAGAGAACTGAACAACAGCAGAGGAGGTAGAGAGGGAAGATGGGAGGGGAGGGGAGGGGAGGGGGGATAGTAGGGGATAGGAAAGGTAGCAGAATACAACAGTCACTAATATGCCATTATGTAAAAATATGAGTGTGTAACCGATGTTATTCTGCAATTTGAATTTGGGGTAAAAATGGGAGTTCATAACCCACTTGAATCAAATGTATAAAAGATGATATATCATGAGCTTTGTAATGTTTTGAACAACCAATAAAAAAAAATGCTGGTGTTAATAGTCATATGTGATTGTTTTTTGTTCAAGCAGTTACCAGGGACTGCTTGGGGTCCAATTGTATCAAAGAAGTAAGTGGAGGCATCTTTATCTCCAGGGAGAGTCAGAGGGTGCTCAGAATTGAGAATGTTATTTTCTTTTGTAGCTGAGAAATTACTTTGCAGAAGTAAGATGGTAAATCTCAGACTTTGCCCCAAATCAGTGAGCCCAAGATAATCATCAAACAGAGTGTAAAGAGCAAAAGGGACCATGTGCTTCAGAGCCTAGTATCAGTGACAATTGATTATAGTTAACCTCAACTATGTGAATTATCAAACTTGAAGTTTTCTGAGGATTCTTTGACCCTTGTGTATGCTATGAAATTTGCCAAGTCTCTGTCTGAGTACAGTGACCCATTTGAAATGTACTGCTTTTTAATTTCTGTTGTAAACTAGAACATGGTTGCCTGAGGTGTGTTTCCAATTTCCTCATGACTTGGGTTATAGCAGCTACTCTCATAAGGCTCAGGGACCAGGGAGATTATAAAAAGATTGAACAGCTCATCTGAGGCTCATCATTATCACCTTCACTTACCTCAGTGATCTGAGATTAATTCCCTTCCTGCAATGCTGCTGGCCTTGAGGACCAAGGGGGTGGCGGGGTGGAGGAGAGAAAATCCTCACTCTTACTTTTGAGCAGTGAGTGGGGTTCCAGCTGCTCCCCCTGCAGGAGTATTTCCTAAGTTCTCTCCTGAGGTGTGTGCTGATGCTTCAAGGGGAATGAGGCCCAAGTTGTCCATAAAGACTCTGGAGGGGCTGGAGTTGTAGCTCAGTGGTAGAGTGCTTGTGAGGCACTGGGTTTGGTCCTCAGCACCACATGAAAATAAATAAATGAAATAAAGGTATTGTGTCATCTACATCTAAAAAAATATATTTAAAAAAAAACCAAAACAAAACCTGGAGCATGCAGTTCTCTTGGAGTCTGAAGTATTTGAGGACAAAAGCAAGCTGCTTCCTGGTCCAGTATGGTAAGAATAATTGGCACGAGAGCTGGGCTCAATTTTAGGATTGCAGTGAGTGGGGTGTGTCTGATGATTCTGAATGTATTGTTGCTTCCAAGGCAGGGGCTGCAGGTTCTGTGCAGAGCTCAGGGGTTGCCCATTGCCCCCTTGCTATTGATGGTCCTGGAAATTTCCCCAAGTATGATGTGAAGCTCCAATATTTTTTAAAAATATAATATTAGGGCTGGGATTGTGGCTCAGCAGTAGAGTGCTCGCCTAGCACGTGCAAGGCCCTGGGTTCCATCCTCAGCACCACATAAAAATAAATAAATAAACTACGACTAAAAATAAATATTTTTTAAAAATGTATAATTTTATTTTTAATTGGCACATAGTAATTGTACACATTTACATGTCACATGGGGCACAGTGTGATACTTTTATACATGTATACAATGTGTAATAATCGGATCAGAGTAATTGGCATTTTATCACTTCTTTCTTTGTGTTGGGAACATTCAAAATCCTCTCTGCTAGCTATTTTGAGATATTAAATTAATTTTCACCATAAGTATTCCTGATGTACTAGAGACTCTTAGGAGTTATTCTTTCTATCCAGCTGCTCCCCTGTCCTGTTAAACCAACCTCTCTCCATCCCTCTTGCCCCACACTCTTCCCAGGCTCTGATGACCACTCTCTATTCTCGTCTTTGAAAGCTTTGATATTTGCTCAAATACACCCAAAGTGCATCAACCTGAAAAAAACTTCTTCCCACATCTCTAACTCTTCTAGGCCTTTCCGTTGTGTCTTATTTACATCCAAATAAATAAATGCCAAATTATTAAAATCAAATGGATGCTGATAACCTCCTTGGCTTGTTTTGTCCTATCTTTTTTGTCCCAAGAACCGTGGCACTACTTTTTAACACCCTAAAGTGTGGTAGCTGCTGGTCTCCATAGAATGAAACTCCATTGTCTCTGGAGTTAAAACACTGGCTGCTTTGTTTGGAAATGTGGGAAGGAAGGGATTTTTCCCGTTGCGCGTTATGATCAAGTCAGCCCTTTTAGAAATATAAATTCTGCACTGGAGTTTCCTTAAAAGCTGATATTTCGATGTGTTTGTTCTGGTCCTATTAGCGCATCGCACTCTGGGTGTTTGTTAATGGGCTCTGGGTAATTACTGCAGCCTCCATTGCAGGGAGCGCAGCATCAGGGAGGACAGCCGGCTCATTACTCAGCAGCTGGCGGCCCCTGACCCCTCCTCCTTGGAAATACTGTGAGGCGCAATTAGAGAGGTCTTGCATGGGGATAAGTGATTGCTGGGGCATAAATAATGCAATCTACCCTGTCTGTCTGTGAGTGTGGTGGGGCAGAGCAGCATTGGTATTTGGAAGTCTGAATCACGAATTCTGGATCCATCATTATTTAGGCTCTGTGATCCTGGGAAAATTCTTAGCCAGCAAGCCTCAGTTTTCCCTTCTATAGAAGAAGATAAGTTAATAAATATCTTGCTTGTTGGCAGCACATAGCATGCATTCAGTGAAGGGGAACTTTGAGTGCGTTCCTTTGGCGGGTGACATTTTGTTATTTTGTGTTTTTCATCTTCCCTTTGAACCCGGACTCTCAGCCTCTGTCCCTGGAGATTGGAGCATTCTGGCCCAAGATCATTCTACCCTGACCACCTACTACATCACTCTGGGTTCTGATGACTCACCCAGCATCTTGACCACAGGCTCTCCAGTAGTGTCCTCTCCACCCTGCTTCACCCACTGCCTGAGGCATATCCTGGACTATGTCATCTCCTGGAGTTGCTTGTTCCACCTCTGAAGTCCTAAGCATAATTGCCATGCTCTCTGAATTCCACTCCTTCCAGCCCTCTGCACACATTCCTCGCCCCATCCAAGCTCCTGGCTTCTCCCCCTCCACCCTGTCCTTTCATCATCAAGCACCCATTGCCCTTCCTTTGTGAACTTGACAGAACTTTGCCCCTGCTTTCTAAGAGCAGCTGGAGAAATCACACTGTCACCTATCACCTAGGATGGTGACCCCATAAACTAATAAAGCTAGGTCACAGGTTCTGCCCAGGAGTGCTCTTGGGTTTGCTTAGGCTTCTCTTCAGGCCTTTGGGCATGATGACTGATCTAGACTTCCCATGTCTTTCTGAAACACTGGACCCCAACTGGGTGCAAGTGCTGTCCTGTTGGCCTGCCTCTCTCTAAGCAAAGGAGGGACACTCTTTCTGAGGCTGGTTTGTGTCACCCAGTTGGATTTGTGTCCCTATTGAGGATCAGCATTTATTGTCTCTGTCTCTTCAGCCTCTCCGACCTATGGAATCCATGTCCTGTAATATGCTCAGTTCTCTGCCATCTTTCTAGACTTCCTCCCAGCCATAGCACTTTCCAGTCTCACCAAAATGTCCTCTGCCTTCTCATCCTGGCCCTGTTGCCATCAGACCCCTGAGCCCATTACTCCAGCACCAGCAACATGGTGAATCTGGTATTAAGTCAATGATGCACCTTCCATTCTGGCCTTCTTGACCTCTGATAGCAATGATCTGCATTACCTTCATTCTTTCCTCCTTGAAACTCTTCTCTTGATTTCTGGGTGTCCTCACATTCCTAGTTTTCCTTCTGCTTCAACCACCTTGTGGACTTCAGGCTCTTCTGCCCTCTTGCAGTCTTTTCTTTTTTTCAGGGGGATGTGGAATACTGGGGATTGAACTCAGGGACACTTGACCACTGAGCCACATCCCAAGCCCTTTTCTGTATTTAAATTAGAGACAGGGTCGCACTGAGTTGCTTAGTGCCTCGATAAATTGCTGAGGCTGGCTTTGAACTCGAGATCCTCCTGCCTCTGCCTCCTGAGCCACTGGGATTACAGGCGTACCCTCTACGCCCAGCCTCTTGCAGTCTTTGAATGTTGGTGCCCTTTAAGTGGGTCCTGGTATTTGCTTGGCAGACTGCCCCTGGTGATCTAACAGAGCTATGTCTTGGTTGCCACCACTACCCAGATCTTGGTTCACACCTGTCTCTGAGCTCTGGACCCATTCACTCACCTGCCTCCTTGTGCTAGTCAGCTTTCTATTACTTTAATAAAATACCTGAGATCATAAATTTAAAAAGAGGAAAGGTTTATTGTGGCTCACAGTTTTGGAGGTTCCAGTCTTCGGTCAGTTCGCCTATTGCTTTTGGGCCTCAAATGAGGCAGTATATTATGGTGGGTGTACATGTCAGAGGAAGCTCTCACCTCATGGACAGAAGCAAAATGGTGGAACAATGGAACAGGGTCCCATAATTCCCTCTGAGGGCATGCTCTCAATGACCTAAGATCTCTCATGAGTTCCCTTCTCTTAAAGTTTCACCATCTCCTAATAACTCCAGGGGCTGGGGAGTTAACATGTGGAGCATTCCAGACCCAAACCACAGCACTGCCCTTTGTATCCTTTCATTGTAGGATGCATAGGCCCTGCCAGCTCGCCACCACCATTGCTACTTGCTCCTTTGACCTCCTCCTCCAAAGAAAAGGGTCTGTCTGTGAGCCCAGCCACATGGAGGGTACCAGTGACCTCAGCTGCTCAGGCAGGAACCGGGACCTCTTCTTAATGCTCCTTTCTCCTTCTCCCTGATCTCCCTCTTGAGCTGGGTTGCTGTAGTATTTTCTAAAGAGCAAAACTGAATCCCATCACTCCCCGACTTAAAACCAGTTCAGGAGCTCCCCATGGGGTCAAAGCGGCTACTGCCTCTCCTCCCCTTGCTAAAGCCATTTAGAACCTTTTAAACTTCCTAACTGGGTCATGCTCTCTCCCTCTCCTCCAGGGCTTTGCTTCCACTGTTGCCTCTGCTCATAGAATCTGCCTCTCTGATCCCTGCCTGCTCCTTCTCTACCCAGATTTCTCTGGCATTCCCAGCTGGCTCTGATGGCCCAGCTAATTCCTACTCACCTTTTAGTTCTGACCTGAAGTTGGCCAGGGAAGCCTTCCCTGACCCCAGGTGACCCATTTGTATCTGCAATTTTCACAGTGGCCTGACATTGCTATTTTTATCTGTGGCCCCTTGAAGGCAAAGAGCATCTGTAAGAGACTTCATTGGGACAGTAAGGGACAGGCAGATGGCCTGGAAACCTGGCATTTGGCACTTGACTCCAAGGACCATTCCTGCTTATGTTTTATGGGGCAGAAGTTGAGATCATTCCTCTCAACGGATTGTAGGTTCCACAAGGGGAGGGATTTCTGTTGGGTTCATTTTCTGCTGAGTTCTCAGCACATGTAGTACCTCACAGGAGGACCTGCATATACTAGGTGCTCAGTAAATATTTTGTCAAGTGCCTAAAGAGCAAAAGAGAAGTTTTTGATTTTCACTGAGTCAGTTTTCATAATAATGCTCAGAGCTTGGCCTCAGGACTCTCCAATGTAAGGTGTTCTGTTCCTCTGCTGGGGTGGATGGAAAGGTGGGGGAAGGACATGGCAGCTGGCACACTGGAGGGGACTTTTTTCCTGCAGCTTCTCTTTGCTCATTCCTCACCCATTTGTGAATCTTTTAAAATCACAAGTTATAATCACCAGAATTCCTGGGTCATGAGATAGCCTTGGCTGCTGACTCCTGTCACAGCTGGGGAAATCTGCCCCTTTCTAATCCTAAGAATTAAAGGCCACCCAGGCCTGACTGCATACATCAGAATGCCTTTTAGCTTTCCAGGGAGTTTATACAACTTTGAATTTAATCTGGCCCAGTGTGGAAGACAGCATTGTGGGACCATGAACAGAAACATGCTCTTACTATGGCATGATATAAATGGAAGCTGCTTTTGTAATTTTAGGATTCAAGTAACAATTAGGTAATGTTCTTATTGCTCATTTTTTTGGACAAATACTTATGTTGTACCAATTTTATGTCTATTTTCTCCAATGAAATTTTTTTTTTTTTTTAAATAGTCCTGGGGATCAAGCCCAGGGCCTTGCACAGGCTGGGTGAGTGCTTTACCACTAAGCTAAGTCACCAGCACTTTCTATTTTATTCAGAGATAGGATCTTGCTAAGTTGCCCAGGTGGAACTCAAACTTGGAATTCTCCTGCCTTGGCCTCCCAGGTCACATGGATTATAGTGTGCACCACCAGCTGGCTCTAATGATTGTATTCCTTGGTTTATAATTTCATTTTCAGCCTTCTCCTTAAGTGGAACAGAAGCTGCTGGAGGTCAAGGCCTCATCTGTGATGTTTTTTGCAGGTGCTTAGCACCTAACAGTGTCTGGTACAGTGTTTTTATTAATGAGGGGCTGGCAGAGTGCTGGGGACAGTGAACAGATGCAGCCCCTTCATCATGGGGTTTGCAGTCTGATTGAGGAGACAGACATGAATGCAGTTTCACAAATGTATGTAAAGTTGTAACTGCACTACAGAGGTTCTGTGACTGAGGCCACTTGTGCTCAGAGGACTGGTGAAGGAACTCTGGCTTAGTCAGTGCATTATTATTGAGCTTTAAGAATTCTTTATATTTTTAATTTTTTTTTTTTTTAGTTGTAGATGGACACAGTTCCTTTGTTTTATTTATATATTTTTATGTGGTGCTAAGGACTGAACCCAGTGAGTGCCTCAGGCATGCTAGGCAAGCACTCTACCCCCAGCCACAACTTTGTGTATTCTTGATACAAGTCATTTATCAGATATATGATTTGCATATGTTTTGTATGGCCATCTTTTCACTTTTTTGATGGTGTCATTTTCAAATGTAATGAAGTTATCACTTGTACTTTTGGTGCCATATTTAAGAAACCATGGCCTACCTTAAGGTCATGAAGATCTATTCCTGTGTGTTCTTCTAAGAGTTTTGTAGTTTTTGCTCTTAACATTTAGGTCTATGATCCATTTCGAGGTAATTTTTTAAAAATTTTATGTGGTGCTGAGGATTGAACCCAGGGCCTTGCACATGTTACGCAAGTGCTCTACCGCTGAGCCCCAGCCCCAGCTGGGGCTCAAATTAATTTTTGGAAGATCTCTGGAGGTCTGACTTCTCACTCTTTTGCAAGAGGTTATCTGATTGTCCTTGCACCATTTATTGAAAAGTCCATTCTTTATGCATTGAATTGCCTGGTTGAAAACCAAAATAACTATGAGAAATATTTTTGGGCTCTCACATCTGTTTCATTGATCTGTCTTTCTTTATGCTGGTACCATACTATCTTGATTACTATGGCTGTGTTTTAAGTTTTGAAACTGGGCAGTGTGAATTCACCAACTTGGCTTTTTTTAATCAAGATTGCCTTGGCTATTATATTTGTTATGTTATTATATCCCTTATGTTTCCATTTGAATTTTAAGACTGATTAACTTTTGTAAAAAATAAAGCATCTGAGATTTTTGATAGGAGTTGTGTTGATTGTGTAGATAAATTTCAGGAATATTGACATCTTAACAATATTAATGAACATGAGATATCTTCCCATTGCTTTAGACACTCATTTCTTTTTGCAGATTTTGTTGTACTTTTTGGATTGCATTTGTACCTAAGTATTTTTGTTCCTTTTGGATAATTATAAATGGAATAGTTTCCTTCATTCTATTTGTGGACTGTGTATTGCTAGTATAGAAACACAACTGACTTTGGTATATTGATTTTATATCCTGCAACTTTACTGAACTTGTGTATTAGTTCTAATAGTTTTAATTTAGTTTTTTTTTTTTTTTGGTGAATTCCTTAGGATTTTCTACATATAAGATCATGTATTTGTGAATAGAGGTGACTTCACTTCTTCCTTTTTGATGTGAGTGGCTTTCTTTCTTTTTCTGCCTCATTGCTCTGGCCAGAACCTCTACTACGACGTTGAATAGACGTGGCAAGAGTGGGTGGATATTTTTGTCTTGTTCCTGATCACAGGGGCAGAACATCCAGTGATTTACTGTTGAGTTTGATGTGGTCTGTGAGGTTGTCATAGACCCTCTGTATTGGGTTAAGAAAGTTTTCATCTACTTCTGGGTTGTTGAATGTTTTATTCTGAAAGGATGCTAAATTTTGTCAAATGCTTTTTCTATATGTATTGAGGTGGTCATACATTTTTTTTCTTTTATTTCACTAATATGGTAAAATTAACTTCACATCATCATTTCATTGTTTGTATGTTACTTTTTCAGGACTGTCATTATGTGAAAATAGTTTTTCTGTTCAGTCAAATAGAGAGTTCCGAGTAGAAATTGCTTCAGCTTGCAAATTGTCATTTATTTTTCAAAATAAAATGAACCCATAAGAAGAATTGTTTCACAGTTTGTGGTCCAGAGACATCACAGGAATATAATTCTTAATGTGGTTGGTGAGTGGGCAGTTCCCCAATCTAGGGCTGGCCATCTATTGTTGTCACTGCTGTGATTACTATCTCTAAGTAGTCCCTGACTTGTCTGAAAATAGTGCTAATCATACTGGATTCCTTGTCTCATCTGTTAAAGAGAAAGATCATGGCTGCTTCTTATCAGAGGACACTGGCCTCCTTCAAAATACATTGGAAACCTGGTGCAGTGGTACATACCTGGAATCCCAGCTACCCGGGAGGCGGATGCCTGAGGGTCACAAGTTTGAGAACTGTCTAGAATAAAGTAAAAAGGCTGGGGATATAGCTCAGTGGTAGAGTGCTCCTGGATTTAATCCCCAGTTTAAGAAAAAAAAAAAAACCATTGGAGGGATCATTTCATGGAATTTGATCCTGGAAACTCTGACTTTGACAGGTCTTTGTAATCTTTTCTCCCCTTTTGGGGTAAGGATGAGAAGAACTGCAGCCATCTCCAGACTGAGCTCAGGTATCACCAGAGCAGTCATTGCAAGACACTCAGCTGTCCCAGTCTCTTTCCTCTCCCATTCCCCTTCTTTTATCCACCCGCCTCCTCCTTCCCCTTGCCTCCAGTCTTCTCCCCTTCCCTTTTCTTCCCCTCCCCTCCCCCATGCCCTCTCTGTCTACCTCTTCCTCCCCCTTCTGTCCTGGCCCCTTCTCCTTTTTTCCTCCTGGTCCCCTCTCCCTCCCCCTTTGTCTTGGGAATCTTTTGTCCTTGCTCTGACCTCTTCTGCCCTACCCCCAGCTCCCAGCCCTGTGAGCAGACCTCTGCAGCTTCTGAAGGATGCTTTTTTTGGCTTTTCGCCTGTGTGTTTCCCCGACTCAGACCCCATGTCTGGTTTTCTCCTTGGAGGTCGGGGAGTATAGGGGATCCCAGTCTTCATGGTCTTAGACAGACTCTGTCTGCATATTTGGTCATTTCTGAACCAACCCCTGGTTTTGCTACTTGGTCTTCCTAGTTCTCACTGTGGCCTGTTAGGGTGACAGGAGGACCGCCTCCCCACCCCTCCAGTGCCCCCGACCAAGGGGCAGGGATTTGAAAGAGAACAATTCTTTGGCCTCTTAAGAGCACTTCTGACAGACAACCTTCTTCCTCCTCATCGAAAGGTTTTTAGTTGGTAAGAGGCCATTTTTATTTTTTTAAATTGGTTTTAAGAGTATTAGAAATAAAGCATAATGATTGCTAGGGTAAAAATTTAATATTTTATAAGTGGAAACTCAAGGATCCATAAGCTGGTTGTGGTCCTCTGTGCTGGTCTCTGGAGGTGAGTTGGTTTCTGACTTCACTCATTGAGGCTCTCAGACTTAGAAAACCACCTTTCAGATGGCCCTAGGCCCTGAATTGACTTAGATTTTGGACCTTAAAATGCATATTGGAATTTTAAATAATGATTTTTATTACTTCTGCTTCTGTGTCTAGGCTATTCCCATTAGTATTCCTCTCTCTCTCTCTCTCTCTTTTTTTTTTTCTTTAAGGGTATTTGAATACTGCTTGTCTCTGTTTAAGAGGGCAATGTTCCTAGAAAGTAGAGTCAATAAATTGGATTTGTAGAGGCTGGGCGCCAGAGGCAGACAGCCCAGCTTCAAGGCTGTCTGTACAACTCTCCATGTCCCTGACGTGGGTGCCCCTTCACGGAGATGAGGATGGGGCTGTGCAACAGGTACGGTGCTTATTAATACCTGTTACCTATTGGTTATTAAGACGTTTGAGTCACAAAGGTCAACCACTGAGAGCCAGGAGCCTGCTGCCAATTTTCTTTATTTTCTTTCCTGTGATCATTTTTTTTTTCACTTGAATTACATGATTTCTCTGGATTTTTAAGTTAGTCCAGTTTCAGAACTGGAAAACCAACTTAGAGAAAATACCAGCTGATGCCTGTGTGTTTTTTAAAGATTTTTTTTCATCAGAAAATAGAACATAGCAATTTTGAAGCATGACCATTACAATTTCTGTAAGCATGCACAGCGGCTGGATTTTGGACAGTGGGAGAGGGTGCATTTGCTGCAAATGCAGTCTGCTGCCACTGTTGGGGCTTACACTGATCACCTGGAACCTGGTGGTACAGTTCTTCCCCCAGTCTGCAGTTATTCTGGGATCCTGAGGCAGGGCCTTCTGGCTTCCACCCTTACCCAAGACTTCTTTACCCGGAAGGGTCAGAAATCAGGCTGTTGTATTTAGTAAAATGGATCTTACATAATATACTCTTTATTCAGAGGGACTTCCCAGTCAGAGACGTTGTTGTAATTTCTTATTAGCATATAAAGATAATTTTTAAAAGTCTGTTTGTTTGAGCTTTTTGACTGTGTGGACTTTGGATAATTGAGCAATTTGTTATGTTATAGAAGAGGTATCCTGTGACCACACATCTTGGAGCCTACAGAACATGGCTCTCTTCCCACTGTTGTTCTCTCTCCTACGTCAGCTTCTGAGCCAGCAGTGTGTGTTCTGGGGCAGTGGTCCCCAAATGGATGGCAAACAGAAACAGGACTTCTTGGTGGCAGATCTGAATTTGGAACTGGAAGCTTTTGCAGTCTCCATAATCGGGGTTTTAACTGAGTGACTTTGGCAGTTGTATTTCTTTTTTGTTGATTTAATTTGCTGAAAGCGTATTTTGGGGAAACACACATAATTTTTTGCACCATTCAGGACCTCCAGGTTGACTCTCAGAAGGCTGTAGCTTGAGAAAGGTAGGTGTAGGGGTCGAGTCTCTGAGGCAGGGTAGAGTTAGAGGAATGAGGGTCTGTGAGGGTCTTGGTGGGCCCTCTGCTGTCTCACCTGGCTTATTTCTTATGTCTTATTTCTTATGTCTTATTTCACAATCAGGAGCATAAACAACAGAAATCTTTAGTTCCTCAGGCTCTTGTATTGTTGTTCCTGGGAAGATGGAATTCAGAGGATGTCTAGAGTGCTTGGAGCCCTTCTAAGAGGGCAAGATGAATCAGTGTGTTTACAGTTGAGTTTGATTTAGACTAGAAGGCACGGTGTCTGCTAGGACTTACAGTACTTGACTTGGGAAGAAGAAATGTACAACTATTTTTTTTCCCTGTAAGACTAACCCCTAGTCATAAACCACTCATGGGTCATATTTCTGTTATTTTTTTAAGTCTCTTTTAATCTGTAGGTTCCCCCCTTGTCAGCTTTCCATCACAGTAACAAAATACCTTAGAAGAACAACTTAAGCAAAAAAGGTTTATTTTGACTCATGGTTTCAGTCCATGGTCACTTGGCCGGTTGCTATGGGCCCATGATGAGGCAGAACATATGGCAGGGAGCATATGGCAGAACAGAGCTCCTCACCTCTTAGCAACCAGGAAGGAGAGAGAGAGAGAGAGGGAGGGAGGGGACAAGGAGAAAAGGGGAAGATATTCTGAGGACCACATATTTCCTTCAAAGATATACCTCTAGTGATCCACTTCCTCCAAATAGCCTCCCAAGAGCACCACCAGCTGGGAGCCCTCTTCAACATAGGAGCCTTTGGGATTATTCCAAATCCAAATGATAATACCCCTTTATCACTTTGCCTTGTTATCTCTCTGCTGAGGAGCTTGACTGTTGGACCTGTAGTTAACCATGAGTCTGAAGTAACTTTTCCTTTGTGCATAACCACAGTGCAGCTACTGTTTGCCTCTGTGATTCTAAATAGTATCCTGGCACATGGGACATTGTGTTGATTATGTGTGGTTGGTAGTTGGAATAGACCCCAGATGCCCTCTTTAACCTCGGTGGTGGTGTCAAGAAGTTTTTCAGTGTGCTGATTCCTGTTCTGTTTTATGTCAGCCATTTTTTTTTTTCTCTCTGGAAACCTTTAAAACATCTGAAATTTGAGGATGCTCTGTGGGAACTTTTAAAATTCATTACCCTGAGCATTCAGTGGGCCCTTCCCATCTGGAGGTTCATGCTTTTCAGTTTTAGGAAAGTTTCTTGTACATTTCTTTGGTAATTTCTTTCTCTTCTTTTCTCATTCTGGAACTCATCTGGGATTGATCCTTTATTTTTCTTTTTTCTCTAGTTTTAATTCTCTCCATCTCTCTCTCATATCCATATCTTTATTCTCAGTCCTTTTAATTTAATCTTTTCATTTTTGCTATCAATTTTTCAGTTTCCAAAAGGTCTCTCTTGTGGCTTCCAAAAACCCCTCCACTGTTTTGGAGCAGTGTCCTATTTCTATTTTCTAGATACAGTGTCCTCTGTCTCTGAAGCCATCAGTGATAGTTTTTTGAAGTTTTCTTCTGTTCCCTGCATTGTCTGTGGTTCCTGAGGTTCACTTTTCTGTTTGCTTTGCTGTCTGTCTGCAAGTTGAAGGCTTTCCTCAAATGTCTGGTGGGCTTTGGTTGTCCACATTTGAGGGAGTTGGTTAAAGCTATGCATATAGAGTGGGGTTCGTGACTGTAAGGCTCTATTATAAATGATAAGAAACTTAGCCTTTTCCACTGGGGACTCTGTACGTCTCTGTAGATTTTTTCTCTTGAACTGGTGACTTTCATAGGAAGAATCCCTCTAATCTCCTGCCTGGATACTTACTGGTGTTTTACCAGTTGAGCTGGACAAGGGAGCTGTGGATGAGGGGACTTCACATGGAGAATATATACATTTACACATATTTCTATTTTCAATCCAATTTCAGTCCTGCTTTTCCCTCACCAGTTCTACCCAGTGCGGTGGATGGAACCAGGGCCTCATGCGTGATAGGCAAGTGTTCTACTGTGGAGCCACACTCCCAGCCCCATCTTGTCTGTTTTTGTGCCTTGGTGTACCAGAGTCCAGAGCTTTTGTATTTTGTCCTCTTTGACTCCATTCTCTGCTGAATGATGCCTGAGGTTTAGGTTTAGGGCATGGGAGCTGAGATGGTGTCACAGCGCTTATTTGTATGAACCTTTAGCTGGTCCCCTATTATCAGCTACAAGCCTGATTTCCCTTCCTCACCTCCAAAGCGTGGTTTTCTAAGTCCTAAAATTTCTTGTTCCACTAAGGCAGTTAAGGTTTCATAGAGCTGGTTTTCATCTTCTAAAAATGCATTAAAAATTTTTATCTTCTCTTGTCTTCTGTTTTCTTTGCCCTGGTGAGTTTATTAACATCTTTAAAAAACTTCCCTCATGCCAATGGTGGAATGCGATGGACATCATTACCCTAGGTCCATGTATGACTCCACATGTGGTGTGGTGCTACATCGTGTAGAACCAGAGAAATGTAAAGTTGTGCTGCAATTATGGACAATGAATCAAAATGCATTCTGCCGTAATATATACCTAATTAAAATAAATAAATTAATAAAAAAACCCCAAACTTCCCTCATGGTCTCTTGTGCGATTTAGAGAAGTAAAGCTGAAGACCTTCAGACTGACTTTTTTATTTTGAGGGAGAAATTTTCAATTTTATGTGCAGAAGAGCTGACATTGTACATTTAACCCCATGGCCACTGCTAGCCTTTTTGGTCTTTCCTTTGGTAATTCATTAGGCAGCTTCAGTTTGTGCCTGAGATGTGCAGGAGGACAGCCTGCTCAGGAGAATCCCTGCCTTCTCATTTTTCACCAATGTGAGGGTTGTCCTAACTTTCAAAGATCAGGTGCTCTCTTGTGTGGGGACATTCCCTTTGCTTTGTCTTTAGCCTGGGCTGGCTTCTGCTCCCTATTCATGGGCAGACTTGAGCTGCCGAGTGTCTGTCTCATAGTCCTATGACTGCCTGAACAGGCCTTCAAAGGCTCATAGAGATGGTGGCCCTTTGCACCTTTCCATGGGATGAGCCATTACAAGAAAGAAGGGAAGGAGAATTGTGGGTGGTACGTATGTGACATTAAGATTGGGAGTCCTCTGTCCCTTAAGTCACAAGAAACAATGGAGGTCTGACTGCTTCATCCCCAGTTCCCAGAAGACAGTCCTGGTCGCTGACCAAATGTGTGGGACTGAGATTATTTTTCTTATTAAACTTCTCTCTCTTGTAGCCTTATTTTCTCTACTGCCCAGTGACATCCTGATGACTCACTTAGTGATTTGTATCTGCCCTGTGCCCTTGTGATATTATAACTTAGCATGTGACCAGATTTTGAATGCTTTGGTTTTCAGACTCCATCAGAATTAAGGAGTCATCAGTGTGGTTCAAACACACAAATAATTTAAAGATGATTAAAAATAAAAATTAAAAAAAAAAAAAATATATATATATATATATATATATACACACCTTCCTCTTGGTGCTGTAAGGGGCATGGCCTCAGCTCCATGCTGCCGAGTTCAGGGTATCAGTATCTGAGGTGTATGTGGCTTGGAATTACTTGCTGGTTTAGAGCAGTGGCCCTCAGTATAGTCCAGCATCATCAGCACCACCAGGGAGCTTGTGAGAACTGCACACTCCTGGGCCTTACTCCAGACCTCAGAAACTCTGCTGTGGGGCCCAGCAGTCTGTGTTTTAACAAGCCTCCAGAGAGGTTCTGATGTGCATTAACTGGATTAGATGACCTGGCAGACTGGAACAGAAGTGTGTATAGCCTTCCAGGTTGGGGGGTTCCTCCCACCAGGCCTGGAAGGAGGGAGTGGTCATTTCACTGGTGAGTTCTCCAGGGAAATATTCCTCCAGCGTCACTGTTTAAGGCACCTGGCGCCATTGTGGAGTGGATTCAGCCTCTGATTTGGGAGATCAGAATCAGGATCAGAAAGCTCCATTCAGTCTTGAAGGAGAAACTAACTTCTGTTATTTCACATCATATGAAGAAGTAACAGGATCTGAATATGTGGATGCTGGCAATGATGACAGTTGGCATTCCGGGGGCTCCTTCCAGTTTTTGTTCTGTGTGCTTGTAGGATGAGTGCCTAGCTGGCTGTGACCACGTTGTAAGCCTTGCTCTATATTGTGCCCTCCCCATTATGCTAAGGACTGAAAGTGGAGAGGGCTTCAGGACTTGAGTCCTGATTGACAGGGGCCCCTGTGCCCTGAGAAAGGGGCAGGCTGGTGCACAGGTCCTGCAGAAGTCATTTTTGCATGGCATTTGGAGATGTTGGTGCTACTGGCTCATCTGGAACCTCTGGTAAGAGGGAGAGGCAGGGAGAGCCGCCTGAGCAGGGCCACTGGGTTGCCATTTAGATTCCCTGACTCTGCAAGCTGGCTCAATGTTGCTTTTTCATGTGCTGCTGGGAATGAAGCTGTCTGATTCTTTCTTCCTGAACAATGGCTGTTTTTATGAGTTCTTGCTTCTCCCAGGCAATATCCCACACAATGGAATTTTTTCTTTTCCATTTGTTTAAGCCATGGACCTTATGGACTCTGTCTGGTTGACTTTTATCTAATGTTTACAGTTAGTGTAGTGTGATAGTGTGAGCTGGGGTATTTTTGTGTGTAAAGAAAAAGAAAAGGGAGATATCCCTGCCCCCTTACCCCCAGCACCAGAAAAAAAGACACTGTGTGGGAAAAAAAAAAAAAAAAAGCCACAGTCAGAATCAGGGATCAAGTTGGTAGCAAAGGAGGAGGGTAAAAGACAACCCTTGGGGTCAGTGGCTGCCACAGGAGGGATGAGGAATGAGGAAAGAGTACCCCATTTTGCGGGTGTTTGGTCCACTTTGTATGATTCCCCCATGCTGTGGTATGAGCTTCTTCCCGGTACCCAGGCTGGAGAAATCCTTATGGCAGGAGCCACTGCCTCCCCATCCCCACCCCAGGCCCAGAGGAGCTGGCAGAGACTGGTTGTCACCTGTCTGAAGACCTGCTCTGAACCAAGGCCAAGCTGACCCCACCTGACCTGGCTGGTCAGATGCAGCAGGCCCGAGCTGGCCTAAGTGCAGAGGTATTTGAATCTGTAAGACATTGCCTTTCCTCCCTCTCCCAATGAAAAAGAAGCCCCAGTCCCCCTCTGCTCCAGGGGCCCCATTGCTTTTCCATGACTGGTAGTGGATGGGTTTACTGCTCATTGCACACAATTCAGACCCAGACTCTGTTCCTGCAGACAGTCTAACCTATCCTGACACTAGCTTAAGCTGTGACAAAAGATATTTGGATATGCAGAGGTCTGCTTTTGATTTTAGTCGTAGTTTCTCTGAATATTTTGGCTCTTCTTGCATCTCCCCTGTTCTTTTAAGATCAGCTTCATGGGCGGCTGTTGAGCTCCTGTTAATGTTGCCATTGGGGTACTGAATAGGAAAGACAGAGCTCTGTCCTTTTACAGATTGGAAACTTGGGTTTTAGCAATTATGGGAAGCCATGGGCAGGTCAGGAAGATCAGAAACAATTCATCTTGTGCTATGGTATGGATATGGTTTGAGTGTGCTGAATTTTTTGAAAGGATTTTATATATGGTGGCAATTCCATGTATGGTGGAAAGTAGAAATAACTTAGCTATTTTATTCACTTACACAAATATGACCAAGTCACCAAGAGATAAATCATTTCCCTTTCTGCAGACTAATCATGGCCATGATTATCTCTGAACATTTTTTAAATATATCAGCTGTGCATGCCCGAAGTCTTAGACTTTTGAACAAATACTTTGTTTTTTAAAAGCTCATTCAACAAAATACTTTTTTTTTAAATGTATAGTTCTATGACTTTTAACACATGGATAGAGTTGTATAACCACCACAAGCATATACAAAATAGTTCCAGTATCCCAAAGGAAATGCCTTGTGCCTATCCCTTTATAGTCACCCCATCCCATATACTTTTGTAAAAGCTTTTTAAAAACAACAACTTTCTTGAGACCTAATTTGCATACCACATAGTTCATCTGTTTATAGTGTAAAGAACTCAGTGGTTTTTGGTGTATTCAAAGAATTGTTAACCATTACTACAACCAAGTTTAGAACACATCTATAAATTATTCCCCATTTTATTCAGTTCTCCAGCCCTTGCAATTACTAATCTTTCCATCTCTATAGATTTTTCTTTCTGCACATTTCCTATAAATGGAATCTAATATGTGCTCTTTTTCATGCACAGCTTCTTTCCCTTAGTATTAAGTGCACCAGCACTTTGTTCCTTTTTATAGTTGGATAATATTCCATGGTTTGTATGTGTGATATTTTGTTTATTTATTCATCTATGGATGAACTTTTGGATTGTTTCTACTTCTTGGTTGTTTTGAATAAAGCTGCCATGAACGCTCAGAGACAAGTTTTTGTGTGCACATAGGTTTTCATTGCTCCTGGTAA
The DNA here is from genome assembly GCF_045843805.1 of Urocitellus parryii. NCBI lineage: Eukaryota > Metazoa > Chordata > Mammalia > Rodentia > Sciuridae > Urocitellus > Urocitellus parryii. The sequence continues at coordinate 197,775,460 of NC_135533.1, forward strand.
TGAAATATTTGTGAGTAGAATTGCAAGATTGTGTGTGACTCTATATTTAACTTTTTGAGGAACTGCCGAACTGTTTTTCATAATAGCTGCACCATGTTGCATTCCCACTAGCAGTGTACGAGAGCTCCAATTTATCCATGTCCTTCCCAACACTTATTGATTGCCAACACTTACATGTCTCATTGATTATAGACATCCTTGTGGCTATGAAGTAGTATCTCATTGTGATTTTGGTTTGCATTTCCCTATGGATAATGATGTGGAACATTTTTTTCTTGTGCTTCTTGACTTTTGAAATTATTAGGTTGAAATATATCTTGGATAAGTAAATTTCAACATATTCTTAAAATATTCAACCTAAACAGAAACATGCTCTTTTCTTCTATATTATTAACTGATACTAGATTATTTCACCTAGGCAGAAACTAGCAATTATAAAATTAAAAGTATTCTTTTATGCTCTGTTCACTCAAAAGTCTAGGAAAAAGGTAAAAATTCTCACTTCTTAATGTCCCAATCTCAACATTAAAGTCTGAGTTTTTTGTGTGTCTTAAGCTTTAAGCACATGCCATGTTAGGATACTATATTGAGTAGTTGGTATAGATTTTAAATTCACAGCACACTTTTTTTTTTCCTGGCCTTGATTGTAATCATAGACTGCTCTGTATCCTTTTTGATAGTTTTAAGCTTGGTCTTTCCATTTGCTATACTAGGGATTTAAAAATAAAAGTCTTTTATGGTGCACAAAGTTAAGTACCAAAATTGCCTCAGTTAGAGGAGCCAGTTCTATGTGGATTTGAACCAACCTGTAACCTGAGTCACTCACAGCCACTATTAATAGAACAGGGGCCTGGTGAAGGGCACCTTTGGTGGAGACTTTCAGGAAGGAGCAACTTCCTGGCAGAGACAGTCATCAAGATGGAAATAGGGCACCTGTGCATTTTAAGGTACAGTAATTGAAACCATTCAAAATTTCTCTTTGGTATTTAGATCACCTGAGATACCCAGTGCTGCTTTGGATATCAAGGAAAATGGAATATTCTTGTGTAAATATAGCTGGACCTTATGGTCCTGGAGGGCTGACATCTTGTTTGGTGTAAGTGTTTTCTCCTAGAAGACTGGCATCAGGCTCAAGTGGTGCTTCTTGCATGAGTGAGTGAATGAATGGATGAATGAATGCTGGGAGTACTGGATGTTGATTGTCAATCCATGTGTGGCCTTTGTCACGCTTTCCCCTCTCCTAAGGGAATCCAGATTTGGTTCTACTCTTGGCCTCCTTTGCAGCTTATTGGGTGGGGGTTGAGGAGGCCTGGGGGCTTCTGCTTGCTCCAGGCCAGTCATGGTGGCCCCATTCCTGCTGGGTTTTGACACTGGCTGCTGTGATCCGGACAGGTCTGCTGTGGTCTGCCTAGGAAGGTCTTCCCCACTGGGTAAGAAGGAGACATGTGGGAAGACTGCCATTCTCTGCCCCAAGATGCTGGCATGGCTGTACATGCTGCCCTCCTGTCTTGTGACCTTAGGAGAACCTAAGGTGAACTCAACCCTGCTTGAGGCCAGCAAGAAGGGAGGGGTGGACTTGGATTCTGGGCTTGGTTCCTTCTTGGACAGGTCACATCTCCCTTCCTTAAAGTGTCCTGTAGCCTTGAGAATTCACCTCAGTTAACCTGCCACCTACCCCACATCTGAATAGTTGTGTTCTTAGTCTTAAGTGTTCAAAGAATCCAGGAAATACAACCAACTGAAAGAAAGTTGCATTTTAAATGCCAATAAAACAGAACATGTCATTCTGTGAGCTTCCTTTTAAGGCTGAGCTTGAGCTTCTCTTCCTCCTCTCTGCTTTCCCAGAGCTGCCCTTTGCCCAGGTTGGGGCTATTGTGGCTGCCTTTATTTATGCTCTCCTGGCTTGGCTTACACTTCTGCTGCTCTGCCACAGGGGACATTTAGTTTGGGAATTGGACCTGTCACCAACTTTTCGGTAAATTATTGCTCTAAACCTCTCTCCTCATTTCAAAAATGTGCATAATATGCATGTCTGCTGTCTGTTGTAGAGATTTACTGAGATAAGGTGTGTTTGTAAGTGACCTCTTTCCTGTAAGTTCTTTTATCATGTAAATCTATATTATGATGACTGTGGACTAGAAGGAACCTTTAAAATCAACCTGACTTATCTTGGGGCTGATTCAGGGGTTTCCCCTACTATCCAGAGTGGACTTGCCCTTTGTTTTTGGGGCCATTTGTATTGTAAGGCTGAACTTGCCTACCTTCCATCCCATGGCTGTATTTAAGTGATTCTGTTTGACTCAGACACTCTGCATGTAAGCAACCATGCTCTGCTTCCAGCAGTGCTCAGAGCTGTGCAGGAATGTTTCTCACAGTATACTGCTAAAGACTTAAAACAGTTGAAGTAGTCCAAATAACCACCACAGGGTAACTGGTCAAGTTATGATTTGTCCATTCAGCAGATTTGTCTGCATCTGTAAAAGCTAAAGAAGCATCTTTACCAGCAATGATAAGAACTGATCTCAGGTTACTGCTGGGCAGGAGAATCAAAGTGCAAAACTGTGTGTAAAGCATGCTGCCTTTTAAAGAAATATGGGTCTAGGCACGTAATCAAAAGTTAACATGCCATAGGTTAAAAGATATCATTTGCTTTATGTACCTATAAGAAAAGTAATGTTATGAAGTTAGCACGGTAAGGTACCATTGACTATAAGACATACCTTGATTTCAGAGATTTTAAAATGGAGAAAGAGTGCATCATCTTAAGAGACTTATTCTTTACCCTCTCCTTGTGCTTTAACTGTAAGACAGAGTGCGCATTTTCCCAATTTAAAAGAAATCTAGGTGTGTATGTATATATTACATGTATGTGTGTGTATACATATGCACATATGCATACATATGATGTAAGTAGGATTTGGACTTTGGGGAAGGCTCCTATGTCCTTCTCTATATGTGCAGATTTGAGTTCTATACTGCCCTTCTCCCCTCCCCGACCATGGGAACCAAGTTAACTATTTTAGAAAGATACCAACTTGTCTTCACTAGTAGGTTCTCCACTAGTCTTTATGGATTCTAGAAAAATTTTGCAAACAGTGGTGGGGTGAGAACCGGGGGTCGTTTCTGTTTTGCCTCTCAGCAGGCTTCAGCTGTTGGCTTGTTTCCCTGTGGATATTTTCATGCATTTTCCTATAAGAGTATGTGTGATGGGTCACACATAATTTTCTTTACTTTTTGTATTGTATTTTAAAAATGATCCAGCTGGGTAAGTTTATTATGTTCTAGGATGAATCTTGAAGTGACTAATTTCAGAGTGTTTTTTCCTCCCACAGAGAGACTGCTAGCTGTGGTGGGCAGAGGCCCATTCTAGGCAAGGTGTTGGGTAATTTAGATTTGTGTCCTGACTTCATATTTGCCATTATGGTTTCCTCTTCTGTAAAATGGGAACAGTGATGCTGGCTCCTCCTGTCTCATAGATTTGTGAGGAATGAATAACTTACATAACTGACACGTACTTAGTATGGACACTTATGCAGCAAAGGCATGAAGGACAAGGTTATATGCATATAGCAGTGATTCAAAGCATTTGGTTGACATTTATCATTTTTTTTCCTGCATAAATAATGTCATTTCTTTAAAATATTCTGTTCTTGTCTCTTCATCCCAGAGAACAAAGTCAGTAAGACAGGTGGGGCAAATGCATAGTAGGTTTTGAAGAAATCCCATTAGCAGTAGACAAAGCATATAAAAGTCCCATCCCAGTGGAACTCAAATTCTATTTGGGGGAACCTGGTGGAACTCACGTTCTGTTTGGGGTAAATGGACAGTAAACAGATGAGTAAATTATTATATATTAGAATAGTTTCTAAGCATAAAAATAAAGAAGGGGGTATTGCATGTTGGAAGGGCATGCAGTTTTGGACAGGATTGGTCAGGACTTATAAGGGGCTAATGTGTCAGCTAAGGTATGAAAATTGGCAAGAGAGACACTTACTCTTTTGGAGGAGGAGATTCCAGCTAGCAGGAGCAGTAGGTACAAGACCCAGAGTTCTCAGGAACAGAGAGAAGCTTTTAAAAAAATATTGAGTAGACCACTCCACAAAAACTAAACAAAAATAATTTTAGGTGCACTTAAACTCTAAAGAGTGACCAAATGGCTACACGGACTAGAACCAACATCTTTCCCAAGGGGACTACAGTGTTGTCCCCTTGCATTTGAGAAAGTAGAGACAGGGCAGTTTTGACACTGCAGGCCCCTGTAGTAGAGTAGTAGGTGAGGGGCTCCTTTCTTCAGCATGGCCTCTCTGAGCATCTTACCAGCTTATAGTCACAGCCTGTCATTGGGAACAGGCCTGAATGTGAACACTGTCACGTTAATGTCACATCTGCTTGTCAGGTGTTTTGCAGTCCCTTGGTGATCTCATCAGTTTCATTTCAGGGCTAATAAATGACCTCTAAGGGATTAATGACTTATGAAGAAGAACTTTGTAAAAACTCAGGTATGTTTCAGGCCTTGAAGATGATCTTAAGTTTATGGTTGAAAACTCTTTATTATGGTACAATTACAGGTTTACAGAAAAGTTGCCAAGAGAGTAAAGAGAGTTCCCGTATACCCTTGACTCAGCTTTCCCTAATGTTAACATCCAACATGGCCATGGACCTTTGGTTTTTAAGAGTGATGGGGTTGTGTGTGTCCACCCACACCCACACCCACACCCCCCACGTGTACATGCACACCGTGAGGCAGGCAGCCCTGTTATCTGCTGTTCTTTTGATAGCTCATCACACACACCCCTTCTGGGTACAGACTGGACTCTGGCCCAGGCAAAAGCAGGCAAGGAGCTACTTTGAAGCCAGAGTTCCAAAAGCAGGAGATATAGGGAGAACAATCAGCTGTCAAGAGAGCTCTGAGGATCATGTGAACTCAATGCCACTTGAACTTTATTTAGTAGAAGATCGGCCTGAGATACTTAATATAGACATCCCAGCTATCATGTGAGAATTCCATTCTCTTCAAGTAAAAATACAAGGGACTTTGGGAATGTTCACTTTTGTTTGTGTTATTTGAAGACATCTCACTTCTTTCTTGTCTTTTTTATAAACCAGAAGGCCAGCAACAAATACCAAGTTTGTTAATTTGTGAATCAGGAGCAATAGGCCCAATATCCGTTCATCTGCCTGGATTTTTGCTTTATTCAGTAGTACTTTGCCCTGGAAGAGATCCAGGTTGCTTTGGAAAGGGGTATTAAATTCAAATGATGACAGCCATCAGCACTCATTTTGGGGCTTAGGAAGGAGCCCACACCCTTCTAGGATGCTGGCGCCACCCTTCAGAGTGCAGCTGTCTTTGGTGGAGATGGTGAGGCAGCTGCTTCTGGTCAAAGCTGCTCAATTGGCAGAAGGGACATTGAAATTGCAAGCCAAGCCATGGCGGAGGAGAATCCCACAGCAGATGAGGTTTTGTCTGTGGACACGTCACTTTTTTAGTGTGTCTGCTTTTTGTGGATGAGATGGAATTTTCCAGAAACAGGAGTACAATGCTACAAGTTATTCTTGTGGAAATCTCTTATTCTCTTGGTGGGCTATTGCCATTATCAGTAGATGCAAACAAATTCCTTCTGTGTGCGGGGTATGGTAGTGCACATCTGTAATCCCAGTGGCTTGGGAGGCTGAGGCAGGAGGATCCCGAGTTCAAAGCCAGCCTCAGCAAAAGTGAGGCACTAAACTACTCAGTAGACCCTGTCTCTAAATAAAATACAAAAAAAAAAAAAAAAAGGGCTGGTGATGTGGCTCAGTGGTTGACTGCCTCTGAGTTCAATCCCCAGTACCAAAAAAAAAAATAAATCTGAGCTTTTTATTTCGTTGACTGAGGATAGATTTTTAAAATTTTTCTCTACCAGCATCAATTTAGAAAAATAAAGCTTGCATCTACATATTTAGAAAGTTCCAATGATGCTTTTAGTATTACAAAAAAATTGCCTCAGAGACCATTTTAAAACTTTTCCGAAGCTCCAAACCAGTGACTATATTGCTGTGCCTCTGAAGAAACTTTGAGTAATAACACTTTGGAGGCTTGTTTGTTTTGGTGGTTTTTCTCTTCTCCCTTGTGCATACTATTTATTTGTGAAACACAGTTGTGTCAGTGTTGTCCATATGCCTTAAAACTATGTATTTTGCTGTTGAGAAAGAGTGTAACAGTGCTGGATCTTTAACGAAGACTTTCAGCCTGCTGCAAATTATAATTTTTATCAGTGAAGGTTTCATGTCGTGGGAAAACAGTGCCCAACAGCCCCGTCTCCTGCCTGGCTGCACTCGCTGTGGCTGGTCCTGAGAAGCTGGACAGCCTTTAGCTCTACAGATGGAACGAGGGGCACTTTCACCTGTGGAATTTCTCTTCCTGTAGTTGCCTTGGGAGATGGATAACATCACTCCTGTTATTTAGGTTCAGAAGATATACTGCAGAAAATTTAAGAAGCTCAACTAAGATCTGCACCAGTTGTGAGTAGTGAAGTCAGAATTCCAGGCTTAGTTTTCAGTCCCAAATGCAGTACTCATTCTTCCAGACCAGGGCTCAGCAAAGTGACCCCTGGACCAAAGCTGTCCCACCCACTGTGGTAAATAAAATTTTATTGGAATACAGCTTCATCCAGTTTTTGCATTTTATCTGTGGCTGAATAGAAGGACTGGCCACCTGAGCTTCTTCCATCCAAAGAATTGTGAGGAAATAATAAACCATTGTTGTTTTTGCTGATAGGTTTTGGGGCGGTTTGTTATACATCAGTGGATAAAATGAAATGTCCCAAGACATTTCAAAGTGAGATAAGACCCAAAAGGAGACCTCAGATGCCTTCTGGGTTGGGTGGTAGTAGCACATCACAAAAACACGGATCCTCCCATGTTGGTGTTGGAAGACTTTGAGAAGTGAAACAAAGTTGAGCTCCCTTTCTGAGTTACCCAAATGTAATTCCTAAGAACTCTAAAATATTACCAATGGAATCTGGAGAGCTATCTTACAGATACGATAAGCATAGAATACATGTTTCTTTATTTTGAACTTGCCATGGAAAATCAGTGCATAATAAACATTTTAAGTAGCTTACAGAATGTTTCCTAAAATAACTGAAGTTAAAACATTTGTACTAGACTTCCTGGAAATGAAAAGCTTTTCTGAAAATGATTTATGAATGGATTTTACCCTATGATACTAAGGGTATATTTTCAATTCATGGGTTATACTTAATTAAGTAGCTATACTTAAAAAAATAGTTGAGTAAAGGCTGATCAATTTGATATTGCTTGATTCTAATCAGATTTCACTGATAGTGAAAGTCATAGAAGTAGGTGTTCAAGCATGTGTCTTTTTGTAGCTTTGAATCTATGATGGGCACTGAGCAGGCCTGCCCACATACATGGTCACCACACTTTCTAATGTCAGAGCTGATTATTTCATCTAACTCACTGGACATCTCAGATGAGCTTTGCAGCTAGATATGTTGCTACAGTTGCCCGCCAAGTAAAGGCCAAGCTCTTTGTAGCAACTATAACTACAACTACTATAACACAGGTTATAGTGGTAGGTAGTGGCGTTCCTAGAGTTTTGACCAGCTGGCCTAGATCTGCCCCCAGTAACCTCCCCAGCTCCAGCCCCTCTGAATCTTAAGCTCTACCCAGATTGAACATTTTCATACTCCTGCTAAAAATGCTTTCCAGGCCTTTCCAACTAAACAACTCACCCCCACCACCTACCCCCTGCAACAAAGAAAAAAAGAAAAAAGAAAAAAACCTTCCTGGTTATGAACATTTTACACTTTTTGTCCAGACTAATTTTAGAATTGTCTGTGCCTCTACCACTACTGTCAACAAACTTATTAAATAAAATGCAAGATTGATTTTTCGCAGTTTTTATTTAAAAAAATTTTGTAGTCCTTTGACTGTCTGAAGTGTGCACAGAGTATTGGGTGAAAAGTGACTTTGATACTTTCTTTCCTTCTGAGGGTTTGCTACTAATTTTCTTTATAATTATGTTTATTTCTTTCTGTTTATATTCTGTTTTGGGGTTCCCCATCTTCATTGACTTAATATCTTGATTATGTAAAACATCAATGCCTTTTTTGAGAGAAACAATAAACTATCCAGAAATTTATTTAAAATTTAAAATTTATTTTTATGTGGTTCTGAGAATGGAAACCAGTGCCTCACACATGCTAGGAAAGCGCTCTACTACTGAGCCACAACCCCAGCTCTTCAATGCCTTTCTTTTTTCACTTAGTAATATATTCCAGTTTATGGGGATCTATCTATCTATCTATCTATCTATCTATCTATCTATCTATCTATCATCTATCTACCTATCTATCTATCTATTTTTCTTTCTTTCTCTCTATCAGCAAAGCATTCTATTATTTGGTTAAATAAACTCTTGCATAATTAAGATTGATGCCAGTATTTCTCTCCTACATTTCATGTCATAACAAATAAGTTTATGTGGTTTTAGAAAATGTTTTACCATTTTTTGCATATTTCAGAATATTTTAATTTTGCTATAAAATATAGCACTTTATTTTCCATTAGATTGTCTAACTGGTTCTTGTTAAGGATATGAATGTCATTGATTTTTTGTGTAACATAGTGGTAGAATTTTTGTACTATATCCTTCTACTTTACTAAGTCCCTTTATTGCTTGAGTTAGTCTTATTATTATTTCTCTTGGGTTTCCAAGTATATAATAATATTATTAGCAAAGGGATAATTTAGCTTCTTTTCCTCTTCTTATGCTGCTAAGTTTTTCCTTTGGTCTAATGTGTGCTGATATCCTCACTGCATTGTAATGCAGTAGTAGAGATAGTGGGCATCCTTGTTTTGTTCTAATCTTACTGAGAGTGCCACTGGTATTTATCCACTGGAAAAGAGGTTGGCTCTAGTCCGTGGGGCATGATGTGTATTCATGTTAAGGATGTATCCATCAATTCCAATTTTATGGAATATTTTCCTTGGAACTATAGTGTTGAATTTTATTAAAAAGTTTTTTCAGTATTGATGAATATAATCCTGGGTTTTGCTCCTTAAATCTAATAATATGGTAGATTATACTAATGAACTTTAAAATGTTGAACCATCCTTATATTCCTGGTTAGATAGGTCTCAGGATCTGATTTCATGTCCTGTAATTAGGATTATTTGGTCGTTGAATGTCTAATAAAATTCCTCTGTGAAATTCTGGCTGTGAATTGACAAAAGAATTTGATGAAGACAATTCTCATTGTGTGAAGTCTAAGGATTCAAAAAAACCTTTTATGTTGGGTTATATATCTGCAATTTTAGGTATAAAAAATAAACTATCCAGAAATTTATTTAAAATCTATCCCTTCCCAGACATTCTTTTTTAACTGGAATATTGCAAAATGACATTGATATAAGAAAGAGGACCTGCCAAGATCAGACTTCATTCTGTGATTATGGAAGCAAAACCATTCTAGAACTTTGCCCATTTTTCTGTGTAACATGCTAATAGAGGCTAGGCGAATAAAAAAGGGATAAAACTAGCTGAACACGAGTGGTGGGGACTGTGGCAAGTTGGACAGCAGATTATAACTCCTGACCAAATGCTCCTTCTCAGAAACATCTCAGGAATAGGAGCCTGATGTTGCTTGATCTCCAAATTTATCTAGAGGCTTCATATCTAGAATTTTTTAATGTGATTTTTAAGACTTAGCAATTAATTAGTAGCCCATTGTAGGCCAAATACAACTCATTTTGTAAAAATGTGACCCCCATCCACTCTCCTGAGTGCAGGCAGGTGGGGTGGTTCTGACATGGTAAGTGTCTTGTGTCTTAGACGGGACTGGCTGCTCAACTTTCGGTCGTGAAGAGGAAGCTCTGAAGTGTGTCCGATCCACCAAAGCCACGGAGAGATGCTGCTTGCTCTGTAACAGAATGAATGATCTTGGAAAGAAAAAGAGATGGCCTAGCTGATGTGGATGATGACTCCTCTGAGCAAGGTCCTGAGCAGTAAACACGTGGGACCTCCCGTGGTTGGTGCCATGGGGTGGTGCCTGGTGAGGACCAGTGAGGAGCGAGTACTCTTGCTTGGCAAGGTTGACTCAGTGCCCCCTGCCTGCCATCCATCCAGTCCCTTGCCTTTGAGTTTCCTCTTTCCATTTCCTATCGTTCTCTTGCTTTTATACATTGTGCTTATCATGGCCCACTCACTCCAGGGGACTGTTCTGACTACTTCCCTAGTGACAACCTGTCAATTTCAGCAAGAAAGCCTATTTGGGTGCCTCTTTCTTGGGGAGTTGGAGAACATGCTTCTTTGAGTCCCTCTGCAGCTCTAGCCCCTGACCTCAGTTTCCTGGGCTGATCTTATACAGAGCTCTTGGCTTCTGCCCCCAGTACCACACATTCCTAATTATTTGTGTTACTTCTTGGGTCAGCCTGAGGTCTGCTTTGGATTACTTACTAAAAGTAGCTGATAAACAAATCAAGCCGTGGTTTCCATTTATTCTCTTGTTCTTTCCAGATGCCTGTGTTAATGCTTTTGTAGAGACTTTTCTCCTTTGCCATCAAACTGGTTTAAGTCCAGTATCTGATTTTTCATGTGGACCAAAAACCCATTTGCCTTTCTGTGGATTGTGTAAAATTAATGAAATTAATACTTTTATCCACATATGCCTGGAGTATGACTTGCTCATTGAAGGAATTTTTATGCAGTCCAATTTGTCTTGATAATTAGGAACATAAATGATTTATTTATTGATTATATTAAAACACTTATTATAAGGGGCAATATTTGTAGGGAAGTCGCTGTATCCATGCTGAGATGTTTCTTCCCACTTGATCCCACATTGAAGTCAGAATATAGTGACAACTTCTGTTTCCATAGCTGCAGAATCTGTTTTCAAAAACACAAGACTGTGATCTCAGTGTAGTCGAGTGCACACTGAGAAGCTGATATGGAAATAGAAATGAGGCTTTATTCAAAATACAAGCTTTAAAACAAAAACTTCCTGTTCCCTTTTGGTGAGTGGGTGAGATCCCCACCCCTCCTTTTCAGGTTTTGTAGTTTTCCAGGTTAATTTCAGAAGTTGACTGTGAAGGGATCCTAGCTGACTGTCATTTGATCGTGTCAATCAGGAAGCCCCTCAAACATTTCCTAATATGACAGATGAATCACTGGAAATTTATTGTACTTTATTGTACTTTTTGCTGCAGTTGTGATTGACCCGCCAGGTCACTGTAAAGACAGAAGAGTTGGTGTGGCTTATTTCAGCAGGCTTAGGCAGAAAGGGTGAGTCATTAAATTCATTCATTCACTTGAGTTCCGTGATGTTCAAGGCACTGAGGGCACACTAGGGTGAACTAAACAGGCAGAAGTGAGTCTTCATTCAGTTTTTGCTCATATAGTATGAAGCATGGAAGTTTGTGCATTGTCTAGGGTAGGAAAATGCTGGTTGGAATAGGGTCCCATTTCTCCAACAGGCTGACCTCCATTTCTGGGGGATTATCTCAAGGGGTGACCCAGAGCTGTCTGTCATTCATTGAGCATTTACTCTGCTAAGAATGCATTTTTCTCACTTTAGTGTATTATTCATTCTCTATGACGACCCTGCACTGTTAGGGGCTGCTATTACTTTCCACTTTGTTGATGAGAAGGAGGGTCGTAGGGGTTAACTGACTTTAACTTGCTGAACATGACAGTTACTAATGCTGACCATGTCTTTTTGTCCCCAAAGGGGTTGAGCTTGTAGTAGAAGGACTTCAGGAAATGCATTTGTGGTTATGTGGTCGCGTTTAGGAAATGTGCTCACATCCAGGTTATTTGAAAAGTGCTGGTGGGTAGGACAGTACAGCAGTGCTAAGGTGACTCAACCCTGGAGACGGAAGGGCTGGACAGTCATGTTGTAGGCCAGCCAAGGATATAATAAGGAGGAGTAACGGGACTATTGGTGTAGTCCTGGGTGGGGACCCAATGCCTGTGATGATGAAATTCTACCGGAAATGTTCTTTAATTACATTTGTCATTTGTCTTGCTTTTATGTAAATAAAGATACCATATTCTGAACCCTGCTTCCCAATCTACCACTTTCCCACTTAATCTGCCCTGAGCATCCTTTTTCTGCATTGCCATTGGAGATGGTGTTACAGTGAGGAGGGTGCAGATGTGTTATCTGGACAGACCATGCCTTATTGAATTGAAATTCATATTCCAACTTACAAGTGTTATGCAGATGCTAAGATGAGGAAAGTTAAATCTCTATGCATGGTTATGATTTTTCTTAGAAAATAGTTGTAGAAGTGGAATTGGTTTTGACAACATGTAACTTTGTGTGTGTGAGGTCATCCCCCATGTCCCTGTCAGCACCAGGTTATAATTAGAATAAAAGCATGCCAATTTGATAGGTAACATAATCTCTTATACTTACTTTAATTATCACTTATTTAATGACTAGTTCTATTTTTTCCTGAAAACTTATTACTATATTTTCTTTAATAAAAGATTCATATGTGGATATTTTATTGTGGATTTAAACATTTTTTGGTGTGAAAAGATCTTCATAATTTCTTTGAGTACATTGGTCTTGAAATTGACAGTATCTTATAATTTAATTTTTTTTCCATGTAAGGTCATTGTCCCAGCTTTTTGTCATGAAAAATTTTCAAAAAAAAATTTATGTAAGTGATAAGTGCAGAATACAATAAACTGTGTGAGTATTTGCCTTATACACTTACTTTTAGGCATGTTTGCCATGTGCAATAGTTTTAAATAGGCTTGAGTTCAACACCCATTGCACCTCTCAATTCTTAGGACTCTATCCAATTACTTCCAGCCTAAGTTTGGCCATCAGCATCTTGAACAGGGTGATAGTGCTGGCCCAACAGCTGCCATGAGTTTGGGGCAAGGACTCCCAGGTATTACCCCAGGACTGGCTGAGCACTGCACAGTAAATGCAATCAATAATATGCTTTTCCTAATTAGCATTATTATGATTTTTAAAAAAGCTCTTAGTGCAGTAAAACCAGAACTTGCTAGCCAAGGTGGCCATGCCTTTAACCCCAGCTATTCAAAGGCAGGAGGAGGATTGCAAGTTTTAGGCAAGCAGGGCAACTTAGCAAGACCCTGTCTCAATAGAACTGTTCTCTCCCACCCCATCCCACATTCCTGGGCCTCTTTCTCACTCTAGGTATTATATCAGCTTTATCCTGGAGTGTGAGGGCTCAGCAGTGCTGTTGTTGGCTGGGTGAAGTTCATTACTAATTCAGGGCTGTGCACTGGAGGGCAAGTAAGGCCTCCTGTGCTTGCCCATGGATTTCAACTCATATTCTACTGTTTTTTTCCTCTCCCAGGGACCCTGTGCCCATTCAAAGTGAAGGCATGTGCAGTGTGGGCTGCCAGGGCTTCTTAGTTTAAGGCATTTGGCCCTTCCCAGGCAAGATTCTCCTCTTCAAAGCAATAGCTTTCCAGCTTGGAATCTCAGGTTTCTTTACAGGGATTTGTTATAAAGTTACCATTCTTGCAGCCCTTCTGGGCTTTGGCTAGACTCCAAACTTCTTCCTCAATGTAAAGAGAGCCCAGCTACAATTTCTGGTTCTCTGGTTGGGGCCTGCACCAAGATGTGGCATATTACCGCTGTGATGCTTCTCTGAGAACTGCCTCTGTTCTGCCTGCTGCCCATCAGGCTGGCCTTTTGCCCCTTGGCTGGCAGGATTAAGTGTCCGAGGGCCACTATTTACCCAGATAAGCAATTCTGTTGGCCTGGGTTGCTGAGAAAGCCCCTCTGCAGAGCAACACACTATAGTTTCTGTTCCCTACACTAGCCTGGGAGTGCTGTCACAGGAATTGACAATCAAATTTTGACTGCCTTGTGCAGCTTATAGAGTCTCTCAGATGACATATGTCTGCGCTTGGCCTGGTCCAGCTTGTCCACTAAACTTACTTTGTGCTGGAAGATACATGAAAGTTCCACTGGGGCTGAAAGAAGAGAGGCAAGCCAGGAGCAGGCTCCCTGTGTAGTCTCTCCCCCTGGTCTCCTTTGGCAGGAGAGGGAGCTATTTATGGCACTTTAAAAAAAATTTGCTGCCGCCAGCTAGAGAGAGACAGGGACTATTACGTAAGGCTGTGAGCGTGCGCTGTATTTTTGTTCTCTTTTTCTCCCTTATTCTAGGAGACAGAGATGGGCTTACAGAAGGCAGCGTGGCTGGGCACTTCTGTTCTCCCAATTGCAGCAGAATTATTTTTGGAACCGGGGATTTGGTCACATGACAGCAGTTTTCATTCATGAGCCCCAGATCGATTCAATGTTTTCATCTTTACTTCATAGGCGTTTATGGGGGTAGTGTGTGTGTTAGTGGGTTTGCATCTGTCCTGAGCAAGGGTTAGAGAGGAGAGTGAGTTGGATTCTGGAACTGAATTGGGTCAATTCTCCGGTTGCTGAGTTCTGCAAATTTTCTCTGAGTGATGCTGATTTCTTTACTATTTGGGGGCTTTGACTTTCCCCAGAGGAAGGTATCACCTTAAAAGTGGCATTTGATTCATGCGTGTGTGCATGTGTGTGTGTCTAAGAGTGTGAAATATGTGGGAGCTAGAGAGTAAAAAGGAAAACAAAGGTGGGGGAATCTCATGAAAATGGAAAGGGAGGACAGTAGAGGAAAGGGGGCAGTAAGAAGGGAAGGAGTGGAAAAGTGGTGGGGAGTGATATTGGCCAAACTGTGTTGTTCTATTTTGTGCATGTAACAACAGATCCCACCAGTACATGCAACTATAATGCACCAAAAAATATGGAGGAAAAAACAAAACAAAACAAAACAAAAACCCAGGGCCTGAGTGTATACTAGGCAAACGCTATGCCATTGAGCTATATTCAGGGACATTGTTTTCTTTTTCTTTCTTTCTTTTTTTCTAACCCAGGGCCTCTACATACTAGGCAAGGGCTCTACCACTGAACTACATCTGCAGCCAAAGTCTGCATTTTTGTTGTGTGTGACATTTTTGTTGATGTGTGCTCGGTTAGCTTAGTAGTCAGTTAATGATTCGACAGAAATTTTCTTAAACAATTGGAACCAATAAATCTCCCAACCTTTACTGAGGAAAAAAGAAAAAAAAAGCCCAGGAAAGCAAGAGCAAGAGAGGACAGATGCACACGAGAGGCCCATACAGTACCCATGGCAGATACTGTATGTGTGACAGGCACTAACTATAACTTCCACCCACATGCCAAGATGCCCGGAAGCTATACTGGCAGAATCTATAATGGTGGTTACCTCTAGTCCCTAGCTATCCTGGTCTTTTCTTTTGGGGGTCCTTGGACACTCTCTGGAGTGCACAAGAAGTTGGGAGTTGGCCTTGAGACCATTCGGCACCTCCTCTTCTGTGCTTTGGTTAATCTGCTACTGATTCGACTTCCTGGTTGTAGTTGCTAATATGGGTTCCTCCAAATCTTTCTTGTTCTATGGGTGGTCACACAGTCCCCTCCTGAGATGCTCCTTCCTTTCACAACATCCCATCAAGTTGGGGCCTAATCCGACAAGATGGAGATTTGGGGCTACTTTTTCTTCTAGTAGGCACAGTATCTCGGATTTAATTTCTAGGTCTTTGATCCACTTTGAGTTGAGTTTTGTGCATGGTGAGAGATAGGGGTTTAATTTCATCTTATTGCATATGGATTTCCAGTTTTCCCAGCACCATTTGTTGAAGAGGCTATCTTTTCTCCAATGTATGTTTTTGGCACCTTTGTCTAATATAAGATAACTGTAATGTGGGTTTTCTTTTTTTAAGGAATGAACTCTCTGCAATGTACTTTTCTCTTAGTACTGCCTTCATATTGTCCCAAAGATTTCGATATGTTGTATCGCCGTTCTCATTTCCCTCTAAGAATTTTTTAATCTCCTCCTTGATTGATGTCTTTTGCAACCCATTGTTGATTCAGTAGCATATTATTTAGTCTCCAGGTGTTAGAGTAGTTTTTATTTTTTATTTTATCGCTGATTTCTAATTTCATTCCATTGTGATCTGATAGAATGCAGGGTAGTATCTCTATTTTTTTGTATTTGTTAAGAGTTGCTTTGTGGCATAATGTATTGTCTATTTTAGAGAAGGATCCATGTGCTGCTGTGAAGAAAGGGTATTCACTTGTTGAAGGATGAAATATTCTATATATGTCAGTTAAGTCTAAGTTATTGACATATAAAATATGTCAGTTAAGTCTAAGTTATTATTTGAGTTCTATAGTTTCTTTGTTCAGCTTTTGTTTGGAGGATCTATCCAGTGGTGAAAAAGGTGTTTTAAAGTCACCCAGAATTATTGTGTTGTGGTCAGTTTGACTCTTGAACTTGAGAAGAGTTTGTTTGATGAACATAGATGCTCCATTGTTTGGGACATATAAATTTATAATTGTTATGTCTTGTTGGTGTATGGTTCCCTTGAGCAGTATGAAATGTCCTTCTTAGTCCCTTTTGATTAACTTTAGCTTAAAGTCTGCTTTATTTGATATGATGATGCAAACCCCTGCTTGCTTCCATAGTTCATGTGAGTGGTATGATTTTTCCCAACCTTTCACCTTCAGTCTGTGTATGTCTTTTCCTATGAGATGAGTCTCTTGGAGGCAGCATATTGTTGGGTCTTTTATTTGATACAATCAGCTAGACTATGTCTTTTGATTAGTGAGTTTAGGCTAGTAACATTCAGGGTTATTATTGAAACATGATTCGTATTCCCAGCCATTTTTGTTATTTAACTTGACTTGGTTTCTCCTTTGATCCGTTTTTCCTTTAGTGTAATACCTCCCTCTGCTGATTGTTGTTGTTTTTAATTTCCTGTTCATAGAATATTTTGCCAAAGATGTTCTGTAGTGCACGTTTCTAGTTGTAAATTCTTTTAACTTTTGTTTACATGGAAGGTTTTTATTTCATCGTCAAATCTAAAGCTTAATTTTTCTGGATACAAAATTCTTGGTTGGCATCCACTTTCTTTCAGAGCTTGCTATGCGTTGTTCCAGGATCTTCTAGCTTTCAGAGTCTGGGTTGAAAAATCTAATTGTTTCCCCTTATATATAATTCAATTCCTTTCTCTTGTGGCTTTTAAAATTCTCTCCTTATTCTATATGCTAGGCATTTTCATTACAGTGTGCCTTAGTGTGGATCTGTTGTGATTTTGTACATTTGGTGTCCCGTAGGCCTCTTGAATTTGGTTTGCCAATTTGTTTTTCATGTTTGGAAAATTTTCTGATATTATTTCATTGACTAGATTGTTCATTCCTTTGGTTTAGAACTCTATGCCTTCCTCTATCCCAATAACTCTTAAATTTGGTCTTTTTATGCTATCCCATATTTCTTGAATATTCTGTTCATGATTTCTTACCATTTTCACGGTGTTGTCTACATTCTTTTCAAGATTATGTATTTTATCTTCATTGTCTGAAGTCCTGTCTTCCAAGTGGTCTAATCTCTTGGTTATGCCTTCAATTGAGCTTTTAATTTGGTTTATTGTTTCTTTTATTTCAAGAATTTCTGTTTGGTTCTTCCTTAGAACCTCTATCTCCTTATGAAATAATTGAAGTATTGAAGTAATCTTTCACTTCCTGTATTTGCTTATGTAGCTCTTTATCGAAATGATCTTTTGCTGCCTGTATTTGCTCTCTTATATCATCCTTTTAATTCACAGAACATTTTAATTATGTACATCCTGAACTCCTTCTCTGTCATTTCATCTGCTGTGCTGGCCATGGATTCTAATAATGTGGTATCTTGATTTATCTGGGGCACTTTCTTCCCTTGTCTTTTCATGTGTCTTCCTTCTAGCTCTGTGGATCCGAGGCGTTACTGTTTTTACTCTATAGGCTTATAGTGCCCCTGTAGGGATCCAATACCTCCTCTTTGAGAAGAAAGAAAATGTTAACAGATCCCAATATAAACAAAATACCACCTAAAAACAAATAGTTGTTATTAAGATGTTTACAGTTTGGTCACAATGTACAGAAATAGTGAATTCAATTATTATCTCCAATATAATCAGTAGGTTCGTAAAAGGGTTTATAGTTTCTGATGGTGGACAAAGAACTGGGGGTGAGGAGTAGGATGATATGCTGAGGAGGTAGGAGGTGAGGATATAGAGTTTTTATATCTTAGGAGTGTGAAAGAGAAATCTAAAGAAGTAGCTAGAATAGAGAGGTAGTAATTTAGGGTAGACAAGTAACAGGGAAGACAGTAGAGTACATAAAACACACCACATATATATTAAGAAAAATTTAAAAAATGTTAAAATAGTAAAACTTGGAGAGAAAAAAAGAAAAATATTATATAACATAATTGTAATATACTATTCAGTCAGTCATCTCAGTCCTCAATATCCAAATTCATGCAAAGTACTTGGTTTCACATATGTTGGGGATGTGAGGGCAGGAGAATAAAAGGGAGAGGAAAGAAAAAATATCATGAAGGAAGAAACAAGGATTGTTTTGTTTGGAGATTAGTATCTTTCCTGCCTCCCTTCTTATCCAGTAGATGGGGTTGTCTCTTCTTAGTTGGTATCTCCGCCCTCAGGATGGTGGGGGTTACCAGGGTGTGAGGGCTGGTCTTGGGTTCAGGGCTCCTGGAAATGAGCTGTGGCACCTGCTGGTCCTGTTGGGAGACTGCACTCAAGGATCTCCTTTGGGGCCTGCTCCTGTGATGTGGGCACCAGGTCTTCTCTCCTCCTCATCTTGCCTGTAGACCTCACAGTTCCTGGCCTCTAAATCAGTCTCTAAACTCCCTCACCCTCACCCTTTCTACTTTCTATCAGGAACTTTTCTCTCCGGGGTCTTATGTGTTGCATTCTGATGGCTGCACACCTGTCACAGAGAGCTGTTTTGAATTGGGCAGTCACTGTGCCGAGTTAGCGGCTGTTGGGGATTAGGGGGAATTAGAAAACTATGGGTACCTGGCTATCCAGATGGTGATGGAGGTGACACACGTGGAGGCATCTGCTTTTAGCAATGGGGTGTCAGGTTGGGTGGAGGGAGCCGTGCGATGGTATTGTGCTATGTGTTCAGAGATGAGCTCTGTGGCAGTGTTGTGGCTGTCAGCTGTCTGCTGTCTTCAGAGCCTGTGATATCTCCAGGTGCAGGCAGGCTACTGTGATTAGGAGACTATGGCAGTAGCTGCCGAATCCCAAGGTCGAGGGTACCGGGGGAGTCCCCCGTTGGTAGATGGGGGTCCACATGGGAGTTGTGGCCGGAGTTCCTGCGTGTGGGTAGTGGCTGAGTGTCCTTTGTGGGAGTGATGTCTGGGAATTCTGTATCGGTGGTCCTGCTAAGGCACCCATGAGACCTGCATGGGTGAGTAGTTGGGAGTTGAGAGTTCTTTTGCAACGCTTTGGCCTGGGGCCCTGCGCAGCATGGTGGCTGTGATTCCTGCGCAGGATAGAGGGGTCCTCTATCGCTCTCAGCAAAGCAGTATTCTCACTAGTTAAGACCCAGGTCACAGAGTGACACAGAATGCTGCCTCCCTCTGGCCCACCATCTTGGATCCCTGGTTGACATTCTTGAGTAACAGAAGTGCTTCTCAGCCCTCCTTCTGCCATTCTTTGAGTAAAACTGAGCAGGTCAATTACCCTTTCCCCAAATCTTTCCCTGACCCCTGCCTCTTGAAATGAGAATAGTGCTTCCAAGTTCTAACTTAGAATTGGGCAGGACAGATGGCATTTCATTTGTGAAAGCCCATAGAGAGCTGGATGGTGTGCGCAGAGCTACAAGGCCTAATGCTTCTCAGCGGCCCGGCTTCCCCAGCCTGGCACCATGGCGTAGAGCTGCAGCTCATCTGCTCATTGCCCAACTGTTCAGCTTTTACGTGACAGGTCCCACCACTTAGCCACTTGTCCAGCTATTTAAGGAGCTGGCCTGGGCTCATGGGAGTGCCAGGAAGGTCATATGAGCTAGGAGAGTATTAAGAGGGAGAAGTAGAGGAGGAGATGGTTCCCACTTGGCTGCCCACCAGCTGTCCGCCACCCATGATGTCCCTGCAGGTCACCATATCTGGGGTGTCTGTATTTCTGCTGTGAGCTTCTGTGATCTCTTGGGGTCTTTGCTGAGCTCCTTTGCCCCTTTATGGCAGGAGGAATGTATTTAGAGGACAGATGGAGGAGAGTAGTCAGGGGTCAGGGGTCACATAGAGCCAGAGTAAGGAGCATTCTTTTTTTTAATGGATACATTAAAAAATGGACACAATGCTTTTATTTATTTATTTATTTATGTGGTGCTGAGGATTGAACCCAGCGCCCCACACATTCAAGGCAGGTGCTCTACCACTGAGCCACAACCCCAGTCCGAGTGGGAAGTTCTTTAAGCAAAGCAGAGTTATCACTCCCAACCATAACACAGTGAGCAGCGTCTTTGGAGGCACTCAAAGCAAGGCTCACATCCTTGGCAAGTTATTCAGTCACTCGGAGCCTGTTTCTTGTCCTGTAAAAAGTGGATGCTGGGGCTGGGAATGTGGCTCAAGCGGTAGCGCGCTCGCCTGGCATGCGTGCGGCCCGGGTTCGATCCTCAGCACCACATACCAACAAAGATGTTGTGTCCGCCAATAACTAAAAAAAATAAATAAATATTAAAAAAAAAAAAAAGTGGATGCTAATGATACTTTATAGGTTATGAGCCTTGAACAAGGTCACATATAAACTACCAAGCACAGTGCCAGAGCTGTAGCTAGCTCATTTTACAATTCCAGGAGTGCTGGGGTTGTCTGCACCTTAAAATAGCACATATTGGTCTCATCACCTTCTAAGCAGGTGGCAGCTTGCTCAGAGAAGCAGCTGTAAGATGGCACGAAAAAGGATTGTCTTGGCCTAGTGCTGGTCACGCCTTAGGTGCCAGTTGACCTCAAGTGAGAGCCAGGTCCTGGAGTGGCCCTCTGATTCCAGATGACTGGTTTCCCTCAGCACCATACCCAGCTTGCTGGACAAGGCTCACTCCCTCACTCCCTAGTCCAGATGGGGGAGGTTCTGAGGCCCAGAGAAGTGACACTACCTCCTCAGTGTCACACAGCTCTTCTTATGTTCAGGTTCTGAGCCACCAAACTCACAGTCTGGAAAGAGGAGAAAAATCTTAGGGGCTTACTCATGTACGCTCTATCAGCAGAGTTGAGTTCAGCAACAAGCTGGAACAAACAGAAGTAGTCCATCCAGTGCTAAGATACTCTGGGGGTTGAAGTCACTGACCATGAAGTTCAGGCCAGGGACTTGGGCCAACCACCCCCTGGCACCAGGCAGGGGCATTCTCCTCAGCTCCACTGCAGAACTACCTCTGTATGTGTTTTTTTCTTCTTCTTTTTTTTTTCCCCCAGTGGCACCTCTTTTGCTGAGAAATTGACCAGGTTGCAAAATTTCTCACTCCTCTGCTAGGAGGAATCCTGCCTCCCTGCATCTCCCCAGGCAGCACTGAGGAAACCAGACAGAGGCGCTTTCATCTCGAGGCCCTCCACTCACTCTTCTTAAGCCCTGTTTTGTTTCTTGAGGCCCATTTGTTTCCTCTGCCTGAAAGAAGCCTTTGGCTTGGTGTGCCAGGGTTTTGCTGGAGCCAGAAAGTGACCAGAGTGCTGGTTGATTTGCTCCTGAGCTCCGTGTAAACCTCAGAAGTGCCTGTGAAAAGGGAAGAAGCACGGAGCCTGTGGCAACAAAGGACCACAAATCATTTTCCCACTGGATTCCCATCACTTGTTCCAGTTCAGACCTGGATTCTCCCTTTGCTGGCTTTGTGACCTTTGGAAAGTTACTGAACCTCTCTAAGCATTCTTTTCTTCAACAGTTAAGTGGGGCTGGTAACAGTATTTAGCTAAAAAAAGATGTAGTGACGGGTTGTACATGTTAGAACTTCCAAAGCACTTGCCAGAGTGGGTAGCACATACTGAGTCATCAATAAAAGTTGGTAGTACGATGAATTTATAGAAATGCAGTGCGTATACTGGTGTTTGAAATTGTGCAATTTTGGAAACAATCAAGGGTCACTTAGATGAATACTTTTGAGGAAGGTGATTAATATCTGAGAGTTTGTTGTGTGTACAGCACCTTGCTGGGTGCTTTATTTGCGTCTGTGACAGTAATCTGTTTAACATTCTCAGAGGTGTGGGAATTGTTACTGTATGAAGGAAACCAAAGCTCCAGACCTGCAGGAACTCGCCCAGTGTCTCACTAGCCAGGAAGCCCGAGCCCCACTCTCTTCTCCACAAATGATGCCTGGGGATTGTTGGGACCTGTGTACTGGGCAGCCCATTGCCACTTTTTCTTCTGTGTCTGATTCAACGCTTGGCTGTGTTTGCTTATTTTTGATCTTTGAACTCTTAGAGATCTCAAGCTCTCAGCAGAAATGTGATCTGAGTGCAAATGCTGATGCACATTTGTGGGAATTTTAAATCACTAGAATCTTTCAGAGTACTGCTCAGCAGGCTGCCACATTACGGGAGGGTTGTTACCACTTCCCCACAATTTTTGGGTCTC
Source organism: Urocitellus parryii (assembly GCF_045843805.1). NCBI lineage: Eukaryota > Metazoa > Chordata > Mammalia > Rodentia > Sciuridae > Urocitellus > Urocitellus parryii. The sequence goes on from NC_135533.1 coordinate 197,797,919, forward strand.
CCCAGAGGGCATATGCTGTGACTTTCTTCAAGCTAGAAACTGGAAGGGCCTGTAAATAAGACTTCCTGATCCTGAATTTTTGCATGTGGGTCATTTGCTATGTTTGGCCCCTAAGTCATATTTGATGTGTATTGGTCTGCATTGAGAAAACAATGAGGTGAGGTCAAACTGATGCCATCCTAGAGAGCCTGTGGGGTGCAGCCCACATGTATGGAACATGTCTGGAATGTTTCAGGGGTTCCCCGTTGATTGCTATTAGTCCTCAAGTTTAGCCCTGTGTAATTAGTTCAGACCCTTTGGTTCCTGTGTGGATCATAGACCCACAGCTTCTTAGCTTCAGAGGATCTTTGTAGTCGTTTCAGCCAAACCTTATTCCATTGCTTATTATTTGTTCTGCAAACATTTACTTAGTACCTAATATGCACCAGGACCAGTCCATGCTTTCAGAGAATTTATAGTTTTGTGCAGGAGATGAGCCCTGGTTAAGCAGTGATGTGTGGACAGAGAATGAAGGTTGAATCTAGGGTGGAGAGACTATTCCCAAGCAGACTCCACAGAGTAAATGCCACATGAATAGGATTATGTAGAGAAAGGTTTGGAAGTGCTGGCATATGAATGTTATGTAGAGCCAAGAAAGGCGCTTGATTCTTAAGAATCTGCAAATTGTAATGTTGATGATAATGCTCATTTTGAGAATTTAGTATGTGCCAGGCATGAAAGTAAACATGCCTTACATCGATACCTTATTTTATAGAATTCAGAAGTTTGGACATGCCATAATTTATAACTATTCTTCTATTGATAGAAATGTAGGTTATTCCCCACTTGATTTTAGTTGGCAAAAGATTTTGGTCTATTCACTTCAAGAGGGGCCCCCTGAGCCTTTGAATAGCTTTGCAATTGCTGAAAAGTGTTCCGGGGACTTCAGAACTGTGGCTTATGTTCCCTTTTGAGGCATCACTTTGATGGTGTCTCCCAAACTTCGTTTTTTAAGAAAGTGCTGATACTAACTTGCAATATTTATTTGATTGCATGTGTTTCTAGGTTAAGTGTATGACAGCTATATGTCAAAACATAGATACTAGGAGGAGAAACAGTGGTTTAGGGTTAGCGATCGGGATTTAGATGATCACCCTCATCTTGTATGTGATGAAAGAGGAAGTTATATAATGTATAGTTGAAGTCCTTGTTAAGAAATCTACATAAAGTTGTAAAACCTTTGTTTTAAAAAAATCAGGCCAATTTAAACAAAAACTTAGCTTTCAGTAGAGCAAATGCATTTTGCAAAAGAAGAAAGTATTTCATATTTCTGTGTAAGGATCATATAAAACGTCTAAGTACAGGTTTAAGAAGGTATGAGTGAAAGTTCAATTTGTTAATGCATTTTTAATATGTATTTTTAGTTGTAGATGGACACAACAAATTTATTTTGTTTATTTATTTTTGTGTGGTGCTGAAGATTGAACCCAGTGCCTCACACATGCTAGGTGAGCGCTATACCACTGAGCCACAACCCAAGCCCCGTTAATGCATTTTAAAACCCTTTGAGGTTCCTGTTCATGATCTACTGTCTCTCTGCCCAGGATATCTTTCCATGTTGTTAAATTCATACCTGCTCTGAAACTCCCTTTCCTCAGAAAGTTGACTTCTCTCTGGCTGCATCATAATTAATGACTATCTTCTGTTGTTGTTCATTTTTTGTAGCATTCCACTGCGATAAATTTCTTTGACTCACACTTGGCCAAAGAGCCACATGCATTTTGCCAGGCTATCCCACTGAATTTATTCCCCATCCTACTACAATAATTCATTAGACCATGAGTTTCCTAAAACAGATGCCAAATTAAGCATTGTTACATGTGTGTATACATATATATATATATATATATATATATATGTGGTGTGTGTGTGTGTGTGTGTGTGTGTGTATAATTTTTTTTTCTTTTTGAGGCAGGGTTGACTCATGATCCTCCTACCTCAGCCTCCTAAGTAGCTGAGATTGTGCCACCACCTGGCTTGTATCTTTGTTGGTCTGATAGAGTTTTTTTTTTTTTAATCACTATTAAGGTTTTTTAAAATGTTTGGGGGCCTGTGGGGGCATTTTTTCTTGGTGAGGGCAGGATATTTTCATATCCTTTGCTTATTTTCCTTTTGAGCCGTTTGCTTTAGGTTCGTGAATCACATGAATCATGTGCATTAATTATAAATTGATTTTAAATTACTTAGACATTAATTTTAAGTATTCCTGGCTTAATTTCAGTGCCAGTTTTACTTTGTCATGTCTTCCTTACTTGGGGGTTCTTTCTGTTGATCTATTTGGTAATGAGAGCCCATGAGATGTGGTCAGCCTGCCTGGAACTCAGGAGTGTCAGGGTCATATCATTTCTATTTATTTCATAATGTCTTACTATTGTAGTCTTTATGTATAACAGTAGCCTAAGTGGGCACAGAACTCTTACGTGACAGTGTTTCACTTAAACATCTGAGGAACTTATTCTACCAGCCACTGGCATGGTACATAGAGATATAAGGATTTTTTTTATCCCCATTCTTCACATTTATTAGATTTTTATCTGTATCTTTTGAATTTAATTTTTCTCTAGATTATGTCTACAAGTCTATTTCTTTTCATGAAGATTAACTGGATCTTGGTGTAGAACCTCTTGATTTAGAGGTGGCAGTTTTCAACTCTAGAAAATCACTGGTATATTAGTGTGTCTTATACTTTGTTCCTCTTGATTTTAGACTTTTCTGGGTTCTTCTGGAACTTTCATTAATAAGCCTTTTTATCTTAGGGATGACTTCTGAAGCTAATACACAGATTCAATATCTTTATTCACTAATCTTTTCTCTATTTTGTTGAATTACTTACCCCCTGCCCTCACCCCCCCAGAAGTGTGTAGATTGTAAGAGTACAGCTGAATGGATTTTCACACACTAATGATTTTAACAAGTTAGTGTCTAGACCGGGCATAAGAACTTGACAAGCCCTGGGGCAAGGTCCCTGGTACCCCATACCAGGTAGGCTGTGGCAGTGTGCAGCGGTCGCTTTAGCTTCATCTAGGGAATTCCCATCCTGGCTCTCTGGAGTTCTTTTAATTACCTGTCTCAGGCCTCTGGTGCCCAGAGTACTTTTGGGTTATGCTAGGTGATCCTGGGCTTTCTTGTGCAGCATTTTATCTGTTTGCCTTTATTTGAATTACTGATGGAGGTGTGAAGATCCAGTTTTACCTGCGTGTGATCTTACAGAAAAGTTCCTAGAGGCTCCAAGTTTCTCTTGTTACCGTTCCCTCTCTACCAGGAAAACACAGCCTTTCCTAGCCCCTTTCCATTTTTATATTTGTCCATTTCAATGAGGGCAGGAAGTTTGTCTCTTAGGCTGAATTCATTTATAAGAGGAATTCTTGGTACATTTTGATAAATAAATTCTTATTGAGGAAAAATGCCCCAGATTCAGGGCTGTTATTTTCTGTTAGAACTGAAATGTCAATTGAAGTGTCTGCTAACCTCCCTTTTTATTTTTGGTGCTGGGGATTGAACTCAGGGCCCTGCACATGCTATCTATGTACTCCACCACCAAGCTGCACCCCCAGCCCCTTTACCACATCCCCATCCCCACAAATGAACTATAATGCATCATTTTTTATAAAGCAGTGGGTTGCAAACCTTTTTTGGTGGAGAGGTCTCAAGACCCCTCAAAGTTACTGAACATTCCCAACTGCTTTCATTTATGTGGGTTATATTGATTCGTATATATTGAATTCTGTGGGTTATATTGATTCAGGCATTAGAAGTTAAATTTAAGATTTTAAACCACAGGAAAACAGAAGCACACATTCCATTCATTAGCCTTCAAAACAATGGCATCATCACCCATCATATAGTCTCTGGAAAATTCCATTACATGTGTGAAAGTGTCTTAGAAAATAGCCAGTCTCAGGAGCCCCAGGTGTTCTCAGACCACACTTTGAAATCCCTTGTATGAAAGAATGTTTTGTAGGCTTCCTGCCTTGTTCATTGAGCTCTTATGTAACATTTTTAAAATTAATTTACTTATTTTAATTAGGTATATATGACAGCAGAGTGCATTCTGATTCATTATAACATTTTTGCCAGGTGTGTGTTTGTGTGTGCACACACACACAAGCAGTACTGTAGGCCAGGAGAGGAGGGCCCTGGTTGAATTAAAGGTCAGCTTCCAAGGCCATAGGGCTCTCCTGAAATGTGTGGCGAACTCACCTACATGCAGGTTTGTTCTTCCTGGGGCAAGTGCTATCTTTAATAGCTGCTGCTCTACACTCTCTCTTCCCCACCTTTGCCCTGTCTTTAGTCCCAGGCAGATTTTGTTTACTTATTTTTAATTGATTTTATTTTTTTAAATACAGAATGCATTACAATTCTTATTGCACACATAAAGCACAATTTTCCATATCTTTGTATACAAAGTATGTTCATGCCAATTCACGTCTTTATACATGTGCTTTTTTTGCATTGTAATTCTTATTACACATAGATACCACAATTTTTCATATCTCTGTTTATATATAAAGTATGTTGATACCCAATTTGTGTCTTCATATATGTACTTTGGATAATGATGTCCATCACATTCCACCGTACTTGCAATCCTCTGCCCCCTACCTTTCCCTCCCACTCCCTCTTCCCTATCTAGAATTCATCTATTCCCAGGCAGATTTTAAATGGAGATGCTAATTGCAAGGTTGCTGTAGTGGTCTCTAGAGAGCTAGATCTACTAATCCCAAGGGCCTCAACCTGGGCTCCTTGGCTTCCCCGAACCTATGAATGGGCTGAATTTCCTGGAACTGCATATATTTTTTTGGAATAAGATGTAGTTTTTAATCAGGTTTTTAAAGGAATCACCTCATTTCTCTCTGTAGCCGAAGGTTCACATGCCTTAAAGTTCTTAGAGAGTTGAGACTGTATCATACTTGGAAGAGTTTAAGAGAAGCATCAAGTCTTAGGCAATTTAGTGTGCAAATAACAGCATCTCCTTGCTTTGTGTACACATAATTATATACATAATTCTTATAGTGATGTGTCAGTTTGTGTTCCTTGTAATGCTTGCTTACAGCTCTTCCCACAGGTTGTGGTTGCCAGGTGTCCCCGATGTCCTTATTTCAGGACATTCTAGCTGCAGTGCAGATTATTCATTTCCTAAAGCTGCTTCAAAATAGATGTCAACAAGTAAATGAAGCCATGTGCTTTGTATTTTGGTCTGCATTGAAGCCTGTTTAGTTGAATGGAACTTCACTGCAGTTCTTTTATTGAAACTGAAGAATGTAATAGGAAATGCCTTAAAGGAAACTTTTTTCAGAATTTGCAATCTGAACCTATATCATCTTAACTTTCTAAAGATTTTTTTTCTAGATATATTCATAGACTCTAAGTAACCATATCCTTATCTCTGATTGTTTCATAGATTCTCTGTAAGCCGCCCCTGCTGGTGTGCCAGACCTACCGGGGGCTGTCCTCCTGACTGCCCCAGACTCCGGCAGCGGGGCCCCCGATGGCAGTGGGCACCTCCCCCTGAAACCTGCCAAGCTGGACGCCACAGCTCCGCACGACGACACTTTGGCCAGCTCCGTGCCCCCTTTGGAGGCGTGCAACCATGCAGTCCTAGCCTGCAGCCCGGGCATCCCTGAAGAACACTATGTAAGCGAAGCTGTGGAAGATGCTCCCAGCGACAGAGCGTACCGGGATGCCTGCACCATTACCGGTATGGGGGCCCTTTCCCTGCCCGGGTTGGATGGAGAGAGGCAGACTTCAGTGAAGACTGGGGAAGGGATGCAGCCATGGGGGAATGTGGGGTGGAACCACCAAAATGCAAAAGTCTGAGCTTTGGGGCTGTGAGGTCTCCCATCCAGAACCTGCTTTGCCAGTGAACCATTCTGTGACTTGTGTCAGTCACTGACCTGCCTGAGATATAGATGACACCTTCTAGAACTGTCATGATGGTTAAAAATATTAACACTGAATCCTGGGCAGCGGGCATGGCCCATCATGGATGCTAGTGTAGTTTGTCCCCTTTCTTCTTTCCCTGAGACTGTTTCTTCAGACAGAGGTAGGTATAATAGTAGTGTCATCGTGGGATGTAGAAACGGAGAACCACATGCAGTATTTCCTCTACATGCAGTGACCATCCAGATCTGCACAGACATCCATTCTTCAGACGCTTGTGTCAGTCATGGCTTCCCAGTGTCCCAGGAACTGAATAATCACCTCCCGGTCCACTGGTAGTATCTACTGTTCACACACTTTGTACTGGAGCTCTTCCTCGTTTCTTTTCCCCAGGGGAACATTGAGACAAGCCCTTGAGCTAGTGCCAAGAGAGGGCTGGGAATGGAAGTGGTGTGGGATGGTGTATAGAACAGCAACGAGTAACAAAACTACAGTTAAACCTGTTGCATTCAGATAGAAGTTTGCTCTATTTTTCATTTTTGACTTCATTTTTTGCTTTTGTCCTGTTTGAAATAATGCCCTGGTACCACTTTAAAATATGTGCATTTGCTTCTAGTAGCTTCTCATTGTTCTGTATGACCAGTTAGGCTTTGAGGATCTCCTGGGTGTTAGGCAGGGACACAGGGGAGGACGCTGAGGAAGGGGCTATAGCAGCCTTAGAGGGGAGAGGCTGGGGAGGACCAGGTGGCTTCATGGAGGAGCCGATATCCCAGCTGCATCTTCATTTGTCTGAACACGTGAACTTACCCTTGGGATTCTAGCGGAGTCTGTACCAATAAAATCCAGGAAACAACTAGCCTGTTTAACCAGTTTCACTTTTTCTGAACGTGACAACAGAGAGCAAAGAAATGGCAGAATGCAACGCTGAAACCTCAAACCCCACAGGACATTGTAACTCAGGGTCCTTTGCTGGGATATCTGTAGCAAGCCGCATAGGAGAGCTGAGGAACAGCTCAGTGCTGTCACGTTCGGCAGTGACTCAGTAAACAGAAGCGAAAAACATGGGCACTGTTGGCATTTGAGGTGCTGGGTAGCCGGATGATGCGGAACCTGCTCAGGATAAAGTCTTACTAGATGGTCATTGAAAGGGAGACATAGACTGAAATAAAGCATTCTCTGAGAGACCTTGAGTTTCCCTAAGAATGTGTGTGTGTGGCCCCGAGGCTTTGCCCAGTGCAGTCCTGGGACACTGCCTGGTATCCAGCCTCTGGTACAGGCACTCCACCCCCAGTTCCCTGTGAGCTCCGAGATGAACAGACTTTTTGTTCTCTTTTGAATTTTAGGCAAAAATGAATGCTGGTCACAAAGCCCTGTTATCCCTGCTTCTCCCCTACCCACAACTTAGAGGTATCACATTTTGGGGTGCGTCATTTTTGTTTGGGGTGGTTTAACAAGATGAGCCGATAGTGTTCCCAGGCTGCTGGAGTTACGTAACACATTGTGTACCCAGGGCAGCTCACAATCTTAGGATTTGTCCCAACAAGCAAACTCAGAAAACTGCTGAGGAAGGCTCAGAAGAGCAGCCGTACCCAAGCTGGCCTCCCATGGAGGATCTCTTGTCTCTCTGAATTGCCTTTGGAGTTTCTTTCTGCACATGGCATTGGTTTTTCAGTTGGGGCAGCCTGTAAAGGCCCAGCCTGTGCCAGCACTCTGCTCGGGGAAGGTCATTCAGACAAACTCTTGTGGTAAGTGTTTTCTCCGGGTGTGTCTGCTGTTTGTTTTCTTTGTGGTATGGCCAGAAAGGAGAAAAGACCAGAGAAATTGTTTCTCTCTTGCTCTGTGGCTGTGTGGTACGGAGATTACAATGTTGAATGATTGATGGGCAGGGTGAGGGTGTTGGAAGCTGCATGTCTTTACTGCATCCCCTGGTCTGGGCTCAGAGACGGCCAGTGGCACCTGAAGGGCAAGAGCAGCAGGGCTAAGTTGGGACAAGGCTCTCTGGACTCTGACCCCCTTTCCCTTCACAGTTCTGTGGCAGCTGAGCAAGGTCGCTAAGGTCCCCTCTTGGCCTTTCCAATTCCGCCGTTTCTCTAATCTTGCATCTTCCTCCCGGTTTCTCAGAGCCTCTCCTGGGCCAGCAAGGAGTTTTTCACTTGTGAAGAACTGAGTTAGACAGTGTCTCCCTCGCTCTCTTCTACCTTTCCTCACTGTCTTTTCTTCTTGGCCCTGTGGTTCCAGCCCACACCCTGGTGATGGAGAGCTTGCTGATCATGTCTGCTTTGGTTTGTCATCCTTGCTTGGGGCTGACGTTTTTACTCATTTCCTCTAAGGTGATCGGAATCTGATGGTACGATGACCCATCTGGTTTCTGTCCTGTCTACACTCTGGTTTTGGCTGTCTGGGCCAGAAACCAGTGAATTCCTTAGAGAGGTGTTCTTCCTATCCATTCCAGACAGTCTTAGCTTCCAAACATATAAATCTTATTGATTAAGCCTAGAGTCATTTTGAACCTGCACGAGTCTTACTATTGCATTCCTGTTGAAGCAGCAGATGTTCAGGGCCAGCTTTTTACTGGGGTCCCTTCCAGAGAACTGCTCTTGCTCTCTGGCTGTAATCCTGAAAACTCAAAGACAATTGCTTAGGAAAGGGTGCTTATAGCAATTCTCCTACCCAGAAGTACTCTTCATCAAAGGGCCACTATTTAGGAATTTTTCTTTTCCTATCACTAATTTAAGTCATCAAACTTGATGTTTTATCCTCACAGAATATGCTCAAATAAAACATTTGGACTTGTACATATTATTAACTAAAGTAAGGCATTACCAGTTTCCACCCAGTATAATTTTTAAGAAATGTTTTCCATTGAAAAGTTGTAGTCTGAGTGATAACTTATGTGGCTATAAACAGAAAAGAGCGGACAGTAAAATCTCCTTTCGTTGAAGAGTAAGAAAATTAATTCAGAAACTAGGGAATTGCAAGTATTTTCCACATTTGTAATTCAGAAGTTTTGTTGTTGTTGTTTTTGTTTTTTTGCTCTCTCTCTCTCTGTGGGCCCTCCCCTGCTTAACAGTTGATCAGTTTTGCAAGTGGAATGAGGGAAGGAGTCCTGTGAGTTCTGTTATGGTGATTTCTAGACATAACATCTTTCCAAAAACACAAAACACTCACCTAGGCTTTTTAAATACGGCATATGTGACTTTTGAGGCCACTGGCTGGCTCCTTCCCTTGTGTTCCTCATCCTGGAGTGGGTAAATGTGTTAACTGTGGAAGGTTTTCTTGGGGGGGAGGGGAGGGCGGTACTAGGGATGAAACCCAGAGGTGCTCTATCTCCAAGCTACATTCCCAGCCCTTCTTAATTCTATTTTGAGACTGAGTCTCCCTAAGTTTCCCAGGCTGGCCTTGAACTTGCCATCTTCTTGCCTAAGCCTCCTAAGTAGCTTGGATTACAGGCCCGGCATCCCACAGGGTTTTTGATGTAAATTGTAAAATGTAGTTACAGTGTATTGGTAAGATTCTTGACATGTGATTGAGGCTATAGTTCTCAGGTGCGTGGTATATTTTTGTCTTCCTTCTAATTGGTTTAAGTTATGCACTAGAAACTAGTTTTTAATATATCTACTATGTCACAGAAGAGTATTACAGTCTTCACCCGCCTCCAGCCATTTTAGGAGACAAGTAAATAATAAATTATAATTGAAAAAAAAAAGTTACTTATTGACTTAGGAGCCAGTCTTGGGCCTTAGCCCCTGGTTCCAGTTCTTCCTGCCCAGCTAAGCCTGTAGGGCCTATGATTGAGAGTGACCGAGAGAGGACACTGGGTGCACTGTGGCCAGGATTGAGCAGTCCAAGGTGGAGACTGCAGGGCCTTTTATAACCTAACCCCAGAAGTCACAAAGTCACTCCTTCATATTTTCTTAGACTTATGGGCTAGTGGTGGTGGTTCAGTGTGGAAGATCACTACACAGAGCAGGTAAGGACCAGGGGGTGGGACGTATTGGGGGGTGGGTATCTTGGAGGCACAGTCACACAGTATTACAACCCTATGAAGTATATCTTACCATCGTCTCCTCTTACAAATGAGGAAATTCAAGGCACAGAGAACTTACATACGTGACCTGTTCAAAGTTGCACAGTTTAGTGGTGGAGCCAAGCTTAAAATCTAGGCAGTCTGTCTTAGGGACTAAAGTCCTCTTAATGACTCCCCATATTTTGTGAACTTTTTTGACTGTGATTCACAGTAAAACAAACAAACAAAAAACCCCCCAAAACCAGAAATCTCATTGTTTTATACTGCGAGTCCTCATATTCATACATAAGACCTCAAACAGAAGTTTCACAAAATAACCTTTGTCCTTATTACTTTCTATTCACTTGGATGTTTTCTGTCCTATTTCCTTCCAGGGGAGAAAGAAAGTAATTGTGATTCATCAAATTGCTTTTATATTCCCTTGCAGTTTGAAAGATTTTTGCACTGTTCTGTCTTGCCTCTGTAGAAACTTAAAAAAGTCCTGCTTCCCAGAGCTCACCCTAAGTTGCCTCAGCATGAAAAAGTGTGTCACAGAAAAAGCGCAGCAGTTTAAAGAGGCACCCTGGGGGTTTTCCACCCTGAGCAGGTTCATGTTCTGAGCATGCGAATGTATGCATGGTCCCTCTCCCTTTAAAAATTTTCTACGAATGAGAACATTAGTCACCATACCGTTGCTTTTTGTGCTCTGTACTGGAGACCTTTCCCTTTAGCACACATCCATCACATTCCTTTTGTGGTGACATATTGTTCATTGTTTCCAAGAGCCACAGTTCATTTAATGAATTCCCAATGATGGATCTGTGGATCGTTTCCAGTGTTTTGCCATTGTACACAGGGCTGGGGGATATCCATGTATCCGAGCCAACATGCGGTGAAACTGTGAGACTCCCTTGAGCAGGGACCTCAGTTTGGGTGAATATTGTCAGAAGTTGTAGTTTGTGTATTATTCAGATAACACCGGGAGAATGTGAGCCACATCATCTGCACCCCGGGTATTATCCAATGCTTTATCCTTTGCCTGTTCAGGTATAGAAAACAGTGGCACTTGGGGTCTCCATTTTTGTTCGTCTCTGTGTGTAGAATTTGAGCATCTTGTGGTATTTCCTAGAGTAAAAATTTTTGGTTTGTGGTGTTAAGGATTGAACTCAGGGCCTTGCTACATCCCTAGTCCTAGAGCAGTTTTTATTGTCTTTTGCACAACTTGAGATAGACACAACAAAACCCTTTATTTAAAAAAAAATTTTTTTTAGTTGTAGATGGACACAACACCTTTACTTTGTTTATTTACTTTTCTGTGGTGCTGAGGCTCAAACCCAGTGAGTCACATGGGCTAGGCGAGCGCTCTACCGCTGAGCTACAACCCCAGCCCTACAAATCACTTTCTAACTGTCTCCACTTTGAGCTCATGAAGTGGTTCCCTCTGTAATTCTAAACAAGATATTATTTATATATATTTTTTCTTTATCAGCTGTAGAGAGGGACTTATTATATAGTGCCTGCCTCACAAGATTGCTGTGAGCATTAAATGTAGTGCATGCAGAGTGCTTAGGCCATTAGCATACAGTAAGTGCTTAATTAATCAGCTTCTTTGTTCATACTGCTTTTTAATTTAGCTTGCCTGCCTACTGATCTACCTATTTATCTGTCTATCTGTCTCGCAATCATTTGTCCATCTGCCTACCAATTTGTCTGCCTATCCTTCCATCCATCTCTCTCTGGCCTGGAGGAAAACCCTGGATGTCTGTTTCTGGGTTAGTAGTGGGAGGAAGGGCAGCAGCTGCAGAGCTGTTTGAATTTTGCCCTGTGGTTGTCGCTGTTCACAGGCCCCTTTCCTCTCTGCTGCCTTTCTTGCTGGCTCGGAGTCTGGGCCCTAGGGTTTTCTCTTCTCTGTTCTGGGCCCCAGATTTATTCTGTTTCTTCTTCCATCAACATGCTTGCAACTGTCCTGAAGAAGTATGGTTCTCCTTACCCCAGGCTGACTCTTCTCTCACGTTTCCTTTCCTTGCTCCCAGGGAGTCCTTCTTTTTGTTCCATTCCTGCCCTCCCTGATCCCGGAGGCTGGCTCCTCTCTGTGCTTGTCCTGCTGGGAGTGACAGGGCTGGCCAGACTTGCAGTGGAATCTGCTGGGTGTGATGGGGCGTGGCCTGCAGGGGGTGCAGGCTGTGCAGGCCTCTGAAGTTACTGGGGAGGCAGAATATGTTTATCTAGCCATCAAATGGGAATAAGGGCTTATTGGGAAAAGCAAATGTTGTTTTTTTTTTTTTTTTTTTTGTGAAAATACTTCAAAGACTCTGAAGCTCTGTGTAAATGGAAGTATTCTACATCTCTGTCACTAGCCGTGTGTGGCCTTTGAGTGCCTGAGGTGCAGTTATTGTGACCGAAGAATTAATTTTAACATGTTATACAATGTAAATTAATTTGAATTTAAATAGGCACACGTGGCTAATGGCAATATATTGGAAAGCACAGCCCTGTGCATTTTTATAGTTTATTGAAAGGCACTGACTCTCAATTAAAATGTTTTCATAGATCTTTAAAGTGTGACCTCCACTTGAAAATCAAAAAATATCGTTGATTATAGACATGATTAGTCTTTCTGTATCATTCATAAAAAATGACTAAAGATTCTTTCTTTGTTATTCCATATTTATCTCAGAAGTTTTTGGATGAGCACTTGAGGTTCATGCTAGAACTATTCATTTCTTGCTTGAGTCTTCTTCCACTTATTAGATCATAAGTGTATGCTTGTTTCTCTTTTTGCTTTGGCTTCTAGGAAGCACAGTTACCTTAGGTGTTCATTGAGCAGTTATTCAGGTAAAGTCTTTCCTTTGCACTCTCCTGCCTCATTCTCTTTAATAAAGTATAGAGGTTGCTCTTATTTTATGTTTATTCTTGTGGTTCTGTTGAATCCTTATTGGACGTACATGGGGTGTAAAATGACTGAACACTGGTCCATTATACTTTCTCAAGGAATCATGAACTCTCTCCTTTGGGAACACACCTTACTCACATATCTTGGCCTGATCAGACCCCATCGATATTCCCCAGGGATAAGCAGTGTGACTTCCTGAGATTTTAGGCCTCAAGTGCATTGGCTTTGGGGCAGAGACGTCTGGATGTAATTCATGGTGGTAGCACTCCTGGTTTGTAACCTTGGGCAGCTCATCCAGTCTCTGACCCTGTTTCTCCATCTTTAAAAGGGGCGTAAGAAAACTATCGCTGATTCAGATGATACCTGTTAAGAGCCTAGTGCTGTGGTGCATGACAGTGTTCAAGGAACATTAGCAACTGTTTTTGCTTCTATCTAAACTTAAATGCCAATTTCTCCAAAGCTGCTTCTAACCACCCCAGTTCACATTGAAATTTTCTGGTACAGTACTTGCTTGCCAATCTCCTATGGCACTTCCCTGCCTATTGGACTTGGATTTTGAGTTCTGAAAGAGAGGGAGTGTGCTTTGGGTCACCTTCTGGGCCTACAGAGTGCCTTATAATAAATGTACCAGGGATCACCACATTTTTTTGTTATTTCAGTCTTTAAGTTTTCCAGACATCTATCTTGCAAAACAGAGCAAACAATTCTGGGGATTGTTCTGGGAAGGGCTGCAAGGTATTTATCACTTGTGAATTGCAGCAGCATTAGCAGCTGTGGCAACACCAGGGTCCCCTGGGTACACTATTTCCAGAGGAATCTCTGGGATAACCTTCATTTTTAGTTTTCTTTTCCTCCTTTCTTTCCCTGTTTCTCTCCCCCTCCCCAAACCATGTCTCCTTTCCTCCCACCTGTTTCTGCCCCCTCTTCCTCCTCCCCACATTCCCTCTCCTCCTCTTCCTTCTTCCTCTCCTCACTCCATCTCTCCTGTGCCCTTTTCTTCATCTGCTTTCTCCTCTCCCTCTTCACTAGAGAAACAATTTCTTCTTTCCATTTTAAAATAGTGCAGCTAATAGGTGGATCTAGGTTGGCTATGGCTTTAGAAGCTTTGCAACATTCAGGAGAACTGAGATATAGGCGAAAGGTCACAGGCCAACCTGGGTTCATGTCCTTTGATGCTTTCCCAACATGTGACCAGGCTGGCCTGTTATAAACGTGCCCTTTCCCCATTGCATCTGAGTAACAAGTACCCTTCTACCCTCTTTCATAATATGGGTTCTGTGATAATAAAGGCATATATCATGATGCACATTTGGGATGGTCTGGGGTTTGGCCAGAAGCAGGAAGCTAGTACAGGTGTTACCTAGTGGTTGATCAATGTACCATAGGTTTTTTTTTAATTATTAGAGTTAAATGAGCAAGAAGAGAAGAACTTTGGCCAGGTGTGGTGGTGTACACCTGTAATCCCAGCGGTGTGGAAGGCTGAGGCAGGAGGATCATGAGTTCAAAGCCAGCCTCAGCAAAAAGCAAGGTGCTAAGCAACTCAGTGAGACCCTGTCTCTAAATAAAATACAAAAAGGACTGGGGATGTAGCTCAGTGTTTGAGTGTCCCTGAGTTCAATCCCCGTATGAGAGAGAGAGAGAGAGAGAGAGAGAGAGAGAGAGAGAGAGAGAGAGAGAGAGATGAACTTTGAATAAAATGAAGTAGGAAGGCTGAAAGCTCTGGGCTCTGTAGGAGATGACCACTGGGGGACGGAATAGGTACCTACTTGCTCAAACATTGCAAGAACTTATTTCTCCGTCTTGTCCTCATGATGTTGGGGATCCAACCAAGGATCTTGCACATGCTAGGCAGCTGCTCTACCACTGAGCTACACCCCTGCTCAAAGTTTTGCTTCCTAATGATTGGAAAGACAGGCCAAGCCTATGGGCAGGGTCCTCTTCCTGAAGCAGCCCTTCCCTCCAGCCTCCAGCTATGCAGAAAGGGCAAGCCGTCCTGAGGGATCCTGACATTCTATCTCTTTACCTGGGAGGAATTTGGTTTTTACTCAGCTCCCCACGGTAGTTGTCAGCTTTTCAGAGAAACACATAATTATACTCTTATCAGCATTGAAAAGTCCTTTGAACAGATCATTCAGATTGCTATACCTATAGGTTCCAATTCCAGTGCTCAATGCTATTTTAATTGCTATTTCTCTGTGTGTGTGTGTGTGTGTTGTGTATGTGCGCACCCTGTAGGTATGTGACGTAAATAGAAAAGGGAAGGAGCGAACCTGAATTGTGAAAGGACCTAAAAATTTGCAGGTGCCCATTCTCCTTTGCTTTGCTTTTTGATTTGAATTCTGACTGCCCTCGACAAGGGAGAATGAGAGGTCTGTCCAGGTGAGGCTGCAGCACCACCTAGTGGTGTAAGGATGCACTAACAATATGAATTGGGAGCCTGAAGGCCAAGGCCAGATTCCTGCAAGTCCCTGGGTTTTCAGCTTTTGAAAGAGATTGCAGGAAAAGGGAATTACTTGTCAGGGTAGTCTGACAAGACAAGCAGCTTTTGTTATGTAGAACATAAGAAATCCTTCCTCTCAGCCTCTCTTCTGCACTCTACTGTGCCTATCAGCTCTGTTTGCTGGAGCTAATTCCAAAGTAGTTCCTGTAAGGCAGTGTTATTAAAGCAAAGTGTGACCATTTCTTTCTTGCTTAGTCTACATGTAAGGAGAGAACTTTATTCTTCTAGCTATCAGACATGTTATGCTTTACATGTCTTTGAATGAGGCATTGCTGTAGAAATGCCAAGAGCAACTCTGAAATCTCAGTGCCTGTCTCAACATTTATTTCTTACTGACAGTCACAGGTGACCTTAGGATTGACTGGGCTTCATCTGGGGTTTGCTTCTTTTTATCTGTCATTTGAGATTTGGCCTAAAGGGGCAGCAGAAGATAGGAACTCAAGAGGGCGCACCCAATCACACAGGACATTGGGAGCCGCTGGTTGGACGTGGAATAAGTCATGTCCATTTACATTCCATTGGCTCAGAGTCACAGGGTTATGAAATGGTTGTGCACAGTGAACTCAGAGGGGGAGTAAAGGAGGAATTGTGAACCAGATGAACCTGGATTCGAGAAGATTCTGAGGTCACAGGCACTCAGATGGCTGAGCTGTGCTGGTGGTTTTCAGGAAAGGCCTCCAGGTGTCAGTCACCTCTCAGCCCTGCTGGGCTGGAAGACTTGGGGTGAGGCTGGTCAGGGAGGGACATGGCTCTTTTGGCCTGGAGCATGGCTTGGCAAACTTCTGTGAAGGGCCGGAGAGGACATACTTTAGCTTTGCAAGTCAGGTGTCTCCTTTATTGTAGGAGGGACAGGTGAGACTGTGTTTCATTAAAACTTTTATTTATAAAAAAGGGCAGGGGACTGGATTTCCCTGTGGGCCATTGCTTGTAGACTCCTGGCCTACACTTTCAAGGACATATTTATAACAGGACACCAACTTAACAATAAGAGGGAAATACTCCTTTTTTTTACTTAGGAAGCCAAAATAAAATTCCCAGGGCAGTTGGTGAGTCCAGTAATCCCTACCCACTCAGCCCTGTTAAGCTGGGAACAGTCATTTCATGTTATTGAAAGCTACGCAACCAGAGATCATTGTTTGTAAACATGAAATCTCATTTGCTTACCCATCTTCAGCAGCGGTGTCTGTAAAAGTTGTCAGAAGCTCCTTGGGCTTTCCATACATGGTATGTAGAAGGTAACTTAACCCTTTTGCCGGATTCCAGTTTATCTTTTGTGAGCAGTGTTTCTGCTTCCCAGAGGTGTGCTGATGTTCTTAAGGGTAGTAGGTGTGCTCAGCTGTCATTCCTTCACATTCTTTCTGGTTGAATCTTTTTTTTGTTTGTTTTTTTTTTGGTACCAGGGTTGAAACCCAGGGCCTCACACATGCTAGGCAAGCAGTCTACTACTGAGCCATACCCAACCTTTTTTTCTTTCTGGAACTGCCTTCATAGAGATATCATTTGTATTCCATAAAATTCATCCATATAAATATTACAATTCCATAGTTTTTAGTAGGCCCACCTGGTTGTGCAATCATAACCTCAATCAATTGAGAACATTTTCATCACTGCCAAAAGAAACCCCACACACCTTTGCTGTTGTCTCCTGATCGTTCCCCTCTCCTCCAGTGTGGCTGCACTTTTAATGTTTTCAGAACCCTCTTGGTTTCTGCTGCTACTGTCTTGACCCCAGCAGGCTCACTCCTAGCCTGGGAGAGCAGAGTGGGGTCCTCCCTCAGTGGTTATTCATACCCTTCAAGTGTGCACTTCTTAGACACTTGGATTGCACCTGACGCTCATGCACAGTGACCGAATCACCTGATGAGGTACTTTACTACTTTTCTCTTATTACAAGTTTGTATTTCCTTATTTGTATTTTGCTTTAGAGTAGCTTGTCCTCTGTCACTTTTGACAAGCCAAATTTATGTTCCTGTTGATTTGAAACCTAGTTCAGGTAGCCTGGCCTCGTTTTACTGTCAGGTTTAACTTGTTTGGTTTATTTATTTTGTCTAACTGCCTATCCTAAGGCTGGAGAAAGACCTTTTTTTGGATAACTTTGAAATCTTTTAATATCCAGATGATCTCATTTGAGGCTTTGGAAAAGTAACTATTGTTCATTTATAAATAAAGTTTCCTTTCCAGGAAATGATTTAGGTTAACAATTAAACAGATGAACATATTGAATGGTGGGGCCAGAGTTGGCATTGTGGATTCACAAAGTATTGCTCTATTAATAAAATAAAGTTTTCCTGATTTGGAATTTAAATTTTTTTTTTTTTTTTAATGTCAGAGTTTACCCCTTGATGCTAGCTGGCCTTCCTTGTCTACTACTAAGAGGACACTTTGGGAAGGAGAGGACTGTGGGGGATTTGGGTCCTGAACTCCGACAGCTGCTCAGGCTGTCTCAGAAGCGTGGAGAGTCTGATCACAAATATTGGGCATGAATGCTTAGGGATGATAAAACCCAAGTGTAAGTGTAAAAGTTAATTACTTGAAAATAGGAAATGACCTGAACCCCAGATTAGAGCAGCAGAACCCAAGAGATGGGAGGGAGATTGGTAAGATGGAGGCCAAGTGAGATATCCTGTTTTTGCTGTGGAGAGTTAGAGAATGAGAGTTCCCAGTCATTTAAAGGGAGCTATATCAGTAAGGATTAACATTTGCTGCATAGAACCGTGACTTCACCCGATAATCTTTATTTTTCTTTCATATAAATGAAGTTCAGAGAAAGGCAATGCTGATGTGACCCTACGGTCCTCAGGGGCCAAGGATTTTCCTTTCTTTTGGTTTCACCATTCTAATTATGGTTTCCATCCTTAAAGTCACCTCATGTCTAAGAAGGCTGCTGAAACTCCAGCTGTCATGACTAAGCTTCCCAAGGCTTAGAAGTTTACATACCACTTCTTCTATTCATTGGCCAGAACCTAGCCTCATGGTCATATTTTGCTGCAGGGGTGGGTGGCTAACACTGGTAGTCTTTCCATGGGGCTCAGGTATTTGATACTAAGAAGGGTACGGGAAGCCAGTAGTAAGTAGTGCCTACTCTGCCTCCCTGACCACAATTAACAGTACAATGTAAACCTTGGGACATTAGTGTGCCCTCATCTTTCACATCATGACCCTCATGAGAAAATAATAGTGCTTGCAAAGCCTGAAGGTAAACTGTGTAGGTAGTTCATAGCTGGAGGCGACCCTGGGGGCTGCCCAGTGTCCTCTAATCCCAGCACTGTTTAGAAGAAGAGCTCCATGTTAAATCACTAGAAGAGAAAGGAATCTGGTAGCATAGCCTACAGAGCAAAAGGCAGCCATGTAATAAGACCTCCAGAAGTCGAGCCACTGACAAGATCAGTCATACCCCACATGATGGTGGTGCCCTGGCTTGGGACAGAGTCAGAATGGGTCAAAAAGGGAAGCGTTAGCTATGCGCTGTGTTTAAGGGGCTTTCAAAGTACTTGAGAGATTGGAAGTTGGGAGTGAGAGAAAGAAGAATAACGAGGAGTTACTAGGAGCTCAAGGGTCTCCTAGGGCCAAGAGCAGGCAGCATGGGTAGTAGTTAGGGCTGTGGCCTCTGGTCCAGACTCTTAGAAAACCAGGGTCCACTACCTGCTAGCTGTATGATGTGGCTCCAGTTGTTCTACCTCTCAGTGTTGTAATGCATCCATTGTATAATGGGGGACAGTAAGAATTCTGACTCTTAGAGATGCTGGGAGGATTAGAATTGTTAAT